>NC_133656.1:153505131-154132356 GCF_009905375.1 Apium graveolens
TGTAAACAATATCGAAGGGGGGTTTGAGCTACTCGGACCGTATTAGAATCGAACTTAGAAAAATTTGGTTAATCTTCAGCTTTCTAAGAAAGCTGGAGAGCTGAAGTCTGAGGTTTCCAAGCTCCGAAAATAATTGGCAAAGTGAAAGCCGGAAGCCGGGGTAATTGAGGCTTATAAGAGATCTGAAGAATATGACAAGGCAATTGTCAAGGCCGGTGCTCCGGAAGTTACTATGTGCTGGGTTGTGGCGGAGAAATATG
Source organism: Apium graveolens (assembly GCF_009905375.1). Lineage (NCBI taxonomy): Eukaryota > Viridiplantae > Streptophyta > Magnoliopsida > Apiales > Apiaceae > Apium > Apium graveolens. The sequence goes on from NC_133656.1 coordinate 153,505,392, forward strand.
TGAAGACTGAACTGCCGGACCCCGGCTCTACTTGAGTCCTTCACCACCAGACCCCTGCTCCACTTGAGTCTGTCCCAGCCCAACTCAGCCTCAACCCCAGAAAATGGCTCCCCCACGATCCAATCCTCAAGAAACCCAGCACATGTGGCACATGCCCGAGCGCATGACAATGACCACAGTTATTGATCAATAACGAGAATAACCAAGACACATGTCTGAGGATTCTTGGAACATTCCTTATCCATTCCCACCTAGATACATGTAAGACATCCATTCTAGCCAGGTGTCTTATGCCCCCAGAATCGACGGATATAATTCAAAGGTACCAACCCCCAAATCCTATCCCTGAGCTATAAATAGCCCAAGAAGGAGAAGTTTGGGGGTTAATCACTCTCATACACACTCATATACACACACAACCATCTTGCATTCCTATCAATCTTTATCTTCCCCAAAGTGAGTTCTAACTCTCACACCGGAGGCGCCACGGGGCTCAAACCCCCCTCCGGTGTTGTTTTACAGACACCCCATAACAACTACACCACAATCGCTCCAAGGGTCCAGGCGCGGTATCGGAGAAGCACCCCCGCACATTGGAGTTATCATTTGGTGCTAGGAGGAGGGGTACTTCATCCTTGGGTCTCGGTTCTACTGGATTCACCTTCACCATCAAACTCTTAAAAAAGTCCATTTCTTTAATATGTAGGAAACCAAGCAAACTAGCTTTCACGTAACTATAAAAGCTATTTATTTAAGTCACGTTTGTGTGTGATCGTCATTTTAAGCCACGTTTGTGTGTGCTATAGATAGTCTTGATTGTTTTAGAACCTAAATCTACTTTAGCTTGTATATTGTTTTCGTGTTTTAGACCCAGTTATACTAATTCCATAATATTTTTAACCAAACCAAGAAAGTTTGTTTGTTGTTAAAAAGCAACATTAAATCTATATTTTTAGCTTGAAATCATGGTCAGTTATTGTAAACATACTTGAGACAATGGTTAGAGTAGAGAAAAGTACAGTTGGGAGACCCTCTGCAAGCACCCAGGTCCAGAACCATGACCATTCATAGGCACATGACCCAGGAGTAAATCGAGACACTCTCCAGGAGCAACCATTAACCCATACCCCAATTATGGAGAGAGTAGTACCACCCCGGGATGTCAGGAACCTTATTGAGCTAAATCAATACAAGTATACCAATGTCCCAGTGGAAGAGGAGCACATGACCAACTTAACCAGTGATGAACTAGCTGAAGCAATCCGGCTCTACAAGTAAGAACAAGCCCAAGCTCAAGAAGAGGCTGAGCAGAAAGAGGAACCGGAAGAGTCCAGGGAATCCCGACAATCTCGGTGATCGGTCTTTGACAGAATCGGGGCTAAAGGAAAGAAGAACCAGAAAGATCAAAGTAATAAGAAAGAGACAAAAGCAATTAGGCAGAAGAGCTTGGAAGATATGAGAGAGCCGATAAGAAGGGAGGAGGAAACAAAGCTTGAGCTCAAGATTCAGAAAAGAATGTAGCTAAAAGAGGAGAGGCTACTAGCCAAGTCCAGGACCAAAAGGACTCGGAGGGACCCAACCCCCAAGGTCATTTCTGATGATTATGAGGAGGGGCAGAAGGACCTCAAATATATGATCTATGAACTGTAAAGAAATATGGACAAAGACTCTGGAATGGAAAGTTAGGGAAACTCTAACACCATTCAGCCATTTTTTAGAGGTCATTCCTCGGCAAAGAGGCCTCAAGCATTATAACTTTGATTCATTTGACGGATTAGGGGATCCAAAAGAACACTTGAATTATTTCAAGCAAATTGCCCAGATATACTACTACAATGACTTAACCAAGTCTAGGTTCTTCGTATCAACTCTGAGGGGGGGCTTAGAGATGGTTTAGCTGGATCTCCTCCCGAAGCATCCACAGCTGAAAAGAATTCTGTGGAGCCTTTCTCAGGAGGTTCCAAGCCAACAAGACACATGAGCTACACATGTACCACCCGGAGACTATCCGTCAATATGATAATGAATCTCTCTCAGCATATAATAAGGCATTTCCAGGAAGAAATCAATAAGATCTCCAACCTGGATGAACGAGAAGCTCTAAGCATCTTCCGGAGGAACCTTGACCTGAAGTATAACGAAAGGTATATTTTAGAATTGATCAACAAAGAACCCCAGAGCCTGATTGTTGCCTATTCTATGGTTGTCACGTTCATCAAGAAAATTGATGTGCTCCAAGATATGAGGATGACCCGGAACGGGGGATCTAGAAGCAAGAACTTTGATGACTGACTGAAAGGGGTTTACCATCAGGACACAAAGTTCAAACAAGGCCAGCAGACCCACGTGATACAGAACACTCCTATACTTCAAAGACTTGGTCCCAAAATAGAGTCCAAAAGTGACCCAGGACCAATCAGGCAAGCCAAGGAGCCTAGGTAGAAGCCATATTGGACTTTATTAAACCGGACTCGAGAGGAAATCCTGAAGGAGATCAAATATAAGCCATTTTCGTATCCGCCAAAGCCAATGCAAACTCTCCCGAAGAGCCAGCCTTACAATTGACAATGCAATTATCATGAAACACATGGTCACAAGATAGAAAATTGTTTATCTCTCAAGTACTTCATCGAAGAGAAAATCAAGAAACGAAACCTCAACCAATACATATCCCGGGACACCAATCAGAAAGGAGAAGGATCAAGGAAGGGAAATAATATGGTTAATGTAGTCTTGGGGGGTTAACACGTGCCCTCCCGCAACCCGGACTAAGGGGGTGAGGTTCTCTCTACTAATCATTCCCAGAGATGATAATCTCTTTCAGCAACAAAGACTATTAAGGGGTTAAACTTAATCACAATGAGGCTTTAGTGGTAATCTTGGATATTTTCGACAATGAAGTCAGGAGAATGTTGATAGATAACAGCTCCTCGATTAATATTCTCTTCAAGCATATTGTGGATCGATTGCAGCTAGGGAGTGTTCACTCAAATGAGCGCCAGAAAGACCCACTATATGGGTTCGGGAACAACTTGGTCCCGATTAAGGGGACCCTGTACCCGCCTGTCCTATTTGGAACTGCTCCCAACCAAGTCACCCATGTAATAAAATTTTATGTTATCAATACTCCTTCGTCCTACAATAGCATAGTTGGGCACCCAGCTCCTACTAGGATCACTACTAGAAATAGTGCCTACGACATCGCCCATTTAACATCGGTTAGAAATGTCACTAATGTTATAAGAAATTTTAACATTAAATTTTTTTAAAGCGATGTTAAAAATTATCTCAGACATTGTTCTGTAAAATAGCTTATGTCTATTCTTATTTTTGAAAAAATTGAAAAACATGCGCTTCTCACTTTCCCCCATTATTACACGAAAAAATTCCCCTTAAACAAAAAATTTGTTCCCCCTAAACAATTAAATCCCTTTTTCCCCTTTCCATCCCACTATTTTTCTTCTCTTTCACTCTCCCTTTCGATACTCTCTCTCTCTCACCATTCTGTCTCACCATCTCTCTTCCCTCTCACTCTATCTCGCCATTCTCTCTTCTGTATTCTCTCTCTCCATAACCCTAATTAGTAAAATAACTATAATTAATAGTCACCATCTGCATCTCTCTCACCACAATCTAATACAAACCCAGTTCGAGGTATGTTTTAATTAATCGTGCTAAATAACATAATTTGAAATTATTTGTTTCGAAATGTTCTATTTTTATTATTTTTATCAGATTTGTCCTAATTAGAAGCTTATTTGCTTCGATTTGTTCTATTTGTATACTTCGTTTATCTTTGTTCACGTGTCTTTTAATTTAAACTTACACATCTTTGTTGCATCTATTTGTTTGGTTTAATTTATGTTCTATTTGTACTCACCACGTCTTTATGTTGGTAAGCAAATATATTTTATAAAATTAGATCCTCTATAGTATGCCTATGGCCAAGGATCCGCTTCCTTATTAGTTTTGAATTTGTGACACAAATTCAACTTCAGAGGTTGAATATTGTTTGCTTCCTCGTGGTGCTTCTAGCATGTGTCATGAGTTAAAGTTGGTGTTTCTAGACCTAGTAAGCTAAATATACTGATATTGTCTTTGTAATCTTAACTTTCAGGGTGCGTGATTGTTATTTGAATTCCTTCAATGGTATCTGATCGTTTCCTAAAATTAAGGACAAAATGATGAGTTGGAGTTCACCGATATGAAGAAAATGATTAAGGTGAGACAAAATAATATTGTCCAGGATGGGGTTACATTCATACAAAATAAGATGAATCAGGTACAAAAATTATTTGAAACTGACATTTTTTTAGTACTTGTAAAGTAAAAGGTGATTAGTGTTTTTTAAGGATTCTTATACTAATTTTTTGATAAAAGTTTGTTAGGTCCCAATGTGTTTGTAGAAGGGGGTTGAATACAAACAATACCAAATAATCGAATTAAATGCGGAATAAAAATGTGAAACAAAATTCAAGTTAAATAAGAATATTATTAAACTTGAAAGGTGTTACAACAATTGTATCGATTACAAGGAATTAATCTCAAATTAATTATCACAAATCTAGAATATATTCGACATGAACTTTTTCTATTTTTGCAATAAAAAGATTCAAATGCTAAACGCAATTTGAGATTAAGTTCTAGGGATTTTGATCCGCTAGATAGTTACACAAGAACAAGATAAAGATTTCTAGTGGTTTGGATTTAACTTTACAAACTAAAAATTATGATCTTGAAGTTTGCAGATGAAGGATAAAATATTTCTTCTGTGGCTGCTTTCGTTTTTTGTTCTTGAGTTGTGTTCTGTATATTGGATTATTATGAATGTATGCTGCTTCTGTTCTTTTTAAATCAATCAACAGACTCTCATTTAACTGGCAAGACAATCATGAGCTCAGCAAGACAATTGGTAGGACTATTGATTGTACTAGCAAGACAATCTGATTGAACTACAATGACTTTCGGTATGACAATCAGTTGAACTAGCAAGACAATCTCCTTCCCAGTAGAACTTTCGGTATGACTATTGAAATGACTTGGCATGACAATCCAGATTGTCATGCTAGTTCATTTTCAATTGTCTTGCTGATTTAAGACTGTTTTTAATCCAATTAAACTTCTGAAAATTCTTAATATTAATTCTGAATTAATTAATCAATTAATTCAATTAATAAATAAATTAATCTTTGCAGATATAATTTATTTTCTTAATTAAATTATATGACTTAATTAATTAATAGAGAATTAATACTAATCCTGAGCAGCAAGCATTCTTTTGAAAATCTTCTGAAAATCACTGAGAATTATGAATCAATTACACCACTTCAATGTTGACACTCGATGTACTGTCTGATTCATGAGTGACTAACTTCCGTGACGTTTCTTCATGTCTTGACTTTGATTTCAGATTAAATACTTGTAATTCTTTGATACCCTGGCGAGATCTCCGTCACTTGATTAAATCCACAACCTTGATTTATATCACTGAGGCTTGATCAATTTCTTGAACTTCTTCCAGTGAATTAATTCCTCAAGTCTGTAGATGAACCTTGTTTCTGAATCCTTTGACATATGTTACTTTGCGAGATCTCTTTGATGGTAGATCCACTATTTACTTATTACATTCTTATTTGAGTTGAGTTAAATCCTCGAATATACAAATAGGCTATGACATATGCCTTACAATCTCCCCTATTTGTTTGTTAGACAATAACACACAAATACCTAGAGGATAACTCAACTAACAAATAAAAAAAAGATATAAACAGAAATGCAAAGTAAATAGCAGAAAAGTTTTGGATAACATTTAACCTTTTCCAGATTCCAAATAGATGTTCCTCTAGACTGAACATATCTTCAAGTAGTTTCATCTTCTTTTGTACAACCACATTTCCTGTTGAGAAGCACATATCTCTCTTGCTTCTCCTCCTATGAGAATCAACTGATTAAAGAAGATCACCTTCGTTTACCACCTCTCCCGTACAATAGGATCCGCAGATAAAAACCAATGGTACTCTCCTTTTGAAAACAACTTTTTCCCTTACTAGAAAATCACCTTGTGTTTACCACCTCTCCCGTACAATAGGATCTGTAGTTATAAATAACAATGGTGTGGTGTAGTGTACATATGTAGGATCTTTTTCTTCCTCCCTGCTATTTCTCCCCCTTAGTTGAGGAATCCTCCAAACTATTTCTTAAGCTTTTATCTCCCCTAAGAGAAGGAATGTATGCCGTTGTCTGAAGGAGTTCTCATATTTCACTTGGTTGGAAAAGAAATAACAAGTAGTTTCTCTTTCTTCCTCACCGTGAGTGTGTGATTCTGTTTAGTGTACCTCACATGTGTTCCACTCTTCTCTCTACTCGTGTTTACACTCATTCTCACAAGTGTATCACTCTTCTCTCATAGCTCCATAATCCACCTGTACCTACAAGGAAAATCACCTTAGCCATCCTTAAGGAGGTCACAGGTGGTGCAATGGGAGTTCGCAAATCCCCATCCTTGTTAAACTCGTCAGATGAATCTTAGTCATAATCTACAAGTTGCTAGTTTCCCTTTTAGGGTTCCAGATTTGAATTATGGGAAGGTAAACAATGATCCAACGAATTGAGCATAAAGATCAAAGTTCCCTTCTAATGTCTGTGAAGACATTTCCTTGTGACTCATCAGGTAATATCTGAATCATTTTCAACAAGTTGCCGATCTGCACCTATGTCAGACCCACTATCCGCGAATGCATCCAGGGGATTTAAGCCTGGGGAGGTAGACACTGACCACTGACATATGGCTTTTGGATCAGTATCCTCTTCTAACACCTGTAAAGGCAATTGGTCCATTAACGAACCTTAAACAATCGAATCTGACCTTAAAATGGTCGAAACTCTTGTTTTCGTCAACTCATCCTTTGTGTGTGTAACCTTTCCTTGTGCATCAAGAATTGTTTATATTTGAAGTGGTGACACTACATCGGATGCCTTGGCCGACAGGCAAAATTCAATAGACGCACCCTGTTGAGAGAATGAATCTAGTAACTGTTTTTGTGCCTTTTCAGCCATTACATCTTTTTGAGAAGATGTATGGGGGCTAGCAGTTGTCTCGGTTTAAATACTACTCACCTATGTAGGAGACAGAGCTACTGGGTTGACTTCAGAACCTTCCTTATGTGGTGCACTAAGGCACTATCTCCCTCACGCTCACTCATACTTCTTTTTAGTGGTAAGAGAGTGTTGGTTGGTTCTGTTTCTGTGTTTGTCTTTACAGTCTGGGATAGATGTTGTGGGTTTTCAACCTCATGACTGTCAATGAAAGAAAGCCATTGGAGACTGAACCTGTATCACAGAACATAGGGCAATATAGAGAGATAAAATGTACTTAAGATCTATAATGAATGAAAATTATACATTTAATCTTTTGAGAGTAATGATGTACAATAGTGATTTCAAAAGATTTTACATGAAATAAGAAATCACTAATGTAGAAAGAAGTTTAATTTACTCCTAAAACTCACTGCACATATAAAATAATATGATTGTGCCTAGTGATTAGAGAGTTATAAATATGACGATTGCTTGAGCAGTACACTAGTTCATACCAACCTGAAGTGAGATTGTGAAGAAGAGATTGCATAGTCCTATAGATCTGCAGCTGCAAAGTCCATGAACTGTGGTGCACTGACTTCCTCTTTTGACTCACCAACCAGGAGTACACTTGTACACATCTTACTAGAGTCCAATTCCAAGTGTAATGTGCAGCAGGTGTCTAATATGTTATAATATTCTCAAGTCTCGTCACTGGTGCTATATGTTAGATACTGCTTCCTGATAATAACTTAGCACAATATACAAATTTTCAATGATAACATTCCCAGCTTGCAAACAGCCATATCCCTCAGATAAACCTTTGCTGTTATCTCCAAAGGTAACCAGTGGGCCAGCTTTCTCAATCCACATTTGATAGCAGGGTTCTATCTCCGGTCATATGTCTTGATGATCCACTTGTCAAGAATCCACACTACCGGTTACACCTGTATACTGCCCTGCACTTCAAATGGATTAGACCTTCTTCGGAACCTAAACTTGGTTGGGCCCGACATACTTGTAGAATTGTCCTTTGTCAGGCAAAACAACATTTTTAATTTTAATGGTCTCAACATCCTCAATGACTGAACATTTGACCTTGTAAACAGCCTTAACAAATTTCTGTTTAGGCTTAGGCACAAATGTCTCCTTTCTAGCCTTAGAAGGACTAGCAGTCTTAGACCTATCATGCTTCTTATTATTCACATGCTGACGAGGAGTAGTCTTATCACTAGAAACATACTTACCATTAAAATAAGCATACATCAAATTAAAAGCACAAGACATATAATTAGCAACACCACATGCTTTATGAGTGTGATTAACAGCAGGCAATTTATGCATGGTAGACATGGAATTTTTGTTATCCAACTCATGTGTGTCTGAGTTAGTCTCAGTTGCTTTCACAACTTTGACTGGAACTTTTGACACACTTGACTTGGAAACAACCTTCTCATTAGCATGATCTTCAGCACGTATTTCTTCTTGAATAACAGAAGAGGTCGCATCAAATGGTTCAGCCATTGATGATTTATAGAGGGGTTCATCAATACACTTAAGCACATGTGTAACTTCCCTACCTTTAGCACATATATGAGGAGGGGAGTTTATGCCTAATTCTCCAATAGCAGCATTGTAATCATAACCTATTCCAGATGTTTGATTAACAGCTTGCTTACTGTAGAACTCTTTAGCCTTCGAACAAGAATTGAAGTAGGCTCTAACCTTAGTCTCAAGACCGGTGATCTTGTCTTTGAGAATAGTTTCAAGTTATCTATAACATTCAACTCTATTCTCTAGAAAAGATACTTGTTCTTTTAACTTGTCTTGATTAATGTGCACAAGTCTTAATTCATTGACCGCTTTCTCAAGGTCTTTGATATGCTGACTTAACAGTTCATTATCACGACGAGCATAATCTAAGGAACCTCCTAGATGATAAACTAATTCAGCATTAGTAAATTTTACCTCTTTTCTTGACGATGAAGCTTATCCATCAATAGCCATAAGAGCAAGATTCTCATCTTCTTCATCTTCACTTCAGTATCATCCCAGCTTCCTCCCTTTGCCAGGTAAGCCCTTTCAGAGTTACTCTTCTGATTTGAATCATAAGAGTTCTTCCTTACTTGCTTTGGCTTCCTGCATTCTGTGGCAAAGTGTCCCAACTCATTGCAGTTATATCATCTAATGGTGCTCTGATCAACCATCCATGTTTTGTATCCACCACTACTGGTGTTAGAGGATGAAGATCCACCTGTCTGGAATCCGTTGTAGTTGGACTTGTACTTGAACTTGGGATTTCTCTTGAATCTGACATTGGAGAATCTCTTAACAATTTGGGCCATTGACTCATCTTCCAATTGCTCCAGCTCTTCCAAGGAATAAAAATCATCACTGGATTGATTTGTAGTAGGAGGATCATATTCTGCTACCATCACATTTTCCTCAGCCTTGGAAAACTGTACCATTCTCTCCGACTATTGAGATTGTTGTTGTTATTGACCTTCAGCTACAAGAGCAGTAGATGTGCTGACCATTCTATCTTTCCCGTAGACTTCCTTTTGCTGAATCTGCTCCAACTCATAGGTTTTCAACACACCATAGAGTCTATCCAAAGAAATCTCACTCAGATCTCTAGCTTCTCTAATGGCAGTGATTCTATGTTCAAGATGAGTTAGCAGTGTTAAAAGGAACTTTTTGTTGACCTCCCTGATTGAATAATATTTCCCATTTATGTTTAGGTTGTTGATCAACGCATTGTACCTCTCAAACACTTCAGTAATTCCTTCTCTTGGATTTGATTTAAAATGTTCATACTCAGAGGTTAGGATCTCCAACTTGTTCTCCCTAACTTCCTCTGTCCCTTCATTAATCACCTCAATAGTTTCCCAGATATGTTTGGAATTTTTACAGTTCATCACATGTCTGTTCATCAAGGGATAGAGGGAATCAACTAAAATTAACTGAAGGCTGTCATCTAAGGAGGCTTTTTCTTTTTCAGCAGGAGAAAAATCCTCAGGCTCTTTTGGATAGGTTCTAGCTTTGGTAATCACAACATCATCTACTATCACCTCTGGTTCAATAACCATTGGAGTTGTTGGACCCTTCTTTAACAAGTTCGGATATTTGGGATTTGCAACTTGTAAAAACAAGAGCATCTTCTTCTTCCACATGATATAATTTTCTTTATCAAATAGTGGAATTTTAACGGTTCCAACTTTTTGTGAAGTCATTATGAATTTTTGAATAAATAAAAATTCAAAGAGTTGAAAAATCACAAAAGTCTAGGATCTTGATTTGTTCGTTAATCAGAAGGCTCTGATACCAATTGTTAGGTCCCAATGTGTTTGTAGAAGGGGGGTTGAATACAAACAATACCAAATAATCGAATTAAATGCGGAATAAAAATGTGAAACAAAATTCAAGTTAAATAAGAATATTATTAAACTTGAAAGGTGTTACAACAACTGTATCGATTACAAGGAATTAATCTCAAATTAATTATCACAAATCTAGAATATATTCGACATGAACTTTTTCTATTTTTGCAATAAAAAGATTCAAATGCTAAACGCAATTTGAGATTAAGTTCTAGGGATTTTGATCCGCTAGATAGTTACACAAGAACAAGATAAAGATTTCTAGTGGTTTGAATTTAACTTTACAAACTAGAAATTATGATCTTGAAGTTTGCAGATGAAGGATAAAATATTTCTTCTGCGGCTGCTTTCATTTTTTGTTCTTGAGTTGTGTTCTGTATATTGGATTATTATGAATGTATGCTGCTTCTGTTCTTTTTAAATCAATCAACAGACTCTCATTTAACTAGCAAGACAATCCTGAGCTCAGCAAGACAATTGGTAGGACTATTGATTGTACTAGCAAGACAATCTGATTGAACTACAATGACTTTCGGTATGACAATCAGTTGAACTAGCAAGACAATCTCCTTCCCAGTAGAACTTTCGGTATGACTATTGAAATGACTTGGCATGACAATCCAGATTGTCATGCTAGTTCATTTTCAATTGTCTTGCTGATTTAAGACTGTTTTTAATCCAATTAAACTTCTGAAAATTCTTAATATTAATTCTGAATTAATTAATCAATTAATTCAATTAATAAATAAATTAATCTTTGCAGATATAATTTATTTTCTTAATTAAATTATATGACTTAATTAATTAATAGAGAATTAATACTAATCCTGAGCAGCAACCATTCTTCTGAAAATCTTCTGAAAATCACTGAGAATTATGAATCAATTCCACCACTTCAGTGTTGACACTCGATGTACTGTCTGGTTCATGAGTGACTAACTTTCGTGACGTTTCTTCATGTCTTGACTTTGATTTCAGATTAAATCCTTGTAATTCTTTGATACCCTGACGAGATCTCTGTCACTTGATTAAATCCACAACCTGGATTTATATCACTGAGGCTTGATCAATTTCTTGAACTTCTTCCAGTGAATTAATTCCTCAAGTCTGTAGATGAACCTTGTTTCTGAATCCTTGGATAGATGTTACTTTACGAGATCTCTTTGACGGTAGATCCACTATTTACTTATTACATTCTTATTTGATTTGAGTTAAATCCTCGAATATACAAATAGGCTATGACATATGCCTTACAAAGTTTATTATGTTGAAAAGTATATTTGTTGGTATGCTTCCTCCAATCCAAAAGTAATACAGAGTATAGTGGACCTTCATATGCTCAACATTATATCTTTTATTTGTGGTGATGATTATCAAAGATATTATCTTTGAATAGTTTGTACATTGTCCTCAAGTAATCAATATATAATGTTATTAGCTTATGGTTTTGAATTAACTCCCCCTCCTGATTCTCTGTGCTATTCTTTTTTCTTACTATACACATATTTAGCTTGGTCATTTTATTTTTCTATATTTTTCGTGCTACAAGCCAAGATTACCTTTCTTGTACTATTTAATATGATAATGTTATTGTAGTTTCTAGACAATTTGACTTGTTTAAGCTGAATTGCTACTAATTTTTTTTCTGAGGTGTCAGGGTTGGAAACTTTCTAGTTTAATGTTTGCAACCAGACGCACTTTATCCGAGGAAACTACTAAGATAGCTAAAGAGCTTGAAAACATTTACTCCTCAATTTCGGTAATTTTGTCAAGTTTATATCATATTTTTATTACCTTATAATCTTGAATTATATGCATATGCAGTTGGTACTAATCTTTAAGTATCTTCGATATCCAGACGACCACACAGTGCATCACTACCGATCACATTCAATTGAAATTATAATATGTTTGGATTCTAACTGAGTATCCAGTTCTGTGTAGTGATTTCCTCTTCAGAACAGAAATATATCCTCTTCTGTGTGGTGATTTCCTCTATAGTTTTATACAGAATTATACAGTTGAGAATGTAGTGAAGCTTGTGGATTTCGCCTGGACTCTCGAAAATGGCAGAACTAAAGAGTAGACTCAAGTAAGTTCTTAAATCTGTATTATTTTAGCCATATCTTCAATATGTAAATTATATGTAGTTTTTTTAGGAGAAAAAAATGAAACTGCAGGCAATTTCATCTACTCCATATAGGCCAGCCATTGAATTACCAGAAACGACGTCTTCATTCGCCGTAATTATATTTCAGACCCCTGAATTATACTGCTCTGAAAGAAACAAAGATAATATATATATAAATATATATTATCTTCCTCTCTATACAAACAATAGTGTGATAAAAACAGCTAACTGCATAACCAACTGGAAGAAAAATGTCCTCTAGCCCCTCAGCATCTGCAGTAATTTTGTAGTACATAAATTTTGATCAAATCATGATTTTTTACCTATTGATTTATTTTGTTATAGAAATGTATGATTCATATTATTGTGTTCTATTTTTCTATCTACTGATTTGTTTTGTTAAAGAAATTATTAAGTTATAGTCAGTTATAGAAATTTGATATTTTTATATTCGCACACGCACACATGCATCCACCAAGGTTTAGACCCTTAAACTCTTGTTAATTAAAGGGAGATTGTATCTTCTGTAAACCAATCAATAAAATTTAATTTATTTAAAATGATCAAGGTTGAGAATATTTTATATAATGTGTGTACTACTTTGTTGCATGTTTACGACCAAATTAACTATCATTAGCATGTAGAGAACATGAATTTTTATTTGGTCCTTGGTATCTGATTAAATCTGTGTGCACATACTTCTATTGCACCTTTCAACTTTAGTGGTACATTTTCAGCAACATTCATGTGTGTTTCTGGGCCGTTTGTTTTTTTAAATTATTTAAATGTGTTTGTTATGTACTTGTATTCCTAGTAATTCACAAATTAAATGCCTTTGAGTTTTACATAAATTGTTTACCAGTATATTGAAATCAAGAGAAATGACTCATCTATAAAATTTGATCATGGTTTACACTTTGTGCAGGGGAAATGTTTCGTATTGAGACGGTAAGCTTATTTACATTCTTCACAACCAACTTCTTATGGAAATATAAAAAAACTAGCGGAGGTCGTGGTTTTGGCGGTTAAGGGTTAAGGTAGTATTACAAGTAGGATCTGGATGAGTTGCGCTACCCTTCGAGGCTATTAAATTTTTTTCTACGAAAAGTGTATTGTGATTTGCTATTTCCGGCTACCCAAAAATTAGGTTGGTTTTGGAAATGTATTTGGTAATTGAGTTGTTGACATATTAATAATTAACTAGCATAAAAACCCGTGCAAGGCACGAGTTATTTTCTAGCACTCGACTAAAATGTGTATATTAACGTCATTTATATGTTAAATTGTATAGCAAGGTTAAAGTGTATTAGAAGTATCCGATCATAATTTTTCTAATATGTGGTGCTATGATGTATTTATTTTAAAGTTTCCAACTACAGTTATTTTAAAAAGAGTATCAATAAACATGTACATCAGTTTTACAAATACCATTATCAATGCACAAGAATATCGATAAAAATCTATAAATGTTTCACAAAACCTCCATCATCGGTGCATGATTTTAAAGCACCCTATTGCGTATCCTCCAAGAGTGTATTATATTTTCTCGAGCAACACACAAGGCACCTCTACAAATACCTGATTCCAATACTTATTTTTCTGCTGATAAAGTTTGTGTAAAATATTTTAATCAACTAATATTAATATAGTTTTTAAAGTTAAAATTGATAATGCTCCTTCTAAAAAATATATGAATACCATATAATTAAAGAAAAGAGCAATTAAATATAATTAAGAATATTTCAAAGTATCATGTACACATGTTTTAAAAAAAAGGTCATTTATATTCAAAAATCAAAATAATTAAATAAATCTAAAATGTTTCCATTGTCCTAGGTACATACTAATTAAAAAAATTCCACTCGTATAATGTCCACCCGATTAACTGATTAGCTAAAATATTAAAATTAAAATAATGAAATATGGTTGGTCAAGGCTTCAAGTTTATGTGGTTCTTGCTATGTAGTGTATACTAAGAAGTGGAGATGCAGAGGGACAAATCTTGCAAAAGGGATGCATGGTGTTAGTTTACTTTCAGCCTTTAGCACTACATCAGTTTCTTCAATATCTATTTTTTGTAGATGGTTTTATTATTATGCATATCATGCATAATAAAAATATTCAATTTTTATAGATGATTTTAATATTATGCATATCATGCATAATGTAAATAGTAAAAATATTTATTAATCGAATTACAATACCCGACTACTTCTAGTCTTCTGCGATTGTGCCTTGAGTTACATAGCAATAGATCAGAAACTATGACATTAAATAACAAATGCTTAAGATTTAGCAAATATAGTTGCATACATGAGAGAAGTACTAAATTCAGGTATTTTCTTAGAAAGTTATCATAACAATAGTTTAAGTTTGAGCTGATGCGGCATAAGTGAGTAACAAAAAGAAATTTTGTCGCGATCTAGTCTCAACTTTTCAAGGAAGATCAAATTCCGGTAACCTTGTAATAGTTGAAGATATATTTTTGCCTTTATGCCTAAAATTTATATCAGAAGGGTGGTAAAAATTTGAGCTTTTTCAAGTAACAAAGTAATCACATGTGCGCCCTGGATATCCAAAAAGCTGAAAAGAAACAAAAATAAAAAATGATTGAAAAGGCCAAGAATGACGGACATTTACACACCACTCTAAAAAATCCAAATATAAGTACAGACCAAGTGCGTGGAAGCAATGTCATTAGCCTAAATAAATTACGCTGATAATAAGTTGTGCTTGAGACCATCAACTAATGCAACTTCATCAATTATGACATTCCTTGTTGAAATCAAGCCATATCCCATAGTAAACCCTTTGCTGTCATCTCCAAAGGTTATGCTAGGGCCAACTCTCTCCTTAAACTCTGTGAGCAGGGAGAAATCTCCTGTCATGTGTCTTGAACAGCCACTGTCCAAGTACCATAGATTTCTTCTTTTTCCCTGCACACCATAAAATTAATCAAGTTGATTTTGGTACCCAAGTTTCCTTGGGTCCATTCTTGTTAGCCTTTCTCCTAGACTTCATTCCTCCTGCATCTTTAGACTTAGGTAACTTTGAGTCAACCTTGATCTTAGATGTAGTTGGTTGAGGTGTAGGGTTAGTCACAGAATCATTTAGCACATTTGGAATTTGATAAGGCATGGATTGTGCAAGCATGTTATTCCATATTGGCATATTGTATGGCATTTGAGGCATACTAAATGCAGCAAGATAAGGATTGTTAAAATATGGCATGTTTGCAAAATGTGCATAAGGATTTTGTTGAGACATAACAGGCATAGCATGCAGAGGTGATGCAAACATATTAGGCATGGAAGAGGGCACAGGTATGAGAGTTTTCTTAATAGATTTGTAATTAGCAGATAGATGATTAACACTACTACAATGCACACAGCTTTTTCTAGGAGCATACTTATCAGGTGTGTAATTGTTATGTTTGTTAACCCCTACCTTCCCAATTCTATTAGATTTCCTTTTAGTTTCCTTTTTATCCTCAACCACTTTGAGCCTATTCTTTAACTGTTCTAAGGTCATGTGTCCTATATTCACCTTACTGAAATCTTTGGATGTGCTTGCTTCTTCTTTGACAAAGTTCTTGGAAGTTGAACCAAACTTTTTGTTGAGTTTCTTTAGATTTTCACTTTTAGAAACATCTGCCTGTTTTAATTGAGGAACCTTCAACGGATGCTCCTTTTCTTCCTTCAACGGATAATTTTCATCATCCGTTGATTCCACATCCGTTGACAGCCCATCAATTAATTCCATTTTCTTTTTGTTTTTATCCCAGGCAGTCTCACAAAATGATTCAATTCCTTGGACCTTGACAATTTGAGCACTAACATCCCTAGATGTCTTCCAGACTTTAATCACCTCTTGCTCTCTCTCTAATTGATTAGAAAGTATTTCTACTTTCTTAACAGATTCAGCTAGTTCATTTTCAACAGATATACAATGTAGCTTAGTTTTCTCTAGGTCAATCAACTTATCTTCTAACACAACATTTCTATTACTTAAAAACAAATTGTTCTCTTTAATCCTACTATTTTCTTTAGCAAGAGATTTAAGAGACACACGCAAATGATACAGTTCAGTAGACATGTCATTAAAAACATCATTGCACTCTTCTTTAGTGAGCTGTGTTAAATCAGTAGTGATTACCTGGTTGCTTGATGAACTAACTTCATTTTCCTCAGAATCAGCCATGAGAGCCAAGTTGACATATTCCACATCTTCATCCTCTTCTTCTCCATCAGCTGCCCAGTCTTTTTCTTGAGTAATGAAAGCCCTCTCCTTTTGCTTGAGCAGATCAAAATATTTCTTTTTGTAATCTACTTGGTCAAATTTCTTCTTTTCAGAAGTTGGCTTTCTGCACTCACTTGCAAAGTGTCCACTTATACCATAATTGAAACACTTGAACTTGGATTTGTCCACCATGTTCTTATGAGGTTTAGTGGCTCTAGTGTTTTTCCTAAATTTCATCTTTGCAAATCTTCTGGACAGAAATGCAAGATGCTCATCAATGCCATCAGAGTCATCTTGGCTGGAGTTGTCTTCATTCTCAGCAACTTGCTCCTTACCCTTGCTTGATTCTGATTTGCTTGTGCCATCTTTGGAGTTTAATGTTGATCTCACAGTTTCTTGTCTGCATTCTTTCTCATTTTCAGCTACCAAGGCAACTGAACCTCCTTTCTTTCTTCCCTTCTCCAATACCTCATCCTGTTCCAGCTCTAGTTCATAAGTCTTCAAGATTCCATATAATCTTTCAAGAGTGAAGTCCTTATAATCTTGAGAGTTTCTCAAGGAGACAGTCATGGGTTTCCATTCCTTTGGCAAGGATCTTAAAAATTTAAGATTTGAATCCTTCACCTGGTACACTCTACCATACAGCTTCAGTCCATTCAACAGCTTTTGGAATCTATTGAATGTGTCATTTAAAGATTCATTTTCTTCAAAATGAAAATACTCATACTGTTGAATGAGAAGCTGCATTTTGTTTTCTTTTACTTGTTCTGTACCTTCACACAGTAGCTGAACTGTGTCACAAACCTCTTTGGCAGTTGTGCAATTTATCACATTATCAAACATATCCTTGTCAAGACCATTAAACAAAATGTTCATAGCCTTCTTATCCTTGTGGACTTCTTCTGTGTCTTCCATTGTCCATTCTGCTCTAGGTTTTGGAATGGATTGACCAACAGCAATTGTGGCTGTAGCAACTGTGGCTACTTTGTGGGGAATGTGAGGACCATTCTCAATGCAGTTTACATAACCTTCATCTTGGGAGAGTAGATGAAGGTGCATTTTCACCTTCCAATGGTGATAACTGTCTTTGTCAAGAACTGGGATTTTTACTCCAATATCCTTCTTACTCATCTTTGTTAGTTTCCAAGATCTTTAAACTCTTTGTGTGTTAAGAGCCTGCTCTGATACCAATTGTTATTCCTAATGAACTAACAATGAGATTTACAGAAGGGGGGTTGAATGTAAATCTCAAAACTTTTTCAAGTTTTGAGCAGTTTCAAAGGCTATGTGTTTAAGATAAACAAGTGTATGAATTGCTTTAAGCTAATACTGACAGATATATATTCAAACACTAATGTAAAGAACACAACAGACCTTAAAAACTTTTCTGGTGGATTGTTGTTCCACCAGAGATGGTATTTCAGAAAATCTGTGATTCAAGAAGTTGATCACAGCTGCATCCTAGTACAAACTAGATAATTTTTCTCTCAAGATTTTTCTAAACAGCTCTGGAAAAATTCTCTTCTAATTACTAGCTGCTACTTGGTTTATATATCACCAAGTTTACAAGTGAAGACAAAGATAAAAAGTACAATAATAAAATAAGTTCTCCACTTGTTTCTTCTCCATTTTACTCCAGTGCATTGTTGACTATTGCCTCTTTATACTAGAGTAGAACGGCTGCTTTTTCTGATGTTCCTGAAATAGGCTACCACATCTCAGTTGTCTCTGTCAACCCATGTGCCTCTGTTTGTAGGTACAACTACCACTTGTCAACTGCTATTTAACAGAACATCCGTTGAAGCCTTCATCCGTTGATGGCTTTATCCGTTGATGTGTTAGCAGTTGAAGCTCTATCCGTTGATGCACTCATCCGTTGAAGGATGTTATCCGTTGAAGCTTTAGAGACATCCGTTGAAGCTTTGTTTCTCATCCGTTGAAGGTCTTTAAGTTATCCGTTGACACCATTTCATTTATACAAAATTACAAGGCATGAAATACTTACAATTGGCCTTCCTATCTGCATATCCTCTAGTAGTCAACATGACTTATAATTTCCCTCAACATTTAAGAATTTATATCTCAAATTCAGAGACTGAAATGTGCTACAACACTAGACTTATTTCT
Organism: Apium graveolens; assembly: GCF_009905375.1. NCBI lineage: Eukaryota > Viridiplantae > Streptophyta > Magnoliopsida > Apiales > Apiaceae > Apium > Apium graveolens. The sequence goes on from NC_133656.1 coordinate 153,524,346, forward strand.
AAGTAAAGCTACACCATCAACGGATAGCCAAAATGGTCTTATCCGTTGAGGCTACAAACACTAGATTTCTACTTAAGTGTTTTGTTAAACATATCATCATACTAATGCACATATATTCCTAACAGTAACAATCTCTACGCAAAGTGACGATGAGGAATATAATTATTTTCCTGAAGGATTTCTAGCATCAATTAATAAAATTTCAATATGCTCTAATATATCAAAATATACCAAATTTAAACAGTCATAAACTCAAGAAAATTTCCTATTATTTTCAAGAATGATCATAAAGAATCTTTATAATTGACATATACTTACATGATGGAATCAATCTATAACACTTGGTGATTCAGGGAACCTGTTAAAATTTTTAAAAGAGACAAATAATATTATGCAAGAGAGGACACAAAATGGTTTTATTGGGTATCGGTATATGCATGTATGAAAAGGGTAACAATAACATATAACAAAATGTCTTCGCAAAGTAGTATTTGTAGAGCAAATTTTAAAAAGTGTAAATTTTAATGTCATAGCATTTCATGGGAATATGAGTGATATATTTATTACACTTAACAATCAGAAAAATATCGAATACTAATTTTATCTTGAGATTATACGAACGTGGTCTATACAATCTTCAGAAAGTCTTGGAATCAAAGATGTTTAAACGTATTATTTGATATGCAGGTCATTAGGTGGATATCAGTTTATTATGTGTTTGATTTTCCTTCTTTATATTTTGTACAAAATTTATTATATTTACCTTATAATTATTTAAATTAATTTATTTTTTATGGTCCTGATTTTTTTGTCCTAACTGCTAAATATTCAGAAAATAGTATACCATCTACAAAAGCTTTACTGGCCTGTGTTCATATTGGACATGCTTGTAGTATTTTAACACATTGCTTACCTTGGTTGGGTCAATAATCCCAGCATCCATCAAATCTTCATAGTTTCCGGTGGCCACATTATATCCATAGTTCTGGCGGTTCGAGGCAAGTACCTAGATTGCACAAATTTCGTTAAAATGAAAAATACTACATCACAAAACAACTATACCTAATCAAAATGAAAAACAAAAGTAAAACAAAATGGTTTCATTACCTTTTCACTGACAATACTTCAATTAACAATAATATTTTTTTGTAATTAACTTGAAAGGATAGCTTAAAGGTCTTTTGACTATATCCTCCTTAATCTGCAAGTCACATCTAAGCCTTACTTCTCAAATACTTAGCCGACGGTTTCCCGTAAAGTACTCAATAGAGTGATCATCGCTTTTAAAGGTGGGGAAAATTAAATATACTATATCAAATTGTTTACATAAAGTTAACACAATTGCAAAGAGCATGCGTGATCCTGAAAAAATTATCTATACATTCGGGTATTGCCAAGTGGTGAAATTAAAAAAAACTACCTTTTCTTCATCATTCTCAGGTATGCCATTAATGCCATCAACTTTGCAGCTAACCTTAAAAGGTACGGCCACCACCAACAACAATCACTTTCTCAACAGCTGCCAGATACATGTTTGGATAGATGCCTCTGTTAGCCTTCCGATCTGAAGCAACTATGTTCACATTATAAACCTTTAATCTAGAAAATATGCATACATTTTTTTAAGAGCATATTCTACTATAAGCTTTCTCTCTTTCAACTCTGTTTCGGTTTGTACTCCAACCTATACACAAAGTGATTTGAAACAACTATAAATAAATTAAACTATGTCACTCTTTAATAAGCTTGAGCGGCGTAAATTTACATTAAACATGTCTGAATTACAAAAATACCTTCGGAGAGCTTTGCAATTCTTTCTTTAAGTTTTTTCTTTTCATAATCTTGTTCTGCAACTGCATTTTTAGAACAAATGATCAGGATTATAGTGAAGCTGTGAACCATGAACCATTCAAAATTAGGGGTTATTAACCTTGATGTGGTTTCTAATTTATGATACACGCTTTAACTTTTCATGCGTACTTTTATATCCGACGATTGAGGTTGCACTTTTGTCAGGACAACCTCGGCCGCTTGACCCAATACAGCTTTGTCAATATTTTCTAAAGCACGCCCAACTTTTTGTATAATCACAGTCCCTATAAATGACAAAGGTTATACAAAGAAACATAAGAAAATGAGATGTGTGCAAATGAGTCTTATTGGATATATGTATGTATGAAAGGGGTAACATAGAACAAGATGTCTTTGCAAAGCAATATTAGTGGTAATAGATTCTAAAAGTCTAAATATCAACGTGATGACCTTTAATGGGAATATGAGTGATATATTTGTTGCACTTGTAAGTCTGAAAAATAGCACATGACAGACATTATATATATTTTGATCTAAATCGTTTGTTGGCTGGAGTTAAAATACTCAAGATCATCGAGAAGGTATAAACTCACTATATTATTTTCTAATTACTAACTTCATACTATCAAACACTTGGTTCATACATGTTAATCAAATATTCATGTAAAATGCCCACAGTCAGCCTAATATTTTCTACACCCATAACATTTAGCGTTAGTATTGCAGAATAACACCAAATTGCGTGTGATAATCTACCATTGTCAATCACGTGTGATTATACACCTTATTTGGCAGAAATCCTCTAGCGCTTAATTTTATATGTAACTACAGAAATCATTATTATTTGTTCTTATGCAATATAGATACAATAGTAATGTCAAAATACAGTTCAATACACCAATATATATAGCAGCAGTAACTTGTTTATGTTGCACATCGACTTGACCATTAAAGAGAATCAACACCATTGTGGTGATACAATAGTTTCCACTGCTCTTCCCAAGAAACCAAAAGACTGAGAATTCAGAAAAACATAAAAAAGAACATAAAGCATGAGAAAGGATCATGTAATCACCTTACACAGCCATCTAATACATTTGAACATTTAAATGTAATCAACAATACTTATATATCTCTATATTAAATCCAATTTCACATTAAAATCGATTCCCGATTTCCAAAACTCTATCAAATAATAGGCAATTCGGACTAATACATACAAGTATTATATATATCACAATTCTGGGGGGATAATTCTTGCAAACGGTAAATAAAATGGTGGGCAAACATTGATAAGCCACAGATATGTATGTTTATTTTATATAAATAAGACGAGCACAACAACACAGTACATACACACGCCTATACACACAAACCCAAACAAACAATAACAAGCACAATCTTATGATTGATCTCTTATCAATATCGTCGCTTTCGATCTGATTCTCTATCGATCGGTGCCACGTAACAAGCCCAGAAGTTCTAAACCGCCGAGACAAAAAGCAGAGCTTGGAAAATACAAGTGACAAGGGTTCCGATAAACCCACCTAAAACAACACGGGTTATTTATGTGGGATAGGGCAATCTTGTCTTTTCACTTATAATAAAATGACTCACGATTTAAAATGGATTAAAATGGCTCAAGAATTTTCAGGTTTTTATTTTTTCGTTAATTTGCCCCTTGTTGAGCTATTAATAATAAGATAGATTTGGTTTCCTTTTAAATGCAAGTTGTGATATTTGGGTACTTATGAATGAAATATGTAGTTTAGAATGTTGGATGTTTTATATTGGAATGTTATATTTTCTTGGATTGTGATTCTAATCTTGTAGTGAATTTGATATTTAATGATATATAATAATAGAGCTAAAAATAAGTCACAAAATTATGGTAAAACTGATGTGTTAAGTAAAATAAAAATAGTTTATCATCAACAAACCGATGTCTAAAATAATAAAACACATCAAATTTTACAAAGGAAAACGATGTGTCTTACAGATATATTACATCCTTTAACTAAATGGAAACCGATGTCTAATAAAGATTTTAACATTACAATGCAAGATGAAACAGATGTCTCTCAAGGTATTTCACATCGGCTGCTGAAAAAAATGATGTGCTATATTTCAGTTAACATTGCTATATACAAGTAAACTGATGTTTATCTTCACCTTTAACATTGGCTAAAAACTGATGTCATAGACCCTGACCTTTCTCTACACATGCGAAGACATCTGTTTGAAAAATAAAAGATATCAGTTAATAACCGATGTCTAATGCAATATTTCTAGTAGTGGATGCAAGCAATAACCTCTGTTTCCCACATAAAAATCAAGTTCCCAACCCCGACGGGAGTCGGAGAAGTCAAAAGAGATTATAAAGTCGCAGAAAGATGCTACAACCAGGCTCTGATCATGGCAGAAACTCATCAAGACAATAAGAGGAAGGCCACAGTCCTTCGCAAATAACAAAGCAATAAAAAGCATCGCCCCCGCTCAAGGGAAGGATTAGAAAAAGAGGTCCAAGTAATCGAATCCAACCCGGATCCAAAATCAACCAAGTCAGGCTCAGAGGAGCCAAAAAGAAACCAAGTTATGGTAGTGATTGAAGCAGATTCAGCTCTAAGCTAGGACAATCCTACTATGCAAGCAACCAACATCGGAATAAATGAACTAGGGGAAAACAACCAAGCAAGGGCATCATACCAGGCTCAAGTCTACATGAAAAAGAACGCCGAAGCTCGGATACAGCAAACGGTCTCAACCCAGGAACAAGCAAAAGTTGAGGCTGTAGTAGAGACAGATACAATTCCGATTGATGAGAGCAATCCTTCCAAGAAGGTGAAAATAGGGTTCGGGCTCGAAACAGTTTTTAAAAAAGAATTGATGTCATTACTCCAGGAGTACGCTGATGTATTTGCCCGGAGCCCCAAAGACATGCCCAGGCTACACGTATCCATGGCAATGCACAACTTGGATGTCAATCCAAACATGAAGCCAGTTAAGCAAAAGAGAAAAAATTGCCCCTGAGAGGCAAAAAGCAATAGACGAAGAGGTAAGAAAGTTGCTTAAAGCGGATATCATATGTGAAATCAAGTACCCGGAGTGGCTAGCTGATATAGTCATGGTGAAGAAGCCCAATGAAAAATGGAGAATGTGTGTTGACTATACCAACATGAATGATGCATGCTGAAAAGATCCCTTACATATGCCAAATATAGATCAACTAGTAGATGCCACATCCGGGCACCTCATGCTAAGATTCATGGACGCCTTCTCCGGGTACAACCAAATCAAGATGAATCCGAAGGATATTCCAAAGATAACATTCATCAACCACAAAGTAGTATATGCTTACATCATGTTATCTTTTGGACTGACGAATGCAGGCTCAACCTACCAAAGGGAAATAAATAAGATTTTTAAGTCCCAACTTGGAAGAAATTTGGAATCCTACATTGATGATATGATTGCAAAATTAAAAACCATCCCGGGACATATTAGAGATCTTAAAGAATGCTTTAATAATTTAAGGAAGCATGCACTCAAGATAAAACCAAATAAATGCACCTTCAGAATGGGAGCAGGAAAATTCCTAGGATTCATGATAAGTAGCCGGGGGATTGAAGCAAATCCTGAAAAAATAAAGGCAATCCAAGAGATGAAGGCTCCCCGGACCCAGAATGATGTGTAGAAGCTAGCAGGATCAATAGCAGCGCTTAGGAGGTTTGTAATGAAGTTATCAGAAATACCTTTCTTTGATTTAATAAAGGGAGCCAACAATAAGAAAGAAGTGAATTGGAGCCCATACTGCAAGAGAACATTTGAAGAAATCAAGGAGTATCTCTCTCAGCCACTGATCTTAACTAAAGCCCAACCTGGGGAGCCCTTATATCTCTACTTTTCATCCGGGACCCTGGCAGTAGGAGCAACACTAATTTGGAAGAAAATGGAAAATAACAACCAGTATATTACATAAGCCAAGTACTGAAGAATGCCGAGACCAGATACACATATTTGGAAAAGTTTGCCTTTGCCTTGGTTACGTCATCAAGAAAAATCATACACTAATTTCAAGGAACAGAGATCCTGGTCATCACTAACCAGCCCTTGAGAAAGATAATACACAATCCAGACGTCTCGGGGAGGCTCGTGGATTGGGCAGTGGAGCTAAGTCAATTCAACCTAAAATTCATTCCCAGGAATGTTATCAAGGCTCAGGCACTTGCTGATTTCATTATAGTATACAACTTTCCAGAATCCAAGCCATTACCTATGAACATTGACCCTGGATCTTCAACAAATGAAAGGTCAGGAGGCGGGATCATCCTGAAGAGCCCCGATGGTTTTATAATCCAAACTGCCATATCCTTTGGCTTCCTAGCAACAAACAACTAAGCAGAGTAAGAAGTACTAATTGCAGGACTGAAACTTACCAGGACCCTCAGGGTTAAGGAACTAAATATCTATAGTGACTCCCAGATCGTAGTCAAGCAAACAAACGGAGAATACATAGCAAAAGATCCAATATTAGCCAAGTACCAAGCTTTGGTTCAGATCCACTTGGCCTTGATACCCGGGTACCAAGTCATACAAATATGTAGAGAAAAGAATATAGAGGCCGACACCTTGTCCAAGCTGGTTCAGAACTCAACAGACCTGGACTACTCTATTTACTTTGAAGAATTGCAAAAGCCAACTATGGAAACTGAAGAAGTCTTGGAGATAGATAACACCCCGACCTGGATGACTCATTTCATCAACTACTTGGAAAAGGGAGAGCTCCTAGAAGATGACGGAAAGGCCCAAAGACTAAAAGTTAAGGCAGCGAAGTTCTTTCTTGAATAAGGACTACTCTATCGCCGGACCTTCTCCTCCCCTATCCTAAAATGTGTTGGCCCAACGGAGGCTACTTATTATTTAATGAAAGTTCATGAAGGAATATGCAGAGATCATATATATGCGAAGGCCTTGGCTCACAAAATCATAAGGCAAGGTTATTACTGGTCCATCATTCACCAAGATGCAGTTGAGTTCATGAAAAAATGCAAGCAGTGCCAGCTCTTCAGCAATATGTCCCGGCAGAGCCCAGTCCTACCCTCTTCAGTCCTATCTCCAATCCCATTTGCTGTCTGGGGGATAGATATCATGGGACCTTTTACACGGGCTACAGGAGACCTAAGATACCTTTTAGTTTCAATCGACTAAATGAATAAATGGGTGGAAGAAAAGGCAATGAGGACCATCAACCAGCAAGACTGTATAAAATTCATGAATAATATTTTAATGAGATTCAAAATTCCAAGAGTCCTGGTTTCAGACAATGGGCCACGGTTTGTTGAAGCAGAATTTGAATCTTACCTTCAAGAGCGGAACATCGAGCACAAGAAATCATCAGTAGCATACCCTCAAGGAAATGGAAAAGTAGAGGACACAAATAGAATCCTCCCCGGGGGAATCGAGAAGAGACTAAAATAAGAGCAAATGGCTAGAAGAATTGCCTAACATGTTATGGTCCTACAGGACCAGCCCCCGGACAGGCACAAAAGAAACACCTTTTAATCTAGCTTATGGAACAGAAGCAATGTTGCCTATCGAAATAGGATCACCTTCTCACCTGGTAATAAATTTTGATGAAATAGCTAATGAGGCGGGGCTCTGAACAAACATTGAACTTATTGGTGAAGTACGGGACCAAGCTATATCAAGGATGAAAAAATACAAGGAAAATCTGAAGGAGCACTTCAACAAGAATTCCAGGATAAAAAACTTTCAAGTTGGAGACCTTGTACTTCGAGACACAAAGGCCTCGGATCCTACCAACACTGGAAAGTTGATGCCTAAGTGGGGAGGGGCATACAAGATTAAAGAAGTCTTAAGACCAGAGACTTACAAGCTAATGAATATGGATTAATCAGAGGTTCCCAATACCTGGCATGGACTCGGGCTCCGAAAGTTTTACCAGTGACAAAAACAAAGCAACCAAATAAACCAAATACTTGTAGCCTATGACAAGCAACCACTTTATGATTCCATATCTTATATGAAGCAAGTTTGAAATTAATGAAAAGTAATTCTCATTTTTACTTAGCAATTGTTTAAGAGCATCCATACAAGACCCAGTGTTAATTTACCCGGGCAACAAACAACAAGCACAAAAATGTACTTAGAAATATTTTTCTAAAGCCGAAAAGCAACCTTAGTCCGGGGCCATGCTTGAACCCGGACTAGAAGCATTATTTCATACTTAAAAAAAATTTTAAGGCAAAAAAGCAATTCTAGTCCAGGACCATGCTTGAACTCGGACTAGAAGAATTATTTCGTACTTATAAATAATTTTCTAAGGCAAAAAATCAACCATAGTCCGGGGCCACGCTTGAACCCGAACTAGACGCATTATTAATACTTAGAAATACTTTTCTAAGGCAAGAAAAGCAACCATAGTCCGGGGCCACACTTGAGCCGGACTAGAAGCATTATTAATATTTAGAAATACTTTTCAAAGGTAAGAAAAACAACCCTAGTCCGGGGCGACGCTTGAACCCGAACTAGAAGCATTATTTTGTACTTAGAAATATTTTTCCAAGGTCAAAAAGCAACCATAGTCTGGGACCACGCTTGAAGCCGGACTAGAAATATTATTTCGTACTTAAAAAATATTTTTTCTAAGGCAAAAAAGCAACCATAGTCTGGGGCCACGCTGGAACCTGGACTAGAAGCATTATTAATACTTAGAAGTACTTTTCAAAGGCAAGAAAAACAACCCTAATCCGGGGCTATGCTTGAACCCGGACTAGAAGCATTATTTTATACTTAGAAATACTTTCTAAGGCAGAAGAGCAACTCTAATCCAGGGTCATGCTTGACCGGGACTAGAAACATCATTCATACTCAAAAAATATTTTTGTAAGGCAGAAAAGTAAAAATAGCATATCAGCAATAAGAAACTAAACAAATTAAATAGAGTATAACAAGAATAAAACTGAGAGACAAGAAGTTTAAAAAATAAAGAGCGAGTCAAAATAACAGCTCATAATTACAAAGATGTAACTAAATATCTGAACCAGGATTCTCAAGAAGGAACTTTGGGCACAGACCGTCAAAGGGTTACGGCTCTCCAAGTTCGGCCTCGATATCCTGTTTAGCCTTTATAAATTCCAACAAAAATATCCCAGTCAGCCTCCAGGTCATTCTTCACATGTTTCTCCGCCACAACCCAGCATAGAGCAACTTCTGGAGCACCGGCCTTGGAAATTGCCTTGTCATATTCTTCAGATCTCTTATAAGCCTCAATTACCTCGGCTTCCGCTCTACCAATTAATTCTGGAGCTCGGCAACCTCGGACTTCAGCTCTCTAGCTTCCTTTTCGGCAGTTTCATCCCAGGTTGTCACAACATTTAGATGCTTGTTCAAATCAGAACATGCTTCCCGAACATGCTTCAACAAGGAGTAAGATATGGCGGCCGCCCCATCTATAGAAGCACCAAGCTAAGAAGAAAGGTAACTGAATCAAGAACAAGTCAAAGAAAAAGCTAAGGCAAATTATAAAAAAACAAGAAAGAATCATACATGGCCCCAGAGTCTAGTGAAGTCCTTCATAACAGCATCAAACCTTGCCCTATTCATATCTCGCCACTCGGACTCGGAAAGAATTTCAGCCATGAATCGGGAAATTTTCTCGTCCAGTCCCGGAGCTTTCTTCCCCAGAGCATCCTGTTGCAAACCCTTACCCTTGTCCGACGCTGAGTCCAAAGGAGTAGCAGACGGGGACTCACCCGATCGCGGGAGCTTGGAACCCACAGTCCAGAGACGTTTATTTATCCGGGCCTCCTCCGCCTCAAAAACTTCCCCCAAAGTCTCAATCTCGTCCATATTGTCAAACTCATCAACATCCTCAACTTCAACAGCAGCATCAAACTTTTGGTGCTCTCAGTAGAGTACGGCTTCGAAATAACATTGTTCTGAGAGCCCTCCTCTGGGTGCGGCTGGGACCTGAAGCCGACAACATAGGCATTCTTCATCTACTTAAAAGCAGTACCCAAGCCGAGAAGAGCATCATTATAAGTCGAAGCAGATATAGATAAATTGTAGTAAGGAAGACCTGAGAAAAACAACAACAAAAATGGCCAAAAGAAGAAGGAAACATATCAATCCAGGATTATAAGGACAAGAGAAATAAAAGAGTTTGGGATAAAAGAATTATACTTACAGCCAAGTTTATGCATCATCTTATGATTTATAAAGGTGTCCCGGGTCAACTGGAACCTGAGACACTCACAAAAATCAAACACGAGCTGAAGAGCTTCACCCCTCAAAATTTAGTGTTTGAACCTTGTCTCAATGCCTTCCATAATTATGAATGGCATATAAAACAGATCTAAGCCCTTCAGCAAGATCATTTCTCTGTTCCAATGTTTTAAAGATGATTGTTGAATAACATGCCTAAATCTCGAATCGTACCCGCACTCAGCAGCCCGGAAGCGTACCTCATAAGAGGTTTCTGGCTGGACTTGACTAAACAAAAAATATGATGCCAAAGCTTAAGCATTGGTTGGACCCCGAAGCAGTTGCAGCAGGCTATGAACCAGGACATCCACTTAATATCATTGGGTGTTATTTTCATAGGAGATAGCCTATAAACATATTTACACAAATGCTTTAGGAAAAGGTGCCAGCGAGGATTCCACCCAGACCTCAGGTGCTCCAGCCAAACAGGAACAAATCCATCAGTCGGCCTGTGATAAATCCTCTCCTCGAGAAGCGACCATCACCACTCAATCCGGGAGTCTAACTAAAAAGCATCCCAGATCGACTGATCCTGGGAAGCATGGTCCAAAGCCGCATACTCATCCTTCAAGGCATATGGCTCCTTAGCAACGATCATTCCGGAAAACTTCTGGTCAAACTCGACTTTATCATATCTCCCAGGACCACTATCCGGCTATTTAGTATAGCCGGAGCTAATACTCCTATAATACCAGCTATTGTCAACCTCCTCAATCTTCGTTATTAATTAATTCGTGACGTCAATCCAGTAACTCTCCAGGGTATAAGGAATCTTCCTAGGAGAAATTTGGTTGATCTTCATCTTCCTAATAACATTAGAGTTCGAAGCCTTCTTTCCCATCGCTACCCAGACCGTGTTAGAATCAAACTCAGCGGGACTAGTATCAAAATCAGAAGAGCCGGGATAAAAGGAGAAATAAACTTTGGAGCGAGTCTTAGTCCGGACCATAAACCTAAAAGCAAAAATACGGGTTAATATATATGTCTACCAATTCTTTAATTTTGAGTTACAATGGTCTGGACTACCCGACGTTAATTTTAACAATTACCTATTACTAGTCTGACAAGAAAGCTCTAATCCAAATAAAAATATTAAACATGACCCAAAGAAAACCTAAAATGCAATCAACAAAGCAATAAATCCAAAACATCTTAACCCGGACTCCACCTACCCACAAACCCGGATCCAATAACCAAATACCATGAGAACCTGAACTACACCTAAAAGATAAACATAAATCAAAAACACGTTCAGGTTCAGACCACTCCCATTGATCTGAACCCAACCACTAAAAACCTAACCACAAAAACACTTTATGCCCAAAATCAAACACCAAATACATCGAAAAAGCCTATACATACATATATTTACAACAAAGAACTCACAGAAATGAAGAAACTCAATACCAATCCACAAAAAATGAGCAACAACCAGGAAAGAAACTTCAATTGACATAATGAGAAATGCAAGTAAAGGAATCGAAGGCTTGAAGATACGAATAAGGCGAATGGAATCATGACAAAACAACCACCAAACTCCAAATCTTCAAGGTTCATTCACAACACAGGAGGGTGAGAGAAAAGAAGGGGAGTAAAAAAAAGTTGTTGGACAATGAATAGAGAAGGGCATGTAGGAGGTGTTTATAGGGGAGGGTGAATATTAAAAGACCCCGCCATGTGGCACAATCCCAGCCATGGATAAAAAAAAAGTAATTATCATAGTTATTACAGCACGTCTTTTTGAAAAAAGTTAACTGTAAATAAAATTCAAATGAAGGAGGGAAAATCGAAGATAATCGATTCAACTTCCAGGATGTTAACACCATTCCGGCTACGCCTCAAACTGGACTGGGAGGCAAGGAAGCTCAAATACCCACTATTCTGAATTGGTCTACCTCAATATAACCCGGGATAAAGGGCAAGAAAGCTCATTTTTTTCCCTACAAGCCATCTACAATATATCGCGCTAGCCCGGCTTGGTTTACTTCAACACAACCCGGACTGGGGGCAAGGAAACTCAATTTTTTCCTAAAAGCCAACTACTCTATATCACACCAGTCCGACTTGAAACACTTTAATACCAACCCGGACTGGGGGGCAAAGAAGCTCATTTTTTCCCTAAAAGTCAACTACTCTACATCCCACTAGACCGGCTTGGAACACTTCAACATCTACCCGTACTGGGGGCAAGGAAGCTCATTTTTTCCTAAAAACCAACTACTCTATATCTCACTAGTCCGGTTGGAACTCTTCAACACCAACCCGGACTGGGGGCAAGGAATCGCAATTTTTTTATAAAAGCCAACTACTCTATCTCCCACTAGTCTGACTTGGAACACTTCAATACCTACCCGGACTGAGGGACGAGTAAGCTCATTTTTTCCTTTTGACGTACTTCATTCTACTCCCTCATCCAGAAAATCTGCATAAGGGAGTTGGGGAAAATGATAGGATATAAAGTCCCTGGAGGTTCCACTTGAGTCCTGAACTGCGGACCCCGGCTCTGCTTGAGTCATGTACCACTGGACCCCTATTCTACTTGAGTCCGGCTCAACCTCTACCCCGGAAAATGGCCACCCCGCCTCCCAATCCTCAAGAAACTGTTAAGTGGCATTTATGTCCACTTAAAATGCTCTATAAAGGATTAAATTGATATTTTGTACTCGAGTTATTTGTGTATTTGATGTATTTTTGTAGTGTTTTTGCATTTCAGGCATATAACAGGGATCTATGAGATTTATCATTATTTTAATGCTAAAATGGTGTTAGGAATGTGTCAAGAAGATTGCTCGTGCAAAGGCCATCTCAAATCAGCAAAATAAAGAAGGCAATTTCAGTTTCTCCAAAAGGTCAGCGCGCCCGCACTATAGTAGCGCACGGCCGCGCCGTGTCGGGATAATAAAATCCTGATTCTACTCCAATTCTGTTTCCTGGACTCCTGGATTAATTGGACTGCTATATATTGATAACTTATGATCATTTTTCAAAACAAGACGTTCCAGAGCTTAAGGAGAAGGCGTAAGAAGACCGTATAGCACAATTCAACGAAGGTGAAGAAACCCTAGTTTATTCGTGTTATTCTTTATTATAAGTTGTAATCTTGGATGCTAGTTTTCTTATTTGTGAACCTATACTCTTGTTATGTACTTGGTTTATTATTTATTCAGTATAAAGACTACATTTGTTATACCATGCTTTCATTGGAACCCACGTTGATGATGAGTCAGATTATGGGCTAATCGTTATCGTGGATTCTAGCGGATTTACTTATGGATTTCTTTAGCTAAATAGTTTTGATACCTTAATGTGTGGTAATTGTATGATATCCTAGTATTGGTTGTGCTTATTCGTCTTATGAGCGTCGCGAACTTATAAGATAGCGTGTTAATCTCTAATGAAGTGAAAGTGAATTTAGGGGTTTAGAACTTGCCATGCTAGCATAGGGTTCATGTATTTGATATGCATGATTTGTAGGTAATTTTAACCATCTTACTTGCCCTATGTAATTATGATAGATAACTTGTGCATTAAACCGTTATATTGTCAAATTCTATAGACATATAGGGTCTCAATATAATTGATGTTTATTTAGCTTCTATCTCTTTTGTGGATGTCTGGTAGTAGGGTATTCGTGCAACAAAATTTGGTGTTTATTAGTTTCGTGTTGTCTGATTAGTGTCATCACCATTATATGTGAAGGTTGAGAACAAAGAGGTTATTGAATGAAGTAGTAATGAAACTAGAATCCCATATTTTTGTCATATAGTAATCAATCCATTTAATCTCTTAGTTAATGTTCTTTAGTATAATCTCTTAGTTAATCTTAGTTATAAATAATCTCAATTTGTTAATCGTCTTAGCATTGAATAATAACCATACCATTATTGCATAAGTGCATTGATTGAAATTAACCTAAACCAGTCTCTGTGGGAATGAACTAGAAATAATTCTATATTACTTGCGATCGCGTATAATTGCGTGAATATTAGTGCATGTTTTCGTCCTAACAAGTTTTTGGCACCGATGCTGGGGACTCGGTGTTAATTTTTAGTTTATGTGTTTGTCATCAGTGGTCGTTAAATTTCATTGACTCGAACATTGTTACTTACTTATTTCCTTGTCGTATTTCAGGTACACTAGCGAGCGTGTATGCATACGCATTCTCGGTCTCGTAAGAGAACACTGGATCAAGCTTAGGAAGAAGTTGTAGTAGCTAAGGAAGTTTTTGAAGAAGTTCTTGTCGAGGAGAAAGTTGAAGAAGAAGTTCTTATTGCAACGGGAGAACCATAAGCAAATACGAAGGCTTTGATAAAATTACTCTCAGCCAAAGATTAATGATATTAAGTCTAGCATTGTCCGACCATCCATTTCGGCTAATACTTTTGAGATCAAGTTGAGCACGATTCAGATGATATAGAACTCAGTTCAGTTTGGGGGTTCTCCGACAGAAGACCCCCAACATGCACATCAGAGATTTCATCGAGATCTGCGACACTTTCAATTTTAATGGAGTTTCTGAAGATGCTATTAAGTTGAGACTTTTCCCATTCTCTCTGCGGGATAAAGCTAAGTGCCGGTTACATTCCCTACCACCAGGGTCTATCACCAAATAGGAGGATCTTGCTCAAAAGTTCCTAACTAAATTCTTTCATATGGCGAAGACTGCTGCAATCAGAAATGCACTTACTCAATTTGTTCAGCAATCTGGAGAATCTTTATGTGAGGCTTGGGATCCCTACAAAGTTATGCTTAGAAAGTGTCCTCACCATGGGATGCCTGATTGGATGATCATTAACTGCTTTTATAATGGATTGGGTGCTACTTCTAGACTCATGCTTAATGTAGCATCAGGAGGAGCCTTATGGGCTAAAAGCTGTGATGAAGTTTATGAATTGATTGAGCTGATGGTAGTTAATGAATACCAAAACCCAACTCAAAGACTACCTTAGAGCAAGGTAGCAGGGATTCTGGAGGTAGATGCAGCTACTGCTATAGCTGCTCAGCTTAAGGCTTTGACGATGAAGGTGGATTTTTTGGCTAATTATGGATTTAATCAGATCACTAGTGTCTGTGAACTTTGTGATGGTGCCCATGAGATAGAGCAGTGTGTTATTTCTAGTGAATCAACTCATTTTGTGAGCAACTTTCAGAGGTTGCAACAGCCTATTCCAGCCACCTATCATCCCAATAACCACAATCATCCTAACTTCAGCTGGAGCAATACTCAGAATGCGGTTCAGCAGCCTTATCAGCAGTATGCAGCAAAGCAATACAACCCCCTTAGTTTTCAGTAACCAAAATATGCACCAAGACAACAACTCCAGCTGCAACAATCTAATGAAAAATCTGAATTGGAGGATTGAGGCTCATGTGCAAGAGCCAATCGGTTTCTATCAAGACCTTGGAGAACCAAATTGGGCAAATTGCCGATGCCTTGCTAAATCGTCAACTTGGTACACTCCCTAGTGACACTGAAATGCTAGGAAAGAGGGAAGCTAAGGAGCAGGTGAAGGCAATTACATTGAGGTCTGGGAAGGTGGCAAATCCCGAAAATTCTTAAGTTTCGGAAGAAGAAGTTGTGGCTGAAAAAGAAGTGCAGAAGGAAGCAGAAGTGGAACCAAGGAAGACTACTGTGGAACACACTCCTCCTGAGGGTAAACAGGGGAGAAACAGATCTATCCTCCACCTCCTTTTCCTAAGAGGCTGCAGAAGAAAAAGCTGGATAAGCAGTTTGAGAAGTTTTTGGAGATGTTCAAGAAACTTCATATCAATATACCTTTTGCTGAAGATCTTGAACAGATGCCTAGTTATGCGAAGTTTATGAAAGGTTTTCTCTCACAAAAAGTGAAGCTTGATGACTTAGAGACGGTTGCTCTTACGGAGGAATGCAGTGCTATGCTGCAACAGAAGTTGCCTCCGAAGCTTAAAGATCCTGGAAGCTTCACTAATCCTTGTACCATTGGTAAAGTGTTATTTGACAAATGTTTATGTGACTTGGGAGCTAACATCAATCTGATGCCCTTGTCAATCTTCAAGAAATTGGACTTACCTGATCCAAAGCCTACTTATATGACCTTGCAGTTGGCCGATCGATCTATTATATATCCACGGGGCATTGTGGAGGATGTCTTAGTCAAGGTTGATAAACTCATCTTTCCTGCTAATTTTGTAATACTTGATTTTGAGGAGGATAAGAAGATTCCCATAATCTTGGGAAGACCATTCTTGGCTACTGACCGAACCTTTATTGATGTGCAGAAGGGTGAGCTTACTATGTGAGTGCTGGATCAGGATGTGACGTTCAATGTTTTTAATGCTTTGAAATTCCTGACTGAAAACGAGGAGTGCTTAAAAGTGGAGTTGGTCGATTATGTGGTTACTTCAGAACTTGATCAAATGCTAAGGTCTAATGCCTTAGAGAAGGCCTCGTTGGAATTCAGATAGTGAAGATGATGAAGGTGATGAGCAGTTACAGTTTTTGAACGCTTCTCCTTGGAAGCGAAGGTTAGATATGTCGTTTGAATCTCTTGGATTGGAGGAGTTGAACAAATCTCCAAAGTGCCTCAAGCCTTCTATTGAGGAAGCTCCTACACTTGAGCTTAAACCATTGCCTGAACACGTAAGGTATGTTTTTCTAGGTGATGCATCTACTTTGCCTGTTATTATTGCATCTGACCTTTCAAGTAGTGATGAAGAAAAGCTCTGAAGAATTCTGAGAGAGTTCAAGTCGGCAATTGGATGGACTACAGCAGATATCAAGGGAATCAGTCCTTCTTATTGTATGCATAAAATTCTGCTAGAGGAAGGTAGCAAGCCTACTGTTGAGCAACAAAGAAGGCTTAATACGATCATGAAAGAAGTTGTGAAGAAGGAAATCCTTAAATGGCTAGATGCAGGGATTATCTATCCCATCTCTGACAGTTCTTGGGTGAGTCCAGTGTAGTGTGTACCGAAGAAAGGAGGTATCACAGTTGTCGCTAATGAGAAGAATGAGCTCATTCCTACTCGAACAATCACGGGATGGAAAGTTTGCATGGATTACAGGAAGCTGAACAAGGTCACGAAGAAGGATCACTTCCCTCTTCCTTTTATTGATCAAATGCTTGACAGATTGGCTGGGCATGAGTACTATTATCTTCTGGATGACTATTCGGGTTATAATCAGATTTGCATTGCTCCGGAGGATTAGGAAAAGACTACCTTCACTTGTCTGTTTGGTACTTTTGCCTTCAGAAGAGTTTCTTTTGGGTTGTGTGGTGCACCTGCCATATTTCAGAGATGCATGATGGCTATCTTCTCTAACATGATTGGTCAGAATGTGTAGGTGTTCATGGACGATTTTTCTGTGTTTGGTGATTCTTTTAACGAGTGCTTGCAAAATCTTGGCGCTGTTCTTAAAAGGTGTGTTGAGACCAATCTGGTTCTCAACTGGGAAAAATGTCATTTTATGGTGTGACATGGCATTATTCTTAGGCACAAGGTCTCTAGTAAAGCTCTTGAGGTGGACAAAGCCAAGGTGGGGGTTATCGAAAACCTTCCTCCACCAATTTTTGTTAAGGGAGTTCGCAGCTTTCTTGGTCATGCGGTTTGGCTGCTTTTGAGATCTTAAAGAAGAGTTTGATCATGGAACCGGTCATAACTACACCTAATTGGGATGAACCTTTTGAGATGACGTGCCATGCAAGTGACTATGCATTTTGAGCAGTTCTTGGGCAGAGAAAGAATAACATATTTCATGTGATCTATTATGCCAGTAAGACCCGCAATGGTGCTCAACTGAATTATACTACTACTGGAAAAGAACTTTTAGCCATTGTCTATGGTTTTGAGAACTTTCGATCTTATTTGCTTGGGACGGAGGTGACAATTTTCACTGTTCACGCTTCAATTCGCTATCTCATCTCGAAGAAGGACTCAAAGCCTAGATTGATTCGTTGGGTTCTTTTACTTCAAGAATTTGACTTAGAGATCAAGGACAGGAAAGGTACTGAGAATCAAGTCACTGATCATCTCTCTCATTTGGAAGATCCAAGTATAACTTCACAGGATAAGACATTGATAAATGAGTCTTTTCCTGATGAGCAGTTGTTTGGGGTACAAGATGAAGAATCGCGGTTCGCAGACATTGTTAACTACCTAGTGAGTAATATCATGCCTCGAGACTTGTCTTATGCTCAAAGAAAGAAGTTTCTTCATGAGGTGAAGTGGTGCATGTGGGATGAACCATTCTTCTTTAGGCAAGGAGCTGACCAAATCATCAGGAGATCTATTCCGTACAGCGAAACGGAGGGATCTTGCGAGATTGCCATGCGACTGCGTATGGAGGCCACTATGGTGGAGAAAAGACAGGCTTGTATCCTTCAAGCAGGATTTTTCTGGCCTACATATTTAAGAATGCGTATCAATTTGTTTTGAAGTGTGATCGCTGCTAGCGTATTGGTAATATGTCTAAGAGGGATGAGATGCCTCTTAATGTGCTTCTCGCGGTTGAAGTCTTCGATGTTCGGGAATTGACTTCATGGGGCCAATTGTCTCATCTTGCTATAATCAGTATATCTTGTTGGATGTTGATTATGTCTCAAAATGGGTTAAAGTCAAGGCGTTGCCGACAAATGATGTGAATGTAGTGATTAATTTTATTCATAAGCAAATATTCACAAGGTTTGGGACTCCAAGAGTCATAATCAGTAATGAGGGATCACATTTCTGCAATCACAAGTTTATTGCTATGATGCAGAGATATAATGTGAATCATCGTATTGCTACAGCCTACCATCCTCAGACCAATGGTCAAGCTGAGGTATCTAACAGAGAGATCAAGCGTATTCTAGAGAAAGTTGTGTGTCCATCAAGGAAGGATTGGTCTTTGAAGCTGGATGAAGTTGTTTGGGCGTATAGAACAGCATACAAGACTCCGCTTGGTATACCACCGTTTCAGTTGGTTTATGGTAAGGGATATCATTTGCTTGTGGAGCTCGAGCATAAAGCTTATTGGGATTTGAAGAAGTTGAACCTTGATATAAATGTAGCTGGTAAGAAAAGAATGCTTCAATTAAATGAACTCGATGAGTTTCGACTTCAAGCGTATGAGAACAACAAATTGTATAAGGAGAAAGTCAAGAGGTGGCATGATAGGGGTCTTGTGCTTAAATCATTTGTGTCGGGATAACAAGTTCTTTTATTCAACTCTCGTCTACGTCTTTTTCCTAGAAAGTTGAAGTCGAGGTGGTCAGGGCCGTTTATTATCAAACTGTATTTCCACATGGAGTGGTGGAGATTTTTGAGAATGATCAAGGCCAAGCATTCAAGGTGAATGGACAGAGGTTGAAGCATTACTATAGGGATACGACAAACCGTGAGGTCGTTAGTGCCGTTTTCTTGTCTACTTGTTCTCGAGTTTCTACGTCAAGCTAACGATATAAACCAAGCGCTTCTTGGGAGGCAACCTAAGTTTGTTGTACATTACTAGGTAGAGGAAGAAGAAAACAAGGAGAAAAATACAAAAAAAATCAGATAAAGAAAAAAAATTCAGTGCCAACTACAGTAGCACGGCACGCCCGTGCTGAGAAGCGGGGCGACCTCGCTGAAACTCCGGTAGCACGGCGCACCCGTGCTGGTATGCGGGGCAGCCATGCTGGTTTTCCAGTAGCACGGCATGCCCGCACTGCCAGGCGGGGCGGCCGCGCCGCATCCCTGTAATCGAAAAAATAACAACAAAATAAACAGAAAATCAGGACTTTGATTACAAAATCAGTACCTACCCGAATTTCCCTCCTCCACTTCCCATAATTTCTATTCCAAATCACTCCCATTATTCCTACATCTTTTCCATCACTAATTTTCTCCCAATTTTCTATATATACACACACTTATACACAAACTTCTCCATCACTTCTCAAATTCTCAAACACAAATCTCTCTTATACAAACATCTTTTTTCTCTTTTATTCAGTTCCAATGGCACCCAAGAGATAACGAACCCAAGTTAGCAGCAGCACAAACGATTCTTCGAGTGTGGATGGTGTGAGGGCCAGTTTCTCAACTCCGGAGGCTGAGGCGGAGTATACGAGGCTGCTTTTGAATCCCATAGCCAAGGAGCGAGGTTTTCTGCCATTGGGGAGGGATGGTAAGTTGCTGAAGATGATCGTAGAGATGGGTTGGATAGCTTTTTGTTAGGCACCTGTTGTGGTGCCTATGAGTGTGGTTCGCGAGTTTTACGCGAATGCAAAGGCGGAGAAGAACGGATTTTCTGTGGTGAGGGGGTTGACTATATAATATAGTGTTGAGGCGATTCGGAGGGTGATTGAGCAGCCCGAAAGGAGGCCAGATCAGGATAACTGGAATGAGAAGACGGGGGATGATTTGAACTTGGATTTGATCGTTGCTACCCTGTGTGTGACTGAGACTTACTGGAAGTTCAAGATGGGCACGAACGAGTATGCCACTGTCCCTGCCTCGTGCATGAACAGGTTTACACGTGTATGGAATTCCATTATCTGTGCCAACATCATGCCATCTTCTCACATGTATCGAAGCTGTTGAGTAAGCAGGAGTGGTACGGTTGGAAGCCCGATCATAAGGGGCTTGGTTATTCTTATGACCATCTGCCAGGTGGAAGGCCAGCTCCTCATGCATATGCTGGTGGCATGACTCAGGCGAGTAGAGCGGCTTGGAGAGCTGAGTTGGGTGAGGTCGTTCCATCGCAGCAGTCACAACAGCAACATGAGGAAGCACAGGGCAGTGCTGGTATGAGTTCAGGGCAGTATAGGCACTTGATGAGGAGGATGGATGCGATGCATGACATCCATAGTCGATTTGCACAGGATCTTACCCAGGCGTTGAGGACTGCATTCAGAGCCACAGGAGTTGATATCCAGTGGCCAGTATTCGGTGAGGACGTTGTGTACCCGCCTCCAGACACTCCTGACACACCACCCCATTAGGATGATGACCCTGATTCTGAGTAGGTATACCTGTTTCCTTAGTATTACCTTTACTAAGGACAATGAATATTTTAAGCTTGGGGGTAGCAGTTAAGGATTATATGTTATGTGTGAGTCACATATAGTTTGCATATTCATGATAGTTTAGTTCATATAGTTGCATATTTTCCATGTAGTTTTTTTTATTTTTTTTTATTTTGTTATTAGTTTGTTGCATATAGTTTCATGTATGTGCATTATAACATGATCCCTTAAGTTGCTTTACCGATTGATTTGTGATATTGATGCTAGTGTAGTGATATCGTGTAGAGTGATGTTAAGTCTTATCGAGTTGATTTGCATGCTAGAAGCAAATAAATTTCACTAAGTCTTATAGGTTGCTTGAGTTCTAGATCATGATCATGGTTTGTTTGTTTGTTATGGTTTAATCACAGGTTTATATTTAGAATTTAGGATATTTTCTTAATGGTAATATAACATGGATATTTAAAAATTGAAGAAAAACATTAGATTCCATTGTTAGTTGTTGTGGCTAGGTGTCAAATGACTAGTAGCCAGCTCATTTTATATGAGTAGTCTAGGGTTGAACGAGATGGAGCGAAACGCACTCGTTCAGAAATTTATGAAAAAAAGAAAAAAAAAGAGAAAAGAGAAAAAAAAAGAAAAAAAAATGTGTTTATGCATAATTGATCACGAGTGGGCTCTTTAATACTCGAGTTATTAAGTTCTTAGGGGACTTTGTGCCTAGTGACCTAAGGCTTTTATAGTTTGGGATCCACTAACCTAACGCTCGCTACATGGGTATTATTGTATAAGTCTTTTATGGACCTCACTCATTGAACGGCAAAATAAACATATTTGTGTTGTTTATGTGTTAGCAATAAAAGCATGAATCCATGTATAACTCCGATATAAGAATTGAAGTGTTGTCAGTCATTTTGAGTTTAACTTTTATTCTATTTATAAACTTGTGATTGCCTTGATAAGTAGTAAGTCATGATTATTGATCTAGTTACAGAAGTATATCTGTAAGCATTTGCACACACGCTTAGAGGGTGTTTATTATAATTCAATATTTATTCATAATTTTAACGATAAACATGAAATTAAAAATCCACAAAAATCATAATATTATTTTTTTCAAAAATATATTAATTATATTTAAAAGTCCATTTATAATGCCGCTGCAAAACGCGAGTTAGTTAACTAGTTAAAATATAAAAATAGTTACGAAATATACTAATTTTGTTAAGTTTCTTTATGATTTTACTACCTTTTGAAAATATTTGAAAAATATGATTTTTAACAAAAAAATATACAGATTTAGAACTTTTTTCCGTAATCTGTAAAATAATTATTTTTGGTTGTAATTAAGGTTTATTTTGGTTGTATCGAGCTTTAAAATCGTACTTTTATAAATCAAAAATTTAAAAATCATATTTTTGCATTTTTTTAAAGAAATCGTATTTTTGAAAAAAATTATAAAAATATATTCAATTTTTATTCCGATTAATCCCTAATTGGTACCGTAATGGTAAGTTTCGATTTATGTTTATAAGTTATATTTTATCAAATATATCATCACTAAAATTATACCAACAACTAATTACTTATAAGTAATAATTTACATATCACTTATAGGATACTTTCACATTTAACTTATAAGTTACTTTAAAAAAAAATCCCAAACAGGGCATTAAGGTTTATTTTCTTCTATAAAGAATTTACTAGTTTTGTACTTGTGCAATGCATGGGATGTTTTATAAATTTTCATATAATATTTTTCTCCATCTTTTTAATTTTTATAAAATTCTTTAATATTTTCCCAAACCAATCAATCTTATTTAATTATAATTTCATAGATTATATTGATTATTAGAGAAAATATAAATTATTTGGTACCATTTAAAATGGGGGTTTGCTGATTAATATAGGTTATTATTATTGAATAAAATGATTATTTTACCTGATAACCATGCCACATTAATTCCATTACGTCAATTATATATTGATTTTTTACCATGTGCCTACGGGCACACAATAAGTGCGGAAATTTATAAATTTAAGTCATTTTGATTAGTTTTTTCTTAATTTAAGTCATTTTGATTAGTTTCTTCTTTTTAATAGTGGTGGACACCCTACATACATAAAATTTATACCAATTAAAATGATTAAAATTTATGAATTTTCATATTTATTGTGTGGATTACCCAATAAAAAATCGATTATATATAGGATATAATGATAATGGAACATTAGAACTTAAGACGGAATTGAATTTAAGACGCCTCAGTGGTGGGACCCTTTTCCCATTTTGAAGACCCCACGACACAATCACCTAAGCTAAACTAGTTCAGGGAGAAGAAATGGTCGATTACTTCCGATACAAGGATAATTTCACTCTTTTCAAAATAATATTATATTCATATTTTAGGCCTCCTTTATAAAGTATTATAATAAATGTTTATTGTGTACGATTCTTTAACAACATTTTAAGCTATTTAACCTCAATTTTCTAATAAAAAAAGTTATTTTAAAATTTTAAAATAAAATTATAAATATAATAATTAAATTAATGTGATTAAAATTTTAAAAATATTATTAAAATACAAAATATGTAATTAAAATCCACCATGTAATCAAAAACATCAAACTTAAAAAAATATTGATGTCATTATTTGATCCCTCAACTCTAACAAATGCTAACCAGATCCATAGGATAAGCAACCGCTTCCAATATATTTGTTGGAAGAGCTCGACTTGACGATTGAAAGAATTTAATCTAATGATACATTGAATTCAATTTACTAATACATTGAATGCAATCTACTATATATGTAGCGTGTAGCACGTTGCACCCATTTTCACCTTTATAATTTATTTCACTCCACTCCAAACACATAAAAATAAATTATATTTTATTCATATTTTAGGCCCCCTTATAAATCTATTATAATGCATATTCATTGTGTACGATTCTCTAACAATATTTTACGCTATTTAACCTCAATTTGCTAATAAAAAAATTTATTTTTAAATTTTAAAATTAAATTTTAATTATAATAATCAAATTAATGTGATTAAAATTTTAAAAATATTATTAAAATGAAAAATATGTAATTAAAATACACAGTAATCAAAAACATCAAACTTAAAAAAGAAACCATGCGGACACAATAGACATACTTTATCATATTTTCACATCGCAAATAATTAAAATATTAAAATTGGACATGACCACCAAAGTGGGGCTCCCGGACATTTTTGGCATGTTTGAACTGAAACTTCAGTTATTTAGCACATCTATTCAAATTTTTCCAAAAGTGGCACAAAATGCCATTTCCTCCGGGGTTCAATCCCAGAGGCCCAGAAGAAGTAGCGTTCTGGGGTTTTTCCGTTTTTTTTTGCTTTTATCCTTTCCTCCCCGGATTGAATTGCAGTTGGTGTAAAAGGTTGCTAAGTTTATAAGAGTAGAATCAACGTTGGAGACCTATTTTTGGATCTTAATATTAAATTGGAAAAAAATTATTTTGGTGATTCTTTTGTTCTTGGATAGTCATGAAAACCTTTTTTTAGTAAGCATGTTTTTAAAAAAAATATGTAATTTATATATGAATTTTTTGGCTTTGAAAAGGGTGTCAAGGTACTCGAGTGTGCAATTGTTATGTGGGGGCATGTTTAGCAAATCTCATAATTAATTCCTAGAAAATTATTGGGTGAAAAATCAAAATACCCACCATTTGGGGGCAAATGCCCAAAATATAGTTTGGCGGTACGTTCCGCCCAAAATACCCGTTGATTACGCATCTGGGGAATGCGTATACAATTTTTTTTAATTTTGTGAAGAACACGCATGTGAGACATGCGTGTTTCTTTTTTGTTTTCACTTGAATACGCATCTTTGGAATGCGTATTCTTTGAAAATCAAAAAGAGAACACGCATGTGCCACATGCGTGTTCTTCACAAAATTTTAAAAAAAAATTGTATACGCATTCCCCAGATGCGTAATCAACGGGTATTTTGGGCGGAACGTACCACCAATCAGCATTTTGGGCAGTTGCTGCTGGAAAGTGGTGTATTTTGGGCATTCTTTCAAAATTATTTTGGTTTAATTTTTTTTCTGTTGACTAGTGATGTAAACTTATTTGTAGTACGTAAATTTTACTTTTATTTTAAAATTCTTTTTGTAATGTTTTAGTTTCATGCAATAGTGTATCATTGAGGAATATTTTTTGTTGATGATGCCTTACATTTGATATGAACTAATTTGCTGATAATGAATATTTGACTTGAAACACAAATTCTATGACATATGAATAATAAGGATATATGAATAATGTTATTCCCAAGGAACTAACAATGAGATTTACATAAGGGGGGTTGAATGTAAATCTCAAAACTTTTTCAAGTTTTGAGCAGTTTCAAAGGCTAAGTGTTTTGATGAACAGTTGTGTGTGAATTGCTTTGAGCAGGTGTAGACAGATATATATTCAAGACACAAATGTAAAGAACACAAAGGCTTCAAAAACTTTTCAAAGGCTTCAAAAACTTTTCAAAGGCTTCAAAAACTTTTCTGGTGGATTTGTTGTTCCACCAGAGATGTGTATTTCAGAAAATCTGTGATTCAAAGAATTGATCACAGTTGCGTCCTAGTACAAACTAGATGATTTTCTCTCTGGATTTTTCTAAACAGCTCTGGAAAAATTCAAACTCTAATTACTAGCTGCAACTTGGTTTATATATCACCAAGTTTACAAGTGAAGACAAAAGTACAAATACAATTAAAAAGGTTCTTCACATGTTTCTTCTTCATTTCTTTATCCAATGCAATCTAGGATAATCTGTGAATCTTTGAATACTTCCTTGTTTGCACCAGAATGGAAATGCTGCATTTTCTTGATTCCTCCAAGAGGCTACCTCATTCCAATTATCTCTATCAACCCATGTGCCTCTGTCAGCTTATGAATTGTCACTGTCAACTGCTATTGAACAGAGCATCCGTTGAAGCTTTCATCCGTTGATGGCTTTATCCGTCGATGCACTCATCTGTTGATCCTTTATCAGTTGAAGCATTATCCGTTGATGCATTAGCAGTTGAAGCTTTATCCGTTGATGCACTCATTCGTTGATGGATGTTATCCGTTGAAGCTTTAAAGACATCCGTTGAAGCTTTGTTTCTCATCCGTTGAAGGCCTTTAACTTAGCAGTTGATACTACATCATTTATACAAAATTACAAGGCATGAAATATTTACAATTAGCCCTCCTATTTGCATATCCACTAGTAGTCAACATGACTTATAATTTCCCACAACATCTAAGAATTATAACTTAAATACAGAAACTTAAATGTGCTACAATACTAAACTTATTTCTAAGTAAAGCTACTCCATCAACAGATAGCCAGAATGGTCTTATCCGTTGAGGCTACAAACACTAGATTTCTACTTAAGAGTTTTGTTTAACTTATCATCAAACTAATACACATATTCCTAACAATCTCCCCCTATTTATGTCTACTAGAATTGTAGGCATAAATTTGGGTTTAACTTGATGATAACAAAACACTTAACAAATAGATGAACTGAAATAAAGTAGAAATTCAAAAGTGCTGCAAAAGTGTATGTACTGAGATAGAGTTGAAGAATTACATTGTTTCCAAGGATGCTCCTTTAGGCTGAGCAAATTATTTTCTTTTCCTTTGATCCCTTGTTTTCTTCCCTAGCCTCCTGTCATTTTCCTCTACTTGGAGCTGGAGTTGTCTGTAGAATTCAACTTCATCTTCCTACTGATGTCCAACTTAGATTGCATGTCCTTGAGAGTTTCACTACTGGCAATTTTAAGCTGGTCTTCAAGTCTGAAAAATCTTATGACTCCTTTATTGTCTCTGAACTCCATCAACCAATGAGGTGATTTATGAATTGTAATTACATGCTCAGGTATGAGTAATGTTCTAGGCAAGGAAATTAGACTCCCACCAAGTTTTACTTATGCTGGCAATCTTGTTGAGAATCTCAGTTTTGGCAGTCCTGGTAAAGCCAGAATCCCTTTTGATAGCTGAGTAGACTCTAACCAAGGTAGAATAGCCTTCATTCAGAATTCTTTGAAGAGGCCAAATCATTTCCTCACTTCCTTTATACTTGAACACTAGCCTTTCTAGGAGCTGTTTGTATGCACTTATTCCCCTTACTTCCTCCAGCTCATCCAGATAGAGTTCAATATCTGTAAACTCTTTTATGTTACAAATGTGAACATAATCATCCTTTGAGGCTTGTGGCTTAGGCTTAGGTTCATATTTCTGAGTGAATTTACTTGAGGTTGGGGGAGGTGTTGATTTGGATTTTCTTTTCAGTTTCTTTGGTGGTGGAGAGGTAGTTAGGAAGGTAGGAAAGTTGATAGTGTCCCAATCAATAGGTTCCACTTTAGGGATGAATGGTTCACCATGGACATTTATACGAGGATCAGCAACAAAAGGTTCAGGAATGGAAGGTAGTGGTTTAGATTTTGATTGGGTTTCCACAGTGTCATCTCCACTCTTCCTTTTTGCATTGGCCTTCTTTTTGTTCCCTTTCTGCCATTCCTTTCTTTCCTCCACACTCTCACCAACCACATTCCCCATATCCACATTTCTGCTTTCAATCTTGTCTTTTTCCTTTAACCTTATGGTTTCTTCCCTCTTGGCTTTTGAGAATTTGGGATGTCCTTGTATCACACAGATACTCTTTCCCTCTCTATAAATGATAGTCATATTCATTCTTTCCACTACATCATTGGTCTCTTTGTGCTTTATGATTCTACCACCCAAAACTTTATCTTCATCAGGTTTTGGAAGAGGAAAATCCACTTCTTTTGGTTGACTAAAGTTTAGAGGGTTCTTTGTAGAGTCCCTGTTGAATCTGGTGGATGGCTTGAGTACCATGGGTTTCAAATTTTTGAAAGAAGTTTCTCTAACCTTATTCCTTCTTACTAGCTTGTGCTCCATAATGATTGGCTCAACCTTTGTGCTATGTTTCACAGATAATGATTTTGAAGTTGTAGAGCCAAACACCTGTTGCATCCTTTCATCAATTTTTCTCCTTTGCTCCTTCACCTTCATCTCAGCTGCTGCTAGCTGGATTATATCAATTCCATCAAGCTTTCCTTTGATTTGAAGTGTTGGAGAAGTAGTGATGGCAGGAACTAGCACTTTGGATATTTGAATGTTTGTAGATGGCTCCCCTGGCTCCCCTCCCCCTTCCACTTTATTCTCCCCCTTTTTGTTATCATCAAGGAGAGGAGTCAAGCCTTGTGCTTTAGCCAGTTGCATTAGAAGACTTGTTTGAGACTGTTGATTTTGAAGAATGGTGACCATAGAGTTTTCAATGACTTGAACTCTGTCCTCCAACTTGGCCAGCCTCTTTTCAGCATCTGATTCTCTTCTCAGTCTCAGTAACAAGTCCTGCATGGTACCATAGGGCATGACTGAATCCAGCTTCTCAGAATTGTAGGACTTCAAGTCAGCTATATCCTTCTTGAGTTCATCCACACTCAGATTCTATCTTAATTGCTGTAGCTTCATGTGATGTAGAGAATCTAGGTGGGCTTGAAGAAGAGCCTTGGTACCAGCATTGGAGGTGTTCTGAATGGCTTTTTGGATATACATGATTTGTTTGACTAAGGATACATTGAATTGTCCTGGTGTTGACTCCTTTGTCAATGCCCATTCAGGTAAATCTGGAATAGAACTTGGGCCTTCATCTCCCCCTAAGTTCATGCTTTCATCAAATGAAACAGAGTCATCATCATTAGAATTTACTCCAAATTCTTCAGATGGCTCACCAGCTGTAGAAGGCATCAAGTTGACAACGACTTTATCCCTTTGTAGAGATTCTGAAGTATGTACTAGATTTAAGGTCTTTTCTGCCTCCTCATTGCCCTGAGTAGCCAATAATTGATAGGCTGACACAGGATGAGTAAAAGTGTCAGCATCCAAGGAAATGTTATCAATTACAGCTTTGTAATGTTGCTGAAATTGTCTTTTCTTTTCAGCATCATCCACAATCATTGACTCATTAGCAATGGCTGGATCCGCCCTTATACCTTATGTACCTGTTTTTCTCTCAATTTCTCTCTATTCTTGCATCAGGGGCTCCCCCTGGCTCACACTCCTCACACCCTCACCTTCACCTACTAAGGTGGCACTCCTCTCACTTTCTTTTACCATGCTAGAAGAAATAGCATTCATATTTAGACTCTCAAGCTCTCCTTTTGCCTGGGAGCAACCCAGCCTCTCACTCAAATTTTCATTCCCTTCCCTCAATCCTAGAAGTGATTGTACAGTAACCATGTCTTTTACACTTGGAATTGATTCAGTTATTTGTGTAGAGACTATCAACGGATAGGGAGTATCCGTTGAAGTAGGAACTGATGGTATCAACGGATAACTGCTGTTAAGCTTATCCGTCAAAGAACAACCACTTGTCAACGGATGAAGAATATCCGTTGAAGAAGGAAAAGAAGTAGAAATTGAAAGTGACATAATTGTTGAATCTGTGTGGATTGATTTTAATTTAGGTGACACAGATTCTTCAACTAAGTCTGAAAGAATTGGCTGATGATCCAACAAATCATCTAAAAGATGATGATCACCAGTATTTGAGTGGGGCTCCTCCCTGAGTTGTAAAGAGGGAGAATCAGGAATTGATGTGAATATCATGTCCACATCCAGAGATGGTGATGGAGAATTTGGTGATTGATGTGTGTTAATTTTGAGAGAATGGGGCTGTGACTCCACATTTGTTGGAGTCACATCAAGATGAATTTGAGAAGGCATATATACAGGTAGGTGTATTTGTGCAGTGTGTGCACCTTGTGTGGAAACTGAGGTTTTGACCCTCTTTCTTCTTGCAAAGGCTTTTACAGGTGAGTGTGTGGCTTCAGTGTCCCTCCTTCTTTTGTTCTGTGTCCCTGGTTGGGGACTATTTTCAATAGTTGCACCCTTTTGGGAGGATGCAACTAGGGATGAGTTTGAATCTTTTTCAACCACCACAGTCTTTTGAGAAACTGTGGCTTGGCTAGCTGGGGTATAACTCACCTCTCCTACCTTATCCTGGGGGGGTTTCTTGATGTTCACCCCTCCCCTCACCACTCACACCCTGTTCACTCCCCTCAAGGTTTATGGTAGTTGTTACAACTATTGTCTTTTGAGAAACAACAGAGGTCGCTTTCTTTGACTTTGGTTTTAAAACTTTAGGTTTGGTGGCCTTGGTAGGAATCTGTTGGGACAAAGACACAGATTCCATGGCCACACTTGAAGGCAAAGAAATAATGGGGTTGGAAGTAGTGGGAGTTGAAGAAGTATTTACCTCACTTACCTCAGGTGCATTCATTATTGGTAAATATACCAATGGCACCTGATTGTTGAGGTTAATTCTCAAAAGGTCTGCAAGGACCCTTTTCTCTTGTGCCCAACACTTGAGTTTATTACTCTCATTGGTTATGACCAAACCTTTAGCAACATGGTTAGCCAATAACATAAAGAATCTAGCATAGTAGATGTTATGAGGTCTATTAGCTTTGTTACCTAACTTGGTACCTAATTCTAGCATAACATAGTTGCTAAAATTAAAATACCTATCAGAAACTAGCATATAGAGCATATTAACAAGAGATGAAGTTATTGCATCAAAATTACTAATTTTCCCAGAGAAAACCTTGATAAAGGTATCACCAAGAAAACTCCATTCTTTCCTAAGGCCTTTTCTTCTAATATTCCCTAAACTAGCAGAATCAAAAGAATAGCCTATGGAATCTAACATGCTAGATACATCATTATCAGTGTGTGGTGTCATGGCATTGTTCTCAGGTAGTTTGAAACAGGACTGTATATCATCACAATTAATACAGTAATCTTTACCTTTGAGAGTGAAAGTGATGGTCATATCAGTGGGATTGAACTCTGCAGTTGTCCAAATCTCCTCAATTACCTCACAGTAAATAGTTGGGGCTTCCAGCATTGCATAGCTTAGTTTACAGTTCCTGATGAAGTCCATCATCTTGTGATAATCTGAGTGGGCTTCATTCTTTTCCACCAAAGCTACGAAATTGTTTTTCTCATAGACAAATCCAGACTGGGACATTATCTTTACTACTGGTGCCATTGTAGAGGGTAGAGGTTGCAGAGAAAAGTTGAGAGTTTTGGGAGAGAAAGAGAGTAAAAGCTTTTGAAAAATTGCAAGAAAACGTAAAGTGAAAATAAGAATTCAAAGGGCTTTTATACTTTCTCAAATTAAAACATAAGGAGAATGATTAAACAATATTTTTAAGTAAATTACAGCCGTTTGAGAATAAAGAAAACCGTATAAATCCTAAAAATTGTCTTTAATACAAATACATACAACTGTGTATATATATATATGTATCAACGATTAAGTAAAAGAATCAACGGCTGTGACTTACTTAAAACAACTGATGTGACACTTCAACGGATGAGGTAAACAGTTATCCGTTGAAGATTAACACCAGAAATGTATTTGTCTTTCAACGGATAATGAACATCCGTTGATAGAACAATTTTGGCTTTCAACGGATAGGGAATATCCATTGATAGAATAAACTTTACTTAAAGCCAACTTTGTTCTTGCAACAAATTCATTTCAGGCTACAAAACAAATTATAATAAGGACATGAATTTATGAATAATTAAGCATACCTAGCTCACTTACTAATCTTGTGAATGTTGATTCATCAAGTGGCTTGGTAAATATGTCTGCAATCTGCTTTTCACTTGGAATAAAATGGAGTTCCACTGTACCATTCATCACATGTTCCCTTATGAAGTGGTACTTGATGTTAATGTGCTTGGTTCTTGAGTGCTGTACTGGATTTTCAGTAATGGCAATGGCACTTGTGTTATCACAGAATATTGGAATTTTGTCAACATTTAGCCCATAGTCAAATAGTTGATTCCTCATCCACAGTATCTGTGCACAGCAACTACCAGCAGCAATGTACTCAGCTTCAGCTGTTGATATAGAAACAAAATTTTGCTTCTTGATGAACCATGACACAAGCTTATTCCCTAGAAATTGACAGGTGCCAGTTGTACTTTTCCTGTCTATTTTGCAACCTGCATAATCTGCATCTGAGTAGCCAATTAGATCAAAACCAGACTCTCTAGGGTACCAAATTCCTAGATTTGGAGTCCCTTTGAGATATCTGAAAATTCTTTTAATAGCCACTAAGTGAGATTCTTTAGGGTCAGCTT
This sequence comes from Apium graveolens, assembly GCF_009905375.1. Taxonomy (NCBI): domain Eukaryota; kingdom Viridiplantae; phylum Streptophyta; class Magnoliopsida; order Apiales; family Apiaceae; genus Apium; species Apium graveolens. Next base: position 153,556,632 of record NC_133656.1, read on the forward strand.
GAAATCTAGCACAGAGACATGTAGAAAACATTATATCAGGCCTACTAGCAGTTAAATATAGAAGTGATCCAACCATGCCTCTATAACTTGTAATGTCCACAGACTTTTCAGCCTTGTTTAATTCAAGCTTGGTGGTAGTGGCCATGGGAGTTTTTGCAGATGAACAATCCATTAAGTCAAACTTCTTTAAAAGATCATAAATATATTTAGTTTGACTAATGAAAGTTCCACCACTAACTTGTTTAACTTGTAAACCAAAAAAATAAGTTAGCTCTCCCATCATGCTCATTTCATATTTACTTTGCATTAACTTAGCAAACTATTTACAAAGCTTATCATCTGTAGAACCAAATATAATATCATCTTCATAGATTTGAACAAGTATTGTAGAGCCATTAACATTTCTAAAGAAAAGAGTTTTGTCAACAGTACCTCTTGTGAAGTAATTATCTAGGAGAAATATTGACAAAGTCTCATACCAGGCTCTAGGTGCTTGCTTTAGTTCATAGAGTGTTTTCAACAGATAATACACATAGTCTGGAAAGTTTGGATCTTCAAATCCTGGAGGTTGGCTTACATAAACTTCTTCCTCCAGTTCTCCATTCAGAAATGCACCCTTGACATCCATTTGATGGACTTTGAAATTGGCATGGGCTGCATAGCCTAGAAAGATTCTGATGGCTTCAAGTCTTGCAACTGAAGCAAATGTCTCATCAAAATCTATTCCCTCTTGTTGAGAATAGCCCTTGGCAACCAATCTAGCTTTATTCCTTATGACAATGCCATTTTCATCCATCTTGTTTTTTAATACCCATTTTGTGTCAATAGAGCTCTTGTTCTTTGGCTTGGGTACCAGCTTCCATACCTTGTTCCTCTCAAATTGGTTTATCTCCTCTTACATTGCTAAAATCCAATCTGGATCCAATAGAGCTTCTTCCACTCTCTTAGGTTCCTCATGTGATAGAAAACTACTGTATAGACATCCATCTTGAGTAGCCCTTCTAGTCTGCACCTTAGATGTTGCATCACCAATGATCAATTCAAAAGGATGATTCTTGGTCCATTTCCTTTGAGGTGGTAGATTAGCTCTAGATGAGGTTGCCTCAGTATTGTCATGATGTGGGATAGAGTGTTGATTGGTTGAAACTCCCCCTGAGTTACTGATCCTTTGAAAAGAACTGGGAGTTCTATCAACTGATGAAGTAAATTGATTATCCGTTTATAGACTATGATCAACGGATGCTTCATTATGTACTTCAACGGATGATGCACTTTGTCTTTCAACGGATGCTGCATTACTTCTATCAACGGATGCTGAATTATGACTTTCAACTGATGCAGCATTTTATGCATTATCCAAAGGCAGATTTTGAATCCTTTTCGAGGTGCCTTCTTCATCATTCTCATCTTCACTATCATCACAATATATCTCAATGTTGTCAAATTTGAGTCCTTCATGATGTCTCTCATCTGTTAGTCCATCAATCTTTTTATCATCAAATGCAACATGCACAAATTCCATAACAATGTTGGTTCTTAGATAGTAAACCCTATATGATTTTCCAGCAGAATAACCAGCAAATATCCCTTCATCAGCCTTTGCATCAAACTTCCCTTTGTGATCAGGTTGATTCCTTAGAATGTAGCATTTGCAACCAAAGACATGAAGAAAGTTTAAGGTTGGTTTTCTTCTCTTGAACAATTGATAGGGAGTCATGCATTTTTCCTGATTGATTAGAGAAATATTCTGAGTGTAACATGCACAGTTAACAGCCTCGGCCCAAAAATATGTTGGAAGTTTTGACTCTTCAAGCATTGTTCTTGCAGCTTCAATTAGTGATCTGTTCTTCCTTTCCACCACACCATTCTGTTGGGGAGTCCTTGGAGGTGAGAACTCATGCATGATCCCATTTTCTCCACAGAACAACCTCATGGTAGAATTCCTGAACTCAGTTCCATTATCACTCTTGATATTCCTTACTTTGAAATCTGGATGATTGTTGACTTGCTTGATGTGATTGATAATGATTTCATTAGCTTCATCCTTTGATCCAAGAAAGTAGGTCCATGAAAACTTTGAGAAATCATCTACAATCACTAGGCAATATCTTTTCTTTGAAATTGATAATACATTGACTGGTCCAAAAAGATCCATGTGTAGCAGTTGTAATGGTTCATCAATTGTTGATTCAAGCTTCTTACTGAATGATGCTCTCTTTTGCTTTCCTTTCTGACAAGCATCACACAGTCCATCCCTTGAGAATTCCACTAGAGGCATTCCTCTAACTAAGTCCTTTTTGACTAGATCATTCATTATCTTGAAATTCAAATGGGATAGCTTCTTGTGTCATAGCCAACTTTCATCTGGACTTGCTTTGCTGAAAAGACAAGTAATTGATTCTGCATCTGTAGAGTTGAAGTCAGCCAAGTACACATTCCCTTTTCTAACTCCAGTTAGAACCACTTTGTTGTCCTTCTTACTTGTGACAACACAGGCTTTAGAATTGAAGGAAACAGTATTCCCTATGCCACATAGTTGACTGATGCTCAATAGATTGTGTTTGAGACCATCAACTAATGCAACTTCATCAATGATGACATTTTCTTTTGAAATCAAGCCATATCCCATAGTGAACCCTTTGCTGTCATCTCCAAAGGTTATTCTATGGTCAGCTCTCTCCTTGAACTCTATGAGCAGGGTGAAATCTCCTGTCATGTGCCTTGAACAACCACTGTCCAAGTACCATATATTCCTTCTTTTTCCCTGCACACAACAAAATCAAATCAAGTTGATTTTGGTACCCAAGTTTCCTTGGGTCCAGCCTTGTTAGTCTTTTTCCTAGACCTCATACTTCCGGCATCTTTTGACTTAGGTAACTTTGGATCAACCTTGGTCTCTGATGTAGTTGGTTGAAGTGTCGGGTTAGTCACAGAATCATTTAGCACATTTGGTTGAATTTGATAAGGCATAGATTGTGCAAACATATTATTCCACATAGGCATGTTGTATGGCATTTGAGGCATACTGAATGCAGCAAAATAAGGATTATTAACATATGACATGTTTGCAAAATGTGCATGAGGATTCTGTTGAGACATAACAGGCATAGCATGCAGAGGTGACATAGACATGTTAAGCATGGAAGGAGTTAAAGGCATGGGAGCATTCTTAACAGACTTGCAGTTAGCAGATAGATGATTAACACTTTTACAATACACACAACTTTTTCTAGGAGCATACTTATCAGGTGTGTAATTATTGTGTTTGTTAATCCCTACCTTCCCATTTCTATTAGATTTCCTTTTGGTTTCCTTTTTATCCTCAACCAACTCAAGCCTATTTTTCAACTGATCTAAAGTCATGTGTCTTATATTCACCTTATTGGCATCTTTGGATGTGCTAGCTTCTTCTTTGACAAAGTTCTTGGAAGTTGAACCAAACTTCTTATTGAGATTTTTCAAATTGTTCTTTTTAGAATCACTTGCCTGTTTTAATTGATGAGCCTTCAACGGATGCTCCTTTTCTTCCTTCAACGGATAACTTTCATCATCCGTTGATTCCACATCTGTTGACAATCCATCAATTAATTCTACTTCCTTTTTGTTTTTCTTACAGGCATTCTCACAGAGTGATTCAATTCCCTGAACCTTGACAATCTGAGCACTACCATCCCTAGATGTTTTCCAGGCCTTAATTACATCTTGCTCACGTTCTAATTGTTTAGAAAGAATTTCTACTTTCTTAACAGATTGTTAGGTCCCAATGTGTTTGTAGAAGGGGGGGTTGAATACAAACAGTACCGAATAATTGAATTAAATGCGGAAAAAAAATGTGAAACAAAATTCAAGTTAAATAAGAATATTATTAAACTTGAAAGGTGTTACAACAACTGTATCGATTACAAGGAATTAATCTCAAATTAATTATCACAAATCTAGAATAATTCGACATGAACTTTTTCTATTTTTGCAATAAAAAGATTCAAATGCTAAACGCAATTTGAGATTAAGTTCTAGGGATTTTGATCCCCTAGATTGTTACACAAGAGCAAGATAAAGATTTCTAGTGGTTTGGATTTAACAATAAAAACTAGAAATATGATCTTAAAATATGCAGATGAAAAGATGAAATATTGCTGCTTGTTTTTCTTTTCTGCTTTGTTATTGACTTCTGTGTTCTGGATAATGAATGTGTTCTGCTTCTGCTTCTTTTAATCAAACAACAGACTTGAATGAACTGGAGTGACAATCGGTGAGACAATTCAATTGTACTAGCAAGACAATCTGTTGAACTGGAGAGACTTTCGGTATGACTATTGTTTGTACTAGCAAGACAATCTGATTGAACTAGCAAGACAATCCTCTTCCAGTGTAACTTTCGGCAAGACAATTATTTGTACTAACATGACTTTCGGTATGACTATTGATTGTCATACCGATTGTCATATTAGTACAATCAGATTTGTCTTGCTGAATTTAAATGAATTTTAATCCAATTTAAATTCTGAAAATCCTTAATATTAATTCTGAATTAATTAATCAATTAATTCAATTAATAAATAAATTAATCTTTGCAGATATAATTTATTTTCTTAATTAAATTATATGACTCAATTAATTAATAGAGAATTAATACTAATCTTGAGCAACAACCATTCTTCTGAATATCTTCTGAAAATCACTGAAAATTATGAATCAATTCCACCACTTCAATGTTGACACTCGATGTACTGTCTGGTTCATGAGTGACTAACTTCCATGACGTTTCTTCATATCTTGACTTTGACAACTTGATTTTCTTCAGATTAAATCCTTGTAATTATCTGATACCCTGACGAGATCTCTGTCACTTGATTAAATCCACAATCTTGATTTATATCACTGAGGCATGATCAATTTCTTGAACTTCTTCCAGTGAATTAATTCCTCAAGTCTGTAGATGAACCTTGTTTCTGAATCTTTTGACAGATATTACTTTGCGAGATCTCTTCGACGGTAGATCCACTATTTACTTATTACATTCTTATTTGAGTTGAGTTAAATCCTCGAATATACAAATAGACTATGACATATGCCTTACAATCTCCCCCTATTTGTTTGTTAGACAATAACACACAAATACCTAGAGGATAACTCAACTAACAAATAAGAAAAAGATATAAACAGAAATGCAAAGTAAATAGTAGAAAAGTTTTGGATGACATTTAACCTTTTCCAGATTCCAAATAGATGTTCCTCTAGACTGAACATATCTTCAAGTAGTTTCATTTTCATTTGTACAACCACATTTCCTGTTGAGAAGTGCATATCTGTCTTGCTTCTCCCCCTATGAGAATCAACTGATTAAAGAAGATCACCTTCGTTTACCACCTCTCCCGTACAATAGGATCCGCAGATAAAAACCAATGGTACTCCCCTTTTAGAAAACAGCTTCTTCCCTTACTAGAAAATCACCTTGTGTTTACCACCTCTCCCGTACAATAGGATCCGTAGTTACAAACAACATGGTGTGGTGTAGTGTACATATGTAGGATCTTTTTCTTCCTCCCTGCTATTTCTCCCCCTTAGTTGAGGAATCCTCCAAACTATTACTTAAGCTTTTATCTCCCCCTTAAAGAAGGAATGTATGCCGTCTTCTGAAGGAGTTCTCATATTTCACTTGGTTGGAAAAGAAATAACAAGTGTTTCTCTTTCTTCCTCACTGTGAGTGTGTGATTCTGTTTAGTGTACCTCACATGTGTTTCACTCTTCTCTCCACTCGTGTATACACTCATTCTCACAAGTGTATCACTCCTCTCTCATAGCTCCAAAAATCAGTTGTACCTGCAAGGAAAATCACCTTAGCCATCCTTAAGGAGGTCACAGGTGGTGCAATGGGAGTTCACAAATCCCCATCCTTATTAAACTCGTCAGATGGATCTGAGTCATAATTTACAAGTTACTAGTTTCCCTTTTAGGGTTCCAGATTTGAATTCTGGGAAGGTAAACAATGATCCAAAGAATTTAGCATAAAGATCAAGGTTCCCTTCTAATGTCTGTGAAGACATTTCCTTGTGACTCATCAGGTAATATCTGAATCATTGTCAACAAGTTACCGATCTGCACATATGTCAGATCCACTATCCGCAGATGCATCCAGGGGATTTAAGCCTGGGGAGGTAAACACTGACCACTGACATATGGCTTTTGGATCAGTATCATCTCCTAACACCTGTAAAGGCAATTGATCCATTAACGAACCTTAAACAATCGAATCTGACCTTAAAATGGTCGAAACTCTTATTTCCGTCAACTCATCCTTTGTGTGTGTAACCTCTCCTTGTGCATCAAGAATTGTTTATGTTTGAAGTGGTGACACTACATCGGATGCCTTGGCCGACAGGCAAAATTCAATAGACGCACCATGTTGAGAGAATGACTCTAGTAACTGTTTTTGTGCCTTTTCAGCCATTACATCTTTTTGAGAAGATTATGGGGGCTAGCAATTGTCTCGGTTTAAATACTACTTATCTATGTAGGAGACAGAGCTACTGGGTTGACTTCAGAACCTTCCTTATGTGGTGCACTAAGGCACTATCTCCCTCACGCTCATTCATACTATATTTAGTGGTAAGAGAGTGTTGGTTCTGTTTCTGTGTTTGTCTTTACAGTCTGGGATAGATGTTGTGGGTTTTCAACCTCATGACTGTCAATGAAAGAAAGTCATTGGAGACTGAACTTGTATCACAGAACATATGGGAATAGAGAGATAAAATGTACTTAAGATATATAATGAATGAAAATTATACACTTAATCTTTTGAGAGAGATGATGTACAATAGTGATTTCAAAGGATTTTACATGAAATAAGAAATCACTAATGTAGAAAGAAGTTTTATTTTCTCCTAAAACTCACTGCACATATAAAACAATATGTTTGTTCCTAGTGATAAGAGAGTTATTAATATGACGACTCTACTAGTTCATATTAAACTGTAACTTCAGTTAGAGTGTCATACCATGTCCTTGACGATTGCTTGAGCAGTACACTAGTTCATACCAACCTGAAGTGAGATTGTGAAGAAGAGATTGCATAGTTCAATAGATCTGCAGCTGCAAAGTCCATGAACTGTGGTGCACTGACTTCCTCTTTTGACTCACCAACCAGGAGTACACTTGTACACATCTTACTAGAGTCCAATTCCAAGTGTAATGTGCAGCAGGTGCCTGATATGTCGTAATATTCTCAAATCTCGTCACTGGTGCTATATGTTAGATACTGCTTCCTGATAATAACCTAGCACAATATACAAATTTTCAATGATAACATTCCCAGCTTGCAAACAGCCATATCCCTCAGATAGACCTTTGCTATTATCTCCAAAGGTAACCAGGGGTCCAGCTTTCTCAACCACATTTGATAGCAGGGCTCTATCTCTGGTCATATGTCTTGATGATCCACTGTTAAGAATCCACACTACCGGTTACACCTGTTTAATGCCTTGCACTACAAATGGATTAGACCTTCTTCGGAACCCAAACTTGGTTGGGCCCGGCATACTTGTAGAATTGTCCTTTGTCAGGCAACACAACATTTTTAACTTTAATGGTCTCAACTTTCTCAATGACTGAACATTTGACCTTGTAGACAGCCTTAACAAATTTCTGTTTAAGCTTAGGCACAAATGTCTCCTTTCTAGCCTTAGAAGGACTAGCGGTCTTAGACCTATCATGCTTCTTGTTATTCACATGCTGACGAGGAGTAGTCTTATCATTAGAAACATGTTTACCATTAAAATAAGCATACATCATATTAAAAGCACAAGACATACAATTATAAACACCACATGCTTTATGAGAGTGATTAACAGCAGGCAATTTATGCATGGTAGACATGGCATTTTTGTTATCCAACTCATGTGTGTCTGAGTTAGTCTCAGTTGCTTTCACAACTTTGACTGGAACTTTTGACATACTTGACTTGGAAACAACCTTCTCATTAGCATGATCTTCAGCACGTATTTCTTCTTGAATAACAGAAGAGGTCGCATCAAATGGTTCAGCAATTGATGCTTTATAGAGGGGTTCATCAACACCCTTAAGCACATGTGGTACTTCCCTACCTTTAGCACATACATGAGGAGGGGAGTTTATGCCTAATTCTCCAATAGCAGCATTGTAATCATAACCTATTCCAGATGTTTGATTAACAGCTTGCTTACTGTAGAACTCTTTAGCCTTCGAACAAGAATTAAAATAGGCTCTAACCTTAGTCTCAAGACCGGTGATCTTGTCTTTGAGAATAGTTTCGAGTTGTCTATAACAGTCAACTCTATTCTCTAGAAAAGATACTTGTTCTTTTAACTTGTCTTGATTAATGTGCACAAGTCTTAATTCATTGACCTCTTTCTCAAGGTCTTTGATCTGCTGACTTAACAGTTCATTATCACGACGAGCACAATCTAAGGAACCTCCTAGATGATAAACTAATTCAGCATCAGTAAATTTTACCTCTTTTCTTGACGATGAAGCTTTTCCATCAATAGCCATAAGAGCAAGATTCTCATCTTCTTCATCTTCACTATCAGTATTATCCCAGCTTCTTCCCTTTTCCAGGTAAGCCCTTTCAGATTTACTCTTCTGATTTGAATCATAAGAGTTCTTCCTTACTTGCTTTGGCTTCCTGCATTCTGTGGCAAAGTGTCCCAACCCATTGCAGTTATAGCATCTAATGGTGCTCCGATCAACCATCCCTGTTTTGTATCCACCACTACTGGTGTTAGAGGATGAAGATCCACCTGTCTGGAATCTGTTGTAGTTGGACTTGTACTTGAACTTGGGATTTCTCTTGAATCTGACATTGGAGAATCTCTTGACAATTTGGGCCATTGACTCATCTTCCAATTGCTCCAGCTCTTCCAAGGAATAAAAATCATCACTGGATTGATTTGTAGTAGGAGGATCATATTCTGCTACTATCACATTTTCCTCAGCCTTGGAAAACTGTACCATTCTCTCCGACTGTTGAGATTGTTGTTGTTGTTGACCTTCAGCTACAAGAGCAGTAGATGTGCTGACCATTCTATCTTTCCCGTAGACTTCCTTTTGCTGAATCTGCTCCAACTCATAGGTTTTCAACACACCATAGAGTCTATCCAAAGAAATCTCACTCAGATCTCTAGCTTCTCTAATGGCAGTGATTCTATGTTCAAGATGAGTTGGCAGTGTTAAAAGAAACTTTTTGTTGACCTCCCTTATTGAATAATATTTTCCATTTATGTTCAGGTTATTGATCAATGCACTGTACCTCTCAAATACTTCAGAAATTCCTTCTCCTGGATTTGATTTAAAATGTTCATACTCAGAGGTTAGGATCTTCAACTTGTTCTCCCTAACTTCCTCTGTGCCTTCATTAATCACCTCAATAGTTTCCCACATGTGTTTGGAATGTTTACAGTTCATCACATGTCTGTTCATCAAGGGATCAAGGGAATCAATTAATATTAATTGAAGGCTGACATCCAAGGAGGCTTCTTTCTTTTCAGCAGGAGTAAAATCTTCAGGCTCTTTTGGATAGGTTCTAGCTTTGGTAATCACAACATCATCTTCTATCACCTCTGGTTCAATAACCATCGGAGCTTTTGGACCCTTCTTTAACAAGTTCAGATATTTGGGATTTGCAACTTGTAAAAATAATAGCATCTTCTTCTTCCACATGATATAATTTTCTTTATCAAATAGTGGAATTTTAACGGTTCCAGCTTTTTGTGAAGTCATTATGAATTTTTGAATAAATAAAAATTCAAGGAGTTGAAAAATCATAAAAGTTTAGGATCTTGATTTATTCGTTAATCAGAAGGCTCTGATACCAATTGTTAGGTCCCAATGTGTTTGTAGAAGGGGGGGTTGAATACAAACAGTACCGAATAATCGAATTAAATGCGGAATAAAAATGTGAAACAAAATTCAAGTTAAATACGAATATTATTAAACTTGAAAGGTGTTACAACAACTGTATCGATTACACGGAATTAATCTCAAATTAATTATCACAAATCTAGAATAAATTCGACATGAACTTTTTCTATTTTTGCAATAAAAAGATTCAAATGCTAAACGCAATTTGAGATTAAGTTCTAGGGATTTTGATCCGCTAGATTGTTACACAAGAGCAAGATAAAGATTTCTAGTGGTTTGGATTTAACAATAAAAACTAGAAATATGATCTTGAAATATGCAGATGAAAAGATGAAATATTGCTGCTTGTTTTTCTTTTTTGCTTTGTTCTTGACTTCTGTGTTCCGGATAATGAATGTGTTCTGCTTCTGCTTCTTTTAATCAAACAACATACTTGAATGAACTGGAGTGACAATCGGTGAGACAATTCAATTGTACTAGCAAGACAATCTGTTAAACTGGAGAGACTTTCGGTATGACTATTGTTCGTACTAGCAAGACAATCTGATTGAACTAGCAAGACAATCCTCTTCCAGTGTAACTTTCGGCAAGACAATTATTTGTACTAACATGACTTTCGGTATGACTATTGATTGTCATACCGATTGTCATATTAGTACAATCAGATTTGTCTTGCTGAATTTAAATGAATTTTAATCTAATTTAAATTCTGAAAATCCTTAATATTAATTCTGAATTAATTAATCAATTAATAAATAAATTAATCTTTGCAGATATAATTTATTTTCTTAATTAAATTATATGACTCAATTAATTAATAGAGAATTAATACTAATCTTGAGCAGCAACCATTCTTCTGAATATCTTCTGAAAATCACTGAAAATTATGAATCAATTCCACCACTTCAATGTTGACACTCGATGTACTGTCTGGTTCATGAGTGACTAACTTCCATGACGTTTCTTCATATCTTGACTTTGACAACTTGATTTTCTTCAGATTAAATCCTTGTAATTATCTGATACCCTGACGAGATCTCTGTCACTTGATTAAATCCACAATCTTGATTTATATCACTGAGGCATGATCAATTTCTTGAACTTCTTCCAGTGAATTAATTCCTCAATTCTGTAGATGGACCTTGCTTCTGAATCCTTTGACAGATATTACTTTGCGAGATCTCTTCGACGGTAGATCCACTATTTACTTATTACATTCTTATTTGAGTTGAGTTAAATCCTCGAATATACAAATAGGCTATGACATATGCTTTACACAGATTCTTCTAGTTCACTCTCAACAGATAAGCATTTGATTTTAATCTTTTCAAGCTCAATTACCTTACCTTCTAACACAACATTCCTATCACTTAAAAACAAATTATTCTCTTTAATTCTTGTGTTTTCTTTAGCTAGTGATTTAAGGGAGACACGCAAATGATATAATTCATTGGACATATCATTTATAGCTTCATTGCATTCAATTTTAGAAAGCTGAGAGAGGTCAGTAATGATTACCTGGTTGCTTGATGAACTAGTTTTATTTTCATCATAATTAGCCATCAGGGCTAGGTTGACATATTCCATATCGTCATCTTCATTGGCTCCATCCGCTGCCCAGTCATCCTGGGTCGGAAAAGCTCTTTCTTTTGTTTGAGCAAATCAAAATATTTCCTTTTGTAATCCACTTGCTCAAATTTCTTCTTCTCGGAAGTTGGCTTTCTGCACTCATTTGCAAACTGTCCACTTATACCACAGTTATAACATTTGAACTTAGATTTGTCCACCATGATCTTGTTTGACTTAGTGAATCTAGCATTTTTCTTGAATTTCATCTTTGCAAACCTCCTGGACAGAAAAGCCAGATGTTCATCAACATCGTCAGAGTCATCTTGACTGGAACTATCTTCAACCTCAGCTACTTGCTCCTTTCCCTTGCTTGATTCTGATTTTCTTGTGCCAATTTTGAGACTTGGCATTATCTTTTCTTCATTCCTTGCTTCAGTCTTCTCATTGTCAGCTACAAGTGCAACTAATCCACCTTTTCTCTTTTCCTTCTCCAACAGCTCATCTTGCTTCATCTCAAGTTCATAGGTCTTCAAAATTCCATATAATCTTTCAAGTGTGAAGTCCTTATAATCCTGAGAATTCCTTAGTGAAACAGTCACAGACTTCCATTCCTTTGGTAGAGACTTTAGAAATTTTAAGTTGGAATCCTTGACTTGGTACATTCTGCCATATAGCTTCAATCCATTCAACAGTTTCTGAAATCTATTAAAGGTATCATTCAGTGATTCTCCTTCTTCAAAATGAAATTATTCATACTGTTGAATGAGAAGCTGCATTTTGTTTTCTCTAACTTGTTCAGTATCTTCACAGATAAGTTGCACAGTTTCCCAAATTTCCTTAGCAGTTTGGCTGTTAATGACATTATCAAACATATCTTGATCTAGGCCATTAAACAGAATGTTCATGGCTTTCTTGTCCTTGTGAACCTCTTCAATATCTTCATCAGTCCATTCTGCTTTTGGCTTGGGAATAGACTGTCCAACAGCAACTGTGGCAGTTGCAGCTGTGGCCACCTTGTGAGGGATGTGAGGACCATTTTCAATGTAGTTGATGTAGCTTTCATCTTGAGAGAGAAGATGTAGATGTATCTTCACTTTCCAGTGATGATAATTATCTCTTTCCATGATTGGAATCTTTACACCAATATCCTTCTTAATCATGATGTTAGTAGAATAGATCTTTAAACTCTTTGTAAGTTAAGAGCTTGCTCTGATACCAATTTTTATTCCCAAGGAACTAACAATGAGATTTACAGAAGGGGGGTTGAATGTAAATCTCAAAACTTTTTAAAGTTTTGAGCAGTTTCAAAGGCTAAGTGTTTTGATGAACAGTTGTGTGTGAATTGCTTTGAGCAGGTGCAGACAGATATATATTCAAGACACAAATGTAAAGAACACAAAGGCTTCAAAAACTTTTCTGGTGGATTTGTTGTTCCACCAGAGATGTGTATTTCAGAAAATCTGTGATTCAAAGAATTGATCACAGTTGCGTCCTAGTACAAACTAGATGATTTTCTCTCTGGATTTTTCTAAACAGCTCTGGAAAAATTCACACTCTAACTACTAGTTGCAACTTGGTTTATATATCACCAAGTTTACAAGTGAAGACAAAAGTATAAATACAATTAAAAAGGTTCTTCACATGTTTCTTCTTCATTTCTCTATCCAATGCAATCTAGGATAATCTGTGAATCTTTGAATACTTCCTTGTTTGCACCAGAATGGAAATGCTGCATTTTCTTGATTCCTCCAAGAGGCTACCTCATTCCAATTGTCTCTATCAACACATGTGCCTCTGTCAGCTTATGAATTGTCACTGTCAACTGCTATTGAACAGAGCATCCGTTGAAGCTTTCATCCGTTGATGGCTTTATCCGTCGATGCACTCATCTGTTGATGCTTTATCAGTTGAAGCATTATCCATTGATGCATTAGCAGTTGAAGCTTTATCCGTTGATGCACTCATCCGTTGATGGATGTTATCCGTTGAAACTTTAGAGACATCCGTTGAAACTTTGTTTCTCATCCGTTGAAGGCCTTTAACTTATCAGTTGATATTACTTCATTTATACAAAATTACAAGGCATAAAATATTTACAATTAGTCCTCCTATTTGCATATCCACTAGTAGTGAACATGACTTATAATTTCCCATAACATCTAAGAATTATAACTTAAATACAGAAACAGAAATGTGCTACAATACTAAACTTATTTCTAAGTAAAGCTACTCATCAACGGATAGCCAGAATGGTCTTATCTGTTGAGGCTACAAACACTAGATTTCTACTTAAGTGTTTTGTTTAACTTATCATCAAACTAATACACATATTCCTAACAAATAATAAGACGATACAGAATAATAAGATGATATATGAATAAAAATGAGTACGATGCAATAATACAAATATTAAGAGGCAACAATATATGAACCAGATCAGTCATCTGCATCATCGGAGTCATAATCATCCTCATTGATGTTCCAGGTATGGGACTCGATGAACGCCTTCATTCTCTGCAATTCCCTCGTTGACTCCTCAAGTTGATGATGCAACTCGCAGATTTCTGCAGAGTGGGCTACATTTTCTGTGGTAATTTCTTCCCTAAGAATTTCAATGAGAAATATTGCACGGGGTTCAAGCGGCTCTTCGATCCAACGTTCGTAAATGCAAGCATCGTCGGGACATTTGATAAATCACCTTCCTGCGTCAATACCTTCCAGTAGTGCGCTACAACAGCTAATTTTTCACAAAAATAATAATCCAAAATTGGGAGTGAAGACATAATTACTTTTGACGAGTGTGACTTCATGAGGTTGTAACTCTCTATTTATAAGTGATTTGGTAAAGAAGACATGAGGTACTTTGAAGGACAGTTCACGTGCTAAACATACTATACAAATATAGTTCATATTTAAAACTTGATTGTGACTTGTCATTGTTGCTCTCACCGGCATTATTTTCAAAATTATGGAATCATTATCTGGTGGAAAGTGACAGGGAAACTCTGTACATGCAATGACTTTACATACAAAGCCTTATATTTTCCTCTTCATGTCATGTATAGGATTTGACTTGTCAAGTGCTGTTTGAAAGTGTCATTCCACTTTAAATTTTTCACTGTTTATCTAAAATTATTGAAAATGCTTGCATGTGGTTTCAACTGTTTACTAATACGAAACAGTTATTCCAAAATAAACTGAAATGAGCACCCAACTATTAATGATAATAATATTATAACAAAGAAAGATACGACTAATATAGAGCTAGAATGCATAAATTCAAAAAGGGAAAAATGGCCACTCAAAGTAGAACACAATAATTCTTGTCAAGTTTGTTCATCAGACATGTAATCATCGGAAATGTAATCCTCATTCTGTAATAGTCTGTGTTTTTCTGCTTCTGTAAGCTCTCTACCAGAAGCACGAACTAAATCTTGTGATAGTTCGAACATATAATAACGACTCCTACGCAAAAACATTTTGTTATTTTCCCGTCGAATACGGGTCACGGCTTTAACCACTTTTCGCCTAAATTCAAACCAAGGAAGATTTTCATGAGGGCGAGGATATATGGATAGAGAATGACGAAGCGGGACCCTTAAACTCATCGTAATAAGATCATGTGTAAGGCTTTCAGATTCTTCACGTTGAAATGCCCATTCTCGGCGTACACCAGCAAAGTACTCCAATGGATCGCTTACCCTAAGACTACGGTAATCGTCATCTCTTTCACTTAACAACCACTTCTTATTTGTGGACGATGACATCGTAGTACTGCTTGGATGTAATATGTGTGAGGGTGTATAATTTGTATAGTGTAAGTAGTCGGGTGATAAAGAAAAATTAATAAGACTAACAGTTGTGGAACATAAAAGTAATGAAGATGTACATGTTGTTAGTGTTGTTGATGTACGTGTCATTACTGCCACCCACGTGAAATATGATAATAATTTATAGACCCTTTCCTGTGAGTACATAGTAGAAAGCACATGCAAGCAAATTAAATAATTGTGCAGGAGGAATACTGAAAAGGGCCATGTGGATGTCAAATCATATCCTTGTGCTCTTCATGTATCCTTTCAGCCCTACGCTTTGCGTATGCATCCTCGTACTCCTTTTTCCTCATCTCAAGCTCGTCCTCTATGAAGTGGTAATGTCGAGACATTTCATTTAACTCGTGCTCATGTTCCTCCTTTGAAATAAGACTAGAGTTGAAATTCTTATTAATGTTTTCTTCATACTCGATCGATGATTTCATAAATTTCAAGTGCATTTCCCCATAGCCAATGAACTGTTCATTATTACGTACGGCATGCCCTTGTGCGGCCCGTATACCTCGCATTTTTCTCACAAATTGTTTGACCTGCTAAATTTCTGCTCGTTGAGCTTCATCCCGTGCTTGAGATTTGGTCCATTTATACCAATTAACTTCCCTGTAATCATGAATATCAGAACTAGCGTGTCCCTTACCCTTGTCCATGACCTGACTGTAGCAGCCTCAAAATTTAGAAACTAATATACTACAAAAGGGGAAATTTAGTTGATGGCTTATATTTTTGCAGCTATTTATAGGCATAATTTTACATGGTCAATATGTAATATTAGGTTGTGCAGTTACGAATGTGGAAATAATTGATATTATTGACCCTATAAATTTTAAAATGAAATTATTCAACTGTGTCATTCATTTCAAAATAAAAGTTGACTTGTCAAATCATTTCAAAAATTTGCATGTGCCTACTCCCGTGAATTTAAGTGTTGTGAATATGTTGTGTACTTGATGATTACCTAAACAAAACATCTAAGTAGATTTTACTTAGTGAAATCATGTAGCACTCGATGGATAAGAATTACAATCCCGACGGATAACTCATTATAGTCCCGACGGATGATTAACTTATTATCCATCGAGTGAGTAGCTTATGTAATAATAAGTTTGTAGCACAGTGTTGTATGCACCTTTGTACAGAATCTGAAGTAGCATATAAGTCATGTTGACTTTAACTAGATATGCAGAATAGGTTGATTAACTGTACATAAGCAATGTCTTGTAATTCTGTATAAGTGAAATAAAGTCAAGTGCCAAAATAGCTACCAACGGATGTTTAACAAAGCTTCGACGGATGATCAAATGACTATCAACGGATGTTTAATATAGCAGTCGATGGATGATCAATTAAGTCATCGACGGATGATCTGAAAGTCGACTGATGATCATATCAAGATTCAAACATCAGTTGAATAGTGAAAGCTGACACACAGCCGTTGAGTTGGATACAAGTACACTATGGAAGCCCATTAACTGGGTAATAGAGGACGAAAAGCAGCAAAGATCAAGACTGTTAGATTTTATATTTGTTCAGTTCTTTTGACTTTGTAATCTTGGTAATATATAAACCAAGAGAGTAGCAAATAGAAAAATAACTGAGATAGCTAAGAAACAACAACAGAGAAATCTTTGTAAGCACTATCTTTAGCATTTCCTGTGTTTTTAGCAGTTCTATTTTGTAAGCAGCTGTGAGAATTTCTGCCCACAGAGTTCTCTCGATATATTAAATATATCTCTGGTGGAATTGTTTAAATCCACCAGAAAGTTTTTAAAGCCTCTTGTTTTAAATTACTTATGTTTTGATTCATTCAATTTTACATTCCGCATTGTGCTAATCAAAACAAATATATCCGTAATCGAGTTGAACATTTTAATTTCAAGAAAAAGGTTCAAGAATTCCATTCAACCCCCCTTCTGTAATTCTTGCTATATTGTTAAGGGACTAACAATTGGTATCAGAGCAAGCTCTTAATCTACAAAGAGTTTAAAGATCAAAACAATTCAGCAAGATGAACAAGAAAGATGTTGGAGTCAAGATTCCTTTTCTTGATAAAGATAATTACCATCATTGGAAGGTAAAGATGCATCTTCATATGCTTTCTCAAGATGAGGCCTATGTGGATTGCATAGAAAGAGGCCCTCATGTTCCTATGAGAGCTGCAACAGGAAATGAACCATCTGTTCCAAAGCCAAGGCATGAATGGTCTGATCCTGATATTGAACAAGTCAGGAAAGATAAAAAGGCCATGAACATTCTGTTCAATGGTGTTGATGCAGACATGTTTGATAACATCATCAACTGCAAGACTGCCAAGGAAGTTTGGGACACAATACAGATAATCTGTGATGGTACTGAGCAAGTAAGAGAAAATAAAATGCAGCTCCTGATTCAGCAATATGAGCATTTTCACAATGAAAAAAGTGAGTCACTCACTGACATTTTTAGTAGATTCCAAAAGCTACTAAATGCTCTTAAATTGCATGGAAGAGTCTATCAGACTAAAGACTCCAATCTGAAATTTCTCAGATCTCTTCCAAAGGAATGGAAACCAATGACAGTCTCATTGAGAAACTCACAAGATTATAAGGAGTTTACTTTGGAGAGACTGTATGGCATTCTGAAGACCTATGAGCTTGAGATAGAGCAGGATGAAAGAATGGAGAGAGGAAAGAAGAAAGGAGAATCCATTGCACTAGTGGCTGAACTGGAAAAGGAGAAGGAAGTGAAGATGGAAGCTGTGGAATCAACTTCAAAGGCCTGTGAAAGCAAGGGTAAAGGGCTAGCTGCAGAAAGTGAAGATTCATTGAGCCAAGATAACATGGAGGACATTGATGAGCACCTAGCATTCCTTTCAAGAAGATTTGCCAAGCTCAAGTTCAAGAAGAACTTTGGAGCTGCCAAGCCAAATAGAAACATGGTGGATAAATCAAAATTCAAGTGTTTCAAATATGGCTTGGCAGGGTATTTTGCAAATGAGTGTAGAAAGTCAGATTCCAATAAGAAAAGATTTGAGTCTGTGGGTTATAAGCAAAAATACTTTGATCTACTCAAATAGAAGGAAAGGGCTTTTATTACACAAGAGAATGACTGGGCAGCTGAGGGTTTGGATGAAGATGAGGATGTCAGTTATGTCAATCTAGCCCTTATGGCCAAGTCTGATGAAACAGAGATAAGTTCCTCAAGCAATCAGGGAAACAGAAGGAATCTTTGGTACTTGGATAGTGGTTGTTCAAGACACATGACTGGTGATTCTACCCTGCTCACAGAGTTTGAAGAGAGAGTTGGCCCAAGTATCACTTTTGGAGATGACAGCAAAGGTTATATTGTGGGATATGGCTTGATTTCAAAGGACAATGTCATCATTGAAGAGGTTGCCTTAGTGGATGGTCTCAAACACAATCTGTTGATTATCAGCCAGCTTTGTGATAAAGGCAACTCAGTAACCTTCAACAAAGAAACCTGTGTTGTGATTAATAATCAAAACAACAAAGTGGTTCTCACTGGTGTGAGAAGAGGAAATGTGTATCTAGCTGACTTCAACTCAACTAAAGCAGAATCTGTAACTTGTTTTCTCAGTAAAGCAAGTCAAGATGAAAGTTGGTTATGGCACACGAAGCTATCCCATTTGAACTTCAAGACCATGAATGAGCTGGTAAAGAAAGAGCTAGTTAGAGGCATTCCTATGGTGGAGTTTACAAAGGATGGACCGTGTGATGCCTTCCAAAAAGGGAAGCAGATTAAAGCATCATTCAGGAAGAAACTTGATTCAGCAATTGAAGAGCCTCTACAACTGCTTCACATGGATTTGTTTGGACCAGTCAATATATTGTCAATCTCAAAGAAAAGATTTTGCCTAGTAATTGTAGATGATTTCTCAAAGTTCTCTTGGACCTATTTTCTAAAGTCCAAGGATGAAGCTAGTGAAATCATCATCAATCACATAAGGCAAGTTAACAATCATCCTGATTTCAAAGTTAGAAGAATCAGGAGTGATAATGGAACTGAGTTCAAGAACTATGTCATGAGAGCATTTTGTGAGGAAAATGGAATCTTGCATGAGTTTTCAGCAGCAAGGACTCCATAACAGAATGGAGTAGTGGAAAGAAAGAATAGATCTCTTATTGAAGCTGCAAGGACAATGCTTGAAGAATCAAAACTACCAACATACTTCTGGGCTGAAGCTGTAAACACTGCATGTTACACTCAGAACATCTCTCTGATTAATCAAGCAAGATGTATGACACCTTATCAATTGTTCAAGAACAAGAAGCCAACTCTGAACTTTCTTCATATCTTTGGATGTAAATGCTATATTTTGAGAAATCAAACTGATCAAAATGGGAAGTTTGATGCTAAAGCAGATGAAGGAATTTTTGTTGGATATGCTGTTGGTAAAGCATATAGAGTCTACAATCTAAGAACCAACATTTTTGTTGAATCTATACATATTGTGTTTGATGATAAAAAGATTGAAGGACTAAAAGATGGAGATTACCATGAGAGCCTCAAATTCGACAATGTTGAGATGGTCAGTGATGAAAGTGATGATGAGAGTGATTAAGAAACAGTGTCTAAGGATAATGCAGAAAAATCTACTACAAATGAAGCACAAAACTCAACATCCGTCGAGTTACATAATGCTTCATCCGTCGGAAGGCAATCTGTATTATTCATCGGAAGACAACCTGCCTCATCCGTCGGTACTCAAAATTCACCATCCGTCGGGTTATCAAAAAGAGCAGGAAGTCAAGGCAGATCACCCATAGAAAGCACCCCAATCTCAAATCAAAGATCCACAAACTCAGGGGGAGTTTCTAGCAATCAAAACTCAATCACACATCAAGACAACATTGAGGTCTCTTCATCTAGGGCTAATCTACCTCAACCAAGAAAATGGACAAAAGATCACCCCTTTGAACTGATTATTGGTGATGTTTCTTCCAGAGTTCAAACCAGGAGAGCAACTCAAGAAGAATGTCTATACAGCAGCTTCATGTCTAAGGAAGAACCAAAGAAGGTAGAAGAAGCCTTGTTAGATCCTGATTGGATTTTAGCTATGCAGGAGGAGCTAAACCAATTTGAAAGGAATAAAGTATGGAAGCTGGTACCCAAGCCTACAGGAAAGAATCCAATAGACACCAAATGGGTATTCGGAAACAAGATGGATGAAAATGGCATAGTAGTAAGGAACAAAGCAAGATTGGTTGCTAAAGGCTATTGTCAGCAAGAAGGAATAGATTTTGATGAAACATTTGCTCCTGTTGCAAGACTTGAAGCCATCAGAATCTTCTTAGCCTATGCAACCCATGCCAATTTCAAGGTCTATCAAATGGATGTCAAAAGTGTCTTTCTGAATGGAGATTTGGAGGAAGAAGTGTATGTAAGTCAACCTCCTGGCTTTGAAGATCCAAATTTCCCAGAGTATGTCTATTATCTACTGAAAGCACTTTATGGACTGAAGCAAGCACCTAGAGCCTGGTATGTCAGTTTATCAAAGTTCCTTTTGGAAAATCACTTCACAAGAGGTACTGTAGATAAAACTTTATTTTTCAGAAATGTGAATGGCTCTAGCATACTTGTTCAAATTTATGTAGATATTATTTTTGGCTCTACAGATGAGAAACTTTGTAAAAAGTTTGCCAAACTGATGCAAAGCAAGTATGAAATGAGTATGATGGGAGAACTAACTTACTTTCTTGGTTTACAAGTTAAGCAAGTTAGTGATGGAATATTCATTAGTCAAACTAAATATATTTTTGATCTTTTAAAGAAGTTTGATCTAATGGATTGCACATCTGCAAAAACTCCCATGGCCACTACAACTAAGCTTGAACTAAACACTACTGAAAAGTCTGTGGATATTTCAAGTTATAGAGGCATGGTTGGCTCACTTCTGTACTTAACAGCTAGTAGGCCAGATATAATGTTTGCTACATATTTGTGTGCTAGATTTCAGGCTGATCCTAGAGAGTCTCATTTGATAGCTATTAAGAGAATCTTCAGATATCTCAAAGGAACACCAAACCTTGGAATTTGGTATCCTAGAGATTCTGGCTTTGATCTAACTGGATATTCAGATGCAGATTATGCAGGTTGCAGAATCGATAGAAAAAGCACAACAGGAACCTGTCAATTTTTAGAAGACAAGCTTGTGTCCTGGTTCAGTAAAAAACAAAATTCAGTTTCTACTTCTACAGCTGAAGCTGAATATATTGCTGCTGGCAGTTGCTGTGCACAGATTTTATGGATGAAAAATCAATTGCTAGACTATGGTTTGCAAGTTGAAAGGCTTCCTATTTTCTGTGACAACACAAGTGCAATTGCCATCACTGAAAATCCAGTGCAACATTCAAGGACAAAGCATATAGACATCAAGTACCATTTCATAAGGGAACATGTAATGAATGGTACTGTAGAGTTACATTTTGTTCCAAATGAGAAGCAACTTGCAGATATTTTTACCAAACCACTGGATGAATCCACATTTTCTAGGTTGGTAAGTGATTTAGGTATGCTTAATTACTCTTGAATTTATCTGAATTATTTTGCAAGTTGAAAAGTAGCCAGAAATTTAACTGATTTTTAGTCTTGGATGAAAATTTTGGCTAAGTCAAAATTTGCATCTCGACGGATGACCATTATCCATCGAGTTGAGTCATCCGTCGATATACAAATTGTAAATAAAAATCAATTACTTTTCTGGAGTATTTTAAAGCTCGACGGATATCAACTTAGCCTCATCCGTCGAAGTGTCTAAATCTTAACCGTTAATTCCCTGAACATTATCCATCGAGTATACTTACAGTTTGTAAGCATTACACGACGGATAATGGGTAGAATTTTTACAGTTTATTTTAAAACGGCTATTTTAGACAATTTCTATTGGGTAATTTACTTCTCTTTATTATTTTTATCAGTTGATTTTGAGTAAAGTATAAAAGCTTATTTCATTCTAATCATTTTCTTTTATCATTCTCAAATTCAACTGTGTTACTTCATTCTCTCTCAAGCAAAAATCCTCTTTCTCTTCAAGCTTTTCTTCTCTAACAATGGCACCCGTAGTTAAGATCATGTCACAGACTGGGTTCATCTATGAGAAGAACAACTTCACTGTCTTGGTCAATAAGGGGATTCAGCAATCTGAAGACTATCATAAGATGATGGACTTCGTGAATAACTGCAAGTTAAGTTTTGTCATGCTGGAATCACCCACAATTTATTATGAAGTTATTGAGGAGATGTGGACAACAGCAATCTATAACTCTACTGACAAAACCATCACTCTAACCATCAAAGGTAATGATTTCTGTATCAATAGTGATGTCATAAAAGCATGTTTCAAGATTCCTGATGATAATGTAACTGCACCACACACTGACACTGATATTGTCAATATGCTCAATTCCATTCATTATGCACTTCCTACTGCAAAACTAAGTGAAATTAGAAGACTAGGTCTTAGGAAGGAATGGAGTTACTTATGTGATGTAGTAACTAAAGTCTTTTCTGGAAAAATCAGTAATTTTGATTCTGTGAACATTTCCATGCTTAATTGCTATACATGCTAGTTACAGACAAATATTACAATTTCAGTGACCTTGTTGTGTACGAGTTAGGTTTTAAACTAGGTGACTTAGCCAAAAGAGGAAAGAATATTTACTATGCTAGATTTTTTATGCTTTTGGCTAACCATCTTTGTCAAGAGATTGAGCTTGAGAACCCAAACAACAAATTAGCTTGTTGGGTTCAAGAGAGAAGAATCATTGCAGACTTGAACAGAGCCAACCATCACAAGGATGTGCCAATGTTCTATTTTCCTGTAATGCTGACACCTCAGGTAAGTGAGGTAAGTTCATCCAGACCCTCAACTATTCCAATCTCTTCTATTTCTTTGACTTCAGGCATAGCTATGGCAACTGTGACAATGACCAAACAGTTGCCTACCAAAGCTACCAAAATAACTGTAATTTCTAAATCCAAATCAAAGAAAACCCCCTCTGGTATCTCTCAAAAGGTACCAGTTCAAAAATCTACCAAAGCCAAAGAGGGGAGTGTGAAGGAGGGTAAGATAGGTGATGAAAGGGGTGAACATCAAAGAAACCCCAAGGATAAGGTTGGAGAGTTGAGTGAATCCCAGCCTAGCCACACTGCAGTTTCCCAACAAACTGTAGTGCTTAAAAAGGACAAAAGCTCACTTTCAGCTGCATCCTCCCAAAAGGATGTGGCTATTGAACAAAGCTCTCATCCAAGAGCACAGGCCAAGAGGGTTAGGGACACAAGCTCACACCAAACTTACACTAGAAAGAAGAAATCCAAAACAACCGGGGATGCACAGGGCACACACTTAGTGCAAACTGGTGCTAAAGACACAGTCCCTGCACCTTCTCAAATTCAGATTGATGTGGCTCCAATAAATGTGGAGTCACAACCAAAATCTCTCATAATAGAAGCCACAGAAACACAATACTCACCAACTAACTCACTGGAAGTGGACATGATAAACACTTCGATTCCTGATTCCCCTTCTTTAACTCTGTTGGGGAAGCCAAAATCTAGTGCAAGTGAGCATCATCTTTTAGAAGATTTGTTGGCTCACTTGCCAATTCTTTCTGATTCTATTATGACATATGTGCCTCAACTAACTTCAATCAACACAGAGTCAACAATAGTTTCTCTTCCCACCTCATTCATTTCTACTCTCTCGATGGATATTGCTCATCCGTCGAGTAGTGATTGTATCCCGACGGATAAGCTTAACAGCAGTTATCCGTTGGATAGCTTTACCACTCACCCGACGGATATCACTTATCCGTCGAGTGTCTCTGCACAACTTCAAACTTCAATAATTTCAAGTGCAGAAGATTTGGTGGTAATACAATCACTCTTAGGACTGAGAGAGGAGAGTGCATTGAGTGAGAGGCTGGGTTGCTCCCAGGCAAAAGGAGAGGAAAAGAGTGAATCTCAGCAATCCATTCATTCAGGATTGGCAAAAGTGAGTGAGAGGAGTCCCACCTTAGTAGGTGAAGGTGAGGGTGTGAGGGTGGGGAGCCAGGGTGAGACCCTGATGCAACAAAAGAGAGAATATGAGAGAAAGGCAGGTACTGGAGAAATAAGGATGGAACCAGCCATTGCTAGTGAGTCAATGATTGTGGATGATGCTGACAAGGAAAGACAATTTCAGCAACATTACAAAGCTGTAATTGATAACATTTCCTTGGATGCTGACACTTTTACTCACCCTGTTTCAGCCTATCAACTGTTGGCTGCTCAGGGCAATGTGGAGGCAGAGCAGACTTTGAATTTAGTGCACACCACAGAATCCCTTCAAAGAGATAAAGCTGCTGTGAACAGAATGCCTTCTCAAACTGGAGAGCCATCTGAAGAATTTGGAGTAAATTCTGATGATGATGACTCTGGTTCTTTGGATGGAAGCATGAACTTAGGGGGAGCTGAAGGCCCAAGTTCTGCTTTTAGTTTACCTAAATGGGCATGGGCAAAGGAATTTTCACCAGGGCAATTTGAGGTGTCTTTGGTAAAACAAGTAATAGCTATTCAGCAGGCCCTTCAAGAAGCTTCAGATGTTGGTACCAAGGCTGTTCTTCAAGCTCACCTAGACTCCTTACATTTAATGAAGATCCAACACTCAAGACAGAATCTCAGTATGGATGAATTGAAAAAGGATATAGCTGACTTAAAGACATATAACTCTGAGAAGCTGGATTCAATAATGCTATATGGTACCATGCATGATCTATTACTAAGATTAAGGAGAGAATCAGATTCTGACAAGAAGATAGCCAAGCTGGAGAACAGAGTTCAGATTATTGAGAATTTAGTGGCTCTACTTCTTCAAAATCAACAGACTCAGACAAATCTTCTTATGCAACTGGCTAAAGCACAAGGCCTAACTCCTCCACTTGATGATAACAAAAAGGGGGAGAGAGAATCAAGTAAGGGGGAGAAAGGACCAACTGAGGGGGAGAAACTTCTAGTTCAAATCAGCAAAGTAATTGTACCTTCAATTACTATCTCCAAGCCACCAGTTGCAGATGGTATAGATCTTATAAATGCAGCAGCAGCAAATTTGAAAGATGCTGATAAAGGAGAGTTGACTCTGATCAACTGGAAAAAGATTGATGAGGAAATACAGAAAAAGTTTCAATTAGTCAAGGAACCAGATCAGTCAGCCATCCATCACTCTAATGTCAAGCCAATCAATGTGAATGAGATGAGCATGAACTATCTGGAGAAAGGACAATCTTCCTGCATCAAGACTACAAAGGCTGAGATAATTCTTAAACCAAGGGCAAACTATCCAAAGTTATCTTTGAAGAACCCTATGGATTCTGTGTATGAGACACCCAAGCCTGATGAAAAGAAGATTCTGTCAAGATCTATTCTCCTCTACAAAGATCCAGCTGATTCAGCCTCAAGAAAGAGAATTGCAAAGATATTCAGAAATGGGAAGGAAATTTGTGTGGTAGCTGGACATCCACAATTTGCTCATGCAAAGGAAGAAGAAAAAGCCAGATTGAAGCAGGAAAAGAGGCAAGTTGCTCTAGATGCAAAGATGTCTAAACAAAAGAAAGAACAGTTTGCTATCTTGGCCAAGCTACAGGCTGTGAATTCTTCTCAACAAATTTCCTCTCAACCATCTCAAGCTACTGAATCAGAGAAGAAGATTGAAAAATAGAAGAAATCCCCAAGAAAGAAAGAACTGGCCAAAAGAACAAAAAGAAAGTTGGATGTTGTTGACAAGGAATTGGAAGATCAATTTCCAAAGGAATCCACTCAAGCTGAAACTCAAGCATCAAAGCCCTCTGTGGTGTTTGAAGACATAAGGGTGGTGGACCCCTACAGGAACATACATGGAGAGCCTATTGTGCCAAAGGATGAGCCAATAGAGTGGGATAAATTACCAATTCCTGACTTCAACTTGCCAATTCTTACTAAGCCAAGAAGGACAAAATCAAGGACAGTCAAGAAAGTGAAGCTGTCACCTCTCAAATCCAAGTCAGTAGTCAAAACTCAACCCAAGGTCAACAGGGGAGACTACTTGTACTTGTGTGACATCAAATAATTCTCAGATCTAAACCTTTATCTGGAGGAGCTGGATGAGATAAGGGCAATTGATGCATAAAGAAACCTACCTGAAAGGTTGGTGTTCAAGTACAAAGGGGGAAGGGAGATTCAGTGGCCTCTTCACAGGATACTTCAAGAAAGCCAAACTGTGTTGATCAAAGTCTATTCATCCTTCAAGAAAAACTTTGGGTTCAATGTAACTGCAAGAAGATTAGTATTGAAGAAGATTGAAGAGCTAAGGAGTGTTAGAGCCAAAGATGCACTACCCAAAACTCTTATCATCCCATACACAGGGAGAAGAGTGCATCTAAGGCCCTACTGGCTGATGAAATTCATGGATGACAAGGGTGTGAGAAGATTCTTCAGATTAGAAGACCAATTGAGTATCTCTAGCAATGAGACTCTCTTGGAAATGCAAGAAATGTTAGATCTCTCAGAATCTGATGAATTAGAATTCCACAGACAGCTCCAGAATCAAATTGAAGAAAACAACAGAATGCTTGGAAGAAGATCCAGACCTTCAAGAAACTAGAAAAATCTGCTCAGACTAGAGGAGCATCTTGAACTGACTGTGAGCCAAACCTTGTACATTTTTGTTTAAATTGAAGCACTTTCAGTTTTATCTACTTATCTTTAAAGATATATGTTTAGGATGTTTTGTTATCATCAAGTATCTCTTAATTTATGGCTACAATTCCAGTAGACATAAATTGGGGGAGATTGTTGTGAATATGTTGTGTACTTGATGATTACCTAAACAAAATATCTAAGTAGATTTTACTTAGTGAAATAATGTAGCACTCGACGGATAAGAATTATAGTCCCGACGGATAACTCATTATAGTCCCGACGGATGATTAACTTATTATCCATCGAGTGAGTAGTTTATGTAATAATAAGTTTGTAGCACAGTGTTGTATGCACCTTTGTATAGAATCTGAAGTAGCATATAAGTCATATTGACTTTAACTAGATATGCAGAATAGGTTGATTAACTGTACATAAGCAATGTCTTGTAATTCTGTATAAGTGAAATGAAGTCAAGTGCCAAAATAGCTACCAACAGATGATTAACAAAGCTTCGACGGATGATCAAATGACTATCAACGGATGTTTAACATAGCAGTCGACGGATGATCAATTAAGTCATCGACGGATGATCTGAAAGTCGACTGATGATCATATCAAGATTCAAACATCAGTTGAACAGTGAAAGCTGACACACAGCCGTTGAGTTGGATACAAGTACACTGTGGAAGCCCATTAACTGGGTAATAGAGGACGAAAAGCAGCAAAGATCAAGACTGTTAGATTTTATATTTGTTCAATTCTTTTGACTTTATAATCTTGATAATATATAAACCAAGAGAGTAGCAAATAGAAAAATAACTGAGATAGCTAAGAAACAACAACAGAGAAATCTTTGTAAGCACTATCTTTAGCATTTCCTGTGTTTTTAGCAGTTCTATTTTGTAAGCAGCTGTGAGCATTTCTGCACACAGAGTTCTCTCGATATATTAAATATATCTCTGGTGGAATTGTTTAAATCCACCAGAAAGTTTTTAAAGCCTCTTGTTTTTAATTACTTATGTTTTGATTCATTCAAGTTTACATTCCGCATTGTGCTAATCAAAACAAATATATCCATAATCGAGTTGAACATTTTTATTTCAAGAAAAAGGTTCAAGAATTCCATTCAACCCCCCTTCTGTAATTCTTGCTATATTGTTAAGGGACTAACATTAGGAAATCTGCATTTCCTTTACGTACACACGGTACTTCTTTTAACTTTTCATATTTGTCTGAAGATTCGGACTTCTAAAAGTTGACAAGTCGATTTCATCTTGTTACTTTTACTAAAAGATGTTATTGTTTTCTATTACAGCAAAAAAAAAAATCAAACTA
Organism: Apium graveolens; assembly: GCF_009905375.1. Lineage (NCBI taxonomy): Eukaryota > Viridiplantae > Streptophyta > Magnoliopsida > Apiales > Apiaceae > Apium > Apium graveolens. Next base: position 153,584,915 of record NC_133656.1, read on the forward strand.
CCCTTTCATAAAAATATTTCTTTGCCGACTCGCAAGGTACCCTTTTTTGAAGCCACAAAAGGTCATATATACACTTTTTTTAAAAAAACGAAAATTACGCACTATAAATAGACTTGCATGACTCTCCAATAAAAAAAATTACACCAAAATGCTTTTTTCAATTTAATATTAGGACTCAAAACTAGGTCTTCATTGAATATTTAAGTTGCCGACTACCAAGGTACCCTTTTTGAGGGCACAAAAAGTCATACATACATTTTTTTTAAAAAAAACAAAAAATACGTATTACAAATCGGCTTGCATGACTACCCAACAAAAAAAAATTACACCAAAATAATTTTTTTCCAATTTAATATGAAGACTCAAAACTAGGTCTCCATTACATATTTCCCACTTACAAACAATTAAACCCAACTGCAATTCAATCCGGGAGGAAAGAAAAAAAAAAACCCCAAAACGCCACTTCTTGTGTTCTGTACCACTTTTGGAACAATTCGAATAGCTGTGCTAAAAAACTGAAAAAACTGAAATTTCAGTTGAAATGTGTCAAAAATGTCTTGGAGCCCCAAAGTGGGACTACTCACTCTGCTCTACTTCGCTCCAACCGCAGAGAGTCCCTTTTTTTCCATTTCCAAACCACTTCACGCGGCACAATGCATCAGAGAGTCCCTTTTCTCCATTTTCAAACCACTTCACGCGGCACAATGCATGATTGTGAAGTGCCCAATGCATGATTTGGGTCGTGCAGTGTTGCTCTAACAGACCTAGACCACCTTGGAATGAGAATGAGAACAGTTTGATAAATTCTTGTTTTACATTTTTCCAGATTCCTAATTGTTTTAGTAGTATTACAGGTACAATTCTGGAAATTGAATATTATCAACACAATTTCATTGGTAACAGATTTATTATAGCACTTCATATTTCAAACAAGGTACAATATTTTACACTTCCCTAGTTCCTACATTCCAGAAATAATGAACAAATAGGTTTAACTCCACCTAAGAGCTAAGCATTATGTAAAACTACACAAAATTATCAAAGATGCACAAAGTTACGAACAACTTTTCTTGTTTAGTTGCTCTTGAGCAGTTATCAGGCTAAAAAAGAGTCAAAAAACGAGTCAACATCAGGCTCGTCCTTAGCTGTAGAGAACTGTCCACTGGCCTGTTGATTTTGGTTGATCGTGTAAGTATTAGATGAGTTTCCAAACCCTGAGAACTCGTAACTTCGTGGACGTTGCAACATTTCTAGTGTGAATGGTGGTTGACCGTTGGCAGGTTGTGCTCTTGGGTTCTGCAGAGGGTTTAAGTAATTTGTCGTTGGCCTTATAGCCGTAGGAGCAGTGGTGGTGTTATCAGATGGTCTGTTTACTGCAGGATAACTGCCACTGCCTCGTGGAGCAGGAACATCGTGGTTATGTTTTCCCTCATAAGTGGTGATTACTGCCCTCAGATCATGAGATGCTCTCTCAACGTGCTTTCTTACCGGACAACCAACCTGTGTACATTTGTAGTAGCTCCTGCAGTTAATTAAAAGTCCAAATTAGTTACCAAATTAACGAGAGTATAACAATATTGTCCAGATTAGTTCGACCAATGCTTGAGGAACTATATAGTTGGTAATAACCTAGTTGTAGTACGATAGATGAGGCCTTACCTAGGATTTGGATTGCCTTTAACAACCTTCTGTCCGTATTTCCTCCACCTATAACCATCATCAAGAATATCTATATCACTAGTTGTTTGGACTACAATTCTTGGTTCACGAACAGTACGACTCCCAAGAGATGACATTGTTTCATTACTCTCATATTCACCCTTCCTGAAAAAGAAACATAGTATCAAACATAATTAGGAACTATTCATTTCCAAGGATCTGCAGAAAGTTGAATAGTTCAAAAATAAACACTAAGCTTACCATCTTTTAGAATCAGGTTCATTTTCATCATCATCTCCTGGTTTATTCATAGATCCTTGTTCAAAGAGGTCATCCTCGCCAAAAGAAAGCGAAGAATTTTCAGGGGTTGTCACTGCTTCTGAACGGCCATTTTCTAATAAAGAAGTTTCTGGCATGGTGCCTATGGAATTCTGGTAAGATTGTGAAGATGATCGTTTCGTCAATTGAGGCTTAGGATGGTTATGATTGCCTTTGTATACAATTTCAGTTATGTGTCCATCAAAAGTTGTTTCCACCTTTTTCTTAGTAGGACAATTAAGATATGTGCACTTGTAATAACTTCTTGGATTCTCACTTCCTTTAACTTGCTTCTGTCCATATTTTCTCCAATTGTATCCATCATCCAATTTACTTTGATCTCTATTAGTCTGCGATGATTGTGATGATTGCGCATAATTGTTTACATTGGACTGTAGAGCAGCATTGCTCTGTATATTTGCTTGGTTCATTGTCATTTCTGGTGAAAATCTCTGAAGCGTGCCTATATCAGGCTGAACACTTGCGTTGTCCATAAGAAAGTCATTCTTCTTAGCTGGTTCCTCAAAGTTCCATCCACCTTGTTTTCGCTTCAATGAATCTTCCTGTTTAAGTAAGAATCAGAAATTAATCATAAAAGCACATAAAGAAGCTACTCAAATTTAGGCTTCAGCTTCCAATTTACTCAACTAACCAATAAACATAAATCAAAATTTTAGATCAATATAAATGATCATATTCAAATTCCCTCCAATTAAGGCTCCACTTATTCATCCTAGTTTGACATATGACCGCGAAATCAATTTATAAAACAGTAAACCTAAAATTTGATCTGAACTAATGTAAAATTATGGAATTCAAGTATGCAACAAAAAATCATTGCAAATGCTAAAAAATAAGCCAACTTGTCAAAATAAAACAAACAATTAATCTACAAAAAAGATCAATTATATACCACTAAGTTTGTATTTGCAGGAACAAATGATGATGATGTTGATGAAGCAGGCCTTGATTGAGTTGGAAAAGAGAAATCAGAGAAATTCTGATTCTCCTCCTTAAAACTCTGTGCATTCGTTGTCCCATTAGCTGAAGATGACACCATCTACACACACAAAAAAAGGTTAGCCCATCAAACTAAGTACTACTATACTAGTACAAAATTCAAGAAAAATGAAAAATAATTATAAGTAAAAGAAGCGTTACATTAAAGTTGTTGTTGATTTGCATGGGTGAATCCAAAAAAGAGAAATAAGAAGATGGAGAAACAGGTGGAGGTGAAAAGGGTAGTGAAGAATTTGCAAAAGATTTAGTCTTTTGGTTATCAAATCCCCAGTTACTTCCAAAATCATCATTGTTCGGTTGAGCAAGAAGGTCTCCTAGTGAAGAAGTCATCAAGTGTGTGTGTGTGTGTTTTCAAGAAACAAGGATATGGAGGGAGAGATTTGAGGTTTGAGTTTGGTTTCAAAATGGGGAGGTGTTGAAGTGAATTTATGTATCAACTTTTTGATACTTTCTCAGAAGTAGAGAGTTTTGACCATGGAAAATATTTTCTCAGTCAAACCTTGTGTCTTTGACTGGCTCCTCTTTGGCGGCTGGGGTGTAAAATCAACGGTGGAGATTGGTTAATCAAGAATCACCAAAAGTAATCTCAGTGAGACACGTGTCAGATGAGATGTTGCTATTTTACTACGGTACATGTTATGATATTAAAGCATATACTTGTCACGATACTCTCTCACATAGGTATACTTTTTGCCAAAAAATATGCTCAAATGATATATCTTTTATCAATTAAATATAATAAAATTTAATAAATAATTATTATACTAATATACAGTGAACTTGAATATAAATTTAAAGTTAGTTAAAAATAACAACCAAATATCATCATAATACTCATTTATATTAGTAATTTTTTAGATATTAAAATATATTTAAATATTTTAAATTATATTTATTAGATATTTCTAATATTAAAATAATTATTAAAAAATAAAAAAAAGTTAGTAAAAAGTCATACTGAATCATAAAATATATGTATGGTTAATTGACATCTTGACATGTCCGTGTTCATGTGACATGCACCTTATATTTAACCCCCTTATCAAATGTGAGTTGGAGTGATTATATGGATAACTGATTTGATTCCTAGTTTTAACTCTTTTTTGTTTTTTGTTGTTGATTACATAATAAATATATTGATGGTTCTAGTTTAATTTTGGTGGGTAGCCAATAAGAGCAGTTTCAAGATGCTATCTTGTGTTTTAACAAACCTAATGTATGTGTAATTAAAATATCGTTACTATTCCTTTAAACTATATTAGAATTGACTACAAAATTGTAAGTGCAGCATAATCTCATATTTTATCATTTGGGAACTGGATTCTTGTGATGGCATATGTTTCGAGATACAAAGAAAAAATAATACGTTTAAATAACAAAATTTCAATTCGCTTAATCAAATGGCACGTAAATACTCGAACTAGCCATGTCTTAATTATCGTAAAAATCAGCTGACTACTCAATTGTGAATATTCAGATATATATACTTTATTGTGATATTAGGGTATTTAGAAAATCGACCGGTTACTTAAATGTTAAAAATGTAATCAAGTATAACAAATTTCAAGATTTTATAAATCTAAAATTAATACAGTAAAATCTCAATAAATAAATATTCGATTAACGAATAATCTCGTCAAATGATTTGTTTTCGGTTCCAACATAATAGAAACACGGGAAATCCAATCTTCCGTGTGTAAGGCGGAAAACCCAACATATTTTTTTATCTCAATAAATGAATAATATCAATTAATGAATAAAATATTTCGGTAGCTAAAATATTCACTTATGGAGATTTAGTCACAAAGACACTCAATCGAAAAGAATAATTTGTCGTGGGTTCGGATCCTCCTTGACCTCTAATCCAGCCATCCGACCGTCACAGTCAAGCTGATGCAAAATTAAACACTAATACTTGCTTACCAAAGTTCTAACATTAAGTCATGCTGCATCTTGATAGCTGATACAAGTCTTAACACTAAACGCATAGCTGCCTGACTAAATTCGTCTTATATATTTTACAATTCATTAGACTTTAACATATAACGTAGATTTTACTGCCGACTAACCCCAGGTCAATTCGATGCAAGTTGCTAAATTTAAAAAAAAAAAAAAACTGTGTAACAATTTTAAAAAAAATAATAATAATAATAATGGAAATTCAAGTAACTTAGAAGCTCCACCTTCCATTTCGAATAAAAAATCAGACTAGAGTATTGTCAATACAAATTCAAAAGATGTTTGTGCGATGACCATAAGAGTATTGACCTGTTCTTATGTACATGTCATGCAAATGAGTCACAGGGCTCTATGTGTACATACAAGATTACTTGGGTAGCTTCGTGGAGACACTCGGCCCCCAAATATCATGAGTAGGATGTCCTTGTCTGGGTCTTCTTTCAATCTAGAACAATTCAAGAAAACTTTTCCAAGACCATCTGTTGAGACTTTATGTAGCCCTTGATTTATTCATTAAATTAAATACATACCCACTACTATTATGCAGAGTTTTGTCATCCATGCAAAAAAAAAATTATAATCCTAGCTTTACATGCTTAACTAACAACTTAAAACAACATTATATCTAGTTCTCAGTCTCAGCAGCGAAAAACTCCATCCAAAATTTTAAAAGGCTCAGATGCTTGTGCGGCGAGCCTTTCGCAGTTTTTTTACCCAAATTTGTGATGATTATATATATATATTTACACACAACTGTTAACCTGAACTGGGATATTCAGCTGGAAGTCTGGGAAGCAGACCCTTGTACCTTTCTTCCCTGATAGGAGCATGCTCAGCAGACAGTAACTTCCAAGTGGTTTTATGGGCAGCAAAAATAGAGCTAGATTGACATTTTCAACCTCTATATTGTATTATCCAACCGCAGCTTCCAGCACTTCGGGTCTAGTTCAGCCTGATAACCATGTCCGAAAATTTCAGTAATATTAATAATCCAAATAATTTTGTCCTCACTGCACTAGTAATATTATGGTGTACCTGTTTTGGTTATTCACAGAACAATGTCCAATATTCATTGCAAATAAACAGTTAATTTGGATCACGTCATCTGGGGTAACATCGTAATGAAACATCTATCCATTTGAGCTTTCTCCTAAAGAAATAAGAAGTGAGCTGGGAATAAATGGAAGTTATCATATACCTGGAATTCTTTATCCCTCCACTGAAAAGAACATCCACGAGTTTCTAGATAATTAATAAGTGGTCGTGGTAACAATGCTCTGATGGATACATGAAGCTTCACTTTTGTTAGTCCCCCGCATGCCAAGAGTGTAGCACCTAATCCATTGGGCGTCAAGCCCTTTAGATGTAGTATAGTTAAGCTCTGTAGACAACAGAAGCTGGCCAGTGTCAAGAGCCCAACATCAGTAACAGAGCTATATGACAAATTTATCTGCAAAATTGAAAAACGAAACTATTGTTAAATGGAAGTATTCTTTAGGAGCTGGTGATAGTCGAATCGAAATGTAAAACATGTTTACCTGTCGGAGGTTTTGGGAGAAGTGAGCAAGTGGAACCATTCCCAGGTCATCAATAAGGTAGCACTTTTTTATGTCTAGCTTAGAGAGTTGTTTGCATCCCACAGCAATAGCGGCTAGACCAAAAGATGTGATAAGAGGGCATCCTCTACTTTCGAATGTTTGTATCTTGGTACACTTTGACAATGATACCAAGGAGATATCTGTAATATCATTACAGTAGGCTATATTAATCATTTGAAGATCAGTACAGCCATCAGATATTGATAAGATACCCTTATCTGATATTCCAGCACACCTGAATGAACAACAGAGGCACGTTTAACTAATCAGAAGAAATTGAATCATGTCATAGCAGTAACCGAGTTCCAGTATGCTGGTATCCTACTACTTTGGAACTCTTTTGCCCTTAACTTATGATGAAAGCTTTTCCGTTGTTTTTGGTTGGGTAAATAATATGAAATTTTTGTTCTTATAATAAAAGCTTTCTCCATTGACAATTTTTCTTAGTTACATAATATGAATTTTTTATAAAAGAAAAACACAGTAGTTAAAAGGTTTAAGAAGATAAATTGCAATGATCAAATTTCACTGAAGTTCCATCACTTTTTCATAATTTATTAGAAGTCTCATGATAGTAACTTGGAATTCACATTGCACTAACAACGTATACATGCATGAATGAAGTAATATTAACCTGTAAAAGTTATGATTGCGAGTGATAACCTGTATAAATCAAGTTCTGTAAGTTTTGTGCAGCTCATGCCAATGTAACTAAGCCCCTCACTTGTTATGTTGAGACAAATCCCTAGTTTTAAGCTGTACAACTTTGAGCACCTTGAGATAGATATCAACCCTGTTCAGACATATAAAATGAGTAATCTGCCACATGCATTAATGCTTCACAGATTGCAAAAAGACAACAGCCTAACCTTCATCGTCAACTTCATTATCTGTCAGGTCAAGTTCCTCTAAAAAATGACAACGCTGTCCAATCAAAACATAAGATTCCCTTGGCACTAGGGTGCATGATTCCATCCTGAATGAGGTGAGAGAGGTGCAAGAATTTGTGATTTGAGCAATTGACTTGTGAGTAATTTTGCGGCAACAAGTGATATCCAGTTTCCTCAAGTCCTTGTGTTTTGTTACCAGAGATGAGAGACCTTCATCTGTCACTCCCATGCATTTACTTAAACTTACTTCCCTCAATGAAGCACACCAATTTCCAATGGCTCTTAGTCCAGAACAAGTAACCAGACAACCATCTAACTTGATTGACTGCAGCAAGGAACAATTTCGCAAACTATTCGCAAGAGCAAGAGTCACCTGAACCGACAATAGGATATGTATAAGCTGAGAGCAAAACATTCACTGCATCAAGAAAGCGCGCGAGTCTAACACTTACAGGAGAGCCATATGCTAAGATAAGTTGTCGTAGAGGTTTAGCTTCATTTATAAGTGAACTCAAACCAGCATGATTTACATTCTCACAACTTGAAATGTTCAGGGTCTGTCAGAGAGGAAACAAGGATTTAAGCAAGAGATTAAAAAGTTTGCAGAAGCCGACAGGTATAACTAAACGTACATCAGTACAACGTGTATATATCGAAATACATGTTCAGAAACTAGTCGCTTGAGCTATCCCATTTGCCTGTTGTAACTTCCAATATTACTTTCTTGTTAAACTGGTTCATGTTGATAAGGCTACCTGTAAAGTCTTGAATCCATGTTTATGGGTAGCAAGGCTGTCATCATCAATTGTAATGCATCCTTCTAGAACCAAATGCTCCAAACGATCTAATTTCATGACTTGCAAAAGGCATTTCTCAGTGATCTGCATAGAAAGTAAAGAATTTAATTGACTGACCTAAAGATGCAACTCATCTGGCCATATATTAATCGAGATTACAAAAAGGACCTCCACACATATAAACGACTATATATTATCTATTGTAAGTTTCTTTTATCACAATAACCCGAATTATCACACATATAACTTCCACTGCTCTTTCTTTAACAAACTAAAAAACACATAATATGCTAAAAGAATACTAATCAATGCCATTCCCCAAAATTAGACACGATATTTAAATGTGGCATAGCTTAATTATGAGAATTTCATCAAATTTTACTGATCAAAACCCCACAAACAGCTTAAAACAGTATTAACCACTTCCAATTGCTATACAATTAAACGATATTTAATTCATCTTGCTCTCATGACCTTGTTACGGATAAATGATCACTCCCCCTCCCCGCACACATAAAATTCATGCATTGAAATAATATAACATACAACATACTCACACACACACACACATCAACAAGAAAATTCATAAGCAAGAGCATAACATTATCATGTAAACAACATAAGCGAATAATTACCTGCAAGTAAGAAAGATCCAAACTCTGTATCTCCTTACACTTAACCGCAATCAAACCAACCCCTAAATCTCCAACACCTAAACACCATCTCAAACTAATAAACCTCAATTTCCTACATCCAACAGCAACACAACCAATCCCAATATCAGTAATCATCTTACACCTAGCCAAACACAACTTCTCTAAATTCTTAGCCTCAGCTAAAACACCCAAACTCGAGTCCCTCAAATCCTCAACATTAGACAAGTCAATCTCAACTAAACCAACACAATTCTTGACCAAACTAGACAAGCCAACATGACTAAAAAGCCTTGATCTTGATAAAATAACAGACCTCAACATACACACACTAGACACAAAACTTAAGTACTCATCAGTGACAACTGGACATAGAGTAAAATCAAGATTGCTAACATATTGAAACCTGGTCAAAAGCTTAGGTAAATGCTTTAAATGAAGTGGCTTTAAGTCTTTTCTATGTAAAGATTCAAGCTTGTGAAATGACTTGGAGACTAAAGAGAATGACTTTAAGTCAAAAGGGCTGTCTTTTAAGTGATCAAGAATCAAGAAAATGAGTTCTTCAGAAAGATGATCAAATAAGTTGAGGTTTGATTCTGGGCTTGTTTTTTGCTTCTTCATTACCATAAAGTTTCAATCTTTATGGCTTTTGGAGAGGCCCGGATGATATTTACGAGAGCTCAGTGAAAATTGTGTTATCTGATGATAAAAATTGTATTTTGAGTAATATGAACAAAAATAAGTTATTGTATATAGCTATATTGATATGTAAGAGATTTGATATTAAGGTAGAAATGTAAGGTGTTTTTGTCTGGGGAAGCAACGGTTAACAGAAAAATATATTGAGGAGCTGATATTTGAGTGAAGAAGAAGAATAATATTTAAGTTACAATTATACCCTTGTTTCTTTTCTAGAATGTTTGGTCAGATAATGATGCTTATATCTTTCATTACACCTAATTAAATAATGGACAGGATAGTGGGAGTAATTAGGATTTGACAAATTTAGAAAGCTGAGCGAAATTAAAGGGTGTGATTGATTTTTATTTTTAAAAATTTTATTATTTCTAAAAAGTCTTAAATATAAAGAATTGGATGAAATATTAAAAGAGAAAGAGGTAAAGAATTAATTGAAACAAAATGAATACTTTGTTCAATGTTATTTTATTTATTTTTTCATATTTATTTTTATAAAACTTTATTTTTATTTACATTTTACACTGTACATTGCTCTTATAAATTTTTACTTATTTCTTAATGTAATGCTTATTAAATTTTGGACCCTAATCCACATATCTCCAAATTAAAATTAATATTGGCTAGTAAATTCTAACATAAAAAAGTTGAGTTAAAAGATATTGATAGAGTGAAACCATTCTAATTTGATATCCTTTAAAGTAATAATCAAGGTTATATATCTTTATTTCTTCAATGTAATAATTATTTTAAAGATATAATCTATTTCTAAAAATCAGGAATCAGAATTTTAATGGGCCGAGATACTAATTTAGGATTAATCGGAAGAAATAATCATAGAAAAACAAGATATGTTTTATATTTTTAAATTATATTTAATATTATATCATTAATTTAATAATAATGTTAAGTTAATATATATTTATTATATTATATAATTTAAAATTATTTAAATTTAACTAAAATTCTATATTATATATAATAATTTATTTATAATATACCGACTAAAATAAATATATATCTAATACATATCAAAAATAACTTATCTAGTCTAAAAATATTAAGTTCTACCGTTCTAATTAAACAAGGGGTAGTAATGTCAAATGAATTAGGGTGTCGTACATCAAAGTACTACCAAAGATAAAGTTAATAGAGGGCAGGGATAAAATCGGAATTTCGGCGTATCAGTTTCAAAGAGGAAGATGTGTAGCATCTTAGGTATTCTAAATTTCATTTGGTGGAGACAATATGTGAGGAAGGACGTATCTGAGGACCGAGGACATGTACAAGCTGAAGACTGTACGAATCAATTTTTTGTATTATTCTATTAAGTTACTATGTCATTATCATTTTTCAAGATTATCTGTATTTAAATTCGATTAATATTTATAAATTATTTTTGAATTATATATTTCATAATAAATAAGGTAAATATATTTAATATTATTAAAATATTTAAATATATCCGATTTTTATTCCGATTAATCCCTCGGATTAACTCCGATTTGCCGATTAATCCCTAATCGGTACCTAAACCGTTTAGTACCGATTACCGATTTTTACAACCATGATATTTATACATGTTTATTTATAATTTTCAAAGTAAATATGTGACATTATTTTAAAATTACTCTTTCTAAAAATTATATAAATGAGAGTCTACATTGTGATAAGAATAAGGGTAATTATATTATTAAATTAATATATTTTTAATAAAGTAAATATTTTAAAAGAAATTTTTATTGTAAGATGGATGTAGTATATTAAATTTTTTATAACAATCTAAAAATTTAGGTAATTTAGGTAAAGATAGTAGGGTTTGTGTTCAAATTTCAAAGTTGTGTAATAAAAGCAAAAGGATTTTGTAAATTAGTAGAGTGAAAAAATAATGGTAAACCAAAATATTCAAATAAAAACCATATTCGAGTGGGGTGAGGCAAAGCCGTACTTACGAGTGGTCTTGATGAGTACTACCTTACCCTGATAAGAGTGGAATGGGGATGTAATAAGCATTTAATAAGCATATCCTATAGTATCATTTGTGTGTCTTTCCTAGAGAGAGACTCTGACTCATGCAAGTAGGCTGTACCTTGTACTTTTTGTAGTATATATTAATTTAATGTATAGATTAATTTTTATAATTATTGTTTTATTATTTATTTATATACTCCCTCTGTCCCTCCCATTTGTTTACACTTTCCTTTTTGGGATGTCCCTTCCAATTGTTTACATTTCAAAATTTTCCAAAAATAGTAAAGTTTTTATAATTTTTAAATTAACTACATCCACTACTTTCCTCCACTATACCCACTTTATACATATAATATTAATTGGTCCCACTACTTTACTCACTTTTTCAACTTTTCTCCACTACTTTATCATTTTTCTTAAACTCCGCGCCCCACCCAAATGTAAACATTTGGGAGGGACGGAGGGAGTATTTCACTAAATGAAGTTTTTAAAAGAATAAGTAGATTTGGAGCTCTGTTATAGAAATCGGCCGATTTTTCAAAAATCGCCGATAAATCGCTCAAAAATCGGTTAAAAATATTGATCTGATTTGACCGATTCACGATAAATCATCCGATTTTTTAAAAATCGTCCGATAAATCGTAAATCAGTACCTCAACCGAATAATTCCGATTTCCGAAATCTGTTACACTGATTTGGAGACATGATGTCGTTAATATAGCTCATAGTAATTTCATATGTTAAGATAGATAAATAAGATTTTGAAATAAATAAAAACTATTTTAAAATGAATAGAATAGGTTTATAATAAGTAGGTCAGAGGTTAGATTTAGGGATATGTTTTTTTAAAAAATAACTAGATCATTAAAATGAATTTAAGATAATATTAACCTTATTGTCCCAATTAAGTAGCAATCCGTGATGATTTAGTATAATTTTTGTCCTTTTCAAATTAAACTAAATCAAACACATACTCCTGTAATTGTTTTTTTTATAGAGAAATGATTACTGCATGCTTAATGGGGACCGTCGAAGGAAAAAGGTAATTGTTCAATAAATATGAACTAGGGGTGTTGAGACAAACCGCTCAATCGCATCTAATTGTTCCACCGCTCGCAACTGAACCGCATTTCTCTGGATAATCGCGAAACGTGGGTTGATTGCGGATTTAAATTTTAAAAACCGCTCATTCGCCATTTGAATGCGATTTTAAATTCTTGAAAATCGCAAAATTACAACCGCAACCGTAAATCGCAACATATATTTATAAAAAAATATTTCCAAAAATGTACTCCCTCCGTCCCTCCCAATTGTTATCGTTTCTGGGAGAGTGTCCGGCACGCATTTTAAGATGAAGAGAAAATATAGTTCATTAACTTTTTTTTAAAAAATTATTTTTTTGAATAAAAATTTAAACATTCTATTTTTATACAGAAAAAAGAAATTTTTTGAGAAAAGTTATACAACTATACTTTCTATTCATCTTAAAATGCGTGTCGGACACTCTCCCAGAAACGATAACAATTGGGAGGGACGGAGGGAGTAGTTGATATCATATAAATTAAAAAGTATACACATTTATTAACTAATTTTTGGTTAATGTTAAGATTTCGTTCATAAAATTCACAATTATTATAAGATATATAACCAAACAAATGGAAAATGTAATCAACATATAATTTTTTTTATCCTTTATTTTTCTCCCGCCTCCATGTTTTTGTATTTTTTTAATATCCGCTCCACACGGAACATTAGTTTGTATTTTATTTTTTAATGTAAATTTATCAAGTAACTTAAACTTGAATTTATTAATATTCCGTTTTTTTTTTCAAATTATCAATTATTTTAAAATAAGTGGTTGAACCGCAAACCGATCCGTAATAACCGCAAATTCGCAACCACAATTGACGCGGTTAACCGCAACCGCATGACAATTTTCTAAAATCGCTCTCCGCGGTTTGGTTCGACTTTTACCCAAAACCGATCTGATCTGAACCGCGTACACCCCTAATGTGAACCATTAGAGTTTAAAAAATATAATATAAAAATATAATTCTTAATTAGGACATAAATTTTTGTGTTAAATTTCAATAATAATTTTTATATTACATTTTCAAATTATGCATGACAAATATTTGAAATAAAACATGTGCATGTAAATATTTTATTAATTAAAAAATGTTAAAAATATCTAGGGGCTCTTAAAAGAGAAATTGGAAGAGACTGCTAAGATTTTTAAGAGCCACTAAAAATTTGTTGTAGTTTGAATTTTTAACATGCTCTTTATATTTTAATTTTAAAATATTATTTAAAAAATTTATTGGAGATGTTCTTAACGGGCAAGACTAAGAAACCCAAAAAAAAATATTTATAAAAATCAATTAAACCCGAAGTCCAAAATTTTATTTTTAGATTCAAGAGTCTGTCCATTCTGGATAGCTTTTCATGGATCTATTAATGAAAGCATCGTGGCATTTGGTAATGTATTTTTATAAATTTTGTACTATTTAATTTTTAGCTAACTGCTAAGTACCCACTTGAAAACAATTTCGCGCCGTGCATCACCCAAAACAGTAAAATATAACAAGATTTATTATCCTCGTTTGATTTCAACTCAACTTGGATAATTCTTTACAATTTTTTGCAAGCTATAATATTTATATTTTTTTGACTAACTCTACTACCCTATATATTTTAATAAATCTCGGTTGAACCAGTATCGAATCCAAAACTAAAGCGACAAAATATAAGTTTTAATATTTGTTATCTCATCAACTTGAGTTATCTCGTAACGTTCTTAATATTTATTTCTTATTTGTAAGAAACTCACCTACATTAAAATAATAATTTATTGTGACTTCCCATTTGACTCCCTGGTTCATTAGTAATTAATAATAAATAAATAAAAGAATATAAAGTAAAAGCATTTAATAAAAGGCTTTTTTGAAAAATACTCAAGGCTAAAAATATTTTTACAAAAATACCGTCAATTTTTAAAAGAATTTATAAAAATACTTTTAATTTGCAAAAATACTATTTTTCAACATGGAACCTCAAATCAACCAAAAAAACTTTATTCGACTAATTGCGTATTTAGTTGATTTTGGTTGATTCCGTATTTTTGCAAAAAAATCAAAAGATAGTAAAATAGCAAAAAAACTTAAAAATATTAGTATTTTTGGTAATTTTTTTTAATATGTTTTCTAAAGAAAATATTCATCCACTGTTCCCCATATAAGAAAGCACGTCGATCTCCAATTTTTCTTTGGTGTAAGCTGTTTAATTTGAAGTACAAACAGAACTACATGTAAAAGTTTAATTTTTTTTTTAAAGATGATGCAGCTATGATTATAGTTTACATGAACTTGCATGTATTCTTTGGCTAAGAATGCAGAACCGATGCATTTTCATCTTTTCCTTCCCCCTCAATGTTTACCATTTACATGAATCCAGTTACAATATTAAAAAAAAAAAAAAATACATGTGATCCATCCGGACAAATCAATAAACTTTAGCTACACAAAACTATAAAGATCTTCACTGACACATTTAAAATTTAATCTCATGAGTGATGGAATAGGCAAAGATCTGCAAGTCATTGAAGAAGCCACGAGATCAAATTAATAAAATCAAACAATCTTTTGTAAAGAAAATATCTATTCAGCCACTGTACACAAAAGAGAAATTACAATGCATTTATTTTTAATCTCCATTTTTTAAATATTAGCCTAGTCTAACCTTATCCAAGGGTACAAGTCAAAAAGAATTAGCCGAGGTGAGATATCCCTGGTGGTAGCAAGAGCCAAGAGCAAGTTCTATTCTTGTGTTCTCTCTTTATTCTTACTACTAAGTCCTTTGGATAAATATGAAATTTAAAGTTCATTCTTTCATCCCATTGTACAAAATGAAACCATAAGTTTAAACACAAGTTACACAACCAATTTGCAGACATATGTTTGTCAAAACCGCCTACTCATATTCTTTACAAAACTCGCCATATAAATTTTTCACCCTGTGATTTTTGTTAATCTCATAAATTTTATTACTTATTTCACATTTTTTTTGTTAAAAATT
The DNA here is from genome assembly GCF_009905375.1 of Apium graveolens. NCBI lineage: Eukaryota > Viridiplantae > Streptophyta > Magnoliopsida > Apiales > Apiaceae > Apium > Apium graveolens. The sequence continues at coordinate 153,600,550 of NC_133656.1, forward strand.
ACTCCTACCAAGTAGACGGATGCCATCTGGAAGCAAGCAAGTTTTAAAAAACCTTGACCAACACGACTAAGTTCATGCACTGTTTTTAAAGGTAAACTTGATAATAATACGTGTCGGACTGTCAGTTTATTACATGATCTCTGAAGGAATAGATAAACATAGAAGAAGATTTAAGCTATCACTGAAGACATTATAATCCTAAAGAAGCTTTTACTTAAAAGCATGTTATGCAAATTGCGAATGACAGCAAGATCAAATTTGTGTGCGAAAGTGAAAAAGGAGGGAGTATTTGTTGAGAGAAGCCACAACCACAAACAATCGTCTTACAAGTGTTTCTCCTAAATTATAACCATACCACTGCATTGAACTTATTGGTAAAGAGTGCACAAGGAGGATCAGATACTATTAACAATTTGATTGGTAATATTAAATAAGTATATCTATTTAGCAAAAAAAAAAAAAAAAAAAAAAAAAAATAAGTATATCCAAGGCCAAAAGGAATAGGAGTTCAAGAGCAGGGTGATAAAAAAGCCAAGGAGTACGAGCAACTGACATTAAATGGATACAGGAATTCAGCACACTTTGCTAAAATGTAAATTAAAATGTAAATTTAACTTACTTCTGTAAAAAATTGAACAGGATTTCTGTTCAATAGTGATCAAGGGCCATCTAACATATCATCTGAATCAGAATCACTAGCATTGTAACCTGACAAGTGCAATTAGAGGTGCTTACATATATGAGAAACCTATAATCATACGCAGGAGCATGCAATAAAATACAGAGGCAAATGTTGGGATTACCAGGTCGTTTATTACTAACTTTCCAAACTGAAGATCGAACTCTAGACGCTCTTGTCATCCATAATTTCGCCTGATTCCCATAAGATGAATAAATTATAACAAACAAGCATCTTGAGAGCTAAAGAAAATACTTAATAAGGACATACAACAAATCAAAACTATATGCAGCAATCAGATATCAAAGTATAAAAAGACTCCAGAGGTAACTGAAATTCAAATAGGTAAAAAAAGATCAAATTCTAAGTCCATGTATGATTAGATTATTTTCATTCTTCTATTATCTAGAGTATCTACGTCTGGGAACTTTGTGTTAAGCTTCTATCTTTCTGTTTATGATGTTCAGGGATTTGTAAATTTAAATAGTAGTTGCTATATTATCATTAAAAATGAAATCTAATACAAACAACGGCAACCTACAGTGTGGTTGGGGTTGGCTCCCATAGCTAGCCCAAAAACCCCTTTTTAATATAAGGGGCCATGGGCAATCATCCCCCCCCCCCCCCCCCCCCCAAAAAAAGACCTTAGTTTGCCCCCTCGCGACTTGATCTTGTGACATTACTGCATAAGATTATGATGTTGATGTATGACTAGGACATGGTCAGTTAAACTAGAGGAATTAAGGGCCAAACCTAAACTAGAGGACTTAAGGGCCAAACCAAGCCAAAACTAGCTAGTCCAGAAAACCCATCCAAATGGGCCATGGACTTTAGGCCCCCTCTGCCCCCTCATGACCTTATCCTGCCTGACTGCGTTCACCACTGCGTACAAAGTTGAGGTAGGACTATTCACTAGGCCAATAAATAGATGAATCAGGGCGTAAACCTAGCTAAAACTAGTAATGCTTTCGGTCTTTATATTCCATACTCCACTTATCTGTCATTAAATTAAGAATCACTCAATATGATAATCACACAACCAGAATTTTATTAAGCAAATCTTAACCTCTTTTTCTCGATTAAAAACAAATATCAACCTAATCAGCCGATATCATTCATCTGGCCTGGCTATATTAAGAAGCGCTACCTTAGTTTCAATTTCAACCCCCGTCACTCTTAACATCCGCAATCCCCTTTTGTCAAGCTGTTCCTACTATTTTTTCTCCCATCCCAAAAATTCAACAAAAAACACCCAATTTCTTCATGACTCAATTATTCGAAACCTTACCTCTCTTCCTTGAGTACTCAATCTTATATAAAACCAAGAAAAGGGCATACCACACTAATCACAAAGTAAATATGCAAAAAAGATTCACCTTTAGTACTCCAATATACTCAAATTCACATAACACAGACAAAAGGGCATACCACTAATTACAAAATCAAAGTAAATATGCAAAAAAACATTCAAACTTTAGTACTAAAAAATACTCAAATTCACATAACACAAACAAAAGCGCATACCACTAATCACAAAATCAAAGTAAATATGCAAAAAAGATTCAAAATTTAGTGTTCAAATACCCAAATTCACATAACACAAACAAAAGGGCATACCACTAATCACAAAATCAAGGTACATATGCAAAAAAGATGCCAACTTTAGTACACAAATACTCAAATTCACATAACACAAATAAAAGGGCATACCACAAATCACAAAATCAAAAGTAAATATGCAAAAAAGATTCAAACTTTAGTAGTCGAATACTCCAATTCACATAACACAAACATAAGAGCACACCACTAATTGCCAACATAACAAGCAAACAATATACACAATACATACAAATAAACAACTAAATAAAATTTAACCTTGGAAATCAAGAAAGAAAGTTATAACCTTTTGGGGATCAGCAGGAACACCATACCCAGAATTATACATCTGAGAAACCAAAATCTGCATAGAAAGATCCCCTGATTTAGCTTCTTTTAAGGTTTCTTGAAACCAACGTTTGACACAATCAGCTACTACTTCAGACAAAGCCATGCTCTTCTTTTCACTGTTGCTACTACTTGTTTCTCCCATGTTCAATGTTTTTCTTTTCTAAACCTGGGATTTTTAGCTTTGGGTTTGGTCTTTATTGTTTGTCCACTGGTTTTGTTTCGAACACAATTTTAAAATTTAAGTGGGCCACTGGTTTTCAAGTGGATGTGTGGGCAACCAAATTGTAAACGGTGTCGTATTTGGTATGGCCACGTAGACACCTGTTCTTGACTGTATTAGAGCTGGATATTTATTTTTAGTGAAAAATCTTTTAATGAAAAAAGAAGAAGTCAGGGAGCTCTTTGAAGTTTAAAGAAACAAGAAGTCAAAAGTCAAGTAGGTTCAAGCCCGCATCTTTAGTTTGGGCCGAGGTAGAACTAAATACTGGGCCAAATGGTAATTGTGAAATTTTAACTAATGAGTTACTGTAGGAGAATTATTATTAGAATTTGACACATGATTTAGCCCAAAATATAAAGAGAGTTGCCACATGAAAATACTATGGCTTTAGTTTATGCAAAAGGCAGGTTTTCAAACCACATCATGATTATATTCACGTGAACAAGGAAGTGTTCAAAAGTTAAAAACTGACAATATGTTCATTCCGTTCCATTATATACCAGTCATTATTTTTATGGATGTGCTAGAAAGATATGGATTTAAATATTCATAAGGGTGTTTTTTGGTTAAATTTCACAAGGGTGTTTTCAATTACTGATCCAGTGCTTAATTTTTGGGGGCATCATTTACTTAATTGCTTATATTATATGACATCAGTGGTCCAAATTCAAAAAATGTTATGTCATTTTTACTAGATTTTTTGATTTTTTTTTAATATTTAAATGCTGAAAATTAGTATTTTAACAATATAATCTCCAACTTATGATCATAAAACTATAAATAAAACTAAATATGACTAAAATTACATAAAAAAATTCTAACATTGTAGGGAGCACTTAACATATATTTTAATGGGGCACTTTATATAGTTTTTAATGGGGCAATTTATAAAATATACATATTTATATCTTAATATTTTTTAAAAGAAATCCTAATTTTTGGTTATAACGGAGACGTGTCCCAGTTAGCCCAAATATCAATCTGCCCTCGGGTGTTTTAGTCACAATCATCAAGAAATGGTGTGTATGTATAAATGAAAAGTGTGCACGTATAAGCTAATTTTATATATTACATGTAATAGGACAATTATATACATATCCTTATCTAATATAAAAGTAAAAAAAGTATATAATTTAAAAAAATCATATTATTTGTACAAGTTACAGGTTAAAGGAAAATATATGCATGGTGAATGGTGATGAACTGATGATATAAACCGTGACGACCTGATTTGAGTCTATTGTTCTACACAACTTTTTCTCCTAAGCTTTATAGTAAACAAACAAGCCTGATCTTGAACATATGCATAATGCATGTAATAATTAGATTTGATTTCACTCTCCCGGTTGCAATTTGTCTGACCTTTTAACAAGAAGTGAGAACATGAAAAATGTTGACCCCGTCAGGTATTAACAATAGAAAGTCAAAAGTATGCACCAAGTTATTTAGCGTAGCACATACGAAGAAATAATAGATTGATTAATTAAAATACTCCATTAAATAAGAAAAGTTCATACAAATATATCATTCATTTCTGAAAGAATAATATTTTGGACCAGATTTCATACTGCTCATAAATTAAAATGGATTGGACACAATAAGAATGAAAAGCAACAGTGGAGCCGCAAAATGAAAATTAAAGCAATAAACACGGTTTGTAATTGAGAAGAATGAAATTTAATTTAAGGCCGGTGTGTAGAATTCTCAGGTGTAGAAATGTTGAGATTTCAACGTCTGACTTGGTAAAATGGTGGCCATATATATATTAATTAATTAATGTTAAATCTTTCAAGTCAACCTCCACAACTGACCATCAACACGGTATATACACCCATCTCAGAGTCAAAAGAAGATTTACACTTGCTCGGTTGCTCCTCTATTTTTTTACACCACTTCAATCAAGACTAAGTTAGATATGGGATAACAAAGATTTTCATTCAAATCCGTAAAAAATCCTTAAAAGATTTTCGCTAAATACTTACATATTGTAATTGTTTCTTGGGACAGTTGTACCTCCTGACTACAAAATTGTCAATGATGGATGTGTAAGTAAGCACTTGAACTTGTCTCACTTATTTGTAGGAGATACTACTACTAAACAGCTCAACATTGATTATAGATATTTTGACTACTGAGGTCTGAGAGCCATGTGAAATTGTGAGACTGTATCGGAGATTCGTAGTTGGCGTTTGAATCCATGCATCATCCAGCAAAGCCTACAAAATTTGTATAGGCTCTCTTTTTTTCAACAAACAACTCAATAGAAAAGATAGGTCTCCAGTCTGTAATACAGAAACAGGAGAATCTAAGGGTTAAATTAGAACTCTAAATCTACAAATCCTATGAAGATTTTGCAGATTTGGAGACCAAGACTATAGGCGGAGACAGATAATAAATAGATTTGGTGTTATATATGGGGTTATTCTTGGCAGTATCAGGCTGGTGAGGCAATGATCAATCTTACTTTAAAGTCAGTTAGTTAACTACTAATTCATGGGCTTAACTATCCATATGCAACAGTATTTATTATTTGCTTGACACCAAGATATGTTATCTCATAAAATAACTAGTACTTGACTGCATTACTTGTTAGGATGATATTAGAGTTCGGTTGTGAGAAAAAACAGTAAAAATTCGTATAGTTCTTATATTCAGATTTAAATTGACAGGAATGAAATTGCACAGCTAACTGAACTTACACACACGTAAGCATAAATTTATTGGAATAAAAGGATACAGAAAGAAAAGGAATCTATTGGACAGGAACAAAAGATTCACTGTTGTTTTGCTAGATTGATTATAGAGAAGACAAATAATATAAAAGAAAAGAATTTGCTAGAAAAAAAAAGAAAGAAACAAAGAAGAAGTGGTTGGTTGGAAATAATTGGGGGGACATGACGTGTCAGTACTAACCCCACCGACCTATGAGGGCCAAGAAAGATTGAGCATCATTTGGTAACCCCACCGTCCCACCAAATTCACTATATATATATATATATATCCCCTCCTCTTGTGATTAAGCACAACCGTTTCCCCCTCCACCTCTTTTTATTCCTCTCTTACAAATATTGTCTTTGGTAGTGTGGACATGACTGCTCAAGTGGTGCCGGAGAAGAATCTTAAAGGAATTCATCACTTGGGAATGGATAGTTACTCTCAATTATCTCCCAAAAGGTACTTGCATTGCTACTTTACTCATGAACATATTTGATTATCCATGTTATTATGATTTATATAAGTAACGTGGTATGATGATCTTCCTTGCTAACTAACTGCTTTTACGTGAGATCACATACCATGAGAAAGAAAATCCCAACATCATATCTTTGTTAGATTTCTCCATCTAAAATGGCTCTTTATAACTTTCAAGCCCAATCATCTACATCATATCCAAAATTACAAAGCAATCACTTGATTCCAAATTTCCCAATTTTGATGAAGATAGAATTCATTATTAGTGTACGTATGTCGTATTCTTGTTGTATGTGTGGCTCTTACACATTGCTACAATTTTTCTTTAACTTGTTGTCATTATTATTTAGCATATCCTCCTATATATATGGCGTTTTGATAAAATTGTCCCTATTGTAATTAAATGTATAGGCTGGAGGGAAAGATAGCAATTGTGACAGGCGGGGCCAAAGGTATTGGAGAGGCAACAGCAAGACTGTTTGCGAAACATGGTGCCAAAGTTATAATTGCAGATGTTGAGGACGCACTTGGGAATGCACTTGCTAACACATTACCCCATTCTGCTTCTTATGTACATTGTAACGTTAGTTCGGAAGAAGATATTGAAGCGTTGATTAATTCTGCAATTTCTCGTTACGGACGTCTAGATATTCTTTTCAACAATGCCGGAGTGCTTGGTAATCAATCCAAGCACAAAAGCATTGTCAATTTTGACGTCGACGAGTTCGATCGTGTCATGAATGTGAATGTTAGGGGAGTTGCGTTAGGAATGAAGCACGCGGCTCGTGTCATGATACCTCGAGGCGACGGCTGCATAATTTCAACAGCTAGTGTGGCAGGAGTGATGGGGGGTCTTGGTCCCCATGCCTATACAGCTTCTAAACATGCAATTGTTGGATTGACTAAGAACACTGCATGTGAGTTAGGGAGGTACGGGATTAGGGTTAATTGTATTTCTCCGTTCGGGGTTGCGACATCGATGCTTGTTAATGCATGGAGAAGTACTGATGATGGAGAGGATGAAGAAATGGACATGAATTATGGGACAGGGCCTAATGAGAAACAAGTGGAGCAAATGGAGGAGTTTGTGGAAGGGTTGGCCAACTTGAAAGGTCAAGCTTTGAGAGCAAAAGATATAGCAGAGGCAGCTCTTTATCTTGCTAGTGATGAATCCAAGTACGTTAGCGGTCATAATCTTGTGGTGGACGGTGGAGTCACTACTTCTAGAAATTGTGTTGGTTTGTAATAATCTGAGAACTAGATATGTAATTAGTAACAAAACAATATTTATTAACTCTAATCTTGTACGATTTGTTGTCAGTGAAGTCCTGCTTATATCAAGGGCGGATCTAAGCACAACCCTCTGCGATAACCCAAGATAGAAACTATGATATAACTCTTACATTTTTATTTTGAAAATATATAACTTTCTTATAAATAGTGTCCCTGCTCACAAAATGGTCCGGATGTGCCAGCTGACTTGTACGATGATGATATTTGTGATCGTTAAAAATTATCCAGGAGAGCTGTTTGCAATTTTATTTCGAATAGCATGAAATTTCAACATGACATGTTTCGAAACGTGAATCTTAATTTTAATATCCGTGATTTACATAGTTTATCTGATTAAACTTATTAGCAATCGTTTGGGTAAAAAATGAAATGCACTTCCTACCGGTTGAAAATGTTGATAAGCTGAAGTTAGCGGTACTTCAATGACTTTAGTTTAGTATCTTTGTATTGTATAAAATAATTCTATTATTTGACTAATTATTTAATTAGATTTATGTAAAATATATTTAGTTAAATTAATTATAATAAATTAAATGTGAATAATTTATGTATATATATATATTAGCTCATAGTGCAATATTAATTTAAAGAGATTTGTTAAAATACGATTTTTAGTTTTATTTGAAAGAATATGTTTTTATAATATTTTATTTTAAAAAGATGATTTTGATTTTTTTTTAAAATAATTTTGTAACTCAATATAACCAAATGCAATCTCACAAAAAATAACCTCGAATGCAATAAAAACAATTCAGTACTTTCTAGAAAATGATAAAAGTCGTATTTCAGTTTTTCTAATTTTAAATTTCTGTATCAAAATTATTATATTAAAAATTTAATTTTGTTTAAATATTTATAACTTATAAATAAAGATTTATCAAACATATTATACGTAATTTATGCAAATATCTAAATTATTTATGAGTTATTATGCTCATATTAATTATATATAATATACTTCTCGATTAGTAATAAGTTACATTTTTTAAAAAATTGAAAGTATCTCCTAGCTTTGTCATTTGTTTCATATTTCAAAAAGTGTGCTAGGAATTAACGTAAAAAGCTACAAGGAAATATGAAGTTGACTGTTGACGTATGAGAACGCGAAGGCAGACTACCCTAGCTGTCAATATAGAACAAAGTCAAAAGAGTTGGTTGTCATGATTAAATTACGGCGGAGTTCTTAGATGCTTTTGAGGTTTTTAGGGATCTAACTTTGACACCGTTCAAATTGTATATAAAAGCTCCGTCCAAGTCCTCGGTAAGACTCACCCTCCATAGGCAACTCGAATAGAACTCCAAAAGGGAGTTAAACAACTGTAAATGGACTATGCATATTATTTTATTAAAATAAATGATATAGGTTATGGTGACTCAAAAATAAGGAATCTAATACATATTCTAATGTTTTAAGACTTAGGATATTGTTGAATTACTTATTTGCTCAATATGTCTCAAATTTTAGTTTAGAACAATATTACATGGCACTCTTGGACTTGCTGTAACTGAGCCAAATTGAACTGTTAAATATTTAGTTTCTCCGTCTCATTGATTTATATATGAATTATTTGGATACGGAAATTAAAAAAATATAATTCAAAGAAAAAAAATAAAAAAAAAATGTGTTAGGTGATGGGTCCAATTATTATTTTATATATAAAATAAGTGTAGTGAAAGAAATGAGTTGATGAAGTTAATTTTTATATTTTAAAACTTAAATATTTTTGGTAAGTTTTAAAAATTTATAGAATTGAGTGGGATGCCAAAAAAGAAATATATATATAAATGAATGAGATAAATGAAGAATATTAAAATTTAATCGAATTTGAACTCGATTTTTGTCCGAGTCAAAAATTTATTTGTATATCGACTTGTTATAAAAAAAATTGTTCACGAACTTCGCGACGGTTCACGTATACATTTCACGAACAACTCATGAATGATATTGTTCACGAACAACTAACCAACTTCGATTTACAAATATTTTATGAATTTTACTTGTTTATATATATAAACGCATAAATATCAAATAAAATATGAAAAACCTTAGAAACCAATTATATAAATTGATTAGCATTTTGTTGGCTTAAACTGAATTAGTTCTATCTTAATAATATATAGACTTAAATTTACATTACACCATCTTATATTGTTTCAAAAACAAATGTGTACCGAGAGTATTGAAAACTCAGTTTGTACCTCTCTATTTCAACCTGTAAATTCAGGAAACACCCATTCAACAATTACAATTAAAAAGGTAAAGGGTAAAAAAGGGATTTCAGTAAAATATTAACTAATCTAAATTTCTTATTTTTCAAATTATATTAAAAAGTGAATTTTATTATTATAGCTAAAAAATAATAACCCTAAAATTTTCAAATTAAATTTTTTAATTGAGTTTCAAATTTTAATATATATTACTAATGCCAAAATTATATAATTCTAGAAAAATTAAATTCAAAATAACTTTTTATCTTTTTTTTAATTCTATACTTAATTTAAATTTAATTATTTTATTTTTAATTCTTTGACGTCGTTATTATTTTATTGTGCATTTAATGAAAATATTTTAATTAATATTAATATTTAATGTAAAAGAAATCATTTTTATAAATATTTTAACTTATATTTGGAATTCTAACTATAATTTGTTTACATTTTATAATGAAATTTATGTTTTACCCCTTATTATTTTAATTATAATTGTCAAAAGGGTGCACAGTGATTTAGTAAGCTGAAGTTGAGGGTGCAATGTAAAATTCGTAATTTTATTTTTAATTTATTTATTAGAAATTAGATATTAATTTGTCTAGATAAATATTTTAAAATTAGAATATTCTGAAAACATTTTGTGCAAGGTAGTTGATTTGTGAAAAGATTTGTTATTTGTGGAAATAAGTGTAAGAATAATTTAGAAAATCGAAATTTTTTTAGTTTAGGTAATTGTGTGTATCAAATATTTTATTTATGGAATTTACTTGGAGAGGTTGTAAATCTTTAGGAGGAAATATTATTATTTCCTAGTTGAGATATAGGGTTTTGTATCGTTATAAATACACCATATTCGTATTCCTTGTTTTTATCATTAAAATTCGTAGGACTTTCTCAGCAAAAATCAGCAGTCTTGTAAAATTCGTAGAAAATTCATCGTAAGTCGGAATTCAGTGATTCTGGACTTTTCGGAGAGGTCTTTTCGTTATCTTCAACTTTCGTGTTTCGTGTTTTCCAATATAACATCGTTTAATGGGTCAAAAAGGCTATATTCAGATCTGGTCAGGTTTTGAAGTAAGTTTTCGATCGATCTTACTAGTGTTTTCAAAATTGTATGTTATGCGTTTATATTTGATTATCAAAATATGGGCTAAGTGATGATATTTTTTAATGTATTATGTGTTACAAGTATACGTATTGTTGTATATATGTGGTGTGTAGACGATAATTTTAGATCTCTGATTTGTGCCATGGTTTGTGAAAATATCGAATAAGAATTTAGGACCGCAGTCACCGGATTGTAGTGACAGTTTTATGAAAATTTAGGACCGTTATCACCGGGTTGTAGTGGTCGTGGCATGGGTTATGGATTTTGAATTATTGTTGTTTATGTGCTATGTGTATCGAATAAGAATAAGAATATGTATCAAAAGTGTTTGTTTCTTATATCGTATCATATTAATTATCGTATTTTTTTAATATGTGTATGTGTTACTTGGCCTACTAGTTGGATCGATTATTTTCTTGCTGGGCTGTATAGCTCATTCTTACAATTTCAGGTTTCGTCCGAGATTCGAGTTGAATAGCATTGGAGTTCGAGGACCTTAGTTTTGTAATAGTTGGACCGTTTCCGTTAGCTGCGCTTTTGTAATAGTCTCCTTTGTAATTGAATTTTGGATTAATAATTGTATTAGAATTTAGTTTTGTATTTAGAGTTAGTGGTCCGCAAGTGCGGGTCGTTACAGTTGGTATCAAGAGCAGGCTGTCCTTCGGAGTGTATTAGGTATGGGACTAGTACATTCCCTAGGATGCGATCCTTTAGACTATCGTATAGGTCTTAGAAAATTATTTTGGATTTAGGGCATTTATTTGTGTGATTATTTGATATGTTTGACTTTTGTGTTTTTTTGATTATTGACTATAAGTTTAGAATTTGTTTTGTGTGTTCTAGTAAAGATGGATGGAGAAAATCAGAACAACAATGAAAATCAGGGCAATAATGATGAAGGAGGAAACGTCTTTGACCAGCTGGCTGAAACTCTAGCTGTACTTGTGAATCAGCAACCGAAGCCCAACATCGTCTCTCAATTCAAGCGTTTGAACCCGCCAACTTTTGATGGAGCTACAGACCCGGCTATCGTTGAGATGTGGATCCAAGAGATGGAAAAAGCTTTCGGACTTCTGGGGAGCAATGAGGAACAGAAGGTGACCTTAGCTGTGTACCAATTGTAAGGAAGCGCTTACGACTGGTGGCTTATGGAAAAGAGGAAGAATGAGACGACAAATCTTGAAGAAAATCATGAACCGTACACTTGGGCAAAGTTCAAGAAGGCTTTAGAGGACAAGTACTTTCCGAGAACAGTTCGTCTGCAGAAAGAGAGGGACTTCATTCGACTTCAACAAGGTGGAAGAACCGTCATTGAATACGAAGCAGAATTTGCAAAGCTTGCGAAGTACGCGTCGACCCTAGTAGCAGATGAGAGCAGTCGAGCACGAAGATTAGAGGAGGGACTTCGAAGTGACATCAGGAATTCAGTGGCGTCGTTTGAACTTCAGACGTACGAGGCTGTCCTCAACAAGGCGTTAGTGATCGAAAGGGGCTTGGCAGAATCTGAAAAGGCGTCTGGCAGTTGGAATAAGAGGCGGTTCACTCAAACTAGTGGGCAATCTTTTCAAGGGGGACCACTCAAGAAGCCACACGTGTACGATAACATCGGGGGTCAAGGTGATCGAGAGACGTGTACCAGGTGCGGCAAGAATCATCCGGACAAAGTCTGTCGTTGGAATACAGGTGCTTGTTTTCATTGCGGAGAAGTAGGACATAAGATTTCGAATTGTCCGCACAATCCGCCACCGCCACCAAGGAAGGAAGCAGATAACAAGATGGGCAAAGGACGTGTGTTTCAGCTGACAGGAAATGACAACTATCGCAATTAAGGTATGATTTCTTTTCTTTAGTGACTTATTTAATTTATTTATGTTATGTGAATTTGGGGACCAAATTCTTTTAAGGAGGGAAGAATGTAAAATTCGTAATTTTATTTTTAATTTATTTATTAGAAATTAGATATTAATTTGTCTAGATAAATATTTTAAAATTAGAATATTCTGAAAACATTTTGTGCAAGGTAGTTGATTTGTGAAAAGATTTGTTATTTGTGGAAATAAGTGTAAGAATAATTTAGAAAATCGAAATTTTTTTAGTTTAGGTAATTGTGTGTATCAAATATTTTATTTATGGAATTTACTTGGAGAGGTTGTAAATCTTTAGGAGGAAATATTATTATTTCCTAGTTGAGATATAGGGTTTTGTATCGTTATAAATACACCATATTCGTATTCCTTGTTTTTATCATTAAAATTCGTAGGACTTTCTCAGCAAAAATCAGCAGTCTTGTAAAATTCGTAGAAAATTCATCGTAAGTCGGAATTCAGTGATTCTGGACTTTTCGGAGAGGTCTTTTCGTTATCTTCAACTTTCGTGTTTCGTGTTTTCCAATATAACATCGTTTAATGGGTCAAAAAGGCTATATTCAGATCTGGTCAGGTTTTGAAGTAAGTTTTCGATCGATCTTACTAGTGTTTTCAAAATTGTATGTTATGCGTTTATATTTGATTATCAAAATATGGGCTAAGTGATGATATTTTTTAATGTATTATGTGTTACAAGTATACGTATTGTTGTATATATGTGGTGTGTAGACGATAATTTTAGATCTCTGATTTGTGCCATGGTTTGTGAAAATATCGAATAAGAATTTAGGACCGCAGTCACCGGATTGTAGTGACAGTTTTATGAAAATTTAGGACCGTTATCACCGGGTTGTAGTGGTCGTGGCATGGGTTATGGATTTTGAATTATTGTTGTTTATGTGCTATGTGTATCGAATAAGAATAAGAATATGTATCAAAAGTGTTTGTTTCTTATATCGTATCATATTAATTATCGTATTTTTTTAATATGTGTATGTGTTACTTGGCCTACTAGTTGGATCGATTATTTTCTTGCTGGGCTGTATAGCTCATTCTTACAATTTCAGGTTTCGTCCGAGATTCGAGTTGAATAGCATTGGAGTTCGAGGACCTTAGTTTTGTAATAGTTGGACCGTTTCCGTTAGCTGCGCTTTTGTAATAGTCTCCTTTGTAATTGAATTTTGGATTAATAATTGTATTAGAATTTAGTTTTGTATTTAGAGTTAGTGGTCCGCAAGTGCGGGTCGTTACATGCAAGTTGTATTTTCGAAAATTCGGGTACAAAATTATTTTTTCAACTTTGTTTAAGGGTGCAAAGTGCACTTAACTATAATATATATACTAATTAAATACATGAACATAGATTAAATGATATAGTTATATATTTACTATTTAACATTTATTATAATTTAAATTATATATATTATTTATAAATTTATCAAAGAAATGATGAACATGTTAGATAAAATGATAAATTAATTCGTAGATAAATATGTAAATATGTATATATTCACATATTATACATGAGTTCATAAAACATATTTAAAAGTACATAGTAGAACCCGTATATAATAATACTTTATATAACGATAACCTCCATATTGTGATAAAAAATTATGGTTCCAGTTTAAGTCAATTACATTTAAAAATAACTTCTATAATATTCTATATTTTTTTCATACTTTATTAATTTCCCCTTATATAAGAATAAAAATGCTACAAAACAAAAAACAACTATGACAAAATAAAAACCCCTCTTTTTAGAAAGCCAAAAATATTCGATGAATATAAATATATTCAAAACATCAATGTAACGAATGCGGAAAAAGAAATCAAAAACTTAATATTATGAACAAAACTTGAAACTATAAAAGGTTGTTTGGGAAAATGTGAATCTACGTTGCTCGTTATTGTTAATTTGTAAGAAATTTGGTGGAGAGAGGAATGGGGGTTTATGTTTGGGGATAAAATGGTGGGAAGTGGAATATATATATATATATATATATATATATATATATATATTAACCTTAACCCAACATTGGGTTTAAAATAAATGATTGAGATTAAAAGTGTTTAGAATTTGATGGCTGAAATAGAAACGTCAATCTCGAAGAGAGATAGTTGTCATCATTAAGGGACACGACTTCTCAAATGCTCATATTAAGGGACATGTTGGAAGCCTGCCTTGGTTAGATCCACTAACCGGGTAGGCCGAAAATAACAAAAGTCTCTATTTGGTTTAAATGTCATTCAGCCATAATCGAAAGAAGCCTTGTCTGGGGTTTCAAGGATTGAAGGAGTTTAACAGCTCTATGGTTGAGTTCTCGGTTGGGTCGGGTCGGGTGAGTGAGGGGGCGCACCATGTCTTCACAGTGGCCACACCAATCCGTAACCGAATGCAAAGTGATAAAGATTTAAGTTAATATGGTAACAAGTTTAAAACACAGTCATTCACACTGTTAGGTCACACAACACTGTAGAAGGGGGTTGAATACAGTGTTTATACAATCAAATCGATTTAACACAAATATGTAACAAAGATCAAGTATATTGAATAAACTCTGTTACAATAAGAACTGTTGTTCTCTCTCAGTGATGAACAAATATCACTAAGAGCTGCTAGGTTATAATGTATAATCTTCTCGATAATGATAACATATATAGTGTAAATCCTAAGTCTGTGTTTATATAGTACACAGTTACAAGATAACTTCTAATTGATATGGAATATAATTCTGTCTCCTAAAATATATCAATCAGATATCTTCTACAAGTCTTCCAGTCTTCTAACTCTTTCCATACATATCTTCTTTTGCTTTAGTCTCGATCTTCTACTGTAAATCAGCTTTCTTCCTTATATGAAAGTCTTCCCGCACTTAAGTTCTGATATGACCTTAAGTTCTGATATTAAGTTCTGACTTCCAGTAAGTCCTGATTTCAGTAAGTCCTGATATGTCCAGTTTGTTAAGATCTAAAAACTAAACATGAATCATATTAGACATGACATCTCAAATATATCTAACAATCTCCCCAACTTGTAAATTAAGCAAAATATACAAGTTAATAGATTTGATGATGTCAAAAACATTTAAGTACAAATGCAATAAGAGTTTAACTAGATAACTAACTACAACTTACAGTCCTTGTATCTTTTACCAATCTCACTGAGTCAATATGAATCCATAATGATTCTTGACAAAGCTTGATATCAGCTTTTCTTCTTTAATTCTCAGGACTTGAGACATTGTAGTCTTGACTTGCTTCATCTCTTCATTCTGACTTCAAATCTGGTAGATTGCAGTCCTTAAAGCAGAGATATGGTTTCTTTCTAAACCATCATTCAGTCTTATTACCCTAGGATGAGAAGAATCTTCATTATAGCATAGACATTTCTCATTCAGTAACACTTCAAGCTTAGCGGAATCCTTCTTCATTGGAGTTTCACTTCCATCATTTTCAACAATACTAGGAATGAATTCTGTAACTCTTGAACCAGAAATTCTTGCTTTATCTCTGATGGTCTTCAATATGAAGTTTGATCATCTCCTAGTAATATCAGACTTTACCTCTAAAAGGTAATGAAATAATTGAAGTTCTTTCAATGATTTGTTCAGCACATCTGATTTTGACATCTGATATATCCTTCCATCTTCAAGAAATAGAATCAGATTTTCTTTGACATTATGCTTGTCATGGGCATCCAGTACCACTTGAACAGAGATAACCTTATCAAGATGTTTCTGTGTAACATCTTCAAGCGGTCTGTTAGTCAATAGAAATGGATCTCTAATAGCAACTTCAACTCCTATTTTAATTTTAGCTTCATCAGAATCTAGTCCAGCTCTGTCTCTTGGTTCTCTAGCATTTAACCCAATAGTCATGAAAGTAGACAGAAATTGACTTTTCTTTGGATCTGATGGTTTGACATTTTTCCACAGTAGTTTCTTTTTATCAGCTACTTCCATTTTGTTTAAATCAACTTGAGCACTATCAGAGGTTGACTTGATGACTTTATCAGAACTTGTTGTTTCTGTTATAGATTGCACTTCTTCACTCTGAACAACTTGAGCCTTGTCAGAGGTTGTCTTTGATTCTTCAGAAATCTTCATTTTCTTCAGAGTTTGAACATCTTCATCTTCAGCAAGTGTGTCATCAGTAACTTGAACCATTTTGCACACTGGCCTTATCGGAATTTGAGGAATTTTCATCTCCTGTGGCTTGGTTGGTTCATCAACTTTCCTTTCCCTTTGTCTTTGGGATCAATCTCAGTTTGTGATCTAATCTTGGGCTTTGATGCCTTAGTATATGTCTTCTCCTTGATCACAATGCCTTTTACCTTAGGCCTTGGAGGTTTCTTTGCAACAGAAGCTTTTGGATTTAGATTTTTCTTTTCAGTTTTAAATCTAGCTTCTTCCTCCTTGAGATTTTCTAAATCCATTCATGGATTATGCTTCAGAAACAATCTTTTAGAAATTTCCTCATCAAGTGTCTGAATCTTGGGATCTTTGTAGTAGACAGTAGTCTTCTTTCTCTTGAGCTTCATAGTTTGCATGAACTTTTGAGAATCTTGACTTCCACCTTGTATCAGAACATCAGGCTTTGTCATCAGACTTTACTCATCAAAACTTGATATCAGATTTTGAGTTTGAGCAGTTTCAGAACTTGTCTTCTTTTGAGTAGAAGATTTGCTTGCTTCAGTAATTAGTTTCCTTGAAGAAACCTTACTGCTCTGCCCTTTACTTTGAACTTGACCTCTACCCTTGCTAGGGTTTCCCTAGTCACCAGCTTCATCATCTTTCTTCTTCAGTATTTGATTATTAGAGCATTAGGACTTAACTATCTTCTCCCCTTTTTGGCATCATCTGATAGTAGGAGTGAGAGAAGAAGTTCAACTGAAGATTGAATCTCATCCAATTGAGCCTGTTGAGAAGCTTGATTAGCCAGGACCTCAGAGATTTGGGCATGTTGTTTCTCTTGAGTTTTCTCAATTGCTTCTACTTTTTCAAGTGTAACTCATGATATGTCGATTCAAATTCAACATTTGTTTGTCAAAGCAGCACAAATTATTAATAATCACAATTTTAATCAAAACATTCATCAAGAAATACAGTTCAAGTAGATGAAGTAAAGATTAACATGCTTCAATGAGAACATTCACATGCACATAATACGAGATAAACAAAGACTAAATCTTGCAATCAAAAGAAATTTCATTAAAATATCAAAAGAGCACATTTTATGAAATTTGTAGATTACATGCAAAAGATTACAAGATAATCCTAGTCTAAGATGGTGAACATTAACATCCTTGGTCTAAGAAGGAAAGCTATCGATTAGTTCCTCCTGCTGCTGATAAATAGCACTGCAAGACGGATGATCCGTTCTTGCTGAAGAAGAGCCTCTCTCTGTTCTTCTTCCAAGCGATCAAGATGGAGTTGATAGTCCATCTCAAAGAACAAGAGATTTGTCCGAACCTCTTGTGGAACCAAGTTCCATATTTCATCAGGAATGGCAGTGACGTGCCATTCCTGTTCCCAGTCACTACAACTGAACTCGACGTTGAAGTTTTCATAGTTCATAAACATGTTTACAAGAACCATTTTTATGAAGGAAGAAAATGGTGAGAATTAAAAGAGAAAGAATGATTTTGGTTGAATATAGAAGATGATTTGTCTGAGATGAAATGTCGGTTAAATAGCCAATGGAATATCAAGGGACTAGAGGACTGATTAATGATGAAGTGTAGAGTTAACTTAATGAGCGTCTCCCTAGACCGATGTGTAATAATTTAGGCAATATGTGAACAGTCAATAGTTAAAGCAGGAGTTATTGGGTACTGGAAATAAGTAGTAATTACTGTGCACATGCAGTTTTTCAAGACAAACACATTTACCACTAACCCAAATGATTATGACTGTCTTTATCTCACTTAATTATATTCTGATTAAATATGATCGTTACAGTATTTACCATAAATAAGTCAAGTAAAGAATAATGCCACGTAAGCATCAGAGTTTCCATCAGAATTTAATATCAGAACTTGACTATTATCAGATTTTAATAGTCATCAGAATATGGCTTATCAACTCAAAAAGTGAATGTTTGTACCTGTGATTCTTCATACAAATACTGACTTGTTTCTTCAGAGTTTAATCATCAGAACTTCTATCAGATCTTGTCCTCGAAATTTATGCATATGACACTTAACTGTTTGTCAAAAACAACTTGATCACCATAGTAATTTTCATTATTTATATGGAGTGATAGTGTGTGCATTAGCAAAATTTCAGATAAAGATTAATGTCTGATATACTTTAGTATATTTTAGAAATAAGGCATAACTAAGAAAAGGGCTTAAAATCTGTCATTAATAATGAAGTCTACTATAGGATAAATTTGTGCATGAGTCCACCTCAACTGTTTGTGCTCATTTTATGCATCTTTTAGAATTCTTTTTCACAGTGGCTTCTCAGTGTAAGTGAGTCACAACTGCTATCAGAATTTATGCTATTATCAGAGTATTTCTCCAGTAATCAGAGAATGTGAAAAGTCACCAAGAAAATTTATTTGTTTTTCTAATGCATATAACTTAATACCAGCAATGCACTTGGGTCTTCCCTTCCACATATTTACTCTAGATCTCAAAGGAGTACCTGACTTTAATTTTCTTTTCTTTTCTTTTCTTTTGATAAGTGAGGCTTATCAGCATTTAATTCATCCTTAAGATTTACTGACATCAGAATTTGACAGATAAGAAATAAGAATCTAGTTTGTGACTTAGTAATAAGATACACAAAGTAAATTTGACTAAGCTCAAAATCAAAATTTGCTCGTGTTAATGAATTTCCACATAAACAACTAATTCAAACATGGGATTTCTAGTATGTTAAAGACTACTAGGTTTGCATCTAGCACAATAATCCTCATTGGATTGAATAGTCACAGAACATTCAAATCACTATCAGAGTATACAGATCCACATCAAATAACAATCAGCATTTAATGTATTTCAATTTAAGTACAGATTACATGAAGATAAGACAATCTGTAAATACTGATCATAGAGTCTGAGGCATGAGAACAAAAACTAAGCAGATTTAAAGAAAGAACTTAAAACCATTCCAAGTTCATTTACCAGTCTTGGAAAAGTAGCTTCACATAGTGGTTTTGTGAAGATATCTGCTAGTTGTTGATCTGTTGGAACAAAATGCAATTCCACTGTACCTTCCATCACATCTTCCCTTATGAAATGGTACCTAATGCTGATGTGCTTTGTCATTGAGTGTTGAACTGGATTACCTGTCATAGCAATTGCACTTTGATTATCACAGTAATAAGTATTTTAGAAAATTCTAACCCATAATCCAGTAACTAATTCTTCATCCAAAGAATCTATGCACAACAGCTTCCTGCAGCAATATATTCTGCTTCTACAGTTGATGTGGAAATTAATTTTTATTTCTTGCTAAACCAAGAAACTAATCTGCCTCCAATAAATTGGCAGCTTCCACTTGTGCTTTTCCTGTCTATTTTGCATCATGCAAAATCTGTATCTGAGTAACCTATTAGCTTAAAATCTGATTCTCTAGGATACCACAATCCTAGATCAGTTGTACCTTTGAGGTACTTGAAAATTCTTTTCACAGCTATTAAATGAGGTTCTCTAGGATCAGCCTGAAATCTTGCACAAAGACAGGTAGCATACATGATATCAGGTCTACTAGCAGTTAAATAGAGTAATGAGCCAATCACACCTCTGTAGTTAGTAATATCTACTGATGAACCAGTATCTTTATCTAACTTGGTTACAGTGGTCATGGGAGTGGATGCAGTTGAACAGTCTTGCATTTCAAATTTCTTCAGTAAATTTCTGGTGTACTTGGATTGACAGATAAAAGTACCTTCTTCATTTTGCTTGACTTGAAGTCCCAGAAAATAACTAAGTTCTCCCATCATACTCATTTGATATCTTGACTGTATTAGCTTTGCAAATCTTTTACAGAGTTTGGCATTTGTAGAACCAAATATGATATCATCAACATATATCTGTACCAAAAGTAAGTCCTTTCCATGGTTGAGGTAGAACAGTGTTTTATCAATTGTGCCTCTGTGAAATCCACTTTCCAGAAGGAATTGAGCTAAAGTCTCATACCATGCTCTAGGAGGTCGCTTAAGGCCATAAAGTGCTTTGTCAAGTCTGTAGACATGATTTGGAAATTTTGAATCTACAAAGCCTGGAGGTTGTTCCACATAAACCTCTTCTTCCAATTCTCCATTGAGAAAAGCACTTTTCACATCCATTTAAAAGACTTTAAACTTTTTGTGAGCAGCATAAGCCAAAAAGATTATTATGGCTTCCAATCTAGCAACTGGTGCAAATGTTTCATCATAATCAATACCCTCATATTGAGAGTAGCCTTTAACAACCAGCCTTGCTTTGTTCCTTGTAATTATGCCATCACTGTCAGTTTTATTTCTGAACACCCATTTTGTGCTAACAACTGATATGTTCTTTGGTCTTGGCACTAGGGTCCAGACTTTATTTCTTTCAAATTCATTTAACTCTTCCTGCATTGCTTGCACCCAATCAGCATCTTGAAGAGCTTCTTCCACTTTCTGTGGTTCAGTCTGAGATAGAAAAGAATGTTAGAGACATTCATTTGATGTTGCAGTTCTAGTTCTGACACCTGCTTCGGGATATCCAATTATTAAGTTAGGTGTATGTGATTTGGT
This sequence comes from Apium graveolens, assembly GCF_009905375.1. Lineage (NCBI taxonomy): Eukaryota > Viridiplantae > Streptophyta > Magnoliopsida > Apiales > Apiaceae > Apium > Apium graveolens. The sequence continues at coordinate 153,621,798 of NC_133656.1, forward strand.
CCACTTCCTTGCAGATGGAAGTTGATTTTTAGAACTGGATCCTCCCCCATGATCCATACTATCTCCATCAGCATTTTCTGATGCTCCCCCTGTAGTTATGTTCTCTGAAACTTCAGAATTTGAGTTGGATCCATTAGGATTTGAAGTATCAGAGTTTCCAGAATTATCAGAACTTAGCTCATCAGAACTTGATGAATCAGAACTTAAAGAGCCAGTGACAGGTTCTGATGCTTCTTGAGAGTCTTGAGTTATGGTAGAATCTTCAGCTTGCTCCCCCTGGACAGGTGCATTTTCCTTTGGAGTTGTTACCACAGTTTCAATGACATCAGAATTTAACCCATCAGAACTTACAGGATCAGAGTTTAAGTCATCAGAATTTACAGTGTAGAATATAAATCTTCATTTTCAAATCTCAGCTGATCATGATCATTGAAATCTTCAAGTCGAGTAATCTTCTTGTCATCAAAAGATACATTGATAGATTCCATGACAACCCTTGTTCTTAAATTGTAGACGCTGAAGGCTTTTGTGGAAAGTGGATATCCAACAAAAATTCCTTCATCAGCTTTTAGATCAAATTTTGACAGCTGTTCAGGATGAGTCTTAAGAACAAAACACTTACATCCAAATACATGAAAGTATTTCAGATTTGGCTTCTTTTTCTTCACCATCTCATATGGTGTTTTTCCATGCTTGTTTATGAGTATAGCATTCTGTGTAAAACAAGTAGTCTACACAGCTTCAGCCCAAAAGTAGGTTGGTAGCTTTGCTTCATCAAGCATAGTTCGTGCAGCTTCAATGAGAGTCCTATTCTTTCTTTCTATAACTCCATTTTTCCGTGGAGTTTCAGGTGCAGAAAATTCCTGTTTGATTCCATGCTCTTTGCAGAACTCTTCCATGATTGAATTTTTGAACTCAGTGCCATTATCACTTTTTATACTCTTAACAGAATCTTTGACCAACTTATCCAGTTGTCTGACATGATCAATTAGAGTAGATGCAGTTTCATTCTTCTTGTGCAAGAAATACACCCAAGTGTACCTTGTGAACTCATCCACTATAACCATAGCAAATTTCTTCTTTGCAATAGACATGACATTAACTGGACCAAATAGATCAACATGCAGTAGGTGATAAGGCTCAAGAATTGAGGATTCAGTTTTGCTCTTGAAAGAAGATTTTCTTTGTTTTGCCTTTTGACATGAATCACAAAGACCATTAGGAGTAAATATTGATTTTGGCAGTACTCTCACAAGATCTTTCTTTACAAGCTCATTTATGTTGTTGAAATTTAAATATAAGAGTCCTTTGTGCCAATTTCAGCCTTCTTCAATTGATGCTCACTCAACAGACAGATTGCAGAACCATCAGAACTTGTTGAAAGTTTGGCTTCATAAATGTTACCATGCATGTAACCTTTCAGAACCACTTTGCCTATAGAATTGCTTACAACTTCACAGTGTTCTTCAAAGAAATCCACATGATAACCTCTGTCACAGATTTGACTCACACTTAGCAGATTGTGTTTAAGTCCTGAGGCAAGAGCTACTGTTTCAATGATGACATTCCCAAGATTGATATTGCCATATCCCAGAGTTTTTCCCATTTTTCCATCTCCATAAGAAACTCCTGGGCCAGCTTTCTCCACAAAGTCTGATAGCAGGGCTTTATTTCCAGTCATATGTCTTGAACATCCACTGTCCAACACTAGGATGTTTTTCATGTTGCCCTGCAATCACAATGACCACTAATGGTTAGTTTTAGGGACCCAGACTTGCTTGGATCCTTTGGCCTTTTTAAGTTTGTTAGCATTCGCATCGAATTTAGTTTTAGAGTTTATGCTAACATGCTGTTTATCAGAATTTATATCAGACTTTGCATCAGACTTTATACTAGAAGGAATAATACTAACTTTCTTTAAAGAATGTTTTATTTGATAATAATCATAGTACAAACTATGATATTCCTTACAAGTATAAATAGAATACCATAAACTACCACACTGAAAATAAGGATTTTATGGCTTAAACCTAACAGACTGACTCTTAACTCCTGATCTAGGAGGTAAAGAGTTTATATCTATATTTTTCCTGCAAAAAAAGTAAGATGGTTAGAGTTTCCACAGTTATAACATTTTTTCTAGGAGCATTAGGAACAGGCATATAATTATTGCTTTTTGTTCACACCTTCCTTTCCATTCCTATTTTTCCTAGCTTCCTTTACCTTGTTGACATTCCTAATCTCTTTCAGCTTATACTTAAGCTGCTTCTTTGTCATTAAGCCTATGTTGACTTCAGCTGGTTTATCCTGTTTTAATTTTTCAGAAGTTGACTTATCCTTAACTTCCCTCACAGACTCAATCATCTTTTCAGAATCAGACTTTATAGTTTTTGCTAAAAACTTAACAGGATTTACCTTTGGCTTAGCAGTCTATTTAACAACAATTGGCTCAATTTGTTCAGTTCCTTTTTCACTTTTATCATCTCCATAACCTAAGACCTCTTTCCAACTTCCACTAATTAATAAATTCTGAGTTGTTTAGCCAGAGTTAGTCCAAGTTCTGATAATCTCTCTTTCATTTTCTAAGTCAGCTTTTAGAGATCATTCAATTTTAATACTTCATCTCTAACATATAAAGCATCATCTTTGTCTTTCTTAGTTTGATGAAGAAAAACTAACTCATTTTCTAAATAATCATTTCTCTTTTTATAAGCAAGATTTTCAGATGTTAATCTTTCACATGTTAAAGTCTGATCTCTATAACTAAAAAACATGGTTTTAAGATATAATCTCAACTCAGTAATATCATCAGTATGAAAGGCATAAGTTGTTTGAGGTACCTTCAATTCAGTAGTTTCAGGGCTGCTGTCAGCATTTGCCATCAGGGCATAGTTCACCTCATGTTCAGAATCTGAAGTGTCTGTCCAAGTTTTCTTCTTTGTGACAAGTGCCTTGCCTTTTTCACTTTTTCCTTTCTTGTAGTCAGGAGATATGTGGCCTCTTTCACCACAGTTGTAGCATTTGACATTTGAGTTGTCTCCTCTGTCAGACTTTCCTCCCTTGCCTTCAGAATTTCTAAACCCCTTCTTATCAGAACTTCCACTTTTCTTGGAAAACTTCTTGTCTTTTCTGAATTTCCTGTAGGCTATCTTTGTGATACCCTTTACCATAAGAGCACACAATTTCATCATTTCTTCATCAGCATCTATTTCAGGTAAACTTTCAGTTTTTGAATCATCATCATCAGAATATAATGACTCTGAATCAGACTTTATGATGAGAGCCTTTCCTTTGACCCTCTTTGAGGCAGCCATTTTAGGAGATTCCTCCTCAGCCTTAAGAGTAACTGTCCTTGACTTTCTTCCATGCCTCTTGCTCCTTTGATCCATCTCAAGTTCATAAGTCTTGAGCATACTGTAAATTTCATCAAGAGTAGTTTCAGTAAGGTCATAGTTGTCTCTTATGGTAGTAGACTTCAAATCCCAATTTTCAGGTTGAGCTAAAAGGAATTTTAGATTTGAATCTTCGATATCATATTCCTTGTCCACCAGTGACAAATCATTCAAGAGTTTGACAAACATGTCATATAAGTCAGTTAAAGACTCATCATCTTTTGAGTCAAAGTGCTCATACTCTTGAGTGAGTATAGTCCTCCTGTTCTTCTTGATTGCATCAGTTCCCTGGCATCTTATCTTCAAAGCATCCCATATCTCCTTTGCAGTTTTACAATGAATTACCCTGTTTAACATGACATTTATTATGGCACTATGCAGTAAATGCTTTACCCTTGCATCCTTGGCAATAGATGAGATGTCTTCAGCTGTGTACTCACCTTTCTCCTTTGGTATGGTCTTTGCTGGTTGATCAGCAACTACAACAGAGAGCTTGGTAGGCTTATGTGGTCCTTCATTAATTCTGTCAAGGTATTCTGGATCTGTAGCTTCCATAAACATAGCCATCTTCAGTTTCCATATGGGATACTCAGAAGGTCTCAGTATGGGAACCCTAATAGTCTCATATCGACTGTGGGTTTGAGTCTTTTGAGTTTCTTCAGTTTTGGTGGGCTTGGTTGGAGTTTGTGCTTCTTTAGACATGATTATTTGGATCTTTACTGTATGTGTGTTAATAGATAAGCTCTGATACCAATTGTTAGGTCACACAACACTGTAGAAGGGGGTTGAATATAGTGTTTATACAATCAAATCGATTTAACACAAGTATATAACAAAGATCAAGTATATTGAATAAACTCTGTTACAATAAGAACGGTTGTTCTCTCTCAGTGATGAACAAATATCACTAAGAGCTGCTAGGTTACAATGTATAATCTTCTCGATAATGATAACACATATAGTGTAAACCCTAAGTCTGTGTTTATATAGTACACAGCTACAAGATAACTTCTAATTGATATGGAATATAATTCTGTCTCCTAAAATATATCAATCAGATATCTTCTACAAGTCTTTCAGTCTTCTAACTCTTTCCATACATATCTTCTTTTGCTTTAGTCTCAATCTTCTACTGTAAATCAGCTTCCTTCCTTATATGAAAGTCTTCCCGCACTTAAGTTCTAATACGACCTTAAGTTCTGATATTAAGTTCTGACTTCCAGTAAGTCCTGATTTCAGTAAGTCCTGATATGTCCTGTTTGTTAAGATCTGAAAACTAAACATGAATCATATTAGACATGACATCTCAAATATATCTAACACACACACTCAGTATTGTTCTCAGTATTCTTGTATTTAATAAATCTACGTATCAGTTAAATTATTTTCACAGCGGAGATGTATCAGGAAAATAGTTCCTTGCATTCATTCATTTTCATGTAGGTCCGACCGAAGGATGTTTTTGATAATTGATCATGCAGAAAAGTGGTTCTAACAATATTATTTGATGTACGTGTCATAACAAATCAGAGACGGGGGAGGGGGTGGCCAGGGTGTGCACCGACACTCCTTGAGTTTTTCTAAATTATTTTCAAAATTAGATAATTAATAGGCTTAAATTATATTTTAGAAGTTGCGGGCCTCTCTTTTTTATTACTAACTAGCGACTTGTAGATCACTATATTTACTGTTTTTAGTATTATATGGTGTAATAATTTTTTTGTTGATATTGTGAGTAAAAAAATTTGATTTTAGTAAGCATGTATATTAAGACCCCCAGAGCCGACTCTGAGCACAAGTGGGGGATGCTAACAACAAAGTATCGCTCAGTAGAAATTTTATTTTATTTTGTTGAGAAATCTGTGAGAGAGTTAACATTGAAGTTAAAAAAGGCTATTTGGATACTAAATTAATTGAAAATGATAGAAAAATGATATTTGAATGACATAGTTATTTTAGGTATTAATTAGACAAGTTATAGAAGCTAGCCTACGTGAAAATAATTTTTTTTGAGGTTAAAGTTGATCAAGTCTTATCGCGATTCGATTATATTTGATTGATATTATCAGTCGGTGAAAAAAAAATTTGCTTAGGCTTTAAAAATATTTGGGCGGCCCCCTAAAATTTGTCCCAGAGTCTGTCACTACAACAAATGCATATATATTCCATCATATATAAATTTGTTCCACAACTGTTGGCACAATAGTTTATTCAAAGAGAAATAATTAAAAGCAAATTATATGTACATGTGATGTCGAGTTGGATATCTTTTTTGTTAGATATAATTGATAATATTGGTATTTAGAACTATCAGAGTTTTCCATCAGAGTTTACTGACTTGAAGTTATCAAAGTTTATGAAGTCATCAGTATTTATAATATCATAGTTTATCATCAGCATCTACTTATCAGTATCCGTCAAGACTAATTTCCAGGAAGTAGTTGTTACTCTCTAGAAGACTTTGATTTACAGAAATATGTCGGTGTAGAACTTTACTTATATGTGGCAATCAATAGTTGGATATGTATTAGTATTCTTTATTCATGTATATCATATCAATTGATTGATTGTGTAATTTTGTAGTAGATAAGCACATATTGGGGTAACATTATATGTGTCGTGCATTGTTTTATCATACACATGACCTGGCAGCTCTCAAGGATATCTATTCATCATTTGAGGGAGTTTTGTAATCAGTTTTTAATCATTAATATAAAAAATGTTCTTCATTATTTAGTACTTATTTCGAATTGATAGTTATAACTGTATTTACCCCGTCTATAGTTACTTAAAGGCCAAACATTTTCGATTATATCTATGCACATATATTAATTCAAGTGCAAGCGAAGTTGTTAGACTCTACCACGCTCACTGGTTCAAGCTGTTCAATTCTTTTATGTATTATATTTTTATTTCTTTTGGGGTTGTAAAATATTTTGTGACCTCATCACTCGCTTGTTAACAATCTTTCCTGAAGTATTTTAAATCTTTCAAAATATGTAATGCTAAAACACTAGAGAAAAAGGCACTTTCTCAGGTGCTATTATCGGTTGTCAGAAGTTTTTTGTGGAGCGGATTGAATAATGTTAATGGAGGAATTTGGTTAACAAAAATTTGAGATTCGCAGCCAGAATCAAGATCTGCAGCGGTGGTCGGTGATTAGGAAAATCACTGAAGTGCGTTGATTTGTGCTTAAAAAATGGTTAATAGTGCTAGGGTTTATGTTTTCCTTCTCAGAACTCTCAAACACGTGTCCTCACAATGTGCCTACGTAACTTCTTTTATAGAGGATCAAGCCGGGCATAGTTCTTGAGGAATAAGATACTTAAATAGACTTGGCTTCTCATTTCGCGACCCAATAGGAGTTGTCGAACCAATTTCTATTATAACTCAAAAATTGATATGCTTTAGGAGTGCCAAACGATGCGTCCTATTCACAAGGGCCAAGGCTTGGTTACGACTTTGGAATTTCATGGATAAGAAAACTCCCCGTCCAGTGAATATCTGATCCGCTACCACTATCTCCGTTGATCGTAACCGCAGGTATAACTATGACTTACCGCAAATGCTCAAGCGAATCCTTGCCCCCCGATAAGGATAACCCACCAGACTAGATGACAAGTTATCCCAATCATATAAGTGCAAAGTGCGAGATAACCCCAAAGTCTCCCCGCGAGGACAACCCGACGAATGCAGAGACATGGCTCCCAAAGCACACACTAAGTGTTTACGATCGTTCCGCTATGATTACAACTCGCAAGACTATAAAACGACGCCTTTAATTTGTTTTTAGGATGACAGGCTCCCGGAGGCACCTTTTCCTTCTTCGGGCGCGCCCTGGGAAGGACTAGAGTCCTCCGGAAGCCTCTTTATGCCTAAGGCGCGTCCTAGGCATGGAGAGCTCCTCCGGGGCTCCTCTTCTTTTCTTGTATGATTCTTATGCTTCATTTACTTCCTAGTTTAGTTGTGGGATCAATGTATTTACTAATTCTTTCTAGTCATTTCACTTGCGTTCCGGAGTGACCACCCGGTGCGGCCATATAGCATTGGGCGCACCCTAGGACAGTCCGGGGTAATTCCCCCGGAGCCTGGATCATTCTTTGTTCCTTGATTACTTTACACTTTCTTCCTTGGTTTAAAATCATCATTTATAGACTCTTTATACATACTTGTTCTTCGTCATCGTCTTCTACTATAGCGACCGTCGTGGTATTATCATAGCGACCGCCGTAATATCGTTGTCGTAGCGGCCGTCACGCACCTCATTCATTATGGTTTTTATAATCTCCCGTTGTGATAGTCGTCGTAAACCTTCATATAAAATTTTCACCAATCGTCGTTGTAACTTCTCGTCATTAATAATCGTAAGCGACTCCCATATAAGGCTAGCCCTATACAGGGCGCACCCTAGGCTCCGAAGACGCGTTCTCTAGAGCTCGTCCGTCTTCTTCCTCAACAGTGATCCGACCCATTTCCTTCAAGACCCGATAAAATAACCATGATGATTTTATGGTAAAACAACTACCCCTCGATTTTCTAATTTGTTAATAACAAAGTAGAAAATCTTCTTTACTCTCCTCGATCTTCCGTAAGTAACTTTATTTTCGTCTTCCGCAAAGTTTAGCACTTCTCCTTTTGCTAATAATTTTCCCTCCATATGCATAATTTTTTCATTCCGTAGAGAAATGCTTTAGTTGATAATCTTCGTCGTAAAATTTTCTTCCGAGTTTTCATGGTAAGTGCTTCAATTTTTATTCCGAAAAATCTCTAAACAATATTTTCCGCACATATTATACGTAAAAAATTTCCCTCCATAGGCACACGGGGCGCGCCCCACCCCGGGAGATTATTCCGGGGGTTCAAATTTCAAGAAATTTGAATTTTAATTCATTTAAACCTTCTTTCTTCCTCATTTTATTTTATCTCCCGTCTTTTGAAATACCCAATTCAAAAAATATAAACCCATATCCTCCAAAAAATTTAAGCAGCTTGGATCTAGCTTGTTCTTTGCTCCATCTTTGCTTTAGCTTCAACATATTCATTCTCCATCTTCTAAGGTATTCTTCCATGCTTTTAATTTCATTTCTCTTCATGTAAAATGCTAGGTGTATGGATTTGGAGCTTCTTGAACTTCCATACTTTTTGTTATATTTTGTATGTATTTGTATGTATAGGTTGTATGCATAGCTTCTTGATTTTTATAGATATATTAATTTAGCTCCCAATTGCGTTAGTAGATTGAATTTGAATTCTAGGGTTTAATACTATACCCAATTTATGAAGGGTTTTTAGCACATAAACGCAACGAAAACGTAAATTTAAATCTTAAAAAACCGAAACCCTCCGCAGGATCCATGCAAAAAATAATATTTAATTCGTAGTTCAGTATGTTTACCTTAAGAAGCTTTACGTTAATGGAAAGATGGAGGTCTTTAATAGCGATCCAAGAACGATGAACGGAAATCCCTAGCAGCTGCTGCTCAAGTGTGAAGCACTCCACCGGTATCCACCAAGAGTACAATGTGATGGAGGAGGAAGAGGTCGAGATAATTAGTTGTCTCCCTCTTGTTCTACTTTAGAATTATGGTTAATTATTTGGGTTGAGGCAAATAGGGTTTATAATAGTATATTTATAGGCAAAATTTTCAGCTGAAAATTTTCCCATAAAATATTATTATTATTAACCCTTTAATTGATTATTCTTATTAACCAATTAATTAATAATTAAAATACCTTTTAATCATTAATCCCTTTTCTAAACACTTTAGAAAAATAATTCTCTCACTTGATTTAATTTCCAAAATTAAATTCTTAATTAATAATATTAAGAACTTTTCTTAATTAATTTTATAATTAATTAAATCTCATTTAATCAATTATTAAATTTACTAATTAATTATTTATTTCACAAATAAATAATTACCAGCCATTATTAATTACTTTCTCCACCATTAAATTATTCTCTTTTATGGTGTGACCCTGTAGGTTCAATATTAAGCCGGTAGTAGAAATAAATAATAATAAAACTATTTTATCATTATTTATATAAATTCTCTAATTTATTAAATATGATTAATTAATAAATTAATCATGTTTATTCTACATCGTGAGAGATACTTCTCAGCATATCGCAACTATCCAGATAATACGAATTCACTGCTTAGAATACCAAGAACCTATTCAGTGAATAGTTACCGTACAATCAATTCCTTCTACCCTGCAATGTCACGATTAAATACAAGGCATGGAACTTTTGTCAAGCCTATCTTATTTAATCATTTGCTTTCCCATTCACTATGCTTAGTTCTATTTAATGTAAATTAGAAACTCCTTTCTAATTTCATTCACTCTGGCCAGAGATTCCTGAACTAGCATAAGTGGATCAATATTGAACATTCTCTTCCTTCAGTGGAAGGGGTAGATCCTTTATTGATCATACACTATCTTCGTGTATAAATTCCTATACCCAGTAGAGCCCTTATAATTGTCCCTGGAGACTAAGAACTAAACCAAAGCATAGTTCAGTGTACACAAGATGACTATGATGACCTCAATTCTAAGGATACTTGTACAACTATCACTATGTCAACAACTGCTGACACGTGAGTGAACTCCATCAGTTGTTCAGCTGTGTGAGTCATGTTCAGTGAACTTATTCTATAATAAGCACCTACATACTAGATATAGTGTCACCACACAAATGTCTATGAGAACACACATCCTTCATAATGAAGCAAGCATAGTATGTACCGATCTTTGCGGATTACTAATTACCAGTTAGTAATCCTACGACCAGGAAATATTTAAGTTTAGAGTTATCATCTTTTAGGTCTCATTATTATGATCTCATCATAATCCATAAACAGTTTTACTCTAAACTATGGTATATCTTATTTAAACACTCAAATAGATAAAGCCCGCAATAAAACCAAAACAAGTCTTTTATTAATATCAATGAAATCAAAACAGATTACATAAAAGTTATTCCTAAATCATCATACATGATTGGACTTAGGACACATCTCTTTCAATCTCCCACTTGTACTAAAGCCAATCACTCTGGTATCTAATACCCATCTTGTCTTTATGACGATCAAAGTGACTTTGAGAAAGTGGCTTTGTGAGTGGGTCTGCTACGTTGTTATGTGTGTCAACTCTCTTGACGTCTCCTCTTTCAATACAATACAAGAAATGTTACCGCGCTCCCACTAACCTTTTTGTAGACACATGGTTCATCTATGTTTTTGATAAAACCAAACTCTTTGATTGTCTCATCAAAACGGATGTTCCATCTACGAGAAGCTTGCCTTAAACCATATATGGTTCGCAACAGCTTACACACTAGGTGTTCATTTCCCTTGGAAAGAAAACCATCTGGCTGTGTCATATACACTTACTCTTCAAGTTCCCGATTGAGGAAGGCTGTTTTCACGTCCATTTGCCAGATCTCATAGTCGTAGTAAGCAGCAATCGCAAGCAAAATCCGAATTGATTTTAACAGGGCTACAGGCGAAAAAGTTTCATCAAAGTCAATCCCTTGCCTTTGTATGAATCCTTTTGCCACGAGCCTGGCCTTATAGGTCTCCACCTGGTCCTCTGCTCCAATCTTTTTTTTGTATACCCACTTGCACCCAATAGGATTAACACCTTCAGGCGCATCAACCAGAGTCCATACTTGGTTGGTATACATAGATTCCATTTTGGATTTCATGGCACTATGCCATTTCTCTGAGTCAACACTACTCATAGCCTCATTATAGGTCACAGGGTCGTCATCATCAATGATTGACAACTCATTGTCATTCTCAATGACAAGGCCATAATACCTCTCAGGTTGGCGAGACACTCTCCCTGACCTACGAATGGGCTGTTCCACAGAAGGTTGTTCAGTCTGAACAGGTGTTTCCACTTGATCTGTAGTAGTTTGTGCTTCTTGAACTTCATCAAGTTCAATTTTGCTCCCACTGTTTTCTTCAAGGATAAACTACTTTTCCAAGAAGGTAGCATGTCTGGAGACAAACACCCGATGATCGGTGTAAAAGTAATACCCTAAAGTCTCTTTAGGATATCCCACAAGATTACATTTTACGGATCGAGATTCCAGCTTATCTGGGTCAACTTTCTTGACATAAGCTGGACATCCCCAAATCTTAACGTGTTTAAGACTCAGTTTCCTTTCTTTCCATATCTCATATGGAGTTTGAGGAACAGATTTGGAAGGCACCTTATTAAGTAAATATGCTGAGGTTTCCAATGCATAACCCCATAGGAATACTGGAAGATTCGCATAGCTCATCATGGACCGAACCATGTCTAACAAAGTTCGATTTCTCCTTTCAGATACCCCATTCAACTGTGGAGTATATGGAGGAGTCCACTAGGAGACTATACCATTTTCTTTGAGTTAAGCTAGAAACTCTCCATTCAAGTATTCACCACCTCGATCTGATCGAAAAGTTATAATACTATGTTTGGTTTGTTTCTCCACTTCATACTTATATTCTTTGAACTTTTCAAAGGCTTCAGACTTGTGTTTCATCAAATACACATATCTGAATCTAGATCGATCATCTATGAAAGCAATGAAGTATGAAAATCCACCCATGGCTTGCGTAGACATTGGTCCACATACATCTGTGTGTACCAATCCTAGCATATCTGCAGCCCTCTCTCCATGTCCACTAAATGGAGATTTGGTCATTTTACCCAATAGACAAGAGTCGCATGTAGGATATGATTCAAAATCAAAGGGGTCAAGTAACCCTTCCTTATGCAATATCCGCAGTCTATTTTCACTAATATGACCAAGTCCGTAGTGCCACAAGAAAGTGAGATTTTCATCATCCCTTTTTCTTTTATTAGTATATTCAATTTGTAGTAAATTATGCTCTACGTCACATACATACATACCATTGTTTAAAATATCACTTCCATAAAGAACGCTATCTCTAAGAATTGAACATTTATTATTCTGAATAACAAACAAAAATCCAGGCAAGTCTAACATGAAATAGAAATAATATTCCTCACAATCGAGGGAACAAAATAACAATTATTTAGAACAATAGTCTTGCCCGTAGGCATATGTAAATGAAATGATCCTACAGCTTCAGCAGCAACTCTTGCTCCATTTCCCATCTATAGAATCACCTCCTCTTCTTCAAGAGTCCTACTTCTCCTTAGTCCCTGTAACGAATTGCAAATATGAGAACCACAGGCGGTATCTAATACCCAAGTAGAAATTTGACTTAGTGACATATTAACTTCGATCATGATCATACCTGAATCAGAAGCGGTAGTCTCACTACCCTTCTTCTTCTTCTTCTTCTTCAATTCTACAAGGTAAACCTTACAGTTCCTCTTCCAGTGCCCCACCTTGTTACAGTGAAAGCAAACAGCTTTGCTCTTGGGGTCTTCAGCTTTTGGTGGAACCGGCTTTTTCTCACCTACTTTCTTCTTCTTGGAAGGGTTCTTCTTCCTTTTCTTAGGATTGGAACCTTCACCAATTAGAAGAACAGAACTCTTCTTAGGGGGAAAATTCGATTCCGCATTCTTCAACATGTTGTGGAGTTCAGGCAGGCTGACATCTAGCTTATTAATGTGAAAGTTCACAACAAACTGCGAGAACGAACTCAGAAGTGATTGCAAGACCAAGTCTTGGCTCAGCTCCCCATCCATGGCAAAACCAAGTTGTCCAAGACGTTCAATCAAATTGATCATCTTAAGTACATGGTCATTCACAAATGATCCCTCAGACATCCTACAACCGAACAGCTCCTTCGATATCTCATATCGAGCTGTCCTCCCTGCCACATCATACAACTCTTGTAGATGCATAAGGATAGTGTGAGCATCCATATGCTCATCTTGCCTCTGTAGCTCAATGTTTATGGAAGCTAGCATGATGCATTGAGTAACATTTGCATCATCTATCCACTTACGATATACAACATGTTCATCATTATGTGCATCGCTAGCAGGTTCAGTAGGCTTAGGTGAGTCAAGCACATATTCCAGCTTCTCAACCCTGAGAACAATTCTCAAGTTTCGAAGCCAGTCAGCAAAATTAGGACCAGTCAACTTGTGAGCATCTAGTATACTCCAGAGTGATAGTGTAGAAGACATAACGAATATAATAAATCTGTAAATGATGAACACATAACAACACTTAGCAAATATTCAATTTCATTTCAAAACACTATATGAATCGGGTCTTTATTCATAAGTGGCTCCCACTAGTTTATCTAATTTATACAACCCCTAAGTGAAAATTAAGAATTCATAATGCTAGTGGGAATAGGGATCCTACATTCCATCACACAACCTCGGCTGTAGCACGAAACGTCATGTGATGTTCAATAGGCAGACAACTCTTGTCAATTACATCTTATGTTATTCCCTAATAAAACTTTAGCCTCTTTAATAATTGAGTCACGGCTGTAGCACGACAAACTCAATATTCTAAGTCAAGTCTAACCCAATATTTCGTACAATTGAATCAGTCTCCAACGGCCTAAGGCTGTAGCACGTAACGACCTTTATATTCTAATTCAATGTACACATCTCTATGTAATAGACAAGTATTTTTTATTTCGAAATCAAAACCCTCGGCTGTAGCACGAAACGACAATGATTTAAAAATAAGAACTACTTTATAACATGTTGGAAGGCTATGACCGACAGAAGCCCGTTGTGTCATTGACCAATTACTACTTGATATTATTTAATTTTAGACGAATTATCCTTATAGATAGAAATCTGCTTTTGACAGAATCATCCTTTCTCTCAATATTGAAAATTCATATTTAATTACGTGTTTCATAAACACAAGAATCTCATGATTGTATTCATAATATTATTGTTAAGGCAAGAAACGATTCCTATTCTAGATTTTCTAGAGCACGCCTTATATTGATTTAAGTTCACCTAAATCTATCATCGCATGGTAAACATAGGCATATATCTCATATATAAAATTAAATAAACAAGTAAACGTAAAGTGCAATAGAGTAAATGTGTTTGGTTATGGCCCCATCCTATGTGATCTTTATCAAGCTCATGATAAAGATCAAGGTCAATCTAATATGGTGATGGAAATAAATACAACTACTTATATTACATAAGTCTTCTTCTTTGTTTAGACTTCTTGTATGCCTCGTCTTCTTCTTTGTATCACCTCCATTGGATAGCCTTCTTGAGTCTTCAATTACATTAAATAGATTGAAAGTAAAACCAATCTAATGAACTTACAAGAATAACTCGAGTTACATTCGAGATTTATGATTACAAAGATTGACGACATGCAAGTCGTATTTAAAACCAAAACCATTACACTAAGGTCGAAAGGCCATAACCATCCACCATGCTCATACAACACATAAAAGCATGTTAAAATACATAATTTGATCTTAACATATCATATTATCCATGATCTAATCATAAAAAAAATATGACAAAAATCAGAAAAATCAGAATCAAATCAGAAAAACAAGAATTACTGTTTACGGGCAGTAAACGATGTAAACGCCTTACAGACGAGTCGTTGATAACTTTAGCAATCAGTTTTGTTCAGACGCTCGTTTACCTATGGAATAGGGTATTCGTTTGCATAAATCGGACACCAGACCCAGATTTCAGCAAATCTGCAGCAGCCAATTCAGAATCCGTATCTAATATGATTCTCATAATTAGAACAAATATAAATCATGTATATATCAGTATATATACAGATTACATAATCATCTTATGATTATACAACTCACATGAATATCATATATTCAAAACCATACATATATAAACATATTATATCAACATCAAATCATGGCGAATCACGTACATGCTCATATATCAAAAACAGTTAAACACAAAAATGAATTAAAAACTTTTCGCAAGTAGCTATGATGCCATTGAAGGTTTTTTAGCACATAAACGCAACGAAAACGTAAATTTAAATCTTAAAAAAAAACAAAACCCTCCGCAGGATTCATGCGAAAAATAATATTTAATTCATAGTTCAGTATGTTAACCTTAAGAAGCTTTACGTTAATAGAAAGATGGAGGTCTTTAATAGCGATCTAAGTACGATGAACGGAAATTCCTAGCAGCTGCTCCTCAAGTGTGAAGCACTCCACCGGTATCCACCAAGAGTACAATGTGATGGAGGAGGAAGAGGTCGAGAGAATTAGTTGCCTCCCTCTTGTTCTACTTTAGAATTAGGGTTAATTATTTGGGTTGAGGCAAATAGAGTTTATAATAGTATATTTATAGGAAAATATATTTATAGGCAAAATTTTCAGCTGAAAATTTTCTCATAAAATATTATTATTATTAACTCTTTAATTGATTATTCTTATTAACCAATTAACTAATAATTAAAATACCTTTTAATCATTAATCCATTTTCTAAACACTTTAGAAAAATAATTCTCTCACTTGATTTAATTTCCAAAATTAAATTCTTAATTAATTTCCAAAATTAAATTCTTAATTAATTTCCAAAATAATTCTTTAGAAAACCATTTATGATTCGTGAAGAACATTCCTGATCCTGACGTACATACATGATATGAAGCAGATAAAATTGCAGAAGAGTTTCAATCAAAGCAACGATAGCAGGCTAATACCATTATTAACCATATTTCTTTACTGGGAGACATGAAGCTCAAAGGTTCATTTAGTCCTTTCGTAACATGCTCCTGGCTTATCTCAAGATAGGACCTTCTAAGATCGAAAGCCCGCTCACGGCGATTACATGAATTAAATCTTTACCAAACTACTATTACGGTTGAGTACCGCACAGTCATCAGAAGGAATGTCAATCTTTCACACCATAATACAACCTTCACGGAATTAACCATTATCACTGTATTCCTCTGGCACGAGCGCCGATAATTGTCCTCTTACATTTAAAGTGTAGGCCACCTCTTTGGCCTTTCCTGATAGTAAAATTTCCTTACAATCAATGTCATTTTAACCACCTCCAAATAAATTTCTACCTCATTTCAATCACTGCTTATGTAAAAATGCTTTTCTTAGGTCCTGGTGAGAAAAAAAATCACCATTTTTCCATAAGTCATTGCCTTAGTCTTTAGATGTGAACATTGCCACGACTGACTCTCGATCTTACTTAGGACGTCTCTTATCTTGGGTCCTTCTTGTTTTCACCAATCTCTACCCTCATTGGATTGATCTATACTTTCTTATGGTTCAATACGTGCCCCACCTGTCATTATTATAATTACGTCATATTTCCTTCATCAAAATTTCTATTCTTGAGAACATTGAATATTACCTCTCTACTTGCAAAACCTCTAAGGTTATCCTTAAATCCTTCATCAGGTACACCCTAGGCACAGGGCATATCAAGATACCATTTACTAATACCAGAATCATTGTCTATATACTTCTGAAAAATTTCTCCACTGATCCTTAAAGGTTGTTGTTACCTTAATCCTTTCCAATTCACACTGTCAAAACTCATGCTGTCCCTATTAAGGGTGAAATGCCAACCTTTATGCATTCCCCTAGGATTCATTTCAAGTTATCAAAGTTATATCCTTAATTCCACCTTTAAAAAGGTACTTGCATCCTTCCATGAATAAATCAAGTCATATATCCTTGATAGATTATCTTATTCAATCATTCCCACCTCGATAGTCTATACCAATTTCACAATAACATTTGTATTCAAAATGAGGTCAATCAATATGGCCTCCAAAAGATAACAACGGTTATCTACTTTTCTTGCCTGATTCAGTAATGATAACAGGGATGTTCTAGAAGATATTGGTCGTGTTCAAGTGAACCTCTTCTTAATAATTCCTTATTTACTTTTGTTGTTTATCTCAACAGTCATCTCAATGTTGGGATATCTTTCATACCTGGCGTCTCCCTTTCTGGGTATCAAGCCACAGGTCTTACACTTCACATTCTTGAAGGTCACTTCCTTCATCCAATTTTCCTAATTTCTTACTTCATTGTCTCCTCAGTCTATCCGCGTCTCATTATTTATCCTTCGAACTATCTCAAGGTTTCCTCGAATCCTCCCAACTTACAGGGGATAAAATATATGTATCTCTTATGCCTTCAACCATCAATTTTAACTCATGGTGAATCACCCTCATCCTGACGATTACATACTTTTCTATTTCTATTGCTACGAGTCTTTAGGGTTTCCTCATACCCAACTCCCTTATCATTCCTCAAACTCTATTGCCTTTATATTCCTTTCCACTTCAGTTTCTTTTTATTTTCCTTTCTCTTATCATTATTTCATGAACCAACACAACATAAGTATTGATTTCAAACATCTCGTCATTCCGGATTCATGTCCTCAGAACGAATCTTGACAACTTTTACAACTTAGATTCATAATTCATCATACTCGTCTACCTTTATTCTGGCTCTAAAGCTTTTACACTATCTCCATAACCTTGGGAAGTACTTTTCTGAAAACAATTGACTGAACTTAAATCAGTTTATTATAATCTCTTGCGCCGTGCCTTCCTTGGCCTTTCACCAGCGGGTGGCCTCTCTCTTAGGAGGGTAAGTGACAAAAACAGTCTTTTGTGATTCGTCAATCATTTAGAATCTCAAATGATTCCTATACTTCCTTTAGCCAGGCTCTTGCCTCGACTGGGTCAGCTTGTTCCTTGGAACTCTGAGAGCTTAGCGACTTAAAGGTCCTGAAAGAATTTCTCACTGCATTATTTCCTCATGGTGGTGGTTGGGGAAAATAGTCTAAGTTCTGTCTAGAAAGGTCCAAAAATTGTCGTATAGGAGTACCGTCTCGGGTCTCCTTTCCTTACTCGACTTCTGTTTCCTTAGTCTGAACGTTCCCTCCTCCTCCCCATAATCGGGGTCATCCTACATGTTTTAAATCCTCATTTTCCACTTTATTATGTTATGGGTTCCTTCTATCTTGATGGCGACCTCCCTGACTATCACGTTCAGGGTTTGCTCTAAATCTTATTCCTCAAACTAGCTTTCATCTAAGATCTCATCTTTAAGCTCTTGAACATTTGGAACCCAAATTCTGTAGGAATACCTCATTATTCCCTTATCATCTTTCTCGGTATTAATCTCTTATCTATTTGTTGGCTCTCTGCCTTCATTCATCACTTTTTTCTGGCACAATATGTTCTTTTCCAATAATTCGGGCCGTATTACAATCTTAAACAGCTTTTCGGTACCGGCTCCGGTTACCTTCACTTCTATTTCCATTTTCTCAAAATCTCTTATCAACTCTCCCAAAGATATTTTCATCTTGAGTCTCTCCTTTATACTAAGGGCATTAGCCACCATTTTGGCTTTCCCTGGATGATAAAGAATCTCATAATCGTAATCCTTGATTAGCTCTAACCACCTCCTCTGGCGCATGTTGAGCTCTTTCTGCGTGAAAATGCAATAGAGCACTTATGGCTTGTGTAAATCTCGCACTTCTCTCCATACAAGTAGTGCCTCCAATCTTTAGGGAAAAACTATTGCCATGAGCCCAAGCTCATGGGTGGGGATATCGAATTTTATATTCCCTTAATTGTCTTGACGCGTACGCGATTACCTTGTTGTGCTGTATAAGAAGCACCCTAATTCCTTATGTGAAGCGTCACTACAAATCACAAAATCTCCTTTTCCATCCGGCAACGCCAACATAGGAGCCGTCACCAACCTTTGCTTCAGTTCTTGAAAGCTGTTCTCGCATTTCTCTGTCCATTTGAACTTCTCAGTCTTATGAGTAAGCCGCGTTAAAGGGGATACTATCTTTACGAACTTGAACGAACCTCCTGTAGTGACCGGCCACTCCTACCTCTGGTAGTCGCTCTAACAATGGTTATCAATTCCTCAGTGGTCCTTTATTCATTCTTGTCAGGATCCTCCATGGGATCCTCCTCAACAACAATCCCTTCTAGAAAAACATCCTCAACCGCTACATCTTCAATATGAACATCATCCGGTCCCTCGTTAGGACGCTCTATAGGATCCACAATCTGATCCCCAAAATATAGAAAAACATCATCATATTATTGCTCTTGAACTTCAGGGTTCGGAGTCCCACTACCATATACGATATCGAACTACGCTTCTATCACGATATTTATAAGGGTTCTCATAAGGGTTTTAACAGTCAGTACTACGTTAGGTAGTCCGACTATGAACTTGGCAAGAGTTCTTATTATCTTAATGAACTTATTATTTTAACGTAATATCATCTCTGAGGTTTATAACGCTTAGCTCTGATACCAATTCTGTAATACCCCCAAATCTGGGGTCGGGGATCCGGGTTGTCACGAGTTCCATTTCCCTTAATAACACCCAATCTTAATAAACAATCAACTACTCCGTACTGTGACCCCACAATAAACACACACACCACAAGTTATAGTCTCAGAGATGAATATACAAAAATAACACGAGTCATTTTATTCCACAATTATATGCCTTTACACCTTAAAAGGGTTTCTGAATAAATTTACATTTCTTTGTCATTGTTACAATTCATAAAGATACATAAGTCTGGTACATCAAAAGTTGAAAGCCTAGCCTATTGGTAGTTCCTACCTCAACTACAGCAACATCAACGCCTATAGGAAACTGCGGAACGTTTCATATCCGCTCGTGAATTGGGAGTTTGGTCCTTTTCATCTTGTCTATCTGATGTTGTGTGATGAAAGAAGAAAGCAAGGGTGAGCAACAAGCCCACCGAAATAGTATGTATAATAATTTACAATATATGAGCATTCTCATAGTACTCAAGAAAGTCTTGGTCAAATAAAAAAATGAACCAAGTTTGATATCTTATCGCGACCAAGTCGCAAAATATTCAGTATATATGTATATATACTTTTCAAAATCTTGGAAGTCCTCTTCCATGCATAATATACACAGAGTTCCGGTTGATAACTGTATAAAAATATTGTTGCAAGGTGATCTCATATATCTAACCTTGTCTCAACATTTTTGTGAAAATCTTTGTCATGCATAAGATAATCATTAACCAGATATAAGTTGAAAAGATGAAGTTACAAGATACTCCAATATACTTATATCTTTTCCGGATACTACTTGAACTACCACTGTTCAAGGTATCATCAGTTTCAAAAGTTCATCACATAGATGAGACTACAAGAAAAGACTTGAATAGATTCAATATTTGAAATATCCTCAAAATGAAATGAAGTTACGAGATACTTCATTTGATGAAAACATCATTTTGAAAACTCAACCCTGCCAACACTCAACAATCGCCCAACCGTAGCCTTTCTATCGAAGTGCTCTGGGTAGTGTTGCAGAAATATCCAATTGGATGATGAACTCATTACGGGAGTTTACCGTGCCAGGAAAACCACTCACGATGATCAGTCGCAGTAGTGCAACCCCACCATTTTCTACATGTAGAGGAGAACAGTCGGATTTACTTGTCAACCGAACCCTGGACTCCTAAGGAATGGACCGTCTTAGCGGAACTTCCAGGCCATTTGGGCCAATATAATAAGGCTGGGTCGGCGCCACTCGACCACTTACGCCACTCCTAGATCAGATGAAATCTATGACTCTGAAACGTAAAGCTCGTCCCCCCTTTCCCCAAGTAGAAACTTGTTGATACGACTCCACCAAGAAGTCGTATCTAGTTGAAAAGGAAAACTCACCGATATTTCCCAGGAGGTGCCTGTTAATGGATTAACTTGTTCCAAGAATTTTACTTCCCGAGTGTTGGGTAAGTAATCAAAAACTCTTTTATCAAAACAGCAACCTTGTTGCGAATATAAAATACACCACATAGCCGGATCCCTCAGGTTTTGAGCGAGTATTTAAATCCTCTTCGAAAGGAAGATCTTAAATATAAAAAAAATGAGTTTTGGGATCCGCCCTAACCTTTAAAAATCATTTTGAAGACTCGAAAACATTTTTAAGAATGTTTGGAGTAATGCTGATTTAATAAAATAAATCAGTCCCAATATATTAGAAAATATCTGAATATTATTATTTAAATAATATTCCCATAAAGAATAATCTTTATAAAAATAATTGAAGTAGAAGTTTTAAAACTCATACTTGAAATGAATAATAAATAACTAAAGATATACATATACGAAAGTACGATCTTTATTTGAATAATCGAAAATAAGTTTGATTATCGAAATATTATTCTTTAATAAAATAAAGAATATTATTTAATAAAATAAGCGGAGTCATAAGTCCTCGAATGAATATTCAAAACAATATTCATTAAATAAAATAAGCGGAGTCATAAGTCCTTGAATGAATATTCAAAATAATATTCATTAAGGGAAATAAAGTTATCGAATAAACCTTATTCGAATAATAGTTTTGAAAACTATTTATATATATATAAATATATATATATAATATACTCGGGAACATCGTCTCCCGGTTTAGAAAATATGTTCACCTTTGGGTCCCCTATACTAAGGGTATACGCAAATACTGCTTATCTCTAGCATAGGTATTATGCAACTTATAAGCAATTGAATCAACAATTAGATATCAAGATTACGAAACAGACATGTATAAAAACCATATCAGCATGCTCCAATATATCGCAAGATTTGCTAATAACCATCATGCATCTATCTCAAGATAATGCATATACATATATACATCACAACAAAAGTATAACGGGTAGAAAACTTGCCTAAGTGCTCCGGGGTACACTTAAGCTTAGAGTGGGTCTGGTAACCTATGAACAAAAACATAAGCCGGAATTAAACCACGGTCACTTAAGAAACTAGACTTTAACCAATTGAACCCTAACGTGTGCTTATGGTCATTCCTACGCTTAACAAATCACATAAGTCGTTCGAGTACCCTCGGCTCCACCATTTTTAATAAATTAACCGTTACGAATTTTAAGGCGACGCTTTCACGAATACCCTACCAACTGCCTAGTTCACTTTACATAATTGTTTCATACTCCAATTAGTCATTTAAGGGCCTTAACCAAGGTTTCAAAGTAAGGCGAGGGGTAATGGTTCGTTCGCGAAACGCCGTTACTTAAAACGCTCGTTTCTCCTAAACCGTACATCGGATTCAAGCGAAGCACATATCAAAACGAAGCTCGTAACATGAACTATCTAAACATGGCAAAGGTTAGAATCTTTCAGTGAGTTCACAGGTCCTAAAGTTAAGAACAGAACAGTTAAGGAAAATCAGGCATTATGACATTTATGTTTTTCGCAATTTCCAATTTTTAAACCACTCCAAACAACCACCATTCAACTCACAACCAACAATACAACCAACCCTCATCCAAACCTTACTACATCAGTCCCCAAACCTCAAGATTTTCCAATTTATACAACCCCACACATGAACTACTAGCTATACTTAAGTTTCATTTACTATAAATAAGATTTCAACATCCAAATCACTACAAATCCAATCCAAACTCTAAACACACAAGCATCATGCTTCTCATTTACTATAACCATCAAAACCATCATAATACTCAAAGTAAAGTTAGGGTTTGGATGTGTTATACCTTCCTTGGAGTGATTAGAGTAGCTAGGAAGTCTTAGGGAGCCTCCTACAAGCTTGATCTTTCCAAAGAAATCAAGAACACAAAGTTAGGTTTTGAAGTTTCTAAAAGTAATATTCAAAGAACTGTCAAAACGAGGGTCTTACCATGCTTATTTGGACGAGACTTGTGAACAAGAGTTGTAGGCCATCTCAATACCTTTCCAAAGAGCTATAGAACATACTATTTTAGTGAGTATTTAAGGAGATATGGTAGTTTGAAGTTGCTGCTCTGGTTTTGGCCGAGAGCTTTTGTTCTTGGAAAGCAAAAGTCAACTTCTAATTTGTGTTTTGTGATTTGTTTTGCCTTGGTGTTAGGTCACACACACTGTAGAGGGGGTGAATACAGTGTATAATATAATCAAATCTAACTTTAATATATTAAGTAACAGAAAACAAACTTTATTGAAACAATAAACTCTGTTACAGTATGGAACTGTTACCTCTCAGTGATGAACAAATATCACGAGAGCTGCTAGGGTTACAATGAATAAACTTCTCGAATATATGATAACACTTATAGTATAAACCCTATGTCTGTGTTTATATACTACACAGTTACAAGATAATCGCTAATTGATATGGAATTTAATTCTGCTTCCTAAAATATATCAATCAGATATCTTTTCTTCCAAGTATTCCATTCTTCACAGAATTCCTTCTTCATGCATATCTCTTCTTATGTTTATCTTGATCTTCTTTCCTTTAATCAGCTACTGTCCTTCTCTGATCATCCTTCAGCACTTAAGTTCTGATATCTAACTTCTGATGATTATCTCCTGATAATATAAGTACTGATATCCTTAAGTCCTGACTTCCAGTATAAGTACTGATCAACAGTTAAGTACTGATTTATCCTGTTAAGTAAGATCTGAAATCTAAACATAAATTATATTAGCCATGACATTATCAAATATATCTAACAATCTCCCCCAACTTGTAAATTAGCATAATATACAAGTTTAACAGATATTTGATGATGTCAAAAACATTAAGTACAAATGCATGAGAATTAGACTAGATAACTACAACTTACAGTCCTTAAAGCTTTACCAATATTCAACTTCTGATAACAACTTCAGTCTGTACAAATATCAGAATTTAAGCAGTTGTAGATCTTCGACTTGGCTTCATCATCTGATCTCTCTGATGTCAGGAGTTGTTCTGAGATAGTTCTTCAACAAACATTTCTCAGCATATCTGAGTTCATCAATCATTCTCCTTTTGGCATCTTTAAGCTCTGCAGTATCTTCACCAGTTTGAAAGATTGCAGCTCTGAGATCATTGATCTTTGCCTTTCTCAACTCCTGATCTAGTCTTATGACATAAGCTTTGTCAGACTCCAGATTGAATTTAAGTCCCTTAATACCAAGATATGTTCTGATCTGTGCAGTATTAGGCTTCATATCAACAATATCACCATTGTGATCTCTGTACTTTGGAACATATGTGCTGTCAGACTTAACAGAATAAAGCCTTTTCTGTCTCTGAATCTGTTCTTTTAAGTAGTTTGCAGCAGTCCCTGTTATTCTGTCATCCACTTGAAGTAAGAAAAGTACATGCTCCAATTCTTCAAAATACTTCAATGGAATGACATTTTGTCTTATATGATAAACCCTACCATCTGTCATGAAATACAACATGATGTATTCTTTCAAGTAGGTATGGTAAACCATCTGTACAGATTCCAGTTGATTCAATCTCTCAGGAGTTGCTCCAATACCTGGTTCACTCAAGGAAGTTGGATCATTGGTAGTGTTGTGTACTCTTCTTTCATCAGCACTTCCCAATCCAGTTTTATCTCTTGCTTCCTTTCCAGTAACTACTCTTGCTTCAAAACCACTTGCAGTAGTCTTCAAAGGTTGAGTCTGTTTTGCTTTAGTGAATCCTGGTAGGAGTGTCTTTGATCTATCTTCTGATATCAAGTTAACTTGAGCTATGTCAGAGGTTACTTGCTTCTTCTGAATATCAGAACTTACAATTTCTTGACTCTGAACAACTTGAGCCATATCAGAGGTTGTTTTAAGAACTTTTCTTGAAGTCAGAGCAAGATCATCCTTTTCATCAGTAATTTCTTCATCCTCAGGAGGTACATAAACCTTGATAGGTTCACCAACCTTTTCTTTACCCTTGGATCTTGGATCTATCTGTGGTTGTGATCTAGCCAATGTTGCTTCAGTATGTGTCCTTTCTTTGATCACAATGCCTTTGAGTTTTGGAAGTGACTTTTTACCAGAAGCTTCAGATTTAGATGTGACTTTCTCTGATTTAAGTCTGGCTTCTTCTTCCTTTAAACTTTCCAAGTCCATTCCTGGATTTTCCTGAAGAAATAACTGTCTTGACATTTCCTCATCAAGATCTAAAAGTTCATCAGAACTTATCCTTTTACCAGTAGCAGAACTTATTCTGTTCCCAGTATCAGAACTTGTCCTGTGACTAGCTTGTCTTGATGTGAATCCTCTACCTTGACTATGACCTCAACCCATTCCAGAGCTTCCTTGATCATCTTTTTCATTATCCTTTCCTGTCAGTGTTTTGTCAGTCTTGCATTTGGACTTAATCACTTTCTCCCCCTTTTTTGGCATCAGCAAGTAGTAGAAGAGAGATAAACAATTCCACTGAGGATTGGATTTCAGTTAGTTGTGATTGTTGAGAAGCTTGATTTGTCAGAATTTCATCAATCTGAGCTTGTTGATGATCTTGAGTCTTCTCAATATAAGCAATCCTGTCAATGGTAGGTTGGAAGAACTTTTTCTTATCAATTTTCCAAACTTGTTCCTTTTTGATAAAGTTCTCCTGAATCTTGTGTAGCTCTGCATGAGTAGTTGAATGAAGACCTTGTAAATGTTTAGTACTCAATGCAGTGACTCTAAGCTGGGTTTTAAAATCATCAGAATTTAACATTTCATCAGCTTTAGTCAAGTGCTCAGCAAGATGCTTGTCAGTTGGAACACATGAAACTGAGTTCCATTCCTTAGTCCACTCCTGACCTGCACGAGTTTCACTCCAAGGTACTGGTGCTTCCCCGGTAACAAACTTCTTAACCAGTTCAGACTTAGGAAGAGTCTGTTGAGGAGTATGTCCTGAAGGACCTGCTTTATCAGCATCTACAGTTGGAGCAGCATCACCAGTATCTCCAGCATTTGCAGCATCAGAACTTAAAGAATCAGTATCTTCTGATAAGATAACAGTGTGAGTAGCAATGGAGGCTTCAGCATCCTCTAATTGTTGATCTTGTTCTAAGTTCTGATCAACAGCCATATCCTGATGCTCACCTAAATTCTGATCATCAGCATCTTGATGCAGAGAAGGTGTTGTTGATAACTCTGAAATTTGAACAGCATCAGTAACAGGTGTTGTGGAAGGATTATTTGCTGTTGGAGCTTCTAAGAGAAGTACTGCAGGCACAACCAAGTGTTGAACATCAATATCAGCACTTGTGCCTGGATCAACAGAAGACACAGAAGGTGTGTTAGCCTTTTCAGAAACAGCTTTCTGAGATGGAGTTGATGGAGAAGAAGTGACTGGAGCAAATTCCTTGTCTTGTAAGATCAGAGATTCCTGATCCCCTTTCTTAGCTGCTTCCTCTTCATCATCTGAAACTGGCCTTTTTGCCCTCTGTTTCTTGTATCTCGTTGTTGATTTGGATTCCTTGGGAGTTTCAGGAACTGTCATTCTTCTAAGCCGTTTGAGAAGGCTAGATCCCCCAATTCCAGAATCCTTCTGAGAATTCACTTTCTCAGCTTCACCTACAACAGATTCTGAAGAAGGAACCTGTTCCTCAGTATCAGATTCATCTCTCAGTACAGTCCTCCTCCTCTTTTGAGGTGTTTGATGAATAGTTTTTGTCCTCTTTGGCTTGGAGAATGAGGGTTGAACAGTCTGTGAAGTAGAGAGATAGGATTTGAGATAAGTCCTGAGGGTAGGTTGAGTAGTATGAGTGGTAGGTGCTGAGGATGATGATTTTTGGGTGTTTGTGGTTGGTTGGACATCAGAGTAAACATATCTATAAGTATCAGGATCAGCATTTACTAGGATCTGTTTTACATACTGAGGAATCTGTAATGGTCTAACCACTTTTTTCTTAGTATCAGCATTTACCAGATCATTAAAATATCGTTTTGCAACTCTAAAAGGTGGGGTTGAGGAACTGACTAATTGAGGTTCATCAGTACAAAAAGTATATAGAAGTTGACAGAATCTAGCAAAATAGACAATATTTCTATCCTCTGTCATCCTATCCCCAATAAAACCAATTATTCCAGTTGCAACATCAAAATGAGTTTGATGGATAATATTATACCCTATATGCTGACTCAGAATTGGGATAACATCAAAATTCGAACATTTATTCCCAAAAGCTTTGGTGATGCAGTCAAAGAAGAAACTCCATTCTCTTCTGATATTAGCCCTTTTTAACTGCCCAAGCTTTGCCAAACTCTTTTCATATCCCAAATCAGTCATTAACTCCTGAAGTGTTGATTCCTCTGGAGTTGAAAAAGTACAATTTTCTGGGAATGTAGAGCTTTGCGTATTGTACCAGGAGTGACTACATAAGATGAATCACCCACTTCAAAAACAATATTGGGAGTGCCATGTTTACCACCATCATCAAAGTGCCCAGTCCACCAAAACGTCAGAACTTGTTGACTCGAAAAGACTTCAGGCTGTGTTAATGCGTACCCAATCTCACTGTGTGCAAGAAGATCTTGCACAAAATGCAATTCAGATGGAGCTTCAGCATGATCAAGAATTGCAGCATAGTTGTTTGGAACAAACTTAGCTCCATCAATGATTAAATCCTTAGGTGCCATGTGAAAATTTGAGATTCAAAAGTGCCTGTTAGGTGTTTGATAAGATGGCTGTATGAAAAACCAACGTGAGAAGAAAGAGAGTAAAAGTAAGTAAAGAGAAAAAAATACGAAGGAAATAAAAGATTAAAGAAATCCTCTCTCTATTGTACTTATACTCTGAACAAAAATGTTACCGTTGGACACCTGTCAGACATGCAGTAATAACGGATAGTTACTGGGCTCGAGAAAACAGGAATCATTACTTACCCAGTTGCCTATTTTCAAGGAAAAACCGTTCCACTTACCCAAATATTCCATTAATCAAGGTAAAACAGTTTTAATTCAAAATTGAAACTGTTCCCACTGAGTTAATTATTTTTCACTGCATCATTAATATTCTGAAATTAAATCACGTAAAAATGACCAAGATAAATTAGATGAGTAAGTGCTGATAAAAAAAAATCAGAACTTATATTAAAACAGAATTTATATGGTCATCAGAATATCAATTAGGATTTATCAATGCATTACAAAATATCTTAGAGACAAAATCTTGAAGTAAAAACAAATTTCATTAATATATCAAGAGAATACATTTATGAAATGGAAATTACATCAGTACTTATACAAGATTTCCCTAAGCTACTAAACCTAACATCAACAGCCTTAGTCCTAGCTAAGAAGCCTGACAAAGCTGATGATGAAGAAAAACAGGAAGAAGACAAGATTAAATCATTTCTTCTTCTTCCTACTCTCGACAAACAGAATGGCGAGTCTGATGATTCGCTCTTGCTGGCGGAGAGCTGCCAGTCTTTCCTCCTCCAATCGCTCCAAATGGCGATGATAATCCATATAGAAGAATAGGAGGTGGGTCAGTACCTCCTGTGGGACAGAGTCCCATATCTCCTCAGGAATGGCTGTGACATGCCAATCCTGCTGCCAGTCGGCACAGCTTAGCTCCATATTGAAGTTTTGGTAGTTCAAAAACATGTTGTATCTGACCATTGTGTTTTTGAAAGAAAAAGTATGAAGGTAAGTGTGTGAGAAAGAATTTGATGGGAAGGCTGATGTGAAGTGGCTGCTTATATAAACAAGAGAATGCCAGGAGACGTAAAAGTTTTTAATGCTGACAGGTAGAATTAATTCTACCTCGTCTCCCTAGACTTTGAAAAAGAATAACATTCATTGGAAAGAGGAAACATGGTTTAAAGCGCACAAGAAACAAGTAACAGTGGACTGTTCAAGTACAAATACCATTAACCCTAACCATAGTGACTATTAATCTTCCACTTCAACATATTCAAATATTAACTGAGACTGTTATCAAATTTTATTCACAGATAAGGCAAGTAAAACATTAGACTGTAATATCAGAACTTAGACTTATATCAGAACTTAACAGTCATCAGAACATAATTTCTTAACTTGAAAAAGGAATGCCTATCTTAGTAAGTCCTCATACAAGTTCTGAGTTATACTCTTCAGAACTTAATCATCAGAATATGCAACCAGATCTTGTCCTCAGAATTTGTGCAATAATGACACAATGACTGTTTATCTAAAATATCATAGACCTCCACAGAAATTTTTATCATTCAGATGGAGTGATTAGTGTGTGCATTTAGCTAAATAACAGACAAAGAGTAAAGTCTGATTCACTTCAGTACATCTTAGAAATAAGGCATAACTAAAATTTTGCTAAAGAGTTGTCATTGTCCTGAAACCTACTGATGAATGAGTTCATGCTTGAGTCCACCTCAACTGTTTTGTGCTAATTTTATGCATCTTTTGAAATTCTATTTTACAGTGGCTTCTCAGTGTAAATGAGTCACGACTGCTTATCAGAATTTATGCTATTATCAGAGTATTTCTCCAGTAATCATAGAGTGTGAAAAGTCACCAAGAAAATATTTTGCTTTTTTAATGCATATTTACTTAATACCAGCAATGCACTTGGGTCGTCCCTTCCACATTTTTACTCTAGATCTCAAAGGAGTACTTGATTTTATTCTTTTATCTTTTTGCTTTTTCTTTTGATAAGTGAGGTTTATCAGCACTTAGTACATTCAACAGTTTTACTAGTATCAAAACTTAACAGATGAATAGCATTATTCTAATTTGGGACTTAGTAATAAGATAAACAAAGTAAACTCAACTAAGCTCAATTATCAGAATTTGCTAGTGTCATAAGATTTCCACTGAAATAATTACTTCTTACATGGAATCATTTGTTTATTGAAGACTACTAGGTCAGTATCTAGCACAGTTATCCTCATAGGATTGAATAGTTACTTAAACAGACATATCACTTATCAGAGTTTAGAAACATATATTAGACAACAATCAGTACTTAAACGCGTATTTCAATTAATCACAGAATAAACAAAGAGATTACATTCTGTAAATACTGATCATAAAGTCTGATGTATCAGAACAAAACTAGACAAATTTAGAAAAAGAACCTGAAACCATTCCAAGTTCATTTACCAATCTTGTAAAAGTGGCTTCACATAGTGGTTTTGTGAAGATATCTGCTAGTTGTTGATCTGTTGGAACAAAGTGCAATTCCACTGTACCTTCATCCACATGTTCCCTTATGAAGTGGTACCTGATGCTGATGTGCTTTGTCATAGAGTGTTGAACTGGATTACCTGTCATAGCAATAGCACTTTGATTATCACAGTAAATAGGGATTTTGAAATATGTTAACCCATAATCCAGTAACTGATTCTTCATCCAAAGAATCTGTGCACAACAGCTTCCTGCAGCAATATACTCTGCTTCTGCAGTTGATGTGGAAATTGACTTTTGTTTCTTGCTGTACCAAGAAACCAATCTGCCTCCAAGAAATTGGCAGCTTCCACTTGTGCTTTTCCTGTCAATTTTGCAACCTGCAAAATCTGCATCTGAGTAACCTATTAGTTTAAAATCTGATTCTCTAGGATACCATAATCCCAGAGCAGCTGTTCCTTTAAGATACTTAAAGATTCTTTTCACAGCTGTTAAGTGAGGTTCTCTTGGATCTGCTTGAAATCTTGCACAAAGGCAGGTAGCATACATGATATCAGGTCTAATAGCAGTTAGATAGAGTAGAGAGCCAATCATACCTCTGTAGTCAGTAATATCTACTGATTTACCGGTATCCTTATCCAGTTTTGTTGCAGTGGCCATTGGAGTGGATGCACTTGAACAATCTTGCATTCTAAATTTCTTCAGCAAGTTTCTGGTGTACTTGGTTTGACAAATAAAAGTGCCTTCTTCATTCTGCTTGACTTGAAGGCCCTGAAAATAGCTAAGTTCCCCCTATCATACTCATCTGATATCTTGACTGCATTAGTTTGGCAAACTTCTTGCAAAGTTTTTCATTTGTAGACCCAAAAATGATATCATCAACATAAATCTGGACCAGAAGTAAGTCCTTTCCATGGTTGAGGTAGAACAGTGTTTTATCTATTGTTCCTCTGTTGAATCCACTTTCCAGAAGAAACTGAGCTAAAGTCTCATACCATGCTCTAGGAGCTTGCTTAAGTCCATAAAGTGCTTTATCAAGCCTGTAGACATAATCTGGATGTTTGGTATCTACAAATCCTGGAGGTTGTTCAACATATACCTCCTCCTCCAATTCTCCATTGAGAAAAGCACTTTTCACATCCATTTGAAAGACAGTAAACTTTTTGTGAGCAGAGTAAGCCAAAAATATCCTCATGGCTTCTAACCTAGCAACTGGTGTAAATGTTTCATCATAATCAATTCCTTCCTGTTGAGAATATCCTTTGGCAACCAGCCTTGCCTTATTCCTTGTAATTATGCCATCACTGTCAGTTTTGTTTCTGAATACCCATTTTGTACCAACAACAGATCTATTCTTTGGTCTTGGCACTAGGGTCCAGACTTTGTTTCTTTTAAATTCATTTAACTCTTCCTGCATTGCTTGCACCCAATCAGCATCTTGAAGAGCTTCTTCAACTTTCTTTGGCTCAGTCTGAGAGAGAAAAGAATTGTAGAGACATTCATTTGAAGTACCTGTTCTAGTTCTGACACCTGCATCAGGATTTCCAATTATCAAATCAGGTGTATGTGATTTTGTCCACTTCCTTGCAGATGGAAGGTTTTCTCTAGAACTGGATGCTCCCCCATGATCCATGCTATCTTCATTTTCTGATGCTCCCCCTGAAACTGTGCTCTCTGAGTTGGATTCTTCAGTATTTAGATTTTCAGCACTATCAGAACTTGGCTTATCAGAACTTGACGAATCAGAACTTGAAGAGCCAGATGTATGTTCTGATGTTTCTTGAGCTGTGGTAGGATCTTGAGTATGCTCCCCCTGCATAAGTGCATCTTCCCTTGGCGTAGCCACCACAGTTTCAATAACATCAGAGTTTATTCCATCAGAGTTTACAGTATCAGGACTTAGAATGTCAGGAGTTTCAGTATCAGAATTTTAGTCTTCATTTTCAAATCTCAGCTGATCATGGTCAATGAAATCTTCAAGACCAGTAATCTTCTTGTCATCAAAAGAGACATTGATAGATTCCATGACCACTTTTGTTCTCAAATTATAGACTCCGAAGGCTTTTGTGAAAAGTGAATATCCAACAAAGATTCCTTCATCAGCTTTTAGATCAAACTTTGATAACTGTTCAGGATGAGTCTTGAGAACAAAACACTTGCATCCAAATACATGAAAGTATTTCAGATTTGGCTTCTTTTTCTTCACCATCTCATATGGTGTTTTTCCATGCTTGTTAATGAGTGTTGCATTTTGAGTAAAACAAGCAGTCTGCACCGCTTCAGCCCAGAAATAGGTTGGAAGCTTTGCTTCTTCAAGCATTGTACGTGTAGCTTCAATGAGAGTTCTATTCTTCCTTTCAACAACTCCATTTTGCTGTGGAGTTCCAGGAGCAGAAAATTCCTGCTTTATTCCATGGTTTTTGTAGAACTCTTCTATTATCAAATTCTTGAACTCAGTGCCATTATCACTCCTTAAAATTTTCACAGAATCTTTGACCATTTTGTCCAGAGGTTTGACATGATCAATCAAGATAGATGCAGTTTAACTTTTTGTGTGCAAGAAATACAATAAACCCTATGTCTGTGTATATATACTACACAGTTATAAGATAATCGCTAATTGATATGGAATTTAATTCTGCTTCCTAAAATATATCAATCAGATATCTTTTCTTCCAAGTATTCCATTCTTCACCGAATTCCTTCTTCATGCATATCTCTTCTTATGTTTATCTCGATCTTCTTTCCTTTAATCAGCTACTGTCCTTCTCTGATCATCCTTCAGCACTTAAGTTCTGATATCTAACTTCTGATGATTATCTCCTGATAATATAAGTACTGATATCCTTAAGTCCTGACTTCCAGTATAAGTACTGATCAACAGTTAAGTATTGATTTATCCTGTTAAGTAAGATCTGAAATCTAAACATAAATTATATTAGCCATGACATTATCAAATATATCTAACACTTGGCTTGGTTGCTACCTTTTGTTTGTTAATTAAATTGTTACCATGGTAAAAATTGTGTGGCTCACAATCAACCAACCAATCCTTCCCACTTTGTCATGCTCATGTCATCTGCTTATGTCATCTTGTTACACTTGTCTTCCTCTTGTTGGTGTGATGACATCATCCATTAACCTCTTTGATTAACCCCTAATTACTTGGCTAATGACCGCTGATCTGTTATACGGTTCGCTTAACTTTCGTTCTCGTTTATCGTTTGAGGGATCATACCCGGGGTCTTATTACTTGGGTTCCCCTAAACCTTTCCCAATATTTTATATTCCTTTTATGATCCTCTCTTATAATCCTTGAATTAAATCCTTTTAATCATGTTACCTTATACTCAATTCTTTCGATATCTGGTGGATTTTCGGGAAAAATCAAAGTGTTTGAATTTGGATTCTGACGATCTTTACATACACTTATTTACTTTATGAAATACTAATACGATCTTAGAATTTCCATAACAGTACTCCTATATAGTGTGGTCTGATAATTTTCCTTAATCAGCATCATCAACAAAAGTTACTATTCATCCGTGTTTCAAAAATTCCAAAAATTGGGGTTATTACATAAACTATGGTATATCTTATTTAAACACTTGAATAGATAAAGCCCGCAATAAAACCAAAACAAGTCTTTTATTAATATCAATGAAATCAAAACAGATTACATAAAAGTTATTCCTAAATCATCATACATGATTGGACTTAGGACACATCTCTTTCAATTTACACATGGGGCGTGCCCAAGGCACGCCATGGGAGCTCTCGGGTCGCGACCCCCTTTTCTCTTCACGGGGTGCCCGAAGTTATGAGCTCTTGGGTCGCCACCTCCGCGCAAGGTGGGGCTCGCCCAGAGCGTGTAGGCTCTCGATTCGGGGCCCTCACGTAGTGTGGGGTGCGTCCGAGATATTTCTCGGAGCCCAGGTTACAATTTTTTATTTTTCCGTTTGGGCGTGTCTTAGCTCCTTCAAAATATACTTTGATTTGTTGGTGTTGCGGCACATCTTAACCTTTTTCCTTTTTTTTGTTTTGTCGCAACTGGACGACGACTCGCCTACTCATTTTCATCCGTTCGTGAAGTTGAATCGCAAGTTGGGGCTTTCCACCACCCCGCTTCGGTCGTCATCTCCTTTGTCGGCTTCATCCTTACTTTATCTATCTTGGAGTGCGATGTAGGTCCTCTTTAGTTATCTCCCAATAGTTGGAAGTTGACATTGGATTTGTTTTTGTTGTGTGATAGTCAAGGCTTTAGTATGCCTACTGCGAGGGAGGTTGCTTATTATTTGGCCTTCGTCGGGGTGTCAAGGGCTTTTACTCATTGGTTGCTCATCCGTGCCATGACTTGTCTGGGTATTCTGGGGGAAGGAAGAGCAATTATAAGAGGGCCAAGGACAACTTCTTCTACTTGTATGATGTTGAGAGAGTTCGCACTAGTTTTAATGGAGATGCTTGTGAGTCTTTCTAACTTGTTTTTTATTTATTAATTTTATTAATATTCTTTTATCCTTTCTTATTCCATAACATCATCTCTCGCTCCCTCAAATAGATGAGAAGAGTGTGATGAGGTTGAAAGGTGCGGTCGCAGAGAGTGCTCGTGCGATACTTTATATTCTCGATGCAGATTTTAATGTTGAGGCACTTGTCACGGAGGACAACTTGAAAAATATTGGAGTGCTTCATCCTGATGTGGATTCCAAGCACGTGAAAAAAGATGATGTAGATACCACGACGGGAATCCCACCTCCCCCGGTACGTCTTGGGCGCGCTCAAGTAGTGTATCTCCTCTAGGCACGCCCTAAAGGATACACATTGGGTATGCCCACGTAAGAATAACCTCTTTTGATTATCTTGCCTTAGTCTATTTTTCATACTCCATGTACTTTTCCTTATATGCATTCTTTCATACGCATGTATATATTGATGTCATGCTTGTTTTATTTACATCTTTATGCACTCATCTCATCTTTCCGCATTTTCATATATGCATTGCCTTACTTACGTATATCGTGCTAAGTCGTCTCATATTTATCTTTCAAGTAAGCCTTCTTTTCAGCACGAGGCATGCCCTTGTTCTCCTCCCCCGGAGGTTGTTCATGCACTCCCAGTCCCTTCGCCAAAGCGTACTAGAGCTAGCACGAAAGTTGGTACTTCGAAGAAGGTGAAGGCTTTTTCTTTACTTTCCCAAGTGGAATCTCACTTGGGTCCTTTCGTCACTCCAATCCTGAGAGGCATTACTCGTTCGGAGAGCCTTGAGATAAAGCGAAGGAGTTTTTTTGCTCATGGTACTACTGCGGAAGAGAAACTGTCAGGACAGGTGGAGAAGCTGAGACAGCAGAGAGAGATCATCATTTGACTTGCGTAGCCCTTGAAATTCGACACTTGCCGAGAAGTGTCAGTTTCATACAGCTGCACGGATGGCAGGAGGAGAGGAGAGAGATTCATGATAAGAGGATTGAGCTGGGTTTTCTATGCTTCTTACTACTTTCTTGTCCAACGATCCTACATATGATTTTTGCTCTTTCGATGCAGAGAAATTGTCTTATATTGCTGACTTCGGGAGGGATAATACACATGCCATTGTTGATAGGAGGGTCTCCTTAGGATTCGACCATCGCCATGTTCAGGCTTCGGATGTGCCCGTCGCAACAATATGCATGAGAGGAGTCGTGGCTGATGTGACTGACGTTGGTGCTCTTAAGGATGGTATTACCCCTACGTATGATGTTATGCCCGCGAGTGATGATCCTCCCACTGCGGCTTCTCCTTATGCATATTATCTATTATCAACCCCCCGAGAGTAGGGGTGCGCTTTCTAGGCCCTCCGCTTCTGTGAAAGTGTGCCTTTTAGGCTCTTTACATCTTGTACTATTTTCCGTATATCTTTTGCTACTTTGTGACTAATTCTATGACTTTTATTCGAGGTACGGGCCTCTGTAAAATACCTGCAACGAGTACGAACTTATTTACTTATTGCACTTCGTATCTGAACTCCATATCCTTTTTATATGTTGTCGCTTAATTTTTTCCTTAGAATACTTTCTTCTTGCAAAAGTTAAACAACCAAGAAACTTGTGACTAGAATGAAGTAACTCCAAAAATTTTCCACGCATGGGGAATCCTTTTTAGTGCGTGCCCTAGAATGTAAATGGCTCCTTCGGGAGGCTTTTGCTTCTTCTAGCATGTATGAGAGCTATTCTTGATACTCTTGTAATTATAACAAAGCAATAAATAAACTCATAGTTTTAACAACTTAATCCAAACAATCGTACCCTTGGAGAAAGGCGTCCTAGGGCGCTCCCTATGAAGTATAGCATTTCGTCGGGAAATTTTGTGTCTTCTAGCTTGCTTAAAAATAGTATTTTTTTTCTTCGATGATTAACATAACTCAAACTTATCGTAATACCAAGAGTTGTTATTCATATCTTCAAGATAGAAACTTTGAAATAAAAAACTTCAACATTTTATTAATAATACGCTTTTGTGCAAAAATTCGCACTAGTTCCAAGCGACATTATTGTCGATTGGGTAATTAAAGAAACAAACAAGAGTGAACATCCTACAACTAACGCTAAGTGAGATAGTACATGCACTACCCCCTAGGCTAGGAGGAATTTAATTTCATCTAGTCTACTATTCGGGTTAAGCCCAATTTGACCGAAGCCGCACCTTACATGAGGAATCCCCACATTTCATTCATAGCTCTAGCATCGTATAAATCGAACGGCATACATAAGTTGGGATCAAACTCTTCCTCCATCTCTTCGTCTTCAAGCTCTTGCATTGAATCTTCCATTTGCTTTTTAACTTGTACGCCCTTTTCCGGAGAACTTTCCAAAATGACATCCTTTACGACCAAAGTTGCATCTTCTTCTATCTCTTCTTCAATTTTAATTTCCTCAACTTCCATATTTTCTTTCTCCGATTCGTTAAAAGAGTATAACATGTTGATCCTTTCACTCTGGTTAGAACTCTTCTTGCGGAATTCTCTTATAGATTTGTTATAACATTCCCTTAAATCCGCTTGACATTCTCGGACACATCACATGCCATTTGGTGTTGGAAACTTTATGCATAATTGGTGGATTGAGATGATTACTCGCATCTTTTTTAAGAAGGGTCATCTAAGGAGGATATTATACGAAGACTCTTGATCTATTACCATGAATTAGATGTCTTATGTAGCTGATAAAGGCTCTTTTACTATGGTTAATGAAAGGTCGATGGTTCATTTTACTTTAACCGCCTCTCTACAAAATCCGTAAACGTAGCATTCTTCTTTCACCATATCCTTATCTCACAGGCCTAGCCTCTTGTATGCGTCATAATAGAGAAAATTTAAAGAGCTCTCATTATAAATGAATGCTCGACGAACACTCATTATTCCGATATTGACTCTTATAACTACGACATCATAATGAGAACGACGTACCCGATCCCGATTCTCTCTCTTTGCATCGATGAGAGGGATTCTTCTATTTCTTTTGTATGGTCGTCGGTAGCTTTATGAGTGCCGTCTATATAGTGAGGTCCTCCAAAGATAACATTGACACATTTTCTCTCGACATCATCCTCCTTCTTGTTTTTTACGCTTTGAGTATGCCCAAGCCTTTCCAATCCAAGAGGGAGATCAACATGGGCTTTCTTTTCCTCTTCGTCTCTTTTTTTCCTTAATTGTCGTTGATTTGAAGTTTCATAGACTTTTGTCATGCGCCATTATACACCCTCAACCTTTCGCTAAGTTATTATTTCTTTGCAATTAATGTATTCTTCACCACAAAGTGTCTTTCTTTTCTAAGGAAGCATGCAAGTGCATACACTAGATCTCTCGCTGAGTGTGTGAACATCATTTACTTTGGCATTATCGGTTCTTTGCTCGACTTGCCATCTTCGGGCACGTTTAATCCCTCTCTAAGTCTTCTTGAAACTCTTGTTGCGACATTCCCCCTGAAGACCTTCTTCAGTATCTTAAATCCTCCGATAGCTTTTTCCTTGCTCGTGATAAGAGCTTCTTTTATCTTGTCGCAGAAGAGCATGCTTGACATCATAGAGTTTTTCTTTCTTTTTGGGAAGCACATCGGTGCGTATAGGGAGATATTCCTTGGATTGATCTTCATTCATCCGTTTTTTCACGATCAGGATCCTTAGATCTTCATCATCAAATTGCTTACCCAAACGGTCTTTTATTCAAGAAGATGGAACTTGATTTTTTCCAATTTTCAAATCGTTGGATTGGACCGTCTTGGGTTCATCATTAATTGATTTCTCTTTGGAGTGATATCTTCAAGGGAAATGTTGACTTTCATCGCCCTCGCTCAGACCTAAATTTTTTCTAAAGTGCTTTAAAAAATATTTCATCCAATAAAATTATTCCAAAAAACCACCGTTGTTTAAGCATAACGGTGGATCTTCATCCTCATGTTGCTTAAAACATGCATTATCATGCCGTTTGAGGCGTTCATCATCATGTCGCTTGAAGCGATCATTAGTCTGCCATTTAAAGCGTTCATCATCATGTCGCTTGAAGCGATCGTTAGTCTGCCGTTTAAGGTGTTCATCATTATATCGCTTAAAGTGATCGTTAGTTTGTCGTTTAAGACATTTATCATCATGTCGCATAAAACGGTCGTTAATTTGCCATTTAAGGCGTTCATCATCATGTCGCTTAAAGCGATCATTAGCCTGCCATTTAAGGCGTTCATCATCATGTCACTTAAAGTGATTGTTAGTTTGCCGTTTAAGGTGTTCATCATCATGTCGCTTAAAGCGGTCATTATCCTTTTGCTTAAAACATCCATCTCCATATTGTTTGAAGCGTTCATCTCCATGTTGCTTGAAGCGTCCATCTTCATCAGAGTTACAACTGTTTTTGTGAGAATTTCCACCATTGTATACATATTTTCCTCCTAAGATTTGATTTGATTCAACCCCTCCTTCTAGCGCCAAATTATAAATGGAGGAATTTGGTTAACAAAGATTTGAAGTTCGCGACCGGAATCAAGATCTGCAGCAGTGGTCCGTGATCAGGGAAATCACCAGAGTGCGTTGATTTGTGCTTAAGAAATGGCTAAGATTGCTAGAGTTTATGTTTTCCTTCTCAGATCTCTTAAACATGTGCCCTCATAATGTTCCTACATACCTCTTTTTAAGAGGATCAAGCCGTACGTAGTTCTTGGGGAACAAGAAAGCTAGATGGACTTGGCTTCTCGTTTCGCGACCCAATAGGAGTTGTCAAACCAACTTCCTATTATAACTCAAACATTAATTTGCTTTAGGAGTACCCAGCGATGCGGCTTAGTCACAAAGGCCCAAGGCTCAGTTACGACTTCGGAACTTCACAGATAAGGAAACTCCCCGATCGGTGGATATCCTATCCGCTACCGCTATCTTCGTCGATCATAACAGCAGGTATATCCATGACTTACCACAAATACTCAAGCGCATCCTTGCCCCCGATCAGGATAACCCACCAGACTACAGGACAAGTGATCCAAAGCGTATAAGTGCAAAGTGCGACATAATCCCAAAGTTTCCCGGCGAGGTCAACCCGACGAATGCAGAGACAAGGCTCTCAAAACATACACTAAGTTTTTACGACCGTTCCCCTACGAGGACAACTTGCAAGAATACAGAAAGATGCCTTTAATAAGTTTTTCGGGACGACGGGCTCCCAGAGGCCCCTTTTCCTTCTTCGGGCGCGCCTTGGTAAGGATTGGAGTCCTCCAGAGGCCTCTTTTATATCTAGGGCACGCCCTAGGCATGGAGAGCTCCTATGGGGCTCCTCTTTTTCTCTTGTATGATTCTTATGCTTCATTTACTTCCTAGATCAGTTGTGGGAGCAACCTCCTTGTTAATTCTTTCTAGTCATTCCACTTGCATTGCGGAGCGGCCACCACGTACGGCCATATAGCACGAGGCGCGCCCTAAGAGGGTCTAGGGTAATTCTCCTGGAGCCCGGATCATTCTTTGTTCTTTGTTCTTTGATTGCTTTACTCTTTCTCTCTTGTCTTATAATTATTATTTATAAACTCTTTATCAATATCGTCTTCTACTATGACGACCGTCGTGGTATTCTCATAGTGGCCCCGCAATATCATCGCCATAGCGGCTGTCACGCACCTCCTTCACTATGGTTGTTGTAATCTCCCATTGTGAAGGTCATCGTAAACCTTCATGTAAAACTTCACCAATCGTCGTTGTAACTTCTAATCG
Organism: Apium graveolens; assembly: GCF_009905375.1. Lineage (NCBI taxonomy): Eukaryota > Viridiplantae > Streptophyta > Magnoliopsida > Apiales > Apiaceae > Apium > Apium graveolens. The sequence continues at coordinate 153,662,248 of NC_133656.1, forward strand.
TCAATAGTCGTCGTAAGCGACTCCCATATAGGGTTAACCCTATATAGGGCGCGCCCTAGGCTCCATAAACGCGTTCTTCGAAGCTCGTCCGTATTCTTCCTCGGCATTTATCCGGCCCATTTCCTTCAAGACCCGATAAGATACCCATTACGATTTTATGATATGACATATGCCATTTATTTTTTGATAAATAAATTGGAGTATGTAAGAATTTAAGTCATGCATGCAGAGGCGGATTTAGGGGGTCCAGAGGGGTCCCTGGCCCCCCTAAGATTTAGATAAATATTAGATAGGATGTATTCAAAACATAGTGATGCCATAGATGAGTTGGTAAGCACAATTATTTTTTATCTAGCAAACCAGGGTTGAAATCCTCTCTATTGTTTTTTAGATTTCCTTTTTCAGCTTTATCCTTGGTTTTGCAGTATTACTGTCAAAACTTGCTAATCATTTTTGGGTTTTTCACTTTAAAGTTTCGGAAGCTTAACATTTTGTTACGTGCTGATTCTCAATGATCAGGAGGAGCTCAGGATCTGACTGTTTTGGATGTCATTAGTATTTGATGTGCCGTCAGGATTTGATGCATCATCAGTATTTGCAGAACATCAGCATCTGAAGGCAGTCTGTTGTGAAGATTAATTATGTTCCTTATTTTGAGGGATGGATATCTGTTGCGTTCTGAGTGATAGGACTTTGTATATTCAGTTAAGATATGTATCATTTTCTGTTAGTAATTGATAATGCATATCCTAGACTGATTTGTAGCAGCTGTGTATTATATAAACAAGGTTTAGGTCACCACATAGTGATTAAATCGAGTATTGTACGACCTAGCAGCTCTCAAGAACATCAGTATTTCTTGAGAGAGTTTGTAACAGTTTTTATCAAAAATATAAAGAACTGTTATATTTTTTATACTTGTTCGAAACGTTTATACAATTGTATTTAACCCCCCTTAAACAATTATAATATTACTGGTATCAGAGCAAACTGATAAATTTACAATCAGAAGCGATCTAAATATGTCTCTGAACAAGTATGAAAGTATTAAAATACCCATTCTGAAAAAGGCTGAATATCCTACATGGAAGGTGAAGATGCTCATGCACCTGGAGGCTACAGATCCAGACTATCTCGACATAATCAATGATGGACCCTACATGCCAACAAAACTGGTGCATGCAACTCCTACTGTTGCTGAACACTATCAGTTGAAGGAGAAGATTGAGTGGACACCAGAAGAGAAAGTTGATATGCTGAAAGATGCAAAGGTAAGAAACATTTTGCATAACATCCTTGATTCTGTGATGTCAGACAGGGTTATAGCCTACAAAGATTGCTAAGGAGATCTGGGATGCTCTTGAAACTTAATGTCAAGGAACCATGACCATCAAGAAGAAGAGAAGGGCTGTTCTAATTCAAGAAGATGAACATTTTGAGGCCAAACCTGATAAATGTCTCACCGACATCTATGACAGGTTTCCCACCCTTCTCAACAATTTATCCTTTGTGGGAAAGGTGTATGATCGGGAGGATTCAAATACTAAGTTTCTGAGAGCCTTGAATGGGGAATGGGAGACTCAGACTTCAATTATACAACATCAGTATGATTTGGAAATAATCACCCTAGATGAAGTCTATGGCATGATGAGAACTCATGATCTGAAAGTTCAGCAAAGGAAAGAGAGGAAATGCAATAAGGGAAAATCGCTTGCTCTGAAAGTAAATGCGAAAGCTTCAAAAGAAAGGTCTGTTGAAGCTGCAAGGAAAAAGAACAATCTACCAGAATTAGATACTGATGATTCATCATCAAATCCTGATGATGATACTGATTCTGAAACTGATGAGAACGTGACAAATTCTGATGTTATACAAATGGTTGTATTGTTAAAGGCTTCAAGAGGATGCAATTCAGGAAGTCTCTGAAGAATAAAAGCTTCAGGAAAAAGTTCACTGGAGGAGAAAGGAAGTCATCTGGAAGAAGAGAAGGGAAGGACTCTAAAGATGGAAAAGTTGACAGGTCAAAAATCAAGTGCTACAACTGCGAAGAACTTGGTCAGTTTGCTATATAGTGCAAAAAGACAAAGCATGACAAAGGGAAGAACAAATCCTTGATTACATCAAACAAGGATTGGATGGACTCCACTGATTCTAAAAATGAAGAAACATCCTATGCACTGATGGCTAGCTTTGATGCTCCTACTTCCTCTGATTCTAAGGTATCAACTTCCTTCTTCTCTTTTGATACTGAAGATATATCTGAACTAAAATCTATTCTTAAGTCTCTTCATGGAAATTTTAAAAATAAGATTTTGGAGAACAATAGGCTGTTAACTGAAAATGAAATCTTAAAGTCTAGGAATGATCAGTTGGAGTCTGACTTAGTAAATCAGATTGAAATTCAGAAATAATGTGAGAAAGCTAAATATACAGTAAAGATACTAGAAGCTAAGTATAGTATGTTAGAGAATGAATTAAAAAATGAGAGGAAAACTCTTAAATCCTGGACTGATTCAGGAAAAAAGGTTCATTAGATGATCTCTTAAAAAACTGGAAAGAATGACTTGGTTATGTAGATGGAATTAAGGATGTTGACACTAAAAAATAAAACTACCTTTAAGACTCCTGTTAAGTTAATCTCTTCAGAAGCTGATGAACCCAAATCTACCTTTGAAAAGGGTTCAACATCAGCATCCCAAGAAAAGTCAGTAAGTGATAAATCTCAAAGAAAGGAAAACAAGGAAACCATTAAGACTGTTAAGAAAGAAAAAAATATAGGACTTTTGTCTAAAAGACATTTGAAAAAGAAATTATCTGAGGTTACTCACAAAGCTCAAGTTAAAAGTCCTAAAAGAAACATGATGGTAAGCAAGGTATTTCTAAGGATTCTAGTTATAAGTTTGTTCCCAATGCTCCTAGAAAAACTTGTTTTAACTGTGCTAATACTAATCATCTTGCTATTGATTGCAGGAGGAGTAAGAAAATGAAAAATGTTATTCCTGAGTCTGATGTTAGGGGTAGATCAATATTTTATAAACCACAAAATCCTTGTTTTCATTGTGGTAGTAGTTGGCATTCAATTTACACATGTAGTTCCTATCATAAGCTGTATCACAACTATTATGAACCTTTGCCTAAATTCAATAAAACTGCTTATGTACTCAATTCTTCTACTTCTACTAAATCTACTTCTGATAAGACAAATCCTGACAAAGGAAAAACTGTCATAAATATTTATGAATCACAAAGGCTTAAGTTGTCCAAAAAGAGGGCCCAACAAGTGTGGGTCCTTAAAAATCCTTCTTATTAATTACTCTTCTGACTGCAGGGTAACAGGAAAAACACTCTTATCTTGGATAGTGGATGTTCAGGACATATGACTGGAAATAAATCCCTGCTGTCAGAGTTTGAGAAGAAGGATGGACCAGATGTATCTTATGGAGATGGAAATGTAGGACACACTCTGGGATATGGCAACTTGATAATTGGAAAGGTAGCAATAGAGAATGTAGCTCTGGTGGAAGGACTGAAGCATAACTTCTAAGCATCAGTCAAATCACTGACAGAGGTTATCATGATTCTCACTATGAAGTGGTTCACAACAAGACAAAGAAGATTGTCTTGATGGGATACAGATATGGAAATATGTATGAAGCAAGGCTACATGAAAGTCTTGAGCAAGAAGCTACTTTCCTTATCCCAAAGGTATCAGTAGAGGAGAGCTGGAATTGGCACAAGAAGCTCTCACATCTCAACTTCAATTCAATCAATGAACTTGCCAAGAAGGAGCTAGTAAGAGGATTACAAAATATGTTATACTCATCTGATGGTCTTTGTGATGATTGTCAAAAGTCTAAGCAAAGAAGAGTATCTTTCAAAAGTAAAATAAAATTCTTTATTACTGAGCCATATCATATGTTACACTTGGATCTCTTTGGACCAGTAAACATAATGTCTATCAACAAGAAAAGGTACAGAGTTGTAATTGTTGATGATTTCACTATATACACTTGGGTTTATTTTCTACACATGAAGGGTGAAACTCCATAAATTCTTCTGGATCATATAAGGCAAATTGAGAATGGATCCACCCACAAAGTGAAAATACTGAGACGTGATAATGGCACTGAGTTCAAGAACTCAAAATTGGAGGAAGTTTGCAAGTACAAAGGCATACAATAACAATTCCCAGCTCGTGGCACACCCCAACAAACTTGTATTGTTGAGAGAAAGAACAGAACACTAATTGAAGCTGACAGGACTCTGCTGGAAGAAGCAAAACTACCCACTTACTTCTGGGCTGAAGTAGTAAACACAACCTGTTATACTCATAATATCACACTGATAAACATACATGGTGTTACTCCTTATCAGATGCTGAAATAAAAGAAGCCTAGTCTCAAATATCTTCATGTATTTGGATGTAAGTGCTTTGTTTTGAGAACTCATACTAATCTTCTAGGAAAGTTTAAATCAAAAGCTGATGAAGGAAACTTTGTTGGTTATTCACCATCAAGAGCATACAGGGTTTTCAATCGGAGAACAAATGTGTAGTTATCTCCATAAATGTATCTTTTGATGATAAGAAGATTTTTGGTTTGAAGAAGACTCTCATGAAAGTCTAATCTTTGTAAATGAAAATGCACTGTTGGAATCTGGATCAAACTCTAATGAAATGTCAATTACTGATGATCCAAATCCTGATACTCCTTCAGATTCCGAAGATGATCATTGTACTAATAAACCTACACATGTTGAGGGGGAGAAACAGCAAGGTTCAACTGATAGTACTCACACTGAAAAATCAACTCAAGGTTCTTCTCAATCTTGTCATTCAGAATCCAATGCTGATACAATATCAGATGTACATGAGTCAAGTCCCAAAACTTCATCAGGAGATGAAAGCACAGATTCAGGGGGAGCCTCAAATGCATTTGATGAGGCATACAATTCAGGGGGAGCATCTAGCTCCAGAAGGACACTTCCTAGTTCCAGAAAATGGACTAAAGATCATACTCCTTATCTGATCATTGGAAATCCTGATGAAGATGTAAAGATGTAAAGACAAGGAGTGCAACTCCAAATGAATGTTTGTATCACAATCTACTTTCAAAAGAAGCGCCAAAGAAAGTAGAGGATGCACTCAGGGATGCAAATTGGGTCATAGCTATGCAAGAAGAGTTGAATGAGTTCGAAAGAAATGAAGTTTAGAAGCCGGTGCCTAGACCTAAGAACAGGTCAATTATAGGCACAAAGTAGGTCTTCAGAAACAAGATTGATTCTGATGGAACAATTGTCAGAAATAAGGCAAGATTGGTAGCTAAAGGATATTCCCAACAGGAAGGCATTGACTATGATGAAACATTTGCTCATATTACTAGGCTGGAAGCAATCAGAATTTTCTTGGCATATGCTGCACACAAGAAATTTAAAGTCTTTCAGATGGATGTCAAGAGTGCATTTCTCAATGGAGAACTTGAAGAGGAAGTCTATGTTAAACAACCACCAGGTTTTGTGGATCCCAAACATCACGATTATGTATATAGACTTGATAAAGCACTTTATGGACTAAAGCAAGCATCTAGGGCATGGTATGAGACCCTTGCTCAGTTTCTGTTGGAAAGTAGATTCAAAAGAGGTACAATAGATAAAACTTTATTTTATTTGAATCAAGGTAAAGATCTGCTTTTAGTTCAAATTTATGTGGATGATATCATTTTTGGATCAACTAATCAAAAACTGTGTGATAAGTTCTCAAAGTTGAAGCAATCAAGATATCAAATGAGCATGATGGGAGAGATGAGTTACTTTTTGGGTTTGCAAATTAAACAGACTGATAATGGTATCTACATTAATCAGTCAAAGTACACAAAGAATATGTTAAAAAGGTTTAATATGCAAGAAAGTGCAGCTGCAACTACTCCTATGGCAACTGCTACAAAGCTTGATCCTTATGAAGGTACAACAGTTGATGTCATAAACTACAGAGGTATGATTGGTTCTCTCTTGTACCTAACGGCTAGTAGGCCAGACATTATATTTGCCACCTATTTATGTGCAAGATTTTAGGTAAGTCCAAGGGAGCCACATCTTATTGCACTGAAGAGAATCTTCAGATACCTCAAGGGTACTGTATCACTTGGTCTCTGGTATGCAAGGGAAGCTAATTTTGAATTATGTGGATATTCAGACGCTGACTTTGCTAGTTGCAAGATAGACAGGAAGAGTACATCAAGGAGCTGTTAGTCTTTGGGAGGCAGATTAGTCTCATGGTTCAGTAAGAAGCAGAAATCCATTTCTACTTCAACTGTTGAGGCTGAATATATTGCAGCTGGGAGCTGCTGTGCTCAGTTGTTATGGATGAGAAACCAGCTCATGGACTATGGATTATCATTTTCTAAAATTCCTATTTATTGTGATAATCAAAGTGCTATTTTTATGACAGGAAACCCAGTGCAACACTCTCTTACTAAACATATCAGCATCAGATATCATTTTATAAGAGAGCATATCATGGAGGGAACGATTGAGCTTCATTTTGTTCCTACTGATCAGCAGCTGTATGATATCTTCACGAAGCCATTACCTGAAACAACATTTACAAAGCATGTCAATGAACTTGGTATGGTTAGTTGGGACATATAAATTCTTTTAAATTTATATTTGATCAAATTCTGATGTATATTGATCAAATCCTGATTAAGATATTAAGATGGAAATTTTTGATGTATTTTATTATATGCATGATAAATTAAGTAATTTTATTTGCTAAATGTGCATGTATGAATATATATCATTGTCATCATTGCAAATCAGTCTAGGGAGACGCATCTTATTAAGATATCTTTTGGTTAAATCATTAAGTTAACTCTGCACCTAATAATCAATCAGACCCCTAGTCTTTTAATATTCTCTCTCTCTCTTTCTCTCTCTCTCTCTCGGTTATTTAAACCATCATTCTCATCAAGTTCAATCATATATTCATAAACACTCAACTCTCAACTCTCTCTTTCTTATTCTCCTCTCCCAAAAAATGGCGCAATGTAATCTATTCATGAACTATATGAAACCTTCACTATGGAATTTAGTTGCGAAGGTTGACAGCAGGAATGGCATATCACTACCATTCCCAGTGAAGTGTGAAACTTGATTCCACAGGAGGTCACGGCGCATCTCCTGTTCTTTGAAATGGATTATCGTCTCCATCTCGATCGCTTGGAGGAAGAAAGACGAGAAGCTCTTCATCAGCAGGAACAAATCATTCGTCTTGCTGTACTGTTCGTGCAAAGCAGGAGAAACTAATAAACCACAACAGCCTTATTTCTTAGACTAAAGCTATTGAAGTTTCTTTATTAGACTAGGATTTTCTTTTAATCACCTATGCATATAATCAAAAATTTCATGAAATATATTTTCTTGAACTATTAATGAAATTTTGTTTATTTTGCTTACAAGACCTAATCTATGTTCCTTAGTTGTGTATACATGTGCATGTTCTTAATTGTAGCCTGTTAATCTCTAAATCACACCATTAACATCTATATTTTGATGATTCTTGAGATTAAAATTATGGTTTTCTGATAAGCTTGAGTTGTTTTGACAAACACTGATGAATTTGAATCGACAAATCCTGACGATGTCAAATCCTGACAGATAAGAGGTATCAAATACTGATGACAGGTCAACATGTTTTAATTTAGAATATTATTAAAAATGATTTCTGAATTGTTTAATGCTGAAAAAATGACTGTCTTCTTAATTATTGTTTAAAAGTGGATAAATTATTGAACAAAAATCACACAGCAATTTACTAAAAGAGCAGTGCGTCCTTTGTTGCTAATTCCGCACATTACTCCACTTTCCACTCCAATTTTTCAGTAATTATCTTCTATCAGAAGTCTAATTCACTAAGCTTCCTTCTTCGAGTGTGTTACATACAACTAAGCTTTGCAAACTTATATTTACACAAGAACCTCTGTGACACATATCATCATACACACAGCCTCACTATTCACATCTAAAGAATACTTTTCCTTAACGCCTACAAATATCATGTCACCCTCTGGGATTTCACCCTTCTTCAGCCAAACCACTATTATTCATGGCAACACTTTTGGAACCAATAACTACTTGGCTCTGCTTACACATCAGCAGTTTCCTCAATCTTTTCATGATATACAAGATTTCTTACTCCAATGTCTAATTGGATATGCTCTCACAAATCCTACTAAGGTATCATACAGGGTTGTAATGTAGGTATGGGATACAACTCTAGTTAATGCAACAAATACTGCTTTCTTTTTTGAATATAAGGGACGCAAGTATGAGGTTGATGCTGATGTTCTGGTTCAAGCATTGAGGTTGCCTGCTTGTGATGGTGCTCCTGATTTTTATGCAACTGAGTAGCTGTTTGATATGCTCAGAACTCTGAACTACAAAGGTGACATCACATCAATTGGGAAATTGACAAGGACAAAATTAAAGAGAGAATGGAATTTATTCTTTGATTGCATCAATAGATATTTCTTGAATAAGATAATAAATTTTGATGCTCTTCCGTCTACTTCTCTGAAAATTGGGTACTCTCTTCTCTATTCTGGTAATTTTGACTGTGGTAACACCATTCTTCAATTCATAATTGCTAGGAGAACAGATGCATCAGGAGTAATAGGATATACTAGATTTTTTCAACTGATTTTTAATTTTCTATGCCCTAATGTTGAATTTGACAATGATGAATTGCTTCCCGTATTTCAAATCTCTGAGAAGGCTAACACTGATCATATTAAAAGAGATGAAAAGAATAAGTTTTCAGGACCTCCTTTCCTGCCTCAGGAGGTCAGGCAATTTCTATCGAGAAATATACCTACTCCTTCACAAGTGCCTGTAAATCCTGATGTCGGCACCTCTGTAACATTTCCTGATGATGTGGAACAAGACACTACCCATCTTGTTTCTAACCCAAGCATTCCTTCTACTAAATAGAACTCCAATCCAGCTCCTAAATTAGCCTCCTCCGATGTCTCTCAAAAGGCATCAGTTGTACTAAAGAAAAGGCTGGTTAAGAAATCTGTTCAATCTAAACAGAGAGCTCAACAGGCCTCACCGAGTGAGAGTGAAAAGAAAGAAGAATATTTTCCAGTCCGGAAAAGAAGGCTGATCATGCAAGATGATTCTAACTCTGATGATCAGATGCCCATTGGGCCAAGGATGAAGATAATCAAATCATTAGTTGCAATTCCTGATGACTTTGTTGACACAGCTGGAACTAAGGAGCTAGTGCTCTGATCAAAAAGTTTCCAGTGAATAAAGAAACTGCTGAGCTCAAGAAAACTGACAAGAGCAAGTTGAAAAGAAAAGCTGAAGATGTGGTTAGATACATCAGAAAGAAGAAAAAGGGCCAGTCCTCTGCTATGGATGTCAGTCCTCAAGAACCTAAGTCTCAAAGGGATTTAGCAACTGAGACACATCCAGTCACACAAGAACCATCTTCTCAACGGGAAGATGCAGACAAAGAGGCTGTACAAATAATTGTTAATTTTGATCAAGGTGATCTTCTTGCTAACTTTGAATAACTACTGCAAGAAAAGAAGGCACATCAGGAAGTATTGTCAAAGGTGGATGCAGTTATTAATGATCTGATGTTTGAGGAGAGTACACAAGAACCATCACCAATTCTTGCTGAAGCAGCTCATATTCCTCAGGCCCCACAAGAACCATCAGTTCAAAGTACTGATGCTAGCCTAGTTCATTCTCCTGAAAAATTATATATTGATGCTACAACAAATCCTGATGTTGATCAACTATCCATTCAAGCAGCTTCCACTGATAATTCTTTGCTGCTAAATAGCTTGTTAAAGCATCCTGATGCGTTGTTTGTTCCTCCACTATCATCACTTCTACTTGAGGATTCACCTTCAGGTATTGCTTATTTTCCTCTGTTGTTCCTCATGTTTGTATGATTATAAATAGTCTCTTGTTTGAGGTTACCTCTATTTATATGACAAGCATACTACTCCTCTCAGCCATCTCATATTTCTTTGCAAAATGTGTGATTGTGCTTTTCTGTGACCTGTGTGAAACTACTATGTGAGAAAATTAAATTTTGAGTGGCAGTCTCCTGTACTGGCAAAAGGAGAGGTAGTTTTTTGAGAAAAGAATTTTATAAGTTTTTCTTTGCTTTTAAACTTTCTTATGTGAGAAACATATTACTCTTAAAAGTAATATATTGTGTGAGAAGTGATGAGATCACTTGAAAAGAAAAGAGAGATTTACGTGTTACCTTGTTTTATATTTTAGGATCTCATCAGGAACATATACTTATTGCTAAGGATCCTCATAAAGGCAAAGTAATTCTATCTATCTCTGCAAATTCTTCTAAGGGTCTGTCTAGCTTTGATTCTGATGCAGACAATGATCCTGATGTTTTTGACACAGCTCAGCTTAAGATTGCTATTGATGCATCTAAGAATTCCAATGTTGGTTCTTCTTCACATTTCAATGTTGATCCTTCTTATTACAATGCTGAGTTGAGCATTTTCGAAAGACTGAATGGGATTTTGCATGTAGAGATGCACATACTTCTATCTCCTCAGCTGTTGGTATGCAACATGTTCACATGGCCTATGATGGTCTTCAAAACCCTGAACTTAAATTGCATCTTAAGGCCTCTACCATCTCTGTGAAAGAAATTATCTCTGAACTTGCTGATATGAAGACATCTCATGCTAGTTTACAGAACGAGATTGATGCATTTATGATTAATCCACTTACTTCAGCTGAACTCATAAATGTGAAAAAGGCTGTCAAAGCCGTGGTTCAATCTCGATAAAGTATGGATACTCAATTTTCTTCCTTGGAAGATACGGTAACTTTAATGGCTGATAAACTGGATGCTATATTTTCTCTTCTTTCAAATACTGATGTCAAAAAGAGGGAGAAGATAGTTGTCACAAAATGTACACCTGACTCTATTCAGTTGAAAGATAAAGATACTGATGATGATGGTGATAAAAATCTGGTTGCAAATGTTCAAATTGCTCCTATTGCTCAACAACCTCAACACTCTAAATGATCCGGTTCTTCAGGACAAGGAAATTCTACTGGTGCTTATGAAGTTAAGCATAAGACTAATGCTGATGCTCTTGAAACTGGTGATGTTACAATCTCTAACTTAGCAGATGCTAAAGGATTATTCTTTCCTTACAGACATAAGGAAACAAGTGAATAGATTGTTATGTACTACAAGGATAAAAGGTTTGAGCAAAAGAATGCCAGAAGTGCTCTTGGGTTGATAACTGAAGAATTTCCTGATCTAACAACTGAAGAAGCAGTTATGCAACAGAAGGAATTAATGGCTCAAATCGAAGCTGAAGCAAACACCTCTAAAGGAAGAGGAAAAAGAGGTGGAAGATCTACAAGAGCTAGAGGAAGAAGAGGAAGAGGAAGAATTTCTAATTCAAGTCAAGTGTCTGCAATTGACTCTGCATTTCTGAATGTTCTATTCAGAGAAGGTTTTGTTCCTGTACAAGGACATGATTTAAAAGAAGAAGCTGATGATACTGAAGGGATGATTGTCCAAAGAAAGAAGAAATCAACTGCTGACATTGCTCAAGTTGATATAACTAATGCAAATGTGTCTCTTAAAGCAGGCTCAAATTCTGAGGAAAAAGCAGATCCCGATGTTGTGAATCTGATAGCTGATTTTGACACTGATGAAAAGGTGATCAAAGTATTGGATGAATCAATTCTTGATGAACAAGAAAGAATTGACAGAAGGATAGCTGATCAAGCATGCAGTGACTATGAGCAAAGAATTCTAAATTCAAGGAGAGAGCTGTGGCAGAAAATAAGAGGGAAGATTCATGATTTATCTATAGGTATGCTCCTCTCAGCAAGAAGGATAAAAGATGGAAAGATATTTATTCATTTAGTTATCCTAAAGGATTCAAGCATATTGAATTTGTGTCAGCAGGACTAAGGGATTCTATTTTAGAACAGGATAATATTGATAAGTCCATCAAGAAACCTTCTTGGGTGGAACATAATGAAAAGCTAAAGCTTATCAAAACTCGTACTAGAGGAGGTATTAGTCATTTTGGAATGAAACTCTGAGGTCTGATTTACTGGACATAGATATTCTGACTGACAATCTTGGTGAAAGAATTATTCTTTCACATTTTGAGAAGGTTGAAGCTGTAAAGATTGTATATAGGAAGATAAATCTTGGTGATATCAGAGAAGAGATTCTGTACTTCTTGAGAGATGGTAAAGTGAAAAGCTTTACATTGCAGCAACCCTTGATGAAGACTGTGACAGAGTTGAAATATATTCACTATCTTCTTAGAGTTGAGGATAATGTCACCAGAAACTGGTCTTCTATTATACTTGAGAGTATCATAAGAAGAGTCATGAACAGAGAAGACAAATACAATGGTGATTATGTTCCAATGTACAGAACTTATATTGGTCAAGAAATAAAGATGGAAAAGGGAGCTGCAGTTCTGAAAGTTTTTCTCAACAATCCTCAGTTATCTTTTAGTCCTGATCATGAAGACTTTAGCTTAAACTTTATGTTGATTGGTGATCTTGAAATAACTAAGAGTTCGATCTCTAAATTAAGATCAACCATTTTCCAGCTTGGAGAAGATACTGAAGAGAAGAAAGAGTTGAAGAAAAAGCTTGTCAAAGTCCTTCAAGATAAGGAGGAAGAAAGGTTAAACAAATTTCTGGAAACAATTGTCAGTTATCTTAGGATACTGAAGTAAGCCTTATTCCTTGTACATTTTGTAATTGGTTTGGGCATCATTGAAAATGGAATTTGTGCTTTATTATATTAAGCATAAATTGGGGGAGATTGTTACGTGTTGATTCTCAATGATCAGGAGGAGCTCAAGATCTGACTATTTTGGATGTCATCGGTATTTGATGTGCCATCAGGATTTGATGCATCATCAGTATCTGCAGAAGATCTGACTATTTTGGATGTCATCAGTAATGTATATCCTAGACTGATTTGTAGCAGCTGTGTATTATAAAACATAGTTTAGGTCATCACATAGTGATTAACTCGAGCATTGTACGACCTAGCAGCTCTCAAGAACATTAGTATTTTTTGAGAGATTTTATAACAGTTTTTATCAGAAATATAAAGAACTGTTATATTTTTTTATAATTGTTCGAAATGTTTATATAATTGTATCCAACCCCCTTTAAACAATTGTAATATTACTAGGCAACAATTGGTATCAGAGCAAACTGATAAATTTACAATCAGAAGCGATTTAAACATGTCTCTGAACAAGTATGAAAGTATTAAAATCCTCATTCTGAAAAAGGCTGAATATCCTACATGGAAGGTGAAGATGCTCATGCACCTGGAGGCTACAGATCTAGACTATCTCGATGTAATCAATGATGGACCCTACATGCCAACAAAACCGGTGCCTGCAACTCCTACTGTTGTTGAACACTAGAGCGGGGCAATCGGGTCGTGTCGTGTACTTTTGTGTCGTGTAATTTCGTATTTCATGTACGTAAACATGAAACTCATATCTGACCCGAAATAATTTTGTGTACCCATATGTGAAACCCATATCCGATTCGAATCGTGTCGTGTATTTTCCGTGTACTTTTCATGTATATTAAATAAAAAATTAATATTATATATACATATAATATATAAAATAATCTATTTTAATGTATAATTTAATGAAATATGGAGAGTGTATATAAATATATATATATATATATATATTTTACATAGTATTCTATAAAAACTTGTAAATATTTATATTATATTTATATTATATACATAAATATATGCATGTGTTATATATTTTAATTTATAAATATATTTATCTCGTGTAATTTCGTGTACTTTCGTGTACCTAAATTTAAACCCATATCCGACACTAAATCTATCGTGTAATTATGTGTTCGTGTACCAAGAATTAAAACTCATGTCAGTATTTTTCGTGTCATTTCGTGTCGTGTTCACGTGTCGTGTACCAAATTGCCCGCTCTACTGAACACTATCAGTTGAAGGAGAAGAGTGAGTGGACACCAGAAGAGAAAGTTGTTGAGCTGAAAGATGCAAAGGTAAGAAACATTTTGCAAAACAGTCTTGATTCTGTGATGCAAACAGGGTTATAGCCTACAAGACTGCCAAGGAGATCTGGGATGCTCTTGAAACTCAATTTCAAGGAACCATGGCCATCAAGAAGAACAGAAGGGTTGTTCTAATTCAATAATATGAACATTTTGAGGCAAAACCTGATGAAAGTCTCGTCGACATCTATGACAGGTTTCTCAGCCTTCTCAACAATCTATCCTTGGTGGGAAAGGTGTATGATCGGGAGGATTCAAACACTAAGTTTCTGAGAGCCTTGAATGAGGAATGGAAGACTCAGACTTCAATCATACGACATCAGTATGATTTGGAAATAATCACTCTGGATGAAGTTTATGGCATGCTGAGAACTCCTAATATAGAAGTTCAGCAAAGGAAATAGAGGAAACGCAACAAGGGAAAATCAGTTGCTTTGAAAGTAAATGATAAAGCTTCAAAAGAAAGGTATGTTGAAGCTGCAAGAAAAAAGAACAATCTGCCAGAATCAGATACTGATGATTCATCATTGAATCCTGATGATGATACTGATTCTAAAACTGATGAGAACGTGACAAATTCTGATGTTATGCAAATGGTTGTATTGATAGTTAAGGGATTCAAGAGGATGCAATTCAGGAAGTCTCAGAAGAATAGAAACTTTAGGAAAACGTTCACTGGAGGAGAAAGGAAGTCATCTGGAAGAAGAGAAGGGAAGGACTCTAAAGATGGAAAAGTTGACAGGTCGAAAATCAAGTGCTACAACTGTGAAGAACCTAACCACTTTGCTATAGAGTGCAAAAAGATAAAGCATGACAAAGGGGAGAACAAAGCCTTGATTACATCAAGCAAGGATTGGATGGACTCCACTGATTCTGAAAATGAAGAAACATGTTATGCACTGATGGCTAGCTTTGATGCTCCTGCTTCCTCTGATTCTAAGGTATCAACTTCCTTCTTCTCTTTTGATACTGAAGATATATTTGAACTGAAATCTATTCTTAAGTCTCTTCATGGAAATTTTGAGAATAAGATTTTGGAGAACAATAGGCTGTTAACTGAAAATAAAATCTTAAAGTCTAGGAATGATCAGTTGGAGTCTGACTTAGTAAATCAAATTGAAATTCAGAAAGAATGTGAGAAAGCTAAACATACAGTAAAGATACTAGAAGCTGAGTATAGTATGTTAGAGAATGAATTAGAAAATGAGAGGAAAACTCTTAAAGCCTGGACTTATTCAGGTAAAAAGGTTCATGAGATGATCTCTAAGAAAAACTGGAAAGAATGTCTTGGTTATGTAGATGGAATTAAGAATGTTGACACTGAAAATAAAACTACCCTTAAGACTCCTGTTAAGTTTATCTCTTCAGAAGCTGATGAACCCAAATCTACCTTTGAAAAGGGTTCAACATCAGCATCCCAAGAAAAGTCAGTAAGTTATAAATCTCAAAGAAAGGAAAACAAAGAAACCATTAAGACTGTTAAGAAAGAAAAGAATATAGGACTTTTGTCTAAAAGATAATTGAAAAAGAAATTATCTGAGGTTACTCACAAACCTCAAGTTACAAGTCCTAAAAGAAACAGGAATGGTAAGCAAGGTATTTCTAAGGATTCTAATTATAAGTTTGTTCCCAATGCTCCTTGAAAAAATTATTTTAACTGTGGTAATATTAATCATCTTACTATTGATTGCAGGAGTAAGAAAATGAAAAATGTTATTCCTAAGTCTGATGTTAGGGGTAGATCAGTATTTTATAAACCACAAATCTTTGTTTTCATTGTGGTAGTAGTTGGCATTCAATTTACACCTGTAGTTCCTATTATAAGCTGCATCAGAACTATTGTGAACCTTTGCCTAAATTCAATAAAACTGCTTATGTACTCAATTCTTCTACTTCTACTAAATCTACTTCTGATAAGACAAGTCCTGACAAAGGAAAAACTATCATAAGTATTTATGAATCACAAAGGCTTAAGTTGTCCAAAGAGAGGGCCCAACAAGTGTGGGTCCTTAAAAATCCTTCTAATTAATTACTCTTCTGACTGCAGGGTAACAGGAAAAACACTCTTGTCTTGGATAGTGGATGTTCAGGACATATGATTGGAAATAAATCCCTGATGTTAGAGTTTGAGAAGAAGGCTGGCCCAGATGTATCTTATGGAGATGGAAATGTAGGACACACTCTGGGATATGGCAACTTGATAATTGGAAAGGTAGCAATAGAAAATGTAGCTCTGGTGGAAGGACTGAATTATTCATCTTGCTAATTTTGTATATCAGCATGTAAGTATAAATAGGTTGATTGATATTATTGTAATTAAGTTAACGAGATATATTTATTATAAATATATTTATTCTCTTTTATCTTCTCTGCACTATTGGCATATTTATCTCAAATATCCAACATTGGTATCAAGAGCCTTAAGATCAAGAGGCCTATACTTACTTCCGCAATATAATATATAATAATGACATTTCCTCAACAGAAAGTTATTCCCATTTTCAATGGAGAAAACTACAAATTCTGGAGTATCAAGATGAAAGTTATTTTACAAGCTACACAACAGTTGTGGGATGTTGTCGATAAAGGTATACCTCAAACCGAGGCTACACCCAGCACAGTTTCATCTTCACAAGTTGATTGGACGCAAAAAGATGCAGATGCATTAGCTAAAATACATCTTACGGCTACAGATGTAATATTTCTCAGAATAATGAATGTTACTTCTGCAGAAGAAGCATGGGATATTTTGAAAGCATAATTCCAAGGAAATGAGAAAACAACGGCTATAAAGCTTCAGTCCTTAAGACGTGAATTTGAGAACTTGAAAATGAAAGATGGAGAAATCATTAAAGATTACTCTTCTCGAGTAATTAAATTGGTGAAAGAATTGAAATCACACGGTGAAAATATAACCGACCAAAGAGTTGTCGAAAAAATGTTGGTTACCTTATCTGAAAAATTTGATACAGTTGTGACTGTGATTGAAGAATCAAAAGATCTCACACAGTTAAGCATATCAGAGTTGATTGCATCTTTGCAAATTCACGAAGATAGGATGTCATGAAGAAGTGAAACATCAGGTGAAGGAGCTTTTTGGTCAAGGCACAAAGCTCCATGCTTCAAGCAAAATAAGAAAGGAGCACATAGAATATGCATTATTAGCAACTCAAAGAATCTGACAGAAAAGCAAAAATTTCTCCATGTTCGGTTTACAAGAAAACAAATCATTCTGAAAAGAATTGTTGGTTTAAGGGAAAACCTCAATGTACTTATTGCAAAAAATTCAACCATATCGAGGAGGGCTGTAGAGTCAAAAATCAGCAAGCAAGTATATCAGAAACAATGGGGGATGAGAACAAATTATTTTATGCATATCAAAATGCAACAAATCAGAAAGATGCTTGGATTATTGATAGTGGTTATACTAATCATATGACCAAACACTCTCATGTTTTTACCGAAATAGACTCCTCTATTAAAGTTCCAGTGAGAATGGGCAATGGTGTAATGGTAAAATCTGAAGGTAAAGGTACTGTCTCTATTCAAACAAAGAAAGGAGAAAGACAAATCAAAGATGTTCTCTATGTCCCTAGTTTGGATCAAAGTTTACTCATTGTTCATCAAATGATGCAAAATGGATATTCAATTCATATTGAAAGAGACACATGTGATATCTATGATCCAAAAGGAAATAACACTGCTTGCATAAAAATGCAACAAAAATGTTTTCCCATTCAGTGGCAGTACAAAATACAAGAAAAGTCAATGCATGCTAAAGAAAATGAGCTAACATGGTTGTGGCACAAGCGTTTTGAGCATAGTAATATACAAAGCTTGAAGCTACTTTCTAACAAAAATATGGTTAAGGGACGTCCTGTGATTTCAAAAACTACAGGTGTATGTGAAGGATGTCGGTTGGGCAAAATGTCTCGAAATCCATTTCATATTGGACAAGCATGGAGAGCATCCAAGAAATTGGAATTGGTACACACATATGTGTGTGGTCCAATGAGAACGCTATCACTTGACAATAGCAAGTACTTTATTCTCTTTATTGACAATTACTCTCGAATGACTTGGGTATACTTCCTGAAAGAAAAATCGGAGGTATTTAAAGTTTTTAACAAATTCAAGAGCCAAGTTGAAAAGGAAAGTGTACGTCAAATCAAGTGCTTAAGGAGCGACAAAGGGACCGAGTATACCTCATCAAAATTTAAAGAATTCTGTAAAATGGAAGGAATAATTCACCAAATAACTGTTCCATATACACCACAACAAAATGGTGTGTCTGAAAGGAAAAATAGAACTGTGATGGAGATGGCAAGATCCATGTTGAAAGACAAAAGTTTTCCGAATAAAATATGTGCGGAAGCTGTGTACACAACAGTATATCTTCATAATCGGTTACCTATAAATGCTATTTATAATAGAACGCCTCTTCAATTATGGTCTGGGCATAGACCATCTGTGAGTCACTTGAGAATATTTGGATGTGTATGTTACATCAATGTACCAAGTCAAAAAATGACATAAATTAAAAGATAAAGCCGACAAAGGAATCTTCCTTGGCTACAGTTCACAGTTAAAGGGATATCGGGTTTATAATCCGCAAAACAAAAAATTATAACTCAGTAGAGACGTCGTAAATGATGAGAATGCTTCTTGGGATTGGGAGCAGAACGACATCAATAAAAAATATGTTATCATGGAAACATTCAATCCAGAACCAATACCGACAGTGGTTGGACAACATGAACAACATTTTCAGGAGGAGTCTGATAGTAGCTCAAATAACTCAGATTCACCAAGATATGGGTATGACAGTTTTTCAGATTCACTACCTACAAAAACTCGAAGACTGTCAGATTTATAAGAAAATACTGTGACAGTACCCGATTTAGATCCTGAACAAGTTCAATTCTGTTACTTTACCTCAGATGAACTGAATAATTATGAGCAGGCAGCTCAGCACAAAGAATGGAGAACTGCAATGAAAGAAGAAATATCTACCACACAATGACACTATTAGCGTGAAGTGGGTCTACAAAATCAAGCAAAATCCAGATGGTTCAGTTCAAAAATACAAAGCAAGACTAGTCATTAAAGGCTACTCACAACAATTTAGAGTAGATTATAATAAAACTTTTGCGTTTGTTTCAAGACAGGACACAATCAGAACAATCCTTGCTCTTGCCGCACAACGAAAATGGAAAATTTACCAGCTCGATGTAAAATCTGCATTCCTAAATAGATTCCTGGAAGAAGAAATCTATATAGAGCAACCACCAGGATTTATAATAAAAGGAAAGGAGGACAAAGTTTTACGATTAAATAAGGCGTTGTATGGGCTTAAGCAAGCTCCACGAGCATGGTACAGTCGAATTGACAAATATTTTCATTAACAAGGATTTAAGAAAATTCCAAATGAAGCTACTTTATACATCAAAGTGGAAGGACCTTATCTATTAGTTCTTTCCCTTTATGTCGATCATCTCATTATTACCGGAAGTAACCTGACAATGATCAAGAGCTTTTAAGAACAAATGATGAAAATATTTGAGATGACAGATCTAGGAATGATGAATTACTTTCTAGGGATGGAGATTGATCAAACAAGAGAAGGCATATTCATCAGTTGGAAAAATTATGCGACTAACATCTTGAAGAAATTTAACATGGATAGATGTAATCCAATTTTAACTCCTTTGGCTCCAAATGAAAAATTGAGCAAAGATGATGATTCAGGAGAAGCAGATATTAAGTGTTATAGAAGCATAATCAGCAGTTTATTATATTTAACCGCAACACGCGCTAATATTCATGCAAGTATACGCGATCGCAAGTAATATAGAATTATTTCTAGTTCGTTCCCACATAGTCTGGTTTAGGTTAATTTCAATTAGTGTACTTATGCAACAATGGTATGGTTATTGTTCAATGCTAAGATGATAACACTTTGGTTTTGTTTATAACTAAGATTATTAACTAACATACATTTAACTAAGAGATTAAAAGGTTGATTTACTTATATAACACAAACATGGGATTCTAATTTCATTACTACTTCATTCAATAGCCTTTTTGTTCTTATACTTAGCATGCAATGGTGATGACACTAATCAGACAACACAAAACTAGTAAGCGCCAAATTTCGTTATATGAATACCTCACTACCAGACATCCACAAAAGAGATTGAAGCTGAATAGACACCAATTATGTTGAGACATCTATAGAATTTGACAACATAACAGTTTAATGTACAAGTTATCTATCATGATTACATAGGGCAAGTAAGATGGCTAAATTACCTTCAAATCATGCATAACAAATACATGAACCTATGCTAGCATGGCAAGTTCTAAACCTCTAAATTCACTGTAGCTTCATTAGAGATTAACACACTATCTTATAAGTTCGCGATGCTTATAATACGAATAAGCACAACCAATACTAGGATATCATACAATCACCACACACTAAGGTATCAAAACATATTAAATAATGAAATCCATAAGTAAATCCGTTAGAACCCCACGATAACAATTAGACCATAACCGAACTCATCATCACTGTGGGTTCCGATAAAAGCATGGTATAATAACCAGGTCTTTATAAGATGAATAATAAACAAAGTACGTTAAACAAGAGTATTAGGTTCAACAAACAAGAAACGAGCATCCAAGATTACAACTTAAAATAAAAAATCACAAGAATAAACTAGATTTTCTTTGCCTTGGTTGTATTTGTGCTATAGGTCTTCTCGTCGTCTTTTCCTTCAGCTCTCTTCTGAAAAATGTCTTTAAGTTGTCTTTAAATAACAGACCAATTAATCCAGAAGCCCAGAAAATAGTCTTCTAATTGAAACAGGATTCTGAAATTCCGACACAGCACGGGCGCGCGCTTAATAAGCGTGGGCATGTTGTCCTTAGGCATCTTCAGCGTGGCCGCGCGCTAGCACAGCGCGGGTGCACTGACCTTCTGGAAAAAATTAATTTGCCTTCTTTATTTTGCTGGTTATTGATGGCTTTCCAAGAGGAATCTTCACGATACCTTCCTAACATCATTTTAGCAACAAAGCAATGTTAAATCACCTCGTTCCCGTATATATGCCTGAAATGCAAAATACTACAAAAAACACATTAAAAACATAAATAACTTGAGTATGAAATATCTATTCAAGCCTTTATAGAGCATTCTAAGTGAACATAAATGTCACTTAACACACCCCCAAACTTGAACCGATGTTTGTCCTCAAGCATAAACAGACTCGAAGAACAAGAAATAAAAATGCATGAATGCAAGCTATATGAATGCAACGATCCCCTCAGAATAACTAACCAACCAATAAGCAACATCCCAATAAATGCAGTTATTCGCACAAAGATCAATCAAATCCCACAAATTAACGTACAAGCCAGAAACGTGCGTGTGTGCAAATGCTTAACAGATATCCATCAATAATCATGACTCACTACTCACCAAGGCAATCACTAGGTTATATATAGAATTAAAATCTAAACTCAAATTCACTGACAACACTTCAATTCTTATATCGAAGTTATTACAGGGATTCATGCTTTTATTTATAACACATAAACAACACAAATATGCTTATTTGACCGTGCAATGAGTGAGGTCCACAAAAGATTTATGCAATAATACCCATGTAGCGAGCGTTAGGTTAGTGGATCCCAGACTATAAAAGCCTTAGGTCGCTAGGCACAAAGTCTCTTAAGAACTTAATAACTCGAGTATTAAAGAGCCCAATCGTGATCAATTATGCATAACACATATTTTTTTTCATTTTTCTCTTTTTTTCTCATTTTTTCACATGATTTCTGAACGAGTGTGTTTCGCTCCATCTCGTTCAACCCTAGACTACTCATATAAATATGAGATGGCTACTAGCCATTTGACACCTAGCCACAACAACTAACAATAAAATCCAAAAAAATTTCTCCAATTTTTAAATATCCATGTTATGTTGTCATTAAGAGAATATCCTAGATTCTAAATATAAACAAGTGACTAAACCTCGACAAACAAATAAGACATGATCATGATCTAGCACTCAAGCAACCTATGAGTCTCGGTGAAATTTATTGTTTCTAGCATGCAAATCAACTCGATAGGACTTAACATCACTATTAGACATCATTACACTAGCATCAATATCACAAATCAATCAGTAAAGTAAACTTAAGGGATCATGAAACTATATGCAAATGAATTAAACTATATGTAACATATTAATCATGTAAAATAAAAAAAAACTACTACATGGCAAATATGCAACTATATGAACTAAACTAACATGAATATGCAACCTATATGGACACACACATAACATATATATTCCTTAACTACCACCCCCAAATTTAAAATATTCACTATCCTCAGTGAAGGTAATAGTAAGGAATCAGGCATACCTACTCGGAACCAGGATCATCACCCTCAACGGATGGAGTGTCAGGAGTGTCTGGAGGCGGGTACACAGAGTCCTCACCGAATACTGGCCACTGGATATCAACTCTTGTGGCTCTGAATGCAGTCCCCAATGCCTGGGTGAGATCATGTACAAACCTACCATGGAGGTCATGCATCACATTCATCCTCCTCATCAAGCGTCTATACTGTGATGAACCCAAATAGCACTAACATGTGCTTCCTCCTGCTGTTACTGCTGTGACCGTGAAGGACCGGCCTCACCCAACTCAGCTCTCCAAGCTGCTCTGCTCGCCTGAGTCGTACCAGTAGCATATCCCTGAGGTGTTGGACGTCCACCTGGAAAGTGGTCATAAGAATAACCAAGCCCCTTCGGATCAGGCTTACCACCGTACCTCTCCCGCATACTCAATAATGTCGAACTATCAATCGGGGCACTAGGAAGCTGCAGCTGCTCGTGTGCGGGCCATTGAACTCCAACTGCCACTCGCAGCTTCATTACAACGGATGTATAGGGAATAGAACCCGTAGTAATGCCTCGCGGAAACCTTAATATACCCTTATAAATCACCAACCCGAGATCCATATAATCTCCTTGAGGAATGCCCCACAAAAACCGTGCACGCTCCACAGTAACATCATGCACGTGAGAAGATGGCATGATGTTGGCACAAATAAAAGAATTCCATGCACGTGCAAACCTGTTCATGCATGAGGCAGGGAAAGTGGCATACTTGTTCGTGCCCTTTTTGAACTTCCAGTGGGTACTTGGAACACATAGTGTAGCAATAATAAGGTCCAAGTCAAAATCATCCCTTATCTTAGCATTCCAATCCTCCTGCTCTGGCCTCCTCTATGGCTGATTGATCACCCTCCGAATAGCCTCAGCACTGTAATCCACAGTCAACCCCCTCACCACAGTAAAGCCGTTCTTATCCGCCTTTGCATTCGCGTAAAACTCGCGAAATACACTCATAGGCACCGCAGCTGGTGCCTCACAAAAAGTAATCCACCCCATCTCCACAATCATCTCCAACAACTTACCATCCCTCCCCGATGGCAGAAAATCTCACTCCTTGGCTATGGGCTTCGAAAGCAGTCTCGTATACTCCGCATCAGCCTCCGGAGTTGCAAACTTGGGCCTCACACCCCCAACACTAGAAGAATCGGTGGTGCTGCTGCTAACTTGGGTTCGTTGTCTTTTGGGTGCCATTGAATTGAAAAAGAGAGAGTAAGAGATGTGTATAAGAGAGATGTATGATTTTGATAATTGAAAAGTGATGGAGAGATTTGTGTATAAGTGTGTGTGTGTATATATAGGAAGAGAATTAGGTTTGGAATAGAATTAGGATTTGATTAAGTGAATGATGGAAGTAATGGGATGTTACTGAATTGGAGAGGGAAATATGGAAGATGGGAGCAAGAAATTCGGGTGTGATTTGATTTTTTATTTGATTTTTGATTTTTTGATTTTTTTCAGGTCCAAGGAGCCAGCACGGCCGCCCCGCCTGGCAACCAGCGCGGACGCCCCGCATACCAGCGCGGGCGCGCCATGCTACTGTACTTTTAGTGTGGCCGCCCTGCATACCAGCGCGGGCGCGCCGTGCTACTGTACTTTCAGCACGACCGCCCCGCTTCTCAGTGCGGGCGCGCCGTGCTTCTGTAGTTGGCACTTAATTTTTTTTATTTTACTGATTTTTTTGTTATTTTCTCCTTGTTTTCTTCTTCCTCTATCTACTAATGTACAACAACTTGGGTTGCCTCCCAAGAAGCGCTTGCTTTACGTCGTTAGCTTGACGTAAAATCCTGAGATCAAGTGGACAATAAAACGGCACTAACCACCTCACGGTTTGTCGTATCCCCATAGTAATATTTCAACCTCTATCCATTCACCTTGAATGCTTGGCCCAGATCATTCTCAAAAATCTCCATCGCTCCATGTGGGAATACAGTTTTGACAACAAACGGCCCTGACCACCTCGACTTCAACTTTCCAGGAAAAAGACAGAGACGAGAGTTGAACAAAAGAACTTGTTGCCCCGGCACAAATAATTTGAGCACTAGACCCCTATCGTGCCACCTCCTGACTTTCTCCTTATACATTTTGTTGTTCTCATACGCTTGAAGCCGAAACTCGTCGAGTTCATTCAATTGAAGCATTTTTTTTCTTACCAGTTGCATCCATATCAAGGTTCAACTTCTTCAAAGCCCAATATGCTTTATGCTCTAACTCCACAGGCAAATGACATCCCTTACCATAAACCAACTGAAATGGTGTCATGCCTAGCGGAGTCTAGGATGCTATTCTATACGCCCAAATAGCTTCATCCAGCTTCAAAGACCAATCCTTCCTCGATGGACATACAACTTTCTCTAGAATTCGCTTGATCTCTCTGTTAGATACCTCATCTTGACCATTAGTCTGAGGATGGTAGGCTGTAGCAATGCGATGATTCACATTATATCTTTACATCATGGCAGTGAACTTGCGATTGCAGAAATGCGATCCCTCGTCACAGATTATGATTCTGGGAGTCTCAAATCTTGTGAATATCTGCTTATGAAGAAAATTAAGCACTACCTTCGCATCATTCGTTGGCAAAGCCTTGACTTCAGCCCATTTCGAGACATAATCAACCGCCAACAAGATATACTGATTATTGAAAGATGAGACAAATGGCCCCATGAAGTTAATTCCCCAAACATCGAAGACTTTAACCTGGAGAAGCACATTAAGAGGCATCTCATCCCTCTTGGACATATTACCAACCCGCTGGCATCGATCACACTTCAAGACGAACTGATGTGCATCCTTAAACAATGTAGGCTAGAAGAATCCTGCTTGAAGGATACGAGCTGTTGTCTTTTCTCCACCATAGTGGCCTCCATAAACAGTCGAATGACAATCTTGCAAGATCCCCCCCCCCCCGTTTCGCTGTACGGAATACATTTCCTGATAATTTGGTCAGCTCCTTGCCTAAACAAGAATAGCTCATCCCACATGTACCACTTCACCTCATGAAGAAACTTCTTCCTTTGAGCATAAGACAAGTCTTGAGGCATAATATTGCTCACAAGGTAGTTCACAATATCTGCGAACCACGGTTCTTCCTCTTGTACCCCAAACAGCTGCTCATCGGGAAAATACTTATTTATCAATGTCTTATCATGTGAAGTTGCACTTGGATCTTTTAAACGAGAGAGATGATCAGCGACTTGATTCTCAATACCTTTCATGTCCTTGATCTCTAACTCAAATTCCTAAAGTAAAAGAACCCATCAAATCAATCTAAGCTTTGAGTCCTTCTTCTAGATGAGATAGTGAATCGCAGCGTGATTAGTGAAAACTGTCACCTTCGTCCTAAGCAAATAAGATCGAAACTTCTCAAAACCATAGACAATAGCCAATAGCTCTTTCTAAATAGTAGTATAGTTTAGTTGAGCACCATTGAGGGTCTTACTAGCATAGTAGACCACATGAAATATATTATTCTTCCTCTTCTCAAGAATTGCTCCAACTGCATAGTCGTTTGCATCGCACATCATTTCAAAAGGTTCATCCCAATTAGGTGCAGTTATGACCAGTGCCGTTATCAAACTCTTCTTTAAGCTCTTAAAAGTAGCTAGGCACTTGTCATCAAACTTGAACGGGACATCTTTCTCTAGAAGATTGTACAAGGGTTTAGAGATTTTAGAGAAGTCCTTGATGAAATGCCGATGGAAACCCGTATGACCAAGAAAGTTGCGGATTCCCTTAACATAAATTGGTGGAGGAAGGTTTTCAATTACCCCCACCTTGGCTTTATCCACCTCGAGACCCTTATTAGAGACCTTGTGCCCAAGAATGATCCCCTGTTGCACCATAAACTGATATTTCTCCCAGTAGTGAACCAGATTAGTCTCAACACACCTTTTAAGGACGGCGCCAAAATTTTGCAAGCACTCGTCAAAAGAATCACCGAACACAGAGAAATCATCCATAAACACCTCCACATTATGACCAATCATATCTGAGAAAATGGCCATCATGCATCTCTATAATGTGGCAGGTGCTCTACACAAACCAAAAGAAACTCTTCTGAAGGCAAAAGTACCAAATGGACAAGTGAAAGTATTTTTTTCCTGATCTTCTGGAGCAATGCAAATATGATTATAACCCGAATAGCCATCCAGAAGATAATAGTATTCATGCCCATCCAACCTGTCAATCATCTAATCAATAAAAGGAAGAGGGAAGTGATCCTTCCTCGTGGCCTTGTTCAGCTTCGTATAGTCCATGCAAACTCTCCACCCCGTGACCGTTCGAGTAGGAATGAGCTCATTCTTTTCATTAGTTACCACAGTGATGCCTCATTTTTTCGACACACACTGAACTGGACTCACCCAAGAACTGTCAGAAATGGGATAGATGATCCCTGCATCTAGCCACTTGAGAATTTCCTTCTTCACAACTTCTTCCATGATCGGATTAAGCCTTCTCTGTTGCTCAATAGTAGGCTTGCTACCTTCCTCTAGCATAATTTTATGCATACAATAAGAAGGGTTGATTCCCTTGATATCTGCTATAGTCCATCCAATTTTCGACTTGAACTCTCTCAGAATACTTAAGAGCTTTTCCTCATCACTACCTGAAAGGTCAGATGCAATAATAACAGGCAAAGTAGATGCATTACCTAAAAAAGCATACCTTAAGTGTTCAGGCAATGATTTAAGCTCAAGTGTAAGAGCTTTCTCAATAGATGGCTTGAGGTGCTTTGGAGACTTGTTCAGCTCCTCTAATCCAAGAGATTCAAAAGGCATATCCAGACTTTGCTTCCAAGGAGAAGCATTCAAATACTGCAAGTGTTCATCATCTTCATCATCTTCACTATCTGAATTCCTCAACAAGGCCTTATCTAAGACATCAGACCTTAGCATGTAATCAAGTTCTGAAGTAACCACAAAATCGACCGATTCCACTTTTAAGCACTCCTCATTATCAGTAGGGAATTTCATGTCATTGAATACATTGAACGTCACATCCTGATCCAGTACTCTCATAGTGAACTCACCCTTCTGCACATCAATCAAGGTTCGGCCAGTAGCCAAGAATGGCCTTCCCAAGATTATGGAAATCTTCGTATCCTCCTCGAAATCAAGAATTACAAAATCAGCAGGAAAGATGAGTTTGTCCACCTTGCCCAAGACATCTTCCACAATGCCTCGTGGATATGTGATAGAGCGATCGACCAACTGCAAGGTTATATAATTAGGCTTTTGGATCAGATAATTCCAACTTCTTGAAGATAGATAAAGGCATCAGATTGATGCTAGCTCCCAAATCACATAAACACTTGTCGAACAACAAGTTTCCAATAGTGCAAGAAATAGTGAAGCTTCCAGGATCTTTAAGCTTCGGAGGCAACTTCTGTTGCAGCACAGCACTGCATTCCTCCGTGAGAGATACGGTCTTTAAGTCGTTGAGCTTCACTTTACGAGAGAGAATACCTTTCATAAACTTCGCATAGCTAGGCATTTGTTCAAGAGCTTCAGCGAAAGGTATGTTGATATGAAGTTTCTTGAAAACTTCCAAGAACTTAACAAATTGCTTATCCAGTTTTTGCTTCTGCAGCCTCTTAGGAAAATGAGGTGGAGGATAGACCTATCTTCCCCCTGTATTACCCTCAGGAGGAGTGTTGACAACAGATGTCTTCCTTGGTTCCACTTCTGCTTCCTTCTGCACTTCTTCTTCAGCCACAACTTTAACTTCTGGAACTAGAGATTTTTTGGGATTTGCAACCTTCCCAGACCTCAATGTGATTGCCTTAACCTGATCTTTAGCTTCCCTTTTGCCTGGTACTTCAGTGTCACTAGGGAGTGTACCAGGTTGTCGATTCAGCAAGGCATTGGCAATCTGCCCAATTTGATTCTCCAAGGTCTTGATAGAAACCGATTGGCTTTTGCACATGAGCCTCAACTCCCCCAATTCAGATTTTTCATTAGATTGTTGCAGCTGGAATTGTTGTCTTGGTGCATATTGCGGCTTCTGAAAACCAGGAGGGTTGTATTGCTTTGCTGCGACCTCTGAAAGTTGCTCACGAACTGAGCTGATTCACTAGAAATAGCACACTGCTCCGTCTCATGGGCACCATCACAAAGCACACAGACACTAGCGATCTAATTAACTCCATAATTAGCCAAAGAATCCACCTTCACCATCAAAGCTTTAAGCTGAGCAGCTATAGAAGTAGTTGTGTCTACCTCCAGAATTCCTCCTACCTTCCCCTGAGGTAGTCTCTGAGTTAGGTTCTGGTATTCATTAGCAGTCATCAGTTCAATCAACTCATAAGCTTCATCGTAGCTTTTAGCCCACAAGGCTCCACCTGATGTTGGATCAAGCATGGGTCTAGAAGTTGCACCCAACACGTTATAGAAACAGTTAATGATCATCTAGTCAGGCATCCCATGGTGAGGAAACTTTCGAAACATCTCCTTATATCACTCCCAAACCTCATATAAAGACTCTCCATACTGCTGCACAAATTGAGTAAGAGCATTCCTGATTGCAGCTGTCTTCAGCATAGGAAAGAACTTAGTAAGGAACTTTTGAGCAAGATCTTCCCATTTGGTGATGAAGCCCGGTGGTAGGGAATGCAACCAACACTTAGCTTTATCCCTAAGAGATAATGGGAAAAGCCTCAACATAATAGTACTTCAGACACATTATTGAATTTGAACGTGTCACAGATCTCGATGAAATCCCTAATGTGCATGTTGGGATCTTCTGTCGGAGAACCCCCAAATTGAACTGAGTTCTGCACCATCTGAATCGTGCTAGCTTTGATTTCAAAAGTGTTAGCCGCGATGGATGGTCGGACAATGCTAGGTTGAATATCATTAATCTTTGGCTAAGAGTAATCCATCAAAGCCTTCGTATTTGGTTCTGGTTCCATTGCAATAAGAGCTTCTTCTTCAACTTTCTCCTCAACAAGAACTTGTTCCTATACTAAAACTTCTTCCTCCGCTTTATCCAGTGTTCTCTTTCGAGATCGCAAACGCGTTAGCATAAACGCTCTCTAGAGTACCTAAAAAGGCAACAAGCAAACAAGTAAGTAAAATATATGAGTCAATAAACTTTAACGAACACTGATGTCAAGCACATAAACTAAAAATTAACATCGAGTCCCCGACAGCGGCGCCAAAAACTTGTTAGGACGAAAACACGCGCTAATATTCTCGCAAGTATACGCGATCGCAAGTAATATAGAATTATTTCTAGTTCATTCCCACAGAGACTGGTTTAGGTTAATTTCAATTAATGTACTTATGCAACAATGGTATGGTTATTATTCAATGCTAAGATGATAACACTTTGGTTTTTTTTTATGACTAAGATTATTAACTAACATGCAGTTAACTAAGAGATTAAAAGGTTGATTTACTTATATAACACAAACATGAGATTCTAACTTCATTATTACTTCATTCAATAGCCTTTTTATTCTTATCCTTAGCATGCAATGATGATGACACTAATCAGACAACACGAAACTAGTAAGCGCCAACTTTAGTTATACGAATACCCTACTACCAGACATCCACAAAAGAGATAGAAGCTGAATAGACACCAATTATGTTGAGACCCTATATGTCTATAGAATTTGACAACATAATGGTTTAATGTGCAAGTTATCTATCGTGATTACATAGGACAAGTAAGATGGTTAAAATTACCTATGAATCATGCATAACAAATACATGAACCTATGCTAGCATGGCAAGTTCTAAACCTCTAAATTCACTGTCGCTTCATTAGAGATTAACACACTATCTTATAAGTTCGCAACGCTCATAATACGAATAAGCACAACAAATACTAGGATATCATACAATCACCACAAACTAAGGTATCAAAACATATTAACTAATAAAATCCATAAGTAAATCCGCTAGAAACCCACGATAATGATTAGCCCATAACCGAACTCATCATCACCGTAAGTTCCGATGAAAGCATGGTATAATAACTAGGTCTGTATAAAATGAATAATAAATAAAGTACGTTAAACAAGAGTATTAGGTTCAACAAACAAGAAATGAGCATCCAAGATTACAACTTAAAACAAAGAATCACAAGAATAAACTAGATCTTCTTCGCTTTGGTTGTATTTGTGCTATAGTTCTTCTCGCCGTCTTTTCCTTCAGCTCTCTTCTGAAAAACGTCTTTAAGTTTAAATAGCAGACCAGTTAATCCAAAAGCCCTGAAAACAGACTTCTAATTGAAACAGGATTCTAAAATCCCGACACGGCGCGGCCGCGCGCTTCATCAGTGTAGGCGCGCTGTCCTTCCACATCTTCGGTGCAGGCGCGCGCTATCATAATGCGGGTGCGCTGACCTTCTGGAAAAAATTAATTTGCCTTCTTTATTTTGCTGGTTCTTAATGGCTTTCCATGAGCAATCTTCACGACACTTTCCTAACACCATTTTAGCAAAAAAGCAATGTTAAATCACCTCGTTCCTGTATATATGCCTGAAATGCAAAACACTACAAAAAGCACATCAAAAACACAAATAACTTGAGTACAAAATATCAATTCAAGCCTTTATAGAGTATTCTAAGTAGACATAAATGCCACTTAACATGTGCTACAAGTATGCTATCTAGGTTTATGCAAAAGCCAACACTACTGCACATGAAGACTGTCAAAAGAGTCATGCGTTATATAAGAGGTACTTTGGACCATGAATTATGGTTTAGACCTATGGAAAATCCTGAACTGATAGGATATTCAGATAGTGATTGGGCTGGATCAGTAGATGATATGAAAAGCACTTCCGGGTATGTGTTTTTACTCGAAAATGGTATATTTTCATGGTTAAGCCAAAAATAAGATATTGTTGCACAATCAACAGCTGAATCAGAGTTCCGACAAAAAAAAACAGCTGAAGCAGAGTATATTGCAGCATGTGCCGCGGTAAACCAAGCAATATGGCTTAGAAGGATACTATCAGAATTGGGTGAAAAACAACAATCAGCAACTAAGATTTATTGTGATAGCACATCAGCAATTGCTATTGCAAAGAATCCAATACAACATAGAAAGACAAAACACATCAAGATAATATATCTCTTTGTTCGAGAAGCTGAAAGCAAAGGAAAAATGAGTTTAGTTCATTGTCATACAAATGATCAACTAGCTGACATTCTTACAAAATCGCTTCGAAAAGGAAAATTTGTGATTCTGAGGAATAAGCTTGGCATACAGAAGAAGTTTTTCAAGGAGGGGTGTTCAATAATGAAGAATATCTATATTTAGTAAATAACATAAATAATTATAAATTGTTAAATATAAACCATTAAGTTGTATAATGTTTAAAAATGTTGATTAATAATTACTATGAGATATTGATGGTATTTATCCATCTTGCTAATTTTGTATATCAGCATGTTATAAATAGGTTAATTGATATTATTATAATTAAGTTGAAGATATATATAATTATAAATACATTTATTCTCTTTTATCTTCTCTGCATTATTGGCATATTTCTCTCAAATATCCATACTACCTTGTAGTGTCCTGACTATATAAAATATCTTGCATATACATACAAAAATGTTTATAAGCATCATTCATATTTAAACGGACCAAATTGTAACCTGCAAGTTGCAACGGCTCACCCTATAAAGTTGGAGGGTAAAACAAAGTGCATAATTATGCATTACATCATTCCTGCTGGCTAGTCATGCGAAAAATAATTTAGTGTTGTCAAAATTAAACATTTTTAATATTTTTAAATTTATTGTATAAATTTTATTTTAGGGGTCAAACGTTAAAAAATTAATTTTATATTCATTTCGATCAAATTAGTTTTAAATTACTGAAAATTAAACAAAATTTAAATTTAATAATATCAACTGACCCCTCTAATGAAGTGTAGATATGCCCCAAATTTAATATTAGCATTTAATTTTAGCAAGTTTGGCCAGTTGGTATATATTCTGTTCCATCTGCAACAAACCAAATACAAATTTTGGTTCGATCGTCTTTAAGATTATTCGTTCATACAACGTTAGCAATATGAGAAGTTATTTGTCCCAACTACACGCTTTTCTGTGGTTGTCGTCCTATAATAATTACTGCAGTGGGAGATATTTATAGTCTTCAAATATTTAATCATTCCTGTCATGGCCATCACCGCTAATATTTCTCCTTATTTAAGTCTGTCGATTAAAACACTATCACCATTTCACTAACATATATAAATATAGTAATACTGATGTTATCGCCTTGAGTAGTGACCGATTTAAGTTAGGGTACATTCAATTTTTATATCCATTTTTCGTGTAATTTTTATAACAAGGAGCATGTATGCTAACACTTATTTTTTCTACGGAAATGTAAGAACTAATCATCCACAATTATTTTTCCTATGGGAATCAGGGAATATAAGGGCTACTCATTCATGTTTGATTAAAATAATTATTTTATATATAGTAAATAGTAATATTGATGTTATGCCTTGAGTAGTGCCTTGGGAATATAAGGACTAATCATGCATGCTTAATTAAAATAATTAACTTTTTTATGATTCTCATTTATTTGTTGTTATATCGCGGATAGATGATTGGCAATAATTGGGAGAAGCTGCCTAAATAGTTAATAATATAGTATTTTCTATATTTGCTCATGTGATATAGAGAGTTTATAGAATATGGTATAATTTTTTTATATTTGATCTACCATGTGTTAAAAAAAATTCAGGAAAAATCACACAACTACAAAAAAAGTCACTTCATACGCAACTCTGCAAACTTTTAATTGCGAAACACCAGGGCAGATGCCAAAATATAAACCCGAGCCAAACATTCCCTCGGCCGCCTAGGTGTTAAGAAACAAGAGCCATCGGTTAAAATT
Source organism: Apium graveolens (assembly GCF_009905375.1). NCBI lineage: Eukaryota > Viridiplantae > Streptophyta > Magnoliopsida > Apiales > Apiaceae > Apium > Apium graveolens. Next base: position 153,695,705 of record NC_133656.1, read on the forward strand.
GAACAGTCACAGTTAAAAAGCCAGATAACTAGCTTCAAATGACTAATTTCTAGAATTTACAGTTTGGATTTATCAACCAGTCCTAATTAATTAACTGCTATTCACTTTAGAAGCTTCATTATTTTATGCCTAAGTTTGTCTTTCTCCCCAATGGTAAAGGTAAATTCAAGCTAGATTCCCCTGCATAATTTTAAAACTTATATTTTTCATTAAATAAACATATATAGATGCTCCTTGAGTCTAATATATTAATTAATAATTACCTATAAATAGGGTTCCAAAGCAAAGGCATGCACAACTGCATATTTGTATATTTTAAGCTTAGCTAGCTAGTTTTAACAACTTAGCAACCTCTCTAAATTCGATGGATGCTATGTCGCCGGTATCTGATTTAGAGAGGGCAAACAGGGCGACCGTCGATGGACTTTATAAGGCGTTGGCGAAAGGTAACACTAGAAAAGCAGCTAAAGTGGTGGGAAACGACCTAGAATGGTGGTTCCATGGACCACAAAATTGCCACCACATGATGCGGGTTCTCACAGGAGAATCATCGTATAATGAGTTCACATTCGAGCCTCGTAGCATTAGTGTGATTGATGATCGCGTTATTGTGGAAGGTTGGGAAGGTGCAAAGGTGTATTGGGTGCATGTGTGGACTGTGAACAAGGGAACCATAACGCAATTTAGGGAGTATTTCAACACTTGGCTCACGATAACTGAGTTGCGGCCATTGAGTTGGCTGAATAGCTCCACCGTGTGGCAAAGCCAGCCTAGGGATCTTTTCAAACGATCTTTGCCAGCACTTATGCTTGCCATGTGAACTCTTTACTAAAGATTAATAATGTCATATTGAATGTTTGTGCAAGATGTTTAATCTATTCATACTAGTATCTACTAATAATAGAGGTAGCTATAGAAGATTGGAAAATGTATAATTTCAGCAGTTTCATATGTAATTAAATGGTTTATGTGTCTTTATCTATTTTGCATGAAAATGAAGTTGAGCTACGATTTTTGTGAACATAGTGGATGTCATCAAACCGAGGCGCACACACGCAGGAAGTCGAACCATTGCACCATTTGTTGAGGCACGTAAATGTATGCTAGGACATAACAAATAATTTTTATAGCATATCATATCATATCGAAAGTATGAGCAAATCCCCAATGTATTCACACAAACACTCCATGATAAAGTATTAATACCTCCGTCCCATGAAATTGTTTACGTTTACTATTTGCGCGTATTTCGAGGTATCTATAAAATATAGTTTTATAATATTTTTTTTAATTTTCTTTTTAAATAAAAGTTTAAACATAAAAAAAAAATTCAGAAAAAAAAATTTAAAATTGTTGTAAAATTATGTTTTAAATGAATATTAAAAAGCGTGCCGAAAAATAATGTATAGAATCAATTGGACAGAGGGATATTATTGGTGTAATTATCATTCAGTGTAGACACGGACCTTGTTATTTAGTGATATGAAAATAGTAAGCTAGATTGTTACGGAGATGGTGAACGTCGTCAGTCAAATTTGCTAAAAGTGAGGAGTTGTGATATAATTTTTTTTATGCTTTTGTTTCTTATGATATTGGTGCCATAGAGTATAGCCTAGAGAAGACGGCTACGATATATCCCATAATAGAAGGGACTTAATAAAGAAAGAGTTTTGAGTTAGTTTTGATGGTGATATCAAGGTTTTCAATTAGTTTTGATGGTGACATTGAGGAATTATGTACACACATGCATTACGAATATTCCCTATGTCCGATTTAATTATATATAGTTTTTTTTTCAATACTCATCGATATATGAAGTATATTTTCATAATTTTTTTAAAATTTTATTTTGTGTATCAAATTTTTAATAACAAAATTTTATTCAAAATAAAAATAAGTTATAAAATTATTTACGAAACTATATTTTAAAGTAGTTTTAAAATGCGCGCAAAACTCTCATCCCATGAATACTATCTGCAGGAACATATGGAGTCCTTGGTAAGAAAACTTTGTTAAATTGCTCTTAAAAATGGGTTCTATTTTGTTACCGAAATTATGAAGTTGAGTAAATTTGAGTACCATTTAAAATTGACTCAGGAAAATCTTAAGTTAGTGTTTAGTTTAAACCAACACTTGTTTAATAAATTGTAATTATTAAAAGATTCAGCCACAACCACCGATGAAGGCTTAGATGCAGTAAGAACCAGTCACCGCCTTCACCTCAACTAGAGCCTGTCAAATGGGTGGGTTTGAACCGCTCATTTAGGACCGGCTCGTATCGAAACCGGAGAAAATTCGGACCGCACCGGGCCGGTTTAAACCCACCCAACTCACTAAACTGTACGAACCGAGTACGAATTTCATTTTAATAACCCGGGACCGCACGAGCCCGCACGAGCCGCACGGACCAGGCAACTCGCACAGCCCGCACGAGCCCGCGGGTTGTTTTGTTTAGTAGAGTGCACATTTGTTTAGTTGTTTTGTTTCTCTCTGTAATTCATATACATAATCTTTGTTTTTATTCATTTGTAATATTTTTAATATTTTTAAATTCATAAAATTTATATAAGGTGTCGTCTTCTTTCATGTGTGACTGTGTCTCCCGACTAAAAATATATTAATACTTATAATATATTATCAAGTAGCAGAATGGAAAAGAAGTCTAGCGGTGCAGAGCACGCAGCCCGAGCAGGGTAAATCGCACGAGCCCGCGGGTTTCGTACGCGGTTATTCGCCTGGACGGTCACGACTTCGGTTTCTTCAACTCGTGCCCGGCCCGAACCCGGTTCGCTCATTAACAGGCCGGTTCAGTGTTATGTTTCCGAATGTCCAACCCGTGTGCAGCCCGGCCCGGTACGCACGGACCGCACAAATGACCAGCTCTAACCTCAACTGCCATCGCAACCTCACTCACATACAGCCCCATTCCTCGTTGAAGCTCAGATGCAGTAACAGTCACCGCCTGCACCTCAACTGCCTTCGCAACCTCACTCACGGCCACATTCCCCCCCGTTCGGGGGAAGGGGTATCATTGTGTTTGGATTAGACTTTTGGATTCCTAAAGTTTCAGAAACTGCCAACTACAGACCTAACTCTTATAATTCTTCCAACGAAAACTTTAAGCTGATCACAATCTTCTCAGATTCATAACAGACATAAATAGATTAATTTAAAACGCACAAACTCCATTTAAGGTAGTATGCAGTTTGCAACCAATGTTATATTAAGAACAAGAACATGCAATTTCAAGAAGAAAAAAGGAAGAACATGCCTTTATATAATTTTTGTATATTATATATTCAAATATTTGCGGACTTTATACAAATTGAACACTGGGTAGAGAAGAAAACAAAGATTACACACAGAACAGGGATTTAACTTGAACATGAACAGATAATATTTACAACCACATTCTAGATTATTAGTTGAAGCCTCCGGAATGAACTTTGTCAACCTTGCGAACCCTTTACACTGGAGGCTTAACAAAAATATGTAGAGTACAGATCCCAGCTTCTGACCCTTGAAACTTCACAACTGCGGCGATAACTGGGAAAACAGAATGCCACCAACTATTTCTTCAATTTAAATAAGCATTGCTGTCGAATGCTTTGTATATCATCTTTCAAGTCCCGCTTTCATGCATCCACAGATATACATCTACATTGGAAAATATCATCAGCATAAATTGAAACACAGGCATCTGTCTGCAGCACCTGCAGAGAGCAGTAACTGATAAGGATGGAAGGTGAGGCAGTTCACTGATCCTATCTTCTGTGCCATAAAGGTTGGGGAGTATCGAATTGTGCCCAGCTGTTCACCCTCCATGTTAAACACTTTAATGAGTTGTCTGGCTGATCCACTAGCAATTAAGGGTGCATGTCGGTGGACAGCTAAAGATGTAAGTGAGCCCCTATGAGCATCAATTGTTAAGTAGGTATCTTTGTGGCGTCTGACATCAAGGAACTGAATATCACCAGCCTGGGATGCACTTACAATCTGAAAAAGTAACATTGTATAGCCAAATTAAATTAGTTAACTACTAATCTTATTTAATCATTTTAAGGCAATTAAATCTTTTTCTTTTTCGCTATTTTGCTTTGCAGCAAGGGTGAAAGTTAGTTGATAAAGATACAACATTTCCACTTCACCTTAGCTGGGTCAAGTCCAGGTTGAAATCCAATCTCCACAACTCTCTGGGTGTGTAATTGAGTCGAACAAACAAGCCTGGTGGTATGGATGGACAACAAGTCAGTACAAGCAAACACATACATCCAAATGTCCAATCAAAGTAACGAGACATGCAAAATGATTACATTTCTGGTGTTCGAATGTCAAAGATTCTGACAGAACCATCCACAAAACCAGCAGCAAATTGTCCACTATGAATTTGAGAAGCACACTTCAAGAGAAACGATATGATACATCAGAATGTTAACAATTTCCCATTGGGCAAGCCCGGGGAGATAAATAAACAGAAAAAAGCAGATATCATTCTGAAGATGAAATCATAAATGTAGATGCGCCACAATCAACACTACAAACGCATATGTAAGATATAACTCTAACATAATTATAAAAATGACTGAACTTAATACACTCACTGTAACACAGTGAAAACAAAGGAAGTAATAGAAGGTTTGATAATTAGTAGCTCAATAAAACTCTCCTTGAATCGGGGAAAAATATTACCAACAATACCATAGCCTTTCACTAGAAAATTCTGTAGATCTGATTTCTGTGGATCATTAGAAATGAGTTCCAGGACATGCCAAAAGTGTATTTTTGTGTGTAATAATATTTATGGAAATAGAACTTTAGTATACATTGTACTCCATCTTCAGGAATACAGAATTTTAGTGCGATATCAGTAATATTTCTGCTTTTAATTTATTTTCTTTTTTATTTTCACTTCCCCCCATCAAAGCACTCAACTTTCCGTGCTCCAGATTCAGGACACAGAATCTTAGAGCTATATAAGTATTATTTCTTTTTTAAAATTCCTTTTTCTGTTTACTTCCCCTCATCACGCACTATGGTCAATCAGGGGAAATAAAATTGCAAGACTATGATCTAGAATTTTGTTCTACAACAATAAGATTTAAAAAATACTATTAGCATTTGTATCAGAACTCATACAGATTTTAAGATTAATCATCTAGCTTAAATCAATATCCAATTAGTTCTAGGATGAGAATCTTCTATTGCCATGTATTTTTAAACTTAGATATAAACAAGAAGGGTTAAAATAGACATTTTAGAGGAAGAAGTGTAAACACTTGGAAAAAACAAAGGGTAAAGGTCCTTTTCAACACATATGTTTGTGTGTGCGTGTTAGAGTTGAATAAGTTAGAAGCAAGAGATAGGACCCACCAATGCTGAGACACTGCATTCTGCATCCAAAGGAATAGTATTAACAAGCTGCTCCTTGTCCAGATCCCACACCATGGCGGAAGATACTTCACCAGAAGCATACTGGGGAAAAAATGAAAAAAATGAACTTGTGACGAAAGGTACTACACAACTTATCAAATTTTTAATAAATTTTCCTAAAATCCTGGTTCTGGAACTATATGCCAAGCAAGGTCACTTTAATAAAGGTTGAGTAAATACCAAACACCAAATTGCAAATTAATATAATTTAAAACAGAAGTACCAGATATCCTGATTGTTGCTGCCAATCCACAACGGCATTCACACATCGGACACTAGGTTTATGACCTGGTATAGAAGAAAAAGCAGTTACAAGTTTCTGTTTGCTTCTTACAGAGTAATCTTTCCATATTCGAATGCTTCCATCACCTGCATTGTGCAAGTTATTTATTAAAGTAATGTTGAAACAAAATCTTTGAAGTATATACCAGAAAACAAAAACTGCACAATAGTAAGGAATTTACTTGAAGCAGCGAGAAGCAAGCTATTGTCAAGCTCGTTTATCAGGCAGAGCTTTGAGATACCTTTGTCTGGAAACTCATGATTACTGAAAGAATTTAATATAGTAGCATCTTCATAGTTCCATACCCTACGATGATGTAAATAACAATAACACATAAGTTAATATCGGAATCAAACTTAAAATTTCAACATGCACTTGTAGCATCCGAATTCAGAATTTTTTCATATGTTATTGTCAACTCTGTCTGCATCTAAAACAGGGATGTAGGGATCAAATGCAGATCAAATGCAGAATTTTGACAGACTCATGGATTAAGCTTCTCTACGTATAATTTTATAATAGCTCTAAAATAAACAATAAACAATAAACAATGGAGCACTCAATGAAGTATTAAGGAACATATGTGTATAGTACCATGCAAAGGCTGTAAATGACAAAAATATACAAAAGAACAGAATAGTTTAGCCTCCATGAACTGTTTAATGCCTCTATGTAATAACAGAGCGGGTGTAACCACTGGGCCGATAAGGCAACCGCATTGGGCCCCCAAACTTGTTAGGCCCTAAAATATGAAACACTCTTATATGTTCCTATAATATTTCTTTTTTTTTTAATTTCATTCAAATTAAATAAAGGTTTTTTTAAAAAAATAATTTAAATATAATCGGCATTAAAAAGCTTTAATATAAGTATTATACGTAATAGTAATACTTATAATCATCCTCCTAGAATATTCTTTTAGTAATATGATATGCAATGTACCTTTTTTTTTGACCAAATGATTTGCATTGTATTTAGTTTGTAAGTGCAGTACTAAATGCTCCTTTCATTATTTTCACCTGCTTTTTATAGTAGACCATTTATAGTTGTAAAAGTTGGCACACTTTTATATATGTTTTTTAGCACTCCTATCACCAATCCTAATTTAAAATTGTTTATTAAAAAAGTTTAATAAACAATAATTTCAACAGTTATAAATGTTTTATGTTGTAGTGAAACAAAAATAGATAATACTTATAAAAAAATAGTTTAGATCTTACAAAATTCATCTACACAATTGTCGTGAATTTATTATGAGCGTTAAATTTTTTTAAATTTAAAATTAAATTAATATATTCACATTACTAGAGAAACTAAAATTAGCTAAATTTATATATATACTCGTTGAACATGCATATATGGTATTTAAATATTGAAGTAGTTTTTTATCTATCTAAATATATATTATCATAGTTTTACATACTTACATAACCTAGTAAGTTAACCAATACTTATTTAAAAAATAATATCTAAATAAAGGTTTTCTCAAAAACAGGCAACACAAAAATGTAAAAGTATATCATTGCATATAATTTTCCATAGGCCTCAAATTTGTTATTTGCCTAAGGCCTCCAAAATTTTAAAGCCGACCCTATGTTAATCACTGAATGAAATGCAAATATCAAAATATAACCATATAATAATATGTGTGTGTGTTATAATAATATGTGTGTGTGTGGTCAGGTACCCCTTAGAACTGAATCCGACTTTAAGCCTATGAACTAATATATACATGAGATCCCGTGCTAAGTGAGCCTTATTACCTTTCAGATATCAGTCTAAGATACCTAGAAAAATTAAACTCGCATACATTTTGAATATTCCTTGCCTGCATATTTCATTTCTAAATATTAATTTTGAAGTTCATATAAAAACATCATTTCCTATGGCAAAAAAAAAACATCATTTCCGAGAATTATTTTAATTTATCTGCCTGGGTGTATGTATTAACTACTAAAGTCTACTTCAAATGGGGTGAGAGAGAGAAACATAAACAGCTTACCTGATTCGCTCACTATCATCAGCAGCAACGACAATTGGAGAAAATGGTTGCAGCAAAGCTGTTTTGATACCAGACTCAACTTTTGTATCCCATGTAGCAATAGGATTGTTTAGCTTGTTAACAGCTGCCAAGGTAAAAGGACCAAAAGATTAAACACGTTGAGCAAAAGTTAAGTTATGAAGGTCTTGAAGAAGAACAGGAAACAAGCAGTTACGTAGACGCACAAGTGTGCTGGCATTTGGATATATGGTCAAGGGCATGCTTTTCCCTCTCATCTCTTTTAGCAATCATTTCTTCACTATCCTCTGATGCTGTAAGAAGTGGCTTGGAAAAGTGAACACAGCTCCAATTATAGATAGTAGATTGTGGAAGGAAGCTTCGATCAGAAGCACAAGGCGCTCCACCAGAACCTAGAAGTGGATCAGCTAACCCCGAGTCTGGGGAAGACATTAGGTGTGGCCTAAATTCTAAAGAATAAACTCGTCGCATGCCTGTCGCCAAGTAACTTGGCCTTGGAGGACTTACTGGTGGAGTACTAAAAGTCAGGGGCAAATGTCCTGCAGTTTAACGATGTAAGCCACTAGTTAAATCCAGAAATAAGATAACCAGTTGACATAAAAGCAACAGTACAGTACTGTTATTTTTACATTTAAGGACTTTGGGCCCCTGGAAGCCTGCAAATCAATCGTATCCTCACACTTTCTTATCTTTTTCATTTTCCTAACATTTTATGTTATATACTACATTGCACTGCATGTTTTTCATTTCCGATATCAATTATAACATGAGCACACCACCTTTTGCGGCCATCCTCAAGTCCTATACCCACCCATCATAAACACCTTATTTGATGAAAAAATTCAGTACTGATTTTACAGGGCAATAATAAAAAGCAGTGTGAATTTAGGTGCTGACAACAAGAAACCAAGAATAGAATGAGATATACCTGCATTCATATCAAACCAAGATGATGAACGAGCTAATCCGGCAAGACTATTGATTGGGGAAGTTATTGATTCACTTGGCCTTGTATTTCCAGCAGAGGATTTTACGGATTTTGCCACAACTTGTTCTATACCAATAATTGATAGTACTCGCCTCCCAAGTCCTGCAATGCGTGGTGAAGGATCCTTTGCAAGAGTACACATTGCAGACACACACTGTGAATACAAGGCGTTATCCAAGTGCTTTGATCTCATATGGTTACCGATGCCATTACAGTTATTCATTATCCCGGAATCTGAATGTAGAGAAGAATCATCAGAAACTGGGGATCCATGCATTATTCCAGAACTAGCTAGGGGGCTACTGGTAGAGGCCCTTCCATCACGACTCACCGATTGGCTGTCACCACCAACTCTCATAACAGGGCCAATATGCGAATACTGATTAGGAGTAGTATGGCCACTAACTGTACCCTTGATAGCAAAAGATGGCAAGGAGCTCAAAACAGAATTAGACTGAGGTTTCCACATTGCCGCTGCAACTGATTTCAAGTGCTTTTTGTGGCCAAATGCAAACCGTGCCAAAGCTGCCAAAAAAATAATTTAACAAAACTGAAAAGCAAAATATGAGGTCTTTCTAATTACATATTAACTGAATTGCTATTCCGCAAAATAAAAAAATAACAAAAAAATTGCATATTTTTGGACATCAAGTCAACTTTTACTACAATGTAATCTGAATGTCAGCTCTACTTCTGAAACCAGCAACGTTTGAAGGGAGAGATTTTCAAAAGGTTTACCATATGCAATATCTGGGAAAAAAAAGTTCCTAGCACATTAGATAAATTAGCTGTAAAATTGATGCATACCTACGGCAATCTCTGTCCTGACTAATGGACTCCCATCTGAAACAACATTCAAAAGGCTCTTTACAATGCTAATTTCAGCCTTTACTTTTTCATCATCATCATCATCACACTCTTCATCTCTAGCCGAGTCAAATCCAACATTAAGTAGCGTACCCAAAGCAAATATAGATGCAGCTCTGACCTGAAATGTTAACCATCCTTACTAAGTTAGTACTAACACATATCCAGATTATCAATTTTGGAAACACAAATGCAAAAAAGTTGTGATGAACCTCAGGTTGGGGCTCAGAAAGTAGATGTGCAAATATAGAGGGGGCATCTGCTTGCAATCCAATAATTTGTGCCTCACTAAAATCTTCCCACAGCTTTCCAAGACAAATACACAACCACTGTAGAAATAGTGGCTCTGCTGGTGCATCATTTGGGGTTGGACCCTGAATATGATTTAAGCAGACATGTATCAGACCAGCTTCAGTGCAGGCTTCCTGGCCCCGTCTATGTCCATCAACAATGACTGCTAAAACAAATGCAGCCATTGCACGCTGTTCTGGATAGGCTTCCACACTATCAAGAAACCTAATAAAATATGTATGCCCACCATCCTTAACCAAATCAACCTGACAAGACTATCAAGACAAAAGATAGTTTCAGTACGTACCAAGTACGTTTCAAGATTTGGGTGTAGCAAAAGCCACAAACATTTTAATTTGGGAAATTATAAAACAGACCTTGTCAAGTGCAAGGATCTTCGTCCAAATAAACACAAGAATTTGTCGAAGTTCTGGAGTAGTTGTTTGCAACAGCTTTAGGACATACGGAAATATCCCCACAGACAAGGCCTGCCAGAACATAAAATTTATCAGCATATAATAAGACAATCATCAAGAGAAAGTAGAGGTGAAACTTGAAAGGTTAATACCAGATCTACAGCCCATGGCCCCATATCGAGAAACCTTCCTAAAAGCACCAGAGCATGGACACGATGGCACTGACTGAGCAAAACCTAGAGGTTGGCATGGTTATTAGTATTTCACGGCCAGTAAGAAGCTGGGGATAACATAGATTATCTATTAAAAATCGAAAGCCAATAAAACGAAAATATATCCAAATAAAAATTAAAAAAAATTCTAAACCAAAATATATCAAGAACATCAAATAAAAATACATCAAGAATATCACAAGTCAGGACGATCAGAATGAGCAAAAATAAAAAGTTCAAATAATGGCAAGCAATTAACCAAAGAATTCTAAACCCAATAAGACAAATACATATCCAAATATTCTACAAGTCTGACAAAAACATGATGAAGAAAGATGGCTCATGTGCTTTCTCAGTTTCATTAAAGAATAGAAATCGTGCAGAAGATATTACAGGATACTATGTAAACTAATAATTTAAACAAAGTTATGTCCCATGATGTGTTCAATATATTAAAATAGTGTTCCAATGGAGCCTGGACTACCTTTTTGTTATTCAAAGGCAAAAATTCTAATAGGATCAGCTAATTTCTAGTAACAGGTAACACTTAAACATACAGAGAATACAAGATATCAAGGAAAGATATGAAAGAGAAACAGCTTCTACAAAGTTGAAACTTCAAGATGCATATTGATTTATAAGTGAGGTATACATTTTTGTTTTATTAATATCAAATCATTACCATATATCCAGGGTTAGTGGGTTACCATTCCAGTAAAAAAAAATCTTAATATAAAATGCTACGGATGTCAAGCAAGAAAGAATGAGACAAAGAAGTAACTGTTGACTCCCTAGTCTACTACCCCGGGTCGGTTCGGCTTGGTTTTAACCAGAAAAGCTTGCCAAACAGTATATGTCAGTTCGGTTTGTACCTATTAACCGTAACTGAACCGTTTGGAACAGTTTTTTCGGTTCGGTTAACCGTTAATCGGTTTCGGGTTTTTTTCAGTTTTTAAATTTGAAGAATTATAAAGTTACGACTAACTAAACTAGGTAATATCGTAAGATTGTTCAAGGCTTGTGTTGTGTTGGCATAATCAAACTTAAACAACAGTCTTTCCATTCTTCCTGCTACCTTCTTTGGTAAACGAATGGCAGACTAGAATTAGTTCAGCTACTTGTTATGTGGCTTTCATATGGTTGTGCGCTATAGTTGGTATAGATTGTTGCATATACTATTCTTCAGGCTACAAATCTACAATGAGTATTTAACTGAAAAAAATTATGTTGTTACACGTGATGCTAATACTAAGCTGTCAAAAATTTAATTCTACAAGACACCCTTGAGGCTATTCTCTGGCTAAGATTCTTTGTCAAGCTCAAAAAGATTAAGCTCAATTTCTCCTACGTACACCACACTGGAAACCTGGAGTGCTAGAATAGAACCTGGATTACTATTGTCTTCAACCATATAAAGTTAAGACAGTGTCGTATTTACCAGCAAAGTCCTAAAATTCAGAGGGGAAGCCTTATTAATCAGAAGCCCTGCTAGTAAGAGAGAAGATAACTGGAATTTTAAAATCCTGCCTATATCCGTTTTCATCCCTAAAATATTATAAAAATGTTAATGAAATTTTCAAGAAATTAAAAAAATCACTAGTATTATACATATTTAAAATACATAAATTAATAATTACAAAACAATATAAGATATTTGTACAAAATTGAAAAATCATCTATTAAGTGTGTATAAAAACAATTATGATGCTTCATGTAAATCACTAGAAGGTACCTTTAAGAGCAAATCCAATGCAAAATAGCTATAGCTATTGTTATAATTTGACACCAAAATGTTTCTTTTGTTGTTAAAATAGAACTTCAACTCCAATGCTAGTTGCATTTTGCATCCAAATAATTCCTAATTTAACTAAAAATTTTTTCTCCTAGATTTTAGATAAAGTTCACCACTATGCATGACATTTATGGTTACTTGATGATGTGGAATGGATGCATAAATGCATCCTTGGTTTCAAATTTAGAACTAAGGATGCATTTATGCATATTTGCATCCAAGGATAGAACCCCTTTGAAGTTAAAGTTTTTAGCATTTGGTTTCAAATTATAGATATGACACCACTTATAGCATTGCACTGGACTTGCCCTAATACCTAGAACCAACTAGGTATTATGCATAGGTCCAGTAATGTAAAAGATGGAACTTCATATTTAATGTAAGAGATAAAACTTAATCTTGTACACACTTGTACCATTTTCAGTAAGTCTAATGATAGGGATATAGACTGCATATGACGTAAAATTCATCAACTGTTTGTTAAATAATTCATCAACTGTTTGTTAAATAGTGACATGACCTCAGAAAGCTGAATGCTTTTTATTTACAAAGATAAAACACATATTGACCTAGTTCAGTGCACCTATATACTACATAGAAATAGCAATACCTGGAGAACAATAGGTAACTGTTCAGGTGGCTTCTTATGTTCGGATCCATGATCAAGCCACACCTCAAAAGCTGTCAACTGTTCCGTGAAAAAGGGACTCGGCTGGGCTCGAAAAAATTCCACAAAAGACGGTAAAACAATAAGCATCGTGTCCCACATATCTAGATGCATTCTACTTATGCACATGCTTATTAAAGGATTTTAACAATACATACTTGAAACTCAGCATTTGGATCCTCAACTAATCCTGGAAGCTGAGAAAGACAAATTTCTGCGGCCATATCCCATGCATCCCTGCAATTACCTAAAGTTTCAAAAGATAGCAATTCAAAGATTCACAGTTCTTTGAGAATGGAAGTCCACGAACCACATATGATGTTGATGTGTAGCAGGCAACATTGGATGCGAAATCGGAGAGCAATTTGCAGAACGCATAATCCTCTCTGCAAGTAAGAAATTTCGAAATAGACTGGCAACCAACAGATCCTGTCGGAATAATCTCTGAAATAGATCTGCAGAATGAGAACTCAAACAATTATGACACAATCTTGGCAGATAAATTGACACATAAACTCACTTTCTACCAAAAATATCCTCGTGTACCGTGTGGTAGAACATTCCACGCAATTGTGTCTGTCACTGCTGTGAATATCCAATTCAGCTCCCCAAGCAGTGTTTTTCTATCTGTTTGTCGACCAGGTATTCTATCAATCAGTGAATAGTCAAGAGACTCGTGAAGCAGCGAGCGAGTGCAGAACCTGAAAAGCATTATAAAATTGAGATACTTTGGAAAGGGGAGTCACATATGTATTTTAAAATAATTATTACATATCAGAACCAATTAAGGTGGTATAATTGTACAAAACATCATCGAATGACCACTCTGAGCACAAACAACCATGATAATTATATGAATCCTAATATTGAAATTCAACAACTACAAAAACCCAATTGTCTCCTTTAAAAGTTCAAAATTATAACAAAAACGGGATGCTGCTAACACAAAAATGAGAAAGCAGATAAGCATACTACTATTCTATCATTGATAAGCGGCATTTTGTAGTATTCAACGGTTTAATCATATCATGAGAAGTAAATTTTTTGATATTTCTTTCTTCCACTCACTGACCCTAATTTTCTTCCACTTTTGCGGAGTACGAATTTAACAAGTTTTGAGAGTTGCAATGTTGCTTTATTAAACATATTTCATACAGGATGGACAACAATAGTAACATACCCTGATAGTTACAAAACATAATTAGTAGAAGACCTAATCATATAAACAAGAAAAAGAAGAATTGTTACCATCTCAGTGCCATCTTGATAGGAGTGGTAAGACAGGACGTAAATATATCGGCAGGGAATTCTACACTTTGAGGAAGTGTCTCGTGGGCTTCACAAGCTGCCAATAGGATGCAATCCCTAGCAGGAGTTCCAGCAGAAGAGCTGGTAGGAATACAATCTTGGAGCTGTTCATAGTCAAATATAAGAATTGTGAGAGCTGTAAGAAAAATTATATTGACTCCACAACATTACAACTTCAAAGATCCAAACAAGTCAAACCAAGTTGTCTATACCTCAATAAAAGCATTTACAATCATTCCAGCAGCAGAGCAGTCAAAAACATATATTGAAGGTGTCTTTAACCAGGAGTCAAGTTCACTGATGGGTAACGGGATGTATTGAGTATAACTCTACACCATATGTTGAAATGACGTTAAGATCTAGTATAAGGAAAGAACTGAATAGAAGGCGCTAAGTTACAGATCAGCAGGAAACCTTATTGAATAACCAAATTTCTCCATTGGCAGTTGGCTTTGGCACACCATGTCCATTGTAGTGAAACAATACCCTCTCTGACTTGGCATATTTACGACATGTACTACAAAGTTTCTTTACTTCTTCAACAGTAGGATCTAACTGAATCTTATATCTTGCCTGACATATTAATTATTTGGATAGTAACAAGACCAATATGAAAAAAAAAATCAATAATTGATAGAAAGAAACAGTAAACACTATACTAACCTTCGCTTGCCACCTTTCATACTGATAGCTCAAAGTTCTACCAATTGTTTCAAGTGCCTTTTGAGGTGCCATAGAAAATGGATCTGCATATCAATGTCATACGGTGCTTAAAAGAAATGTAAAATTGATAAAGAGGCTTACTTCAGTCATATAAAGGATACACTTGCTTTATCACACTTGGAGGTGGAGGAGGGTGATTTCTGAAATTAATCACCACCTTTACTGGTGAACAGTGCACCACAATCTACTCTAAACATATACTCAATGAAATAGAATGACATGTCCATACAGAAATAATCCTATAAAGTAGAGTACAAGAGATGATTAGGCCGGGATAATGTACCTATCCAGCACTCCATCCTGGCACAAGGTGATATCTTTATTACATCAGGAGGATCAACTGTAATATTTAAACATAGAACAAGCGCAACACATCCTGTCTTCATCTGCAAGAAGAATTCACTAAAATATGTAAGGCGGAAATAAATTTGCAGAAGACAACCCTAACGAAAACATAAAAGAAAGTTAAGAGAAGGAGAAAAACAAATAGGAACATAATGAAGCATGAACTTCGATTATACACTCTTCTCACCCTACTAAGAATGTCAAAGCCACGGGAAATAGTTGTAATCAAGTTTCTCTTGTTCATTTTTTTAGCAAGAAGTTAGTGTTGCTCTTAGGAAGTGGTAGCTGTTCCAGTACACAAACAAGGTGGGTTGGGGTTTAGGAGGTAGTGAATTGTACACTTCACTTTATTTTGCACATCCTCCCAGGATATACACATCTAGGATATCCTGCTAATAGACTAAATAAAACCTGAAAAACTTTACAAATGCAGCTAACACAATGTATACGCAAATAATACATAACCTGTTTTCCAAATTCTTTTGCTTCCAATTATAAATTCATGGATGCAGATCGTATAAACATATAAATCAAATTAGCACAATTATAAGCCACGAGGCCAAGAACGAAAAAAATGTAACAAGTAATCATCTCAAAAAATTTCCTTGATATTATAAAATTTGAAATTTACAAATCGAATTACTTTAAACAAACATCTTTAACCAATTAGTTCAATTTTCAATGCTTTTTTAAGACATCACAAAATATCCCAATATATAATTTACTTCAAGTCGAGTCATTTAAAATCCAGTAAACAACAAAAAACACAGCTCAACAAACAATTCACACAAAACTTACTCTATCCTTCGGCCGCCATTTGGACACCAACCCCGTATTCGACGGCCCAGCAGGCACACTAACTTCAAAAACCTCATGTCTACCATCACACAACACACTAGTTTGTGGCAAATACGCCATACTCGTAACCGTACCCCCACTCCTATCCCCAAATCCGCTACTAACCACATCCAAATCCCCTCCATTCCTCTCCTCAACCTCCTCCTCATTCACACTACACTGATCCAAATGATTTGAAACCAAACTAACTGATTGCGAAAATCGAGAAGCCATCAAATCGCCTAATGCCATCCAACCCAACTTAATTCACTCTCTCCTACCAAATCAATCATTCAATTCAACTTAATTCAACCTTTCCCTAACCGAACCTTCATCATAAACATCAATCATAAACTCTACCTCTACCAATCGGAAAAATCGGAACTTTTCGAGTCAATTCGAGTAAAGAAACAGAGGTTTATGCTTAACTACAGCTCAATTGAAGTATAGATACAGATAGTTATAGTTGTGTGTGTATATATAGTTGAAGTGTATGTATATGTATGAGCTCTGGAAACCCTAAACGAAACCCTAGGTGTGTGTGGATGATGAAGAAGAGAAGAGAGACTCGAAAATGTGTTATGTGCTATATGTATGCACTATGCAATAGTGTATCTATGTATTTTATTGTTTCCTTTTTAGCTTTATAGTTAGCTCAAATTAATCTTTTTAATTATTTTTTGATAGTATCAAAATACAATTTCATTTACTGGATATTGAAAAGCAATAATATTATAATTTCAATAATATTATAATTTTTTAGATGTATTTATCAAAAATTTAATAAAGTTTAATTTAAAATATTTTTAATAAAATTTAATTTATTATTGTGATTATCATTTAAAGTATGAACATTTATATAAATTTGACTATGTGATATAATTATAATGTGACGTGAGTTGGTTACATTTTGTTTTTTAATAGATAATTTAATTTTTTTAATTAACAAAGTGATAGGTTGTGTCATTGGTAAGTGTCAAGGAGGCCGGTAAATGTTGTAAATTTATATGTGTTTTAGAATTTTAAGCTAAAAGAAATGGAGTATGGGAATTATAAATATGGAGTTTTTGGTAAAATATTTTAGATTTTTTTAAGGAGACATCCAATGTTGTTGAGTAGAAAGTCACAATTGTCTTGCTTTTAATAAGTTACAAGTGGTAATAGCTTGATTTTATTTTTATCTAATTGGGGAAAGTGTATCTTTTCAAAATAAATGAAAAATATGTTAACACAATTTTATGTAATCAAACTTAAACTACGTTATTAAAAAAGGAAATTAGCTTAATGGATTCTATTAGTTGTGCACTTGTGCTCATTAACCATGGAAATTAGAGATAAAATAAAAATAATTTCTTTTTCATTTCAAACTCTTTAGTTTTCTTTTTCTCAAAAGTTGATCACTCCCTAAAATTTTAGAAAATATTTTCAGCATCTTATATTATTATTTTAATTGAGTAAACAAAATTTTAAACAATTTTTTCAAAAAAAAAACTGGATCCAAATAGTGGTGCTCATTAAATTTAAATATTTTCCCTAAATGTATTTTCAAATATGAACATAGTTTTTCTTAATAAATTGTGAATATGAATATATTTGTATAAATATAATTTAAAAGTTAATAGAAGATACCTGTTTTTATACTCCATAACTTTGGGGGAGAGCATGTGACGCCATAAAATATACTTTTACCACTTGGTGTTGGTAACCAATAACCATACATTGAACTTGAACATGGTGTGTCATCAATTTTATCACAAAAATAACAAAAGTAACAAGGTCGATACATCAATAAGCAAAAATCTAATAACACATGTTGAATTCATGGATTCAAAATCATGTATTATTGATTTGAGCTACCAAAAGCTCAAAGTTCTAAAGCATACCCACCATATAAAAGTCTGCCACTTTATTCTCCATTTGTGATACAGAATATACACAAAAATATGACAAATATGTGGGTTATAATTAGTATATGGCAGATTACACATTTAACCTACGGATACTTCTTTATGTTGTGCTCTTTTTGAAGTCTCGTGTCCAATGAAATTCAAATGCTACCACATCAGACACCACACTGGAAGATGGGAATGGGACAACAATTACATTTTATTGTCACATTCCACTCTTTTGCTTATGTTACTGCAATTTCACAACTTTTTATAAAAAGATTGATCTTCACATGCCTGGCAGTGGCATCCGTAACTTGGCCTGGGAGGACTGACTGGAGTAGCACTGAAAAATGTCCTAAATTCTGTTAAGCCCATGAAATCAGCAAGCCCCTGTCCTCGTTATGACCACTTTGTTTGTTGAGGTTAATTCTGTACTGGAACTGGTTCCAGGTGTGCTTTTCGACAAATGTGAATCATACAAAAGCTGTTGCATGATAATATGACAAAACTGGAATGCACAATATGAGGTTTTTCTGAGTAGATATCGAACCAAACCAGAAACCCACAAATTTATAATAAAAAAGCTGAGAGTTTGTGAACATCATGGGAATACAATGAAACATTCTCAAATTACCGCATAAGAGAACATTCTACAAAATTGTGTCCGTCACTGCTAATGTAAATAAACAATTCAGCTCCCCAAACAGAATTTTTCTATATGTTTGTCGACCAGATTTTCTATTAAAGAGTAAGTAGTCAAGAGTCTCATAAGAGAACTCTTAATATTTAAGTCAGCTGCAGTCAGCATCATGGCAATACTACCTTGATATGTATTAGAAATGAACCAGGCTAAAACACTAGTTTGCTGCACTGATAACGTAGAGAATATAACTGTCACAAAAAAACGCTTTGGAGCTTCAACTTTTTCTGGTTCACTATCAGGGATTTTAGTTCTCGATAATTGAGAAACCAACATCTCGTTCACCCTACTCTTCAACTGTGTACCATTGGGAATTTTTTAAGATAGTACAACAATATAAATTTTTCAAAAAGTACTCTCAGAAAACTAGCTTTGGCTTGAGCATTTCATGTGCCTAAAAGTTTTTATCACATCAAAAATTAAAATAAAAAATGCATTGCCAACTATAGGACCAACTGGTGCATCCTCACCATTATATACCAAAACATAGACCAACTGCTCGATCTGTTCAAAAGGAACATTCCCTTGACTAAATTCTGTTGTGTTTAGTTGAACACTAAAGTTGCAGTGTTTTATTCGAATAGTTTTTCGTTTCAGATTAGATATCTAGCTATCTTTCAGGGAAGATACCTTTTTCTATTTTATAGGTAGATTTACATATCAGGTTGGTGCTTTTTAGCAGTATAAAATTGCTCCCCCTCCTTCCATATACACTTCTGACATATCACATAAATAGCTTACAAACTAAAAAAGGGGCTCATAATATATTTTTAGCCAGAACATTTTCATTGTATCAATGATGTTTAGGAGAATTTTATTTCCAACCTAGAAGCCTAGAACAATTGTGGGATGCAAAAATATCTCCAGGACTTCATGACATCATAAATACAAACTATTTAAAGCTGTAAGATTTAAAGTATACAAACCTCGTCAATCCCCGCTTCACTCATTACTGATACATGCAAGGATCCATCAGGTCCCGTTTTCCGGTATCTAGCCAGCTCAGTATTGTAAGATTAAAAATTTCACATTGGCATAAATCAGTATGATGCTAGGCCAGGCTGATTTAATCTCCACTTGATTTAGACACCCTAGGTTCATATACTTATAACAGTTCAGATTTGTACACTTTAGAGTTTAGACCAGACTTATCAACCATCTGATGCCAGGCCTGGCTGATTTAATCTCCACTTGATTTAGGCACCTTAGGAGTATATACTTATAACAGGTCGGATTTGTACACTTCAGACTAGACTTATCCATCATACACATGAAGAATATATGTAACTAAATTTGCATCAGATTTTAGGTTGTAAAAAAATCTATTGCAAAGGACATGGAAAAAAGATACCTGATCAGAAGGTGAGGTCCCGCATTCTCTTGACAGATCATGAACATACAGTACATCAGTTAGCAAATAAGAGAGGACGGCAAGCGTCAACTGCTGACGCTTGCAAATAGATTTATACAAGTCACTGAAATATATACAAGTCCTCTCTCGCCTAGAGGAAATGTCTACCATCTCGCCTCCTCAAGATACCAGGTGTATCTGTCACCTGCAGTCATAAAACATTTAGATAGCAAAAGGGTAATACGGATTAAATGAGTTCTGCATAATATATAATGTACCTGAAAATTCTGGTATGTTAAATGAATATGATTCATTAAAATTCCTCTAGTAGTGAAAGGGTAGTTGCAGATCTGTGCACCATGGGGAAGAAGAGAAGACTCAGTTGACCGTTATATAAGAGCACAATGAGGGCAGAAAATGGTGGATACAACCATAGAATATTGGAGGATATATAATCTAAGTAGTTTCAGGAAGATAAAAACAAATTTAAAAACTTCTATCACTTGAACTAAAAGACATTACACCTGAATTTTACAAATCTCTAACAAAGCAAACATATCATTCTTCTAGGATTTTTTTTTTATGGTGGAAATATTGTGGGGAGGCTACATGTATTCAAAATCAAATGAGAATCGCTGTCTTCTCGTTTCGATATTTTAAAACTGAGACAACACCACAAATTTTTAGTATCTATGCCTACCCGCCGAAAGTGCCCTGTACCATAGTATTTGTAAGGTTAATTGAATACATATGATCAAAACATATAACATTCCAGGAGAGTTTCATTGGGATAACATCAGAGATTTCAGGAGAGGAATCTATATACAAGTCAATGAAATGATGAATGCTAAGATTTATACGTTATAAATATAATTAACATATCACTGACTTCACCTAACCCTAATATCGGTAAACTAAATCCTAGATGTTGTTATAGACCTTGCATCTTCTTTATAATTGTGTTTCCGTAAAAACGCTAAATGCACTTGATAACTAAATTTAGGTGTTGTATAACGAGTGTAGTTACGATTAAGCATTTAGTAGGGATGCCCAAAACTACAATCAGAATGAGCAGGCCTAATTAGTTGGGAAAATAAAATTACATAATGTAGTAAAATGTAAGAGCCAAGTAGAAAGAACATATTGACAAATAGAAATGTAAAGTATAAAATAATAATGAATGAAACCTGAAGAGATTGAAAAAAGGTGGAAGAGGAATGTTGAAGATGACGAGCGAAGCGAATAGCAGCAGAGTCAGTAGATTGAACGATACTACGAGACAGATCGAAATCCTTTTTCATCTCCGCCGCCACAGTTTTCATCAATCGGTTGATATTCCGGAACTCAAAAAACCCAAAGTTTATATTGTGTGTGTTTTTATAATGTGAAGATGCTTAGTGAAGATGTTTTCGCAAGGAGCAACAAAGAGGGAAAGATTGATAGATTATGTTCAGCTCAGCAACTTATTGCAAAAACATGTATAATTTCCGGTATTGCAAATCTGCTGCTAAAGAGTAAAGACAGATACTGTAATTAACATTTTCAAGATTTGTACCGTCACTAGGACCACATTAGAAGCAACGTATCAATTTGCAATTTCACAATAAAACAGTAACTTCACTTATTGCTCAAAGGTACCTGTATATATCAGTAGAGTACTACATCAAATAAATAAGTTTGCTTCCATCAACATTTGGAAGTAAATTATGCAGGCCAACAATGAAATATGTTGAAACCAAAATATCAACTAAACAATACTGATCTTAGTGAAGTGATGTTTTAGATCAGATGAGGAAAAAATAAGTTGTTTGACACAACTATCAATCACCGTAAATTCAAAACCCAATTGAGAAAACATTACTTCACAGTGACAATCT
Organism: Apium graveolens; assembly: GCF_009905375.1. NCBI lineage: Eukaryota > Viridiplantae > Streptophyta > Magnoliopsida > Apiales > Apiaceae > Apium > Apium graveolens. The sequence continues at coordinate 153,717,701 of NC_133656.1, forward strand.
TGATCACGGAAGCAGTTCCAACACGATGTAGGGCCACCACAGCATCTCCTTCCTTGCAAAGACCTTTTGTCTTTGCATGTTGCAAAGCAAATTCTAGTGCTTCTTCAGTGGACTCTGCATGAGAAGCCCTAGCAGATCCTGCACACAGCACAGGAACTAACCCCCTGAAAATAAGGCTGTGCCTTGCTGGAGATTCGTCACTGCATGTCCAGTCAAAGGAATCGGTCTCAATCTCAGGCACCACCACAGATAGAATAGGCATTCCAGGTCTGTATTTTGCCACCAACTTGGCTGTACTTCCTCCTCTGGTGAGAACCAATATAAGAACTGCCCTCGAGGCATTAGCTGTTCGAACAGCAGAGGAAGCCAAGCTTTCCAATGGGCTCATAGGCACAGGGGCATTTGCTGTGATCCTCTTAAAGACATCAGCATAGTCAATTGTGCTTTCTGCCTCTACACAAATCTTGGCCATTGTTGCTACTGCGAGTTCAGGATAGGCCCCAGCTGCTGTTTCCCCACTAAGCATCACACAGTCTGTGCCATCAAGAACTGCGTTGGCAACATCAGTAGCTTCTGCTCGAGTAGGCCTGGGAGATTTAATCATCGACTCCAACATCTGTGTTGCTGTCACTACAGGCTTACCTTGGATGTTGCATTTGTAGACCATCACCTTCTGAGCTAAGAATATTTTTTCAATTGGAATTTCCATACCCAGGTCACCACGTGCAACCATAAAAGCATCGGAGTTGGCTAAAATTTCATCAAAGTTAGCCACTCCTTCTTGATTTTCAACCTAGTAAGAGGTCATAAGCATAAATTAGATATTAACCGGGTAGTAATAGAACAGAAAGGGGTTTAAGAATATAACAAAAGACTTTCGCAGTGTTCCCCAATCAATGAAAGAAAAGAAAAGAACAAAGAATGTGAAATTCTCTTCTCTCTCTAGTGGGAAGAAGATTTTAGGGACATATATATATATAAAGATTTTCCTTCCATATCTTTAAAGATCTTTTCTTTTCTTCCTAAAAAAATCTTTTTCGGAACTAGTTGAAGAAGTCAAATCTTCACCTTTCCTTTCCTTTCAGAAAAAAGTTTCTGGAACACGGTGTTAAAGATCTCTTGTTATAGTTTTCTACCAACACCGTAGTAAGGATTAGTCACGTGATGGCATTCACCACTTTTATCAAGAAATGTTTTCAGTATTTATTCAACAAATCAAGAGAAAAAGTGATGTCAAATCAAGCTGCAACATCTATTAATATTTCCGCATTCAGAAATATATATCTCATAAACTAAGAAGTTTGCATGAAAGGAAGCAGAATTCCATATGGTTCAAGTTCCCCTAATTTTCACATGGTGATCTCTATAAAAGCTTATTTCATTGCAGTACTTCATTTATCTTAGAGAAGAAGGAACAGACCTTAGACATGAGAAGTATATTTTTGGCATGTTCACCAAGCAATTTTCGAACCTCCACTAGGTCTGAACCTTTACGGACAAAAGACAACGCGATCATATCAATTTTATTTGGGACACCCCATTGTAATATATCTTCCTTGTCTTTCTCTGTCAAAGTTGGGAGATCTACGATTACACCGGGTAGATTGACATTCTTTCTCTCACCAAGAACTGCAGTATTCTCACAGCGACATTGAACCGTTCCATTTTCTACGTCACATGACAGAACAGTAAATGATATGGTGCCATCAGCACAGAGTATCACACTGTCTGGCTTCACGTCCTCAGCTAACTTTTTGTAACTCATACAAATCATTTTTTCATCACCCTTAATGCTATAATCAGTTGAGATGGTGATCTCTTGGCCTTGCTTCAGTTGAACTGGCTTTCCATCTTTTAAAAACCCTGTCCGTATCTCTGGACCCTGAGACATAACACATTAAACTAGTTTAACATTCCAGTAGAAAATGGTCCGGTTCACCCTTAATCAAAAAAGGAAGAATTCTATACAATATAGTATCAAGTAGAAATCATACACCAGCAGACCAGAAGTGAGGAAAATTCACACATAAATTTGAATCAAAGTTGTTTTGAGGTTGATTAAAAAGCTTTTTAAATTAAAGGAAACAACACATGGAACCTCGGCATAAGTCAGTTTGTAAATACTAGCCATTTTTATGTTACCTATAATTACATTTAGGTTTTTCCCTCTCGACAAAATATATGTAGTTGTTTATGATAAAAAAAAATGAAACTGAATCAGTGTTACATCTAGTGTCTTGACAGGACCATGTTTATTAAAAAGATAGAATCTGAAAGAGTCTCACGTATAGGTGTCTAGCCAGAACGGTGATTAGAATGCTTAAAAATTTATTTCCAGAACCATGATTAGAATGATTAAAAATGTCTTTCCAGAACCGTGATTAGAATGATTAAAAATGTCTCAAGTCCCACTATTTTTGTTTAAAGAAAAAACAAGCACGTTTCGGTCAACATAACGATCTGAGGAGATTGTATTAAATTCTCTCATATCTAATTCAGTCACCGATATAACCAGAGAATGTCCCTTATATCAGACACAAAATAAACATCCTAATTTAAGTTTAGAGCAAAGACAGATACATATATATATATATGGCAAGAGAATCAAATATACAATGAACAATAAACATATATAGATAGATATATACATTCATAGACGTAAGCACAGATAACAGGTATTATACACAAAATTTACATAATACAACCAAATGCTCATGCGCAAACAAACACGCACATTAGTGGAAGTATATAACTCGTTCAATTTAAACCACGGTTGTCGGGTCGATAAGTTGTCTCCAGTCTATAGAGGTCCAGCTTGTTGACAAATTATTAATAATTTATTTAAAATATAAATAAACATATCTTGTTTCCATTAGGAGGTGCACACATAACATAAATACGCTGACTATACAAATATATAAACTGAGTAAATTTAGTTGTAATCAAAGAAAACATACATACACAAAGATATGATTAGCATGTCGATTGTTGCAGATGTTGAGTAGGTTTTTAGAATTTTTTGAATTAAAATTTTGGTTGAATTTTGTAGTGATCGACAATTCATGAGTGGACCTCAGTAGTTGAGTTTATCAAACCGACAAGTTGAGCCCCATGACAACAAATACAAGCAAACAAAACAAATACAGAAACATGTATTATGTGTGATGGAATCCGATTGGATAAATGAGTTAGCGTGATTAAAATAATTTGCGATCGGGGGATGGGATGAAAAGAATACCTTGGTATCGAGCATAACAGCGCAGAGAATACCAGTATTATCCATAGCGGCCTTGAGATTGTCGAGAGTTTCCTGATGATAATCATGAGATCCGTGAGAGAAATTGAATCGAGCGACGTTCATACCGGCTCTGAGAAGCTTCTCGGCCATGGGAATGGAACGAGAAGCGGGACCTAGCGTACAAACAATCTTGGTCTTAGGCCGATTCTCCATGACTCACTGATCTGATCGGAGAAAGGGAGGGGGAGGGGGAGGGGGATATTAAAATGATGGAAAATGGGAAGGAACAAACAAATAACTAACACTTGTTTAGTGAGTAGGGCTAGGCGGCCAATATCATATTTGTTGTATCGTGTCATTTTCCATTTTCTCATTTTCTGTCCCATTATTGCCTTCCTTTTTATTATTAATTATTATTACTCCTAATCACTAATCCTAATATTACTAACTAATCATCAATCAATCATCATCGATCAATCATCATCAATATATATATCAATATAAAGGATGATATGTGTGAGCTTACGTGCTGCTCTAAAATCGTCTGAATCTATTTTTCTAATTTTTTCAGAGCTAAAGATTTTTTAATAGTACAAAATAAGTTGAAATAGAATTCTAATTTATACATATTTCTATAGTGCTTCTAATTTTTACCGAACTTTAGATTTTTTTATTTTTACAGAGCTTATATTTTAATAGTACAAAGTGAGTTGAAATACAATTCTACAACTCAAACAGTTTTCTAATTCTTAGTACAAAATAAGTAGAAATATAATTATAATTTACACAATTTACAAATTACAAAGCACGTGTTCTAATTTTACACACACAAGCGTTGTTCTAACTCTACCACAAAACGTAAAGGAAATCTCCAATATTGAATCACCATCAACATACTTCTTCTAATTTTTACCGAGCTTTAGATTTTTTTTTTACGGAGTTTTAGATATTTTAATAGTACAAATTAAGTTGAAATACAATTTTATAACTCAAATGGTGTTTTAATTCTTAGTACATAATAAGTAGAAATATAATTATAATTTACACAATTTACAAATTACAAAGCACGTGTTCTAATTTACACACACAAGCGTTGTTTTAACTCTACCACAAAACGCTTAGAGCAAGTAGAAGTACAAATCTCATAACCCTACGGTTTCATCTGAAATCACTATATAAGATGTGCAGATCCAAACATAATAACATCAAATTTATTTACAGCATAATAACAACAAATTTATATTATCAGTTTATTAAAATTTATTGTTAGCGGTACAATGGAGTTCTCTACTTTGAACAATTTAAACAGCACTCATGATAACTGGTGAATTAGGATCCGAATTTACAGAATGTGGGAATCAACCAATTCTCAGAAAAATAATGAAATAATTAATATTGACATAATTCTTATTAATGAACAGGTAAGGATCACCTACGACATTATATTTTATACAAAATCTATTATTGAGTTTTATTTACTTGTATACATTACATTATGTTATAGGAAAGTAGCATAAAGTAGAGCAGCAACTAGCAGTTATTTTATTCACATTTACTGCATGTCTGTTTACCCTTGAAAAGGAATTTATTGCAGATATTCTATTCCTTTTCATTTTAACTTTCCTGGAGCATAAAAATTTGTTCGGTTAAAAATATAACAGCATGTTTACTTTACCATTTTATCGAAAAACTTTTTCTATGAAAACTGGACTAATAGAAAATACTCACTCCGTCTCAATTTATCTGTCATATTTGATTTTTTTGTCAAATTGACTCAATTATGACCGTAAATTAAATATCAATCTTTCATTATTTTGAAAAACCGAAAAATACATATTAAAGTAGATTACGTGTACTTTCTAATGATATAATTTTTTATTTTTTTTTTTGATTATATGCTATATAAAATTTTCAGTCAAAATTTGGTCAATTTGACCGTAAAAAATCAAACAGGACAGATAAATTGAGATAAATTGGGACGGAGAGAATATGTTTCAGTTGAGGAAAACATCATTTTATTGTTTTCTAAATCTGAAAAATAAAAAACACCTCAAAGATACCGTTCGAAACTTAGTTAACACAGTCTTGGTTGTAATTATGAACACCCGAATTAATATTATTTATGAACACAATCTAGTATAATCATTTCAACTATACGTATAAATAACATTCTTTCTTATGTAAATTAATATTCACTTGAAACCTATAAATAAAAGCTTAAGTAATAGGGTATCATATATGAAAATGATAAAATAGTATTGAAAGTTAATTTTATTTTATTCATAATTCTAGTTTAAGTATCTAAATTGACCATTTTTATCATTAGATTAAAGTCCAGAATAATCTTGTTTGACTGTTATCACAGAGTTAAAAATAAAATTATTCTTTTTTCAATTGAAAATGAATTAATGTTAAATAAAAATAATTAATCATTTGAAAATGATAATTTTGGATATTTCTATTAGTTTTAGATATGTAAAAGAACATGAGTGCAGCTAATATAATAAAACAATGTTGTCAACAAATAAAATTGTTGTTAATTATAATTAATATACTTTAGAAAAGGAAAAAATCCGTGCGCTAAAATCTTGTTGTGGAACGAGTTTTTCATTGTTTTCGAAGAAATAGAAAATTTTGAAAAGGAACACAAGTAAACATGCCCTCAGAACTTCACTTGATACACTTTCTTAGTTTATTTTATCTATTTTTTTTTAGAAAAGTTTATTTTATCTATTTTAAAAATAGTTAAAAATAAATAATATGGGTCATAGAACACACGCAGCGGCAGCGCTGGCCTAATTGTCGTCTCGGGACAAGAACCGGTCCCGCCCACTCTCGACTACTTACAATTTTTTTATTTTTATTATTTCTTTCTCTCTCATCAGCATTTGATGATTGGGGCGTGCATTTTTACTCTATTTTAATTTTTTTAAAACTTAATGTTACTAAATTTTTTAGTTTAAATCTTGTTTTTTTAATATAATATAATTATAATAATTTAAAAAATAATTTCTAAAATATACTTAAAAAATATTAAAAGTGGGTTGCAGCTTGCATAATACATTCTATCTAATTGGACTTAAAATACTGCTAACTGCTTCCATTTTATCTAGCTTTACAAAGTGTGAAGCATTTTGTAACTGCTTCCATTCTATTTAATTGGACCAACCGTATTTTTTAAAAATAATATATATATTTAGGAAGAGTAAAGTTACATGGAGTACGAATATTTATGAATATTGTGGTTTGTAATTAAGCCAAACTAAAATATGTTATTCAAAAAACGCAATTACTTTTATGTAATCATGTACTTATTGATTTTAGCTAGCAAAAGCTCAAAGTTCTAAAGCATACCCGCCATATAAAAGTCTGCCATTTTATTCTCCATTTGTGAAACAGAGTATACACAAAAATATGAAAAATATGGGGTGTTGACCCATAATATCACTACTAGCATAATAACTCGTGCGAGATACGGGTCATTTTTTAGAATTTTTTTTTTGCATCATGCAATTATAATGTTTGTACAGCAACTCCAACTATATCCTTATATAGGCTCTTGAGTCAAATTTTGAAGAAATAGAGATAAAATTTCTCTGCATCAAACTTCATGTCCCCTCTATAACATTAGGAGTTTCGAATGCTTTCTCACTTTTAGGAGTGAATATCCCTTCAACTATTATTATATTATATTTTTCTTACCCGTTATTTTATATTTAATGAATAAATATAAATATGATAGTAAGTGTACGTTTAAAATAACGATTAAACTTAATCTGTAAAATGCCGTTAGTATGTTTACAAATAAAAATTTACAAATTAACATATATGTTGAATACAGAGTTGAACAAAATCTTGAATTTTATTTAAATAAACTATATGTACTGCTCTATATTATTATTGAGTTTACTACTAACTTACAATTAACTTACTCAATTTAAAAATATAAAAAATGCATTACTGAAGTCAGGATGACTTGCATTCATAATATACAATAATGTAAAATTTACATTATTTTTAATATTAAAGTTGATTTTAATGAAAAATATTAGTTTTGAAATTTAACGTATGTATGTATGGAAAAATGTTAGTTTTTTATTTACACTGCTGTTAACAAAGTAAGATTAAATTATATGTATGTGTGTGTTAGCATGTAAATTATTGCATGTTACATCTCTTAGTAAATTATGATGGTTTCAATTATTTATATGCTAAATATCTTATTTATGTACATGTATAATCATTATTAACATTTAGTGAGATAATTGATAACTTAAATAACATGCATTTATAATTATTCAAAAATTAAAATTATGTAATAAATAAATTGCTATAATTTATATATTTTATTCACATTATCACTGACAAACAATTCATATCTATTTTTTACGCAACCGGGTATCAATCATGGTTGCAACATAAAAATGATTTATATATTTTTAAGACTTATTATTGATATTCATGTTTTTTCTCAAGAATTCGAAAGAAAATTTGTATTTATATGGTTATTTAAACCGTTTTAAAGTTTCTTTTATTACAACTCTAATATTTCTTCATATAATAATTTGATAACATTTTATACTATTCTGCTAAAATTAAAAAAAATCAGTTCGATAAAGTTTTATAAATATCAGTTGAACTGGTTAATTCCTTCAAATTATTGAACAATATATGTTCTTTTCCTTAAATAATATAAAATGCATTGAATCAAATGCTACAATATAATATAGATATAATTTTTTTTAATAATTCAAATATTGTAATAATTCAAAATATTTGTACAATATTATCTTGATCAATGAATATTACTGGTCTAAAAGAATTCTTATTAAAAAGTTAGTTTTTTTAAGTGAAAATTAAAAAATAAATCAATTTAATATATCATCGTAGTTTTAACAAATCTAGTGAGATCTCTTTTCAAATTTCAAATATTTTTAAAATTGGGACAAATCCCAAAAATAATAATGCATTACCGGTGAAGTTAGTAATTTTAATATAAATAATTAATTGACTTAATGCTATAAAAACCTCAAACACATTAATTTATATTAAAATAAGATATTAAAAAATTCACATTATTGGTAAGATATTCTCGCCGAGTTTGTAATTTAAATCTACTAAACATAGAATGTGACGATATTTTTCGATCGGGTCATGTAGTCAAATTTCGAGTATTTTTTGAAAATTAGCCAAGTTCTAAAATGCATTGACTCATTATAACTCGTACTTATCTAAATATGTAATACCAATATAGATTATTTATATGTAAGCGGTTCCATTTTCAATATTTATTTAAAAATTATATATATACATTTTAATTACTTTTTATAATAAAAAATATGTTACAAATATATGAGATATATTTTCAAACTAAAAAATGATTAATAAATAAGATAATAATCCATTTATGTACTATGCCTAATTTCATATCTGGAATTCAATTCTTTAAAATTAACTGTACAAATATTCAACTAACTATCTTTTTTTTACGGAATTCAAGTAAGTATCTTTAAAGTTAAATAAAATATTCATTTAACACACTTACATATTATGTGTATGATAAAAAACACATGTGACAATATGGTGTAGTGGTAAGAGGTTATATAGCTGAAAGAAATAACTTGAGTTCGATTCCCACTAACCACGTTTTTTATATAAATACTAAAAACAGGGGTAATTTAGTCTTTTCAATGAGATTTTTTAATCTCATGAAATTATACCCTAGTTCTCCTATTATATATAGAAGAGATTATATTATTTATAAAATTTAAAACTGAAAATTAAAAACTAAAAAAAAAAAAAATTGAAAACTCATTTACAGAAAACGTTACTGTACTACACGCATGGTTCGCTGACTGCTGAGCTCCTATTTGCAAGGCAAAACCAATTCAACAACATCAGCATATGTGTATTGTTATGGATCAAAAACTAAGGTATAATAATTGTTGTATTTATTACTGAGGAACGTGAGTTTCGAGGCTCGATTTGATTGCTCTTGTGTTTCGTGACTCAATCTGCCTTAACAAGATTCCTACGTTGTTAGTGTTTGTGCCCTAGAGACAACACTATTATGTTTATATTATGAAACATTTGGATTATTAATTCTGATTATATGGATTATTCTTTAGTAATTTAGTATATCTTTATTTTCTGCGATAAGATGTTAGATTAATAAATGTCCTTGGAACATGATATGTAATTTTATATCTCTAAGTACGTGACTTAGAAATGAGATTATGAGAATAGTATCGATATCCCTGAAGATCCCTAGTCGAGTATTATTATTAAGGGACAATAATAATGCATTAAGACTAGTGTGAATGTTGACTGATGATCACATCTCATTGATCATATGTATAGTGATACTAAAGTCAAAACACAGGCACATGTATTATATACATGGTGCTGGAAGACCCAATGTGAGATTCTACATGTCTGTTGTGTCATAAATAATTCTCACAATTATAATGATGTATTGGTCCTTAGACTTGAAATCATTATATTTCTATATGAGAATTAATATACTTTGGTTGCATTAAAAGTTACCTTCGACCGGGTGATGATAAAAGTGTATATTGGGTATATTATGAATCATATGAGAAATATGAATGATCTAGAAAGAATTTAACCCTCCTATTTTAGGAGTGATATTATTGGCCTCTTGTTTGAGTTAGACTATGAAATGCATGGTCATGCTCAAATATTGATTTGATGTTATAGTCTACTCATCGATCAAGGAAATCTGGATTAAATTATGAAGAGGATGACACATAACATGCCTCGAGTTTAATCTATAATATATGGTTAAAAGGATTATAGTACATTGTACATTATACACAAAAGGTTTAATCGATCACCGATTTAATTATTATTACTTGGGTAACAATGATGTATTACTAGATGTCGCTCATTGTTTATGATTTTAAATTAGATTTAAAATTGTTGCCAACGTAATAATAACCTAAAGGGTCGCACAAAGAATGATTGGAGGATTATTTAATTTAAATTCAGATTTAAATTAAATGTAAGTAATTCATATTATTTGTTATTAATTAAGTGTGACTTAATTAATTAAATAAATAGGAAATTCGAATTTAATATTAAATCCGAAATTAAGTTATTGGATGATTAAGTGAGACTTAATAATACAATAATTAGAATTTCGAATTTAATAATAATAATAACTCTATGATTAAGTTTAGGGTTGGAGGCTCGATAGCTCTTGCCTATATAATATCTTTTTCTAATAGAATTAAGGTTACACATTTTATTTGATAAAACATAAACCCTAGAACTTGAAGAGAGATAGAGAGAGCAAGAAGGCGGCCTCAAGAACGTGCTAGTACACACCCATCCTCCGGGCAATCATTCATGTGGATACCTTCAAGGCGTAGATCGTTCCAGCGACGGGCTACATGGTGATCATTCAAGACCTCCATCTTTCCATTAACGTAAAACTTCTTAAGATAAACATACTGAACTACGAATTAAATATTATTTTTCGCATGGATCCTGCGGAGGGTTTCGATTTATTAAGAATTAAATTTACATTTTCATTGCGTTTATGTGCTAAAAACCCTTCAATGGCATCAGAGCTACTTGCAAAAAGTTTTTAATTCGTTTATGTGTTTAACCGTTTTCGATATATGAGCATGTACGTGATTCGCCATGATTTGATGTTGATATAATATGCTTGTATATGTATGGTTTTGAATATATGATATTCATGTGAGTTGTATATAGGGCTGAGCAAAACTGAACCGAAACCGAAAAACCAAACCGAACCGTGCTAATTCGGTTCGGTTCGGTCCTAATTTTTTCAGAAATTCGGTCTATTCGGTCCGGACCGAATAGACCGAAATAAAATTCGGTTCGGTTCGGTTCTTTTAACAAATATTTCGGTCCGGACTGAATAGACCGAATAGACCAAATAATAAAGGCTATATTTTCCTATTATATACATTTTACATATATCTTAAAAATTATAATCATAATTTTTAATTTTTAATTATATTCATGGACTATTAGAACTCTACATAGCACAATGCTTTAATTATATTTTAAATTTTATAATTTATGATTTAATTTTTAATGCAATTTTCTTTTTGAAATTTTTTTTGGTCTATTCGGTCCAAAACCGGACCGAACCGAATTATTTCGGTTCGGTTCGGTCCGGTCCATAATATAACTTCGGTCCGGTTCAGTCCAAGAAAAAATGACTATTCGGTTTTTCGGTCTATTCGGTTCGGTCCGGTTTTGGACCGAACCGACCGAATGCTCAGCCCTAGTTGTATAATCATAAGATGATTATGTAATCTGTATATATACTGATATATACATGATTTATGTTTGTTCTAATTATGAGAATCATATTAGTTAACGAATTCTGAATTGGCTGCTGCAGATTTGCTGAAATCTGGGTCTGGTGTCCGATTTACGCAAACGAATAACCTATTCGATAGGTAAACGAGCGTCTGAACAAAAATGATAGCTAAAGCGATCAACGACTCGTCTGTAAGGTGTTTGACGTCGTTTACTGCCTGTAAACAGTGATTCTTGTTTTTCTGATTTGATTCTGATTTTTCTGATTTTTGTCATTTTTTTATGATTAGATCATTGATAATATGATATGTTAAGTTCATATTATGTGTTTTAACATGCTTTTATGTGTTGTATGAGTATGGTGGATGGTTATTGTGGCGCCCTCCAAACCCGGGTCAGAAGTTTGGGGTCCACACACACACCTTAATTATAACCTGCTTATAACAATAATAAAGATAATAATAATATATGCAGTGACCCTACTTACCAACCACCACGGACCGCAATAGGTTAAAGTATGCACACAAGCCAAACACACTAATATATTACAAATCGTTCAAATCCCAACTATTTCAAACTCAAACTAAGTATTAAACATTATTACAAACTTAAATTATCCCAAAAGAAGCCTACTAGCTCAGCTTTCTCAACCTGAACCCCTAGCTCTCGCGCTGAACTGGGGATCCTTGCTACCAACTGGTTCCTTTTTAACTGGAAAGAATATAAACAACATCGCACAAATGAGATAACTAGCTCAGCAAGTCACAATGACAAAACTGAGAATAATGATCATCAGGTGAATATGATTATGATATCAAGTGAACAATGGATTATGATTTAGAATTGGATACTATACTTTTAATTTAAAAACCAAGGTTAGGCTGCTGATCAGTCACGCACTAACCCTGAGCAAGGCACACAGCATTGCTCTAACTACTGGATCCAATGCACACATTGGCCTAACTTGACCATTATATGGTCTGACCACGAATGTGGTCCACAATTTTATAAAAACAATCCAATTCTAACATAATAACAGAATATGCAATAATAAACAATAACCGAAATCATTAACAACAATAAATGTTTAACAATGAAAGGGTTTCAATCCTTATAAGGATCAATAAGGCAATTTAAAAGCTTGGATGCTGGGTAATGAAAGAATTGGATAACAAAGGAATCAACATTTCAGGGTTTCAAAGATTTGGGCTTTCAAAGCATAGGATACAATGATTGAATGTACAAGTAATTCAGTTCAGTGTTTGGGATTTTGTTTACATGTATTTGTGGAGTAATATCGTATACTTGAGATTTGTGTTTAGGTATACAACAATCAATGGTCTAGAAAGAATAAGGTTTATGGCTCAAGAACAATAACTGGAATCAGAGTTTAGGTTTCAGTGCTTCAAAGCACTTGCAATATCAATCTGACTATCAAATACTACAATATCTCGAGAAAGTTCAGAACACTTGCCTGATATTAGCTTACTACACTGCACTCGCTTCCAATCACAAACGTCTTACTCCTCAACTATCTGTTTCCCTTTCCTACGTCTTGCCTCTTCTGCTCACATATCATAAGCATCTATCAATAATTTACTCATGGAATTCTATTCAACACATACTTCTATCTACCATTCGTTTTACCCAAATCCGATTAACGGATTGAAAGTTATGCAATAATCAAGTAAACACCGAATATATAGACTGATAGTCAATTAACAAGTCACATATAGCACATAATACATCACGTAATCAATGATATATTATTTATAAAGAAGTTTCGGGTCATAAATAGGCTTTCTGGTATTTAAAATGATTTTAAAACATTTTTCGGAATTAAAACGGGTCGTTGGATCAATTTCGGGTTAATAAACAGGGTTCGGTTGGCCAATTCTGGCTCCGAAATAATTTTAGAATAATTATCGAGCCTTGGAAATAATTTAGAATAATATTTTAAAGCTCGAAACTATTTTTCAGAATTTTTAAATCATTTTTAAATAATTAAATCTAATTAATTAATTAATTAAAATCAATTAATAATTAATTAAATCAATTAATAATTAATTAAATCAATTAATCAATTAATTTTCGAATTAATTGACCAATTAATCAATTAGAAATTAACTAAAATTAATTAACTAATTAATTTAGATTTATTTGTGAATTAAAAATAATTTTCAAAATTAAAATAATAATTTTTAGAATTTTCAGAAATTAAAAATGAATTTTTATAATAAAAATAAATAGGAAATATGATTTTTAAACATTTTAAAAACAGAAATCCAATTTTTGCAAAGTCTGGAAACTACAGGGACCAAACTGCATCGTTTTCAAAACTATAGGTACTAAACTGTAATTTTCCAGGGGGTCGCCGGAAAACAGTCGTGGATGGCCGAAGAACACGTTCCAGGGATGCTCAGGCCACCATCACCTCCAGATCACATCTACACAACACCAGGAACACAACCATGCAATCAATTCATCCTAACAATCCCTAAGTTGGCCGGAATTTGGCCGTGAAATTTTCCAGTTTTCGGCGAACATCGGAAAACTTCAAAACACAACTCCCTTCTCTACAGACCTCGTTGGTTCATGAAACTTATACGACTAGATTGCAAATTTCACAGAGAACACAACCCACTATAACACAACATCAATCTATCACAGAATAAGAAACCCCCAAATTTCAATTAAGAACATTCATACGGGTTATAAACCCTAATTTTAAAATTCGAAAATCAAACTCAAATTTGAACATGTTATTGAACTCCAAATCAGACGTATGACATATGAAAATCATCAGGAAAACAAGCTCTACAACATGCAATCATCAAATCATACAAACAATCATCCAAATAAAAATTCATATTTTTAATAAAATAAATTCGAAAATAAATAAATTTTTAGAAAAATAACCTTGATTTCTGCAGGTGTATGGATTACAGAATCTGGTAGAGCTCTTCAAGGCCTTCAGATTGGTTACTCGAGCTTTCCAAACCGAATTCAATAACACCTCCAAATGCTTGTTTGATTCTTAGAACAATTTTAGGAAATTAGGGTTTTTCTCTGAAAATTATATAATTATCTGTCTGCAAATGATTTTGATACGAAATAAAATACGGTAAAAGGCTATTTATAATTACGTAAAATTAGTATCCCGTTGGATCATTCCGGATATAAAACGGTACATTTATTTGTAAAAATTGATCCAAACGGTATCGGTTTTCGGGATAATTATCCAAATCAGTACAATTTGTACTGCGGTCTTGGTCTTAGCGCCTGGTTACACGTATTACGAAGTGATAATTGTGATAGTTTAATAAAAAGCTCCCGTTTATCGAAAATACGGGTTTTATTGATTTACCGAAACAAATATTGTATCGAAAATGTTGCGTCGGGACCCGCGCAGGACAAACCGTACGCCGGATCGAAAAAGTCGAAACATGGAATATGCTCGGAATATTACAATTAGGTTAGGAAGGAGTTCTCGAAAGAGTTTCGGGTTCCAAAAATGTAACAACGGTTGACGTCGGTTGGTTCCCGTTTTTATAAAATAGATTTTAATTACCCGGAAAAAGATTTTAGAAATTTCATATGATTCTTATAAATCCATAAACCAACATAAAAATAATTAGGAAGATATGACAATTATCTCTATTTTATTTTGGACATATAAAAATTAAAATACTCAATTAATATTATTTTCGAATATTCAAGTACAGATAACACTTAACAATTAGCTCACAGAATAGATACTGAACACACATAATAATTATATAATAGCAAAATAATTACACGATATATCCTGGGTATTACAGTTATGGCCTTTCGACCTTAGTGTAATGGTTTTGGTTTTGGTTTTAAATACGACTTGCATGTCGTCAATCTTTGTAATCATAAATCTCGAATGTAACTCGAGTTATTCTTGTAAGTTCATTAGATTAGTTTTACTTTCAATCATGTAATGTAATTGGAGACTCAAGAAGGCTATCCAATGGAGGTGATTCAAAGAAGAAGACGAGGCATACAAGAAGTCTAAACAAAGAAGAAGACTTATGTAATAAGTAGTTGTATTTATTTCCATCACCACATTAGATTGACCTTGATCTTTATCATGAGCTTGATAAAGATCACATTGGATGGGGCCATAACCAAACACATTTATTTTATTGGACTTTACATATTGATGTATGAATATATGTATAGAATAGTTAATGATTCATGCTTTAATTAGATTAATCATGCATAAATGTATGTATTAGATACGTCACCCATGCCATGCCTAAACAAGATAAAATCTATAACGACTCAAGATTTTAAAATTTACAAACGATTATGAGATTCTCGTGTTTATGAAACACGGAATAAAATATGAATCTTCTTTATTTCCGACATGGGGCGATTTTGTCAACAACGGGTTCATAGAACTTGTAAGGCTGTGGGTTTTAAGCGAGACCGATGTGACTCCTCCACTACCTGGAAATCAAACCATTGACGAGTATTGATTTGAAGTATTTTATTAAAGGAAAAATTGGGAATCTCTTTATGATGGGATCATGATCGTTATAATACTAACAAAACCCTAATATTTATATTAAGTTATTTAGATGCCTTCCAATATGTCCAACGCGTTAACCCCTAGATCGATAAGGAGTGGGTTCATCAGAGCGAAGTACTCCCATCTATCGTGGGACGGCGTGTTGAAGTATATGATACTTTTTAGACCTTTGGGTTTTAACTTAACTAAGTTACCATAATAGGATTGTGAACTTAGAGGCATAGAGTTTGGTGAGATTTATTGGATAAATAAGAATAAATGTTGTTCCACTAAACTATCCAAGAGTTATATAGTTGATATAATTGACAAATGTTGTCTACCTTATTGAATCATGTTTTAAGAGTAAAGCCAAAGCTGAACTAAAACATTGTGAAAATTTGGATCTTGGCTCACTAGAAAGTATATAGATACTCTTTCCGAATTAATAGTTAGGGCTATTAATTTGATAAAATAGTGGGAGATATATATTTTGAATATATTTGAATAATCACTTGAACATAATTTAATAATCATCTGTAAACTAATTTATCTTATGTATTTTAAATATTATAGATATAAAATGGCAATCAATTCAAACAACTTCTCTGTGCGATCAGTCCTTGAGAAGGACAAGCTGACAAGAACAAACTTCCTCGACTGGTAGAGGAACTTGAGGATTGTCCTCAAACAAGAGCACAAGCTCTATGTCATAGATATCCCTCACCCTGCACCTCTCACTGAAGGAGCATCACGTGCTCAACATAATGTTTATCAGAAACATATCGATGATGACACGGATGTTCGATGTCTCATGTTAGCGACCATGAGCGCTGAACTTCAGAAACAACATGAGAATATGGATTCTTATGATATGATTGAGCACCTTAAACATATGTTTGAAGGACAGGCTCGTCAGGAGAGGTTTGATACTTTTAAATCATTGCATGCATGTAAGCAGGGAGAACGTGATCCGGTTGGACCGCATGTTCTAAGGATGATTGGGTATATTGAGTACCTTACCAAGTTGGGTGCCCCGATTGTTGTGGAGCACCAAATTGACCTAATTTTGCAATCTTTAAACAACAGTTATTCTCAATTTGTGATGAATTACAATATGAATGAGATAGATAAGAACCCCACCGAACTGTTGGCTATGTTGAAAACTGCTGAGACCAACGTTCAGAAGACATCCACTGCTCCCATGTTGATGGTGAATAAGGGAAAGGCCAAAGGAAAGGGTAAATGGAAAGGCAAGAGGAAGATGGGATCTAAATTGAATGCCAATCCGAAACCTGACCCGACCAAGGCTATGAAGCCTAAAGGTGGTGTTCCAAAGGTTGGTGATTGTCACTATTGCAAGAAACCAGGTCATTGGAAGAGGAACTGTCATGCTTATTTGGAGGATCTGAAGAAGAAGAAGGTTGTTGTTACTGCTTCTGATTCAGGTATTTATGTTATTAAAGTCAATTTGTCTACTTCTACATCTTGGGTATTAGATACTGGATGTGGTTCTCACATTTATATAAATGTGCAGGAACTGCAGGGAAGTAGGACAATGGCGAAGGGAGAAGTCGACCTACGAGTTGGCAATGGAGCAAAGGTTGCTGCTTTAGCTGTAGGGACTTATCGTTTATCGTTTCTTACTGGGCTTGTTTTAGAACTAGATAACTGTTTTTACGTGCTTGCGATTTGCAGAAACATTATTTCGATTTCTTGTTTGGACAAGAAAGGTTTTTCGTTTTTGATTCAGAACAATAGTTGTTCCTTTTTATTCAATAATGTTACCTACGGGATTGCACGTTTGTTTAATGGTTTATATGTTCTTGATATAGATACTCCTGTCTATAACATAAATAATGATAATAAACGTATTAAGATGAAAGACTCAAATCAAACATACCTTTGGCATTGTCATTTAGGTCACATAAATGAGAAATGCATTTCCAAATTACATAAAGATGGTTACTTGGATAAGTTTGATTTTGAATCGTACGAAGAATGCAAATCTTGTCTCATTGGCAAAATGGCTAAAGCTCCTTTTACCAGACAAGGTGAAAGGGCCACCGAATGATTAGGACTTATACATAGTGATGTATGTGGTCCAATGCGTACAATGGCAAGAGGTGGCTTTTACTACTTCATTACTTTTACTGACGATTTCAGTAGATATGGATATGTGTATCTTTTGAAGAACAAATCCGATTCTTCTGAAAAGTTCAAAGAATACAAGGCTGAAGTGGAAAAGCAAACAGGGGAAAGTATAAAAGTTCTACGATCAGATCGTGGAGGAGAATACTTAAGCCTCGAGTTTAAAGGTTTCTTGAAGGAGTGTGGTATCGTATCACAACTTACTCCTCTTGGAACGCCTCAATGGAATGGAGTTTCTGAGAGGAGAAATCGTACCTTGTTGGACATGGTGCGATCGATGATGAGTCTAGCAGATCTTCCAATAAGTTTCTGGGGTTATGCTCTAGAAACGACTGCATATATACTAAACCGAGTTCCAACTAAATCGGTTCATAAGACTCCATATGAGATATGGACTGAGAAACGTCACAATATGTCTTTTATGAAAGTATGGGGATGCGAAGCGTTTGTGAAACACTTGGTGTCTGACAAGCTGGGACCAAAATCGGATAAATGTTATTTTGTGGGATATCCTGAAGAAACTAAAGGGTATAGTTTCTATAATCCTACCGAGAACAAAGTGTTTGTAACACCCCCAAATCCGGGGTCGGGGATCCGGGTTGTCACGAGTTCCATTTCCCTAAATAACACCCAATCTTAATAAATAATCAACTACTCTGTACTGTGACCCCACAATAAATACACACACACCACAAGTTATAGTCTCAGAGATGAATATCCAAGAAATAATCATAAGTCGTTTTATTCCACAATTATATGCCAATACACCTTAAACAGGTTTCTGAATAAATTTACATTTCTTTGCCATTATTACAATTGATAAAGATACATAAGTCTGGTACATCAAAAGTTGGAAGCCTAGCCTATTGGTAGTTCCTACCTCAGCTACAGCGACATCAACGCCTATAGGAAACTGCGGAACGTTTCCTAATCGCTTGCGAATCGGGAGCTTGGTCCTGTTCATCTTTTCTATCTGTTGTTGTGTGATGAAAGAAGAAAGTAAGGGTGAGCAGCAAGCCCACCAAAATAATATGTATAATGATTAACAATATATGAGCCTTCTCATAGTACTCATGAAAGTCTTGGTAAAAAGAAATGAACCAATTTTGACCTCTTAATGCGACGAAGTCGCAAAATATTCAGTATATATACTTATATACTTTTCAAAATCTTTGAAATCCTCTGCCATGTATAATATACATAGAGTTCCAGTTTATAACTGTATAAAAATATCGTTGCAAGGTGATCTCATATATCTAACCTTGTCTCAACGTTTTTCTGAAAATCTTTGACATGCACAAGATAATCATTTACTAGATATAAGTTTAAAAGATGAAGTTACAAAATACTCCAATATACTTATATCTTTTCCGAATACTACTTGAACTACCACCGTTCAATGTATAAATAGTTCATCCCATAGATTAAGCTATAAGACAAAACTTGTATAGAATCAATCTTTAAAATATCATCAAAATAAAATGAAGTTATGAGATACTTTATTTGATGCACACATCATTTTGAAAACTTGACCCTGCCAACACTCAACAATCGCCCAACCGTAGCCTTTCTATCGAAGTGCTCTGGGTAGTGTTGCAGAAATATCCAATTGGATGATGAACTAATTACGGGAGTTTGCCGCGCCAGGAAGACCACTTACGATGATCAGTCGTAGTAGTACAACCCCACCATTTTCTACATGTAGAGGAGAACCTGTCAGATTTACTTGTCAACCGAACACTGGACTCCTAAGGAATGGACCGTCTTAGCGGAACTTCCAGGCCATTTTGGGCCAATATAATAAGGCTGGACCGGCGCCACTCGACCACTTACGCCACTCCTAGTTCAGATGAAATCCATGACTCTGAAACGTAAAGCTCGTTCCCCCTTTCCCCAAGTAGAAACTTGTTGATACGGCTCCACCAAGAAGTCGTATCTAGTTGGAAAGGAGAACTCACCGATATTTCCCAGGCGATGCCTGTTAATGGATTAACTTGTTCCAAGAATTTTACTTCCCGAGTGTTGGGTAAGTAATCAATTCATTTATCAAAACAGCAACATTGTTGCGAATATAAAATACATCACAGAGCCGGATCCCTTAGATTTTTGAGCGAGTATTCAAGTCCCCTTCAAAAAAAAGATCTTAAATTTGAAAACAAGTTTTGGGATCCGCTCTAACCTTTAAAAATCATTTTGAAGACTCGAAAACACTTTAAAGAGTGTTTGGAGTAATGCTGATTTAATAAAGTAAATCAGTCCCGATATATTAGAAAATATCTGAATATTATTATTTAAATAATATTCTCATAAAGATAATCCTTATAAAAATATTCGAAGTAGAAGTTGTAAAACTTATACTTGAAATGAGTATTAAATAACCAAAGATATACTTATATGAAAGTACTATCTTTATTTGAATAAAAAAAATAAGTTTGATTATCGACACCTTATTCTTTAATAAAATAAAGAATATATTTCAGTAAATAATCGGAGTCATAGGTCCTCAAATGAATATTCAAATAATATTTAATAAATAAAATAAGCTGAGTCATAAGCCCTCGAATGAATATTCGAAATAATATTCATTAAAGAATATAAAGTTATCAAATAAACCTTATTCAATTAATAGTTTTGAAAACTATAACCATATATATATAAATAAATATATATATATAAAATCTACTCGGGATCCTCGACTCCCGGTTTTAGAAAATGTTTTCACCTTTGGGTCCCTATACTAAGGGTATATGCAAATTACCGCTATTCTCTAGTATAGGTATTATCAACTGAATCAACAGATATATATGGCAAGAATACGAAACAGGCATGCATATGTACCATATCACATGCTACAATATATCGCAAGAATTTGCTAATTTAACCATCATGCATCTATCACAAGATAATGCATATACAAGTGTATACATCACAACAACAGTATAACGGATAGAAAACTTGCCTGAGTGCTCCCGGATAGACTTAAGATTAGAGTGGGTCCGATAACCTATGAATAACAACATAAGTCAGAATTAGACCCCGGTCGCTTAAGAAACTAGACTTTAACCATTTAGAGTCCTAATGTTCGCTTTCGCGCTTAACGATTCACTTAAGTCGCTCGAGTACCCGTGGTTCCACCATTTTTAATAAATTTACCATTACGAGTTTTAAGGCGATTCTTTCGCAAATGTCTTACCAACTTCCTATTACACCTTACATAAATGTTTCTTACCCCAATTAGTCATTTAAGGTCCTTTACCAAGGTTTCAAAGTAAGGCGAGGGGTAATGATTCGTTCGCGAAACATCGTTACTTAAAACGGCCGTTTCTCCTAAACCGTACATCGGAATCAAACGAACTACATATCAAAACGAAGCTCGTAACATGAACTATCTAAACATGGCAATGGTAAAAACCTAATAGTGAGTTCAAGGGTTCTGATGTTAAGAACAAAAACAGTCAACGGTAAATCGGGCATTACGACGTCTATGTTTACGCGATTTCCCAAATTTATACCATTCCAAATCCACCACAATTCAACCCCAATTCACAACCAAATCAAAACTCCATCCATACTAAATCATAACAGCCCCAACAACTCAACATTAACAATTTATACTTATTCCCCACATGAACTAAAAGCTTTACTTAAGTTCTTTAACTAATTATCAAGATTTACAACTCCAAAAACACCACAAAACCAACTAATCTCTACAAACTCAACCAAACTTTAAACAAACAAGCATCATGCTTCACATATACTATATCAATCATATTCATTCCTAATTACTCAAAACTAAAGCTATGGTTTGGAGTTTATACCTTCCTTGGAGAGTGGAGAATCAAGAGAATGGCTTGGAATCACCCTTAAAGTCCTTATCCAAGCTTAAACTAAACAAAACTTCAAGAACAAAAATTTTAGTTCTTAAAAAACACTATTCACCATCTTCTTCCATGATTTATTGGAAGAGATTGTGAAGGAATTAGAAGCTTAAACTTATAGGACATCCATATCTATACACAAGGAACCTTAGATAATTACCTCACTAATTAACAAGCTTTGGATCTTAAATTTTGGAAATTTCTTCTTTGAAAAAGAAGAAAATCCGAGAGCAAGCTTGGAAGAAAGAGAGATTTTTATGTTTTTTGCTTTGATTTGTTTTTTGGTTGGTTGTTTTTGTTTTGTTTTTGGGTAATTACCTTTCTAACCTTGACTTTGTGTGGTTTTAAATCAACCACATCTCCTTCCCCTTATGTCATGCTTATGTCATCATGTGATGTCATCCTCCCCTCTTTGTCCTCTTCTCATTGGTTGGATGACATCATCCCCTCTAATCTCTTTGATTAACTTCCTAATTGTTTGCCTAATGACCGCTGATCTTTTATACGGTTCGCTTAACTTTCGTTCTCGTTTATCGTTTGAGGGATCATACCCGGGATCTTATTACTTAGGTTCCCTTAACCTTTCTCAATACATTATATTCCTTTTTATGATCCTCTAATAAAATCCTTGAATTTAAATCCTTTTTATGCTGTTACCTTATACTCAATTCTTTTGATATCTGGTAGATTTCCGGGAAAAATCAAAGTGTTCGGAATTGGATTCTGACGATCTTTACATACACTTATATACCATATAGAGTACTAATAAAATCTCAGAATATCCATAACAGAACCCCTACATAGTGTGGCATGAAAAGTTTTCTCATTCAGCAAAAACACTATTCATAAGGGTTTCAAAAATTTCCAAAAATTGGGGTTATTACAGTCTCCCCTCCTTAAAAGGATTCCGTCCCGGAATCAGATAGAAAATGAATAGGGATACTCTCTTAGCATTACACTTTCTAACTATCAAGTAAATTTTCCCACATTGTGGTCCTACCACCAAACTCCGCCTAGTTTGATAACCCTTCTCCTAAGCATTTGTTCCTTTTCACTCTATAACCCTTCATGGTTGCTCCATATAGGTTACGTCTGGCTACATGTCTATGCGCTCATATGCCCCTATTTATCTGGCATCCGAATTACACTTCCTTAACCTTGATACGTGAAACACGTTATGACTTGCTACATGTTCTGGGGTAAGGCTAGCTCATATGCTAGCTTCCCAATACTTCTTAATATATCCAAGGGCCCGACAAATTATGGACTTAGCTTTCCTTTCTTTCCGAATCTCATCAATCCTTTCCAAGGGTTTCCAAGGGGATACCTTTAACAACACTAGGTCCCCTACTTCATACTCTTTGTCCTTTTGAGTCAAATCAGCATACCTCTTATGTCCATCTTGGGTTACTACCAGCCGTCCTCTGATTAAATCTATTAAATCCTTGGTCCTTTGGACCACTGCTGGTTCGAGCATCTTGCGCTCTACAACTTTATCCTAACATAAGGGAGATCGACATTGTCTTCCCTCAAGGATCTCATAAGGCGACATCTCGATAATGACATATGATCTATTGTCATAAGATAACTTAATCCGTGTTAAGTGATCATTCCAAATTCTTTCAAGTCTATTGCACCGACTCTCATCATAGCTTCTAGCATTATAGCTTTTGCTTCTCAATACCCATTCTTTTCCAGTTCGTAATCGCTACTACCTTCCGTTCCTAATATTATACTGGTTATACTTTTGCTCGTTAGCGTTCTATAACCTTTTAATAACCACGTCAACCTTAGTATCACGAATGTGCTTCCATTCTGACTACCACCATAACTTTACTACTCCTTTCTCAGCTGTTTCCATTTTCCAAGGTTTGATCAATCATATAGAAGTAAAAGAACTTATTGAGAGATCACTATGATCATGAATACTTGTTATATCGCATAGTTAGTATAGAAGGTGGCCAGCCTTTAGTACTTGACAAGCAATTAAACAATAGCTGGTATCCTACTCGGCTTCTATCACACAGATAGATAGTCATTCGGCAATACCTCCCCTTCTGGAAGGGTTGTTCTTCTCAGTTTATATGAAATGAAAAGAAGAGAAAAGAACGAATTGAAGAGAATTGTATATATGAAAAAAATATACTGCCACAAAATATCTGGCTTGGAACCTACCTCTGAACTATAGAGGTTTGTCATAGGAGAACAAAACATATGTGTATTTATATCAACATCAAGTATTATAGCATCGTATTTCACATGCCTAAATATTTTTTGCTATTCCGTCCATCATTCTATGGACCCATGCTCTTCCTCGAGCTTATACTCAATCACCTTTGAAACTCCCTCGACATCGAAAATCGAATCTGGAATCTCATTTTATACATCATCGTTAATATAATTCTAAGCTTGCACCGCAACCTTCCTCGTATATTAATACGACTCTCTATTGATAAGAAAGAATAAATATTCAATAGGTAGATACTCTACTTAATTAGTCTATCAATGATAACTTATACACTACCACGACCCGATTAGTGGTACTCAATCTCAACACCCATTCCAATACAACTCTCACGGTTGTAATCAGCTCATTACTCACAGAATCATTGTTGCCTTACTATGGTCCACCACTGACCTACTGTAGTCATTCATTTTCCATGAAGTCTTAATAGCTAACCATACGGAGTCCATACATCTCGTATCTCATTCTTCTAAGGAGGTAACATGATCACCGTTCATGATTCATGAAGAACACTCCTGAACTTGACGTACTTTCATGACATGAAGTAGATAAAATTGCAGAAGAGTTTCAGTCAAAGCAACGATAGCAGGTTAATACCATTCTTAATCGTATGCCTTCAATTGAAGACTTAACTCAAAGGTTCATTTAGTCCTTTTTTGAAATATGGTCCTGGATTACTCTCAAGATAGTACCTTCTGAGATAGATAGCCCGCTCATGGCGATTATACGAATTAAACCTTTACCAACTACTATTACAGTTGGGTATTGCACAGTCATCAGAAGGAATGTCAATCTTTCAAATTATAATACCATCTTCACGGCTTTAACCATTATCATTGTATTCTTCTGGCACGAGCGCCGATAATTATCCTTTTACCTTTAAAGTATCGGCATAGTAAAATTTCCTTACAATCAATGTCATTTTAACCACCTCCAAATAATTTTCTATCTCATTTCAATCACAGCTTATGTGAAGATGTTTTCCTTAAAGTCTGATGAGTAAAAAAAAAAAATTATCACCATTTTTCCATAAGTTATTGCCTCGGTCTTTAGAGGTTAATCACTGTCACGACTGACTTTTAATCATACTTAGAACATCTTTTATCTTAGGTCCTAATTGCCCTGAACAATTTCGACCTTTACTGGTTCGATCCATACTCTCTCGTGGTTTAACACGTGCCCCACTTGGCATCATTATAATTACGTCATATTTCCTTTATCAACATTTTTACTCTTGAGAATTTTGAATATTACCTTTCTCCTTGTAAAACCTCTAAGGTTATCCTTGAATCGTTCCTCCTGTATTCCCTAGATACAGGGCATATCGAAATACCCTTTACTAATACTAGAACCATTGTCTATATGTTTCTGAAAAATTTCCCCACTGATACTTAAAGGTTGTTATTACCTTAATCCTTTCCAATTTATACTGTCAAAACTCATACTATCCCTATTAAGGGTGAAATGCCAACCTTTATGCATTCCTCTATGATTCATTTTAAGTTACCGATGTTCTATCCTTAATTCCACCTTTAAAAAGGTACATGCATCCTTCCATGGATAAATTAAGTCATATATCCTTGATAGATTATCTTATTCAATCATTCCCACCTCGATAGTCTATACCAATTTCAAAATAACATCCTTATTCAAACTGAGGTCAACCCATATGGCCTTCAAAAGATAACAATGTTTACCCACTTTTCTTTCCTAATTTGGTAATGACAACAGGGATGTTCTGGAAGATATTGGTCGTGTTCAACGGGAACTTCTTCTTAATAATTCCTTATTTACTTTTGTTGTTTATTTCAACAGTCATCTCAATGTTGGGATATCTTTCATACCCGGCGTCTCCCTTTCTGGGTATCAAGCCACCGGCCTTACACTTCACATTCTTGAAGGTCACTTCCTTCATCCAATTTTCCTAATTTCTTACTTCCTTGTCTCCTCAGTCTATCCGCGTCTCATTATTTATCCTTCGAATTATCTCAAGGTTTCCTCGAATCCTCCCAACTTACAGGGGATAAAATATATGTATCTCTTATGCCTTCAATCATCAACTTTAACTCATGGTGAACCACCCTCATCCTGATGATTACATACTTTTCTATTTCTATTGCTACGAGTCTTTAGGGTTTCCTCATACCCAACTCCTTTATCATTCCTCACACTCTACTGCCTTTATATTCCTTTCCACTTCAGTTTCTTTTTATTTTCCTTTCTCTTATCATTATTTCATGAACTAATCACAACATAAGTATTGATTTTAAACATCCCGTCATTCTGGATTTGTGCCCTCAGAACGAATCTTGACAACTTTTACAACTTAGACTCATAATTCATCATATTCTTCTGCCTTTGTTCTGTCTCTAAAGCTTTTACACTATCTCCATAACCTTGGGAAGTACTTTCCTAAAACAATTGACTGAACTTAAATCAGTTTATTATAATCTCTTGCTCCGTGCCTTCCTTGGTCTTTCACCAGTGGGTGGTCTCTCTCTTAGGAGGGTAAGTGACAAAAACACTCTTTTATGATTCGTCAATCATTTAGAATCTCAAATGATTCCTGTATTTCCTTTAGCCAGGCTCTTGCCTCGACTGGGTCAACCTGTTCCTTGGAACTCTGAGAGCTTAGCGATTTAAAGGTCACGAAAGAATTTCCTACCGCATTGTTTCCTCAAGGTGGTGGTTGGGGATAATAGTCTAAGTTCTTTTTAGACAGGTCCATGAATTACCGTATAGGAGTACCGTCTCGGGTCTCCTTTCCTTACTCGACTTTCTGATTTCTTAGTATGAAATGTTTCATCCTTCTCCCATACTTGGGGTTATCTTATACGTTAAAATCCTTATTTTCCACTTCATTATGTTATGGGTTCCTTCTATCTTGATGGCGTCCTCCCTGACTATCACATTCAAGGTTTGCCCCTAATCTTATTCCTTGTGGGGGCATATTACTTGGAAAATTTTTGAGAATCTCTGGATATTTGTCTTACTTACTTTGCTTAAGTCTTTCCCTCGTTCAGTCCTTGCACGATTACAAATTATGAATTCTCAAGTTCTATAAACTTCATGACACCCTCTTAAGTGTTAATAGTGCAATTAACAATATGAACTTATCACCACGAACTGATCTGAACTGAAATTAACGAATATATACATAACCATTGGTTCGAGGGTACAACAACTGAACATATTAAAGAGAATTACATCATGTGATCTGATCGCTTCTATCCCAAAAGTACTACCATAGATAATCATCTAGTCATTAAAACTAATCATTCATAACTTAGGCTAATCCTCCAAAAGCGGTGCTACATGAAACCCTTGTCTGATTGCTCTGGCTCTGCACACTACCATGGATCAAGAAATGTGAGCACGCACGACATCCCTAACCTGCTCCATCACAGAGGTGATGAGGTCTAAGATAGTTGCAAGTAGAGCCGGATCAATCTGACCCTCAAGATGGCCTCTAGCTGTAACACGGGTGGTAGCCTCAATCCTTTCCATGCTATGAGCTAATCCCGCCGGAAGTACCCCGCCCTCAATCCTTGGTGCAGTAAGTCGATCCAACAGATCACTCCTAACATTACGGGCCTCGGACAGGCCACCCAAAGTCATGTGATAATTGGCGATAAGAGAAGCCTGAGTGGTAGCATCTAGCAGTCCATGGGGTGCAGGTGGCGCAGACCCAGGAGATCCAAACGGATAACCAAGCACGGTATCAGGTGACAATGGTGCAGGAGATAAAGGTGGAATTTCCTCAGTATGTGCTGGGCTCTGTACAGGGGAGGGAACAGGAATCGGTGGAACCTCATGGATGTCTACAGGAACCTCTGGAAGAGGGTCTGATACTGGTATAATTGGGGTCGTGGAAGGCCCCACTCCTTCTGCCCTCATTAACCTTTGTGCCCTTGGTAACTCTTCATCCTCTAGTGCCACCCTCGCGGCCATTCTTGCTCTGGTAGTCTCCCTGACTACGGTCATCAATTCCTCAGCAGTCCTCTCTTCATTCTCATCAGGATCCTCCATGAGATCCTCCTCAGCCACAATCCTTTCCAGAATAACATCCTCAACAGCAACATTCTCAATATGAATCTCATCCGATCCCTCATTATGGTACTCCATCGGATTCACAATTTGATCTCCAACTTGTAATAAAACATCCTCATGTTGATGCTCCTGAACCTCAGGGTTCGGTGCCCGCTGCCCTATACGAGAACGAACTATGTTACTATCTGAATATTTATAAGGGTTTCCGTAAGGGTTTTAACTATCAGTGCTACGTTAGGTAGTCTGACTATGAACTTGGCAAGAGTTCTTATTATCTTATTGAACTTATTATTTTAACGTCACATCATCTCTGAGGTTTATAACGCTTAGCTCTGATACCATTTCTGTAACACCCCCAAATCTAGGGTCGGGGATCCGGGTTGTCACGAGTTCCATTTCCCTTAATAACACCCAATCTTAATAAATAATCAACTACTCTGTACTGTGACCCCATAATAAACACACACACCACAAGTTATAGTCTCAGAAATGAATATCCAAAAAATAATCACAAGTTATTTTATTCCACAATTATATGCCAATATACCTTAAACATGTTTCTGAATAAATTTACATTTCTTTGCCATTATTACAATTGATAAAGATACATAAGTCTGGTACATCAAAAGTTGAAAGCCTAGCCTATTGGTAGTTCCTACCTCAGCTACAGCGACATCAACGCCTATAGAAAACTGCGGAACGTTTCCTAATCGCTTGCAAATCGGGAGCTTGGTCCTGTTCATCTTTTCTATCTGTTGTTGTGTGATGAAAGAAGAAAGCAAGGGTGAGCAGCAAGCCCACCAAAATAATATGTATAATGATTAACAATATATGAGCCTTCTCATAGTACTCATGAAAGTCTTGGTCAAAAGAAATGAACCAATTTTGACCTCTTAATGCGACGAAGTCGCAAAATATTCAGTATATATACTTATATACTTTTCAAAATCTTTGAAATCCTCTGCCATGTATAATATACATAGAGTTCCAGTTTATAACTGTATAAAAATATCGTTGCAAGGTGATCTCATATATCTAACCTTGTCTCAACGTTTTTCTGAAAATCTTTGACATACACAAGATAATCATTTACTAGATATAAGTTTAAAAGATGAAGTTACAAGATACTCCAATATACTTATATCTTTTCCGAATACTACTTGAACTACCACCGTTCAATGTATAAATAGTTCATCCCATAGATTAAGCTAAAAGACAAAACTTGTATAGAATCAATCTTTAAAATATCATCAAAATAAAATGAAGTTATGAGATACTTCATTTGATGCACACATCATTTTGAAAACTTGACCCTGCCAACACTCAACAATCGCCCAACCATAGCCTTTCTATCGAAGTGCTCTGGGTAGTGTTGCAGAAATATCCAATTGGATGATGGACTCATTACGGGAGTTTGCCGCGCCAGGAAGATCACTTACGATGATCAGTCGTAGTAGTACAACCCCACCATTTTCTACATGTAGAGGAGAACCTGTCGGATTTACTTGTCAACCGAACACTGGACTCCTAAGGAATGGACCATCTTAGCGGAACTTCCAGGCCATTTTGGGCCAATATAATAAGGCTGGGCCGGCGCCACTCGACCACTTACGCCACTCCTAGTTCAGATGAAATCCATGATTCTGAAACGTAAAGCTCGTTCCCCCTTTCCCCAAGTAGAAACTTGTTGATACGGCTCCACCAAGAAGTCGTATCTAGTTGGAAAGGAGAACTCACTGATATTTCCCAGGCGATGCCTGTTAATGGATTAACTTGTTCCAAGAATTTTACTTCCCGAGTGTTGGGTAAGTAATCAATTCATTTATCAAAACAGCAACCTTGTTGCGAATATAAAATACATCACAGAGCCGGATCCCTTAGATTTTTGAGCGAGTATTCAAGTCCCTTTCAAAAAGGAAGATCTTAAATTTGAAAACAAGTTTTGGGATCCGCTCTAACCTTTAAAAATCATTTTGAAGACTCGAAAACACTTTAAAGAGTGTTTGGAGTAATGCTGATTTAATAAAGTAAATCAGTCCCGATATATTAGAAAATATCTGAATATTATTATTTAAATAATATTCTCATAAAGATAATCCTTATAAAAATATTCGAAGTAGAAGTTGTAAAACTTATACTTGAAATGAGTATTAAATAACCAAAGATATACTTATACGAAAGTACTATCTTTATTTGAATAATCAAAAATAAGTTTGATTATCGACACCTTATTCTTTAATAAAATAAAGAATATATTTCAGTAAATAATCGGAGTCATAGGTCCTCAAATGAATATTCAAATAATATTTAATAAATAAAATAAGCTGAGTCATAAGCCCTCGAATGAATATTCAAAATAATATTCATTAAAGAATATAAAGTTATCGAATAAACCTTATTCGATTAATAGTTTTGAAAACTATAACCATATATATATAAATATATATATATATATAAAATCTACTCGGGATCCTCGACTCCCGGTTTTAGAAAATGTTTTCACCTTTGGGTCCCTATACTAAGGGTATATGCAAATTACCGCTATTCTCTAGCATAGGTATTATCAACTGAATCAACAGATATATATGACAAGAATACGAAACAGGCATGCATATGTACCATATCACATGCTACAATATATCGCAAGAATTTGCTAATTTAATCCATCATGCATCTATCACAAGATAATGCATATACAAGTGTATACATCACAACAACAGTATAACGGATAGAAAACTTGCCTGAGTGCTCCCGGATAGACTTAAGCTTAGAGTGGGTCCGATAACCTATGAATAACAACATAAGTCAGAATTAGACCCCGGTCGCTTAAGAAACTAGACTTTAACCATTTAGAGTCCTAATGTTCGCTTTCGCGCTTAACGATTCACTTAAGTCG
Source organism: Apium graveolens (assembly GCF_009905375.1). Classification (NCBI taxonomy): domain Eukaryota; kingdom Viridiplantae; phylum Streptophyta; class Magnoliopsida; order Apiales; family Apiaceae; genus Apium; species Apium graveolens. Next base: position 153,749,018 of record NC_133656.1, read on the forward strand.
CTCGAGTACCCGTGGCTCCACCATTTTTAATAAATTTACCATTACGAGTTTTAAGGCGATTCTTTCGCAAATGTCTTACCAACTGCCTATTACACCTTACATAAATGTTTCTTACCCCAATTAGTCATTTAAGGTCCTTTACCAAGGTTTCAAAGTAAGGCGAGGGGTAATGATTCGTTCGCGAAACGTCGTTACTTAAAACGGCCGTTTCTCCTAAACTGTACATCGGAATCAAACGAACTACATATCAAAACGAAGCTCGTAACATGAACTATCTAAACATGGCAATGGTAAAAACCTAATAGTGAGTTCAAGGGTTCTGATGTTAAGAACAAAAACAGTCAACGGTAAATCGGGCATTACGACGGCTATGTTTACGCGATTTCCCAAATTTATACCATTCCAAATCCACCACAATTCAACCCCAATTCACAACCAAATCAAAACTCCATCCATACTACATCATAACAGCCCCAACAACTCAAAATTAACAATTTATACTTATTCCCCACATGAACTAAAAGCTTTACTTAAGTTCTTTAACTAATTATCAAGATTTACAACTCCAAAAACACCACAAAACCAACTAATCTCTACAAACTCAACCAAACTTTAAACAAACAAGCATCATGCTTCACATATACTATATCAATCATATTCTTTCCTAGTTACTCAAAACTAAAGCTAGGGTTTGGAGTTTATACCTTCCTTGGAGAGTGGAGAATCAAGAGAATGGCTTGGAATCACCCTTAAAGTCCTTATCCAAGCTTAAACTAAACAAAACTTCAAGAACAAAAATTTTAGTTCTTGAAAAACACTATTCACCATCTTCTTCCATGATTTATTGGAAGAGATTGTGAAGGAATTAGAAGCTTAAACTTATAGGACATCCATATCTATGTACAAGGAACCTTAGATAATTACCTCACTAATTAACAAGCCTTGGATCTTAAATTTTGGAAATTTCTTCTTTGAAAAAGAAGAAAATCCGAGAGCAAGCTTGGAAGAAAGAGAGATTTTTGTGTTTTTTGCTTTGATTTGTTTTTGTTTTGTTTTTGGGTAATTACCTTTCTAACCTTGACTTTGTGTGGTTTTAAATCAACCACATCTCCTTCCCCTTATGTCATGCTTATGTCATCATGTTATGTCATCCTCCCCTCTTTGTCCTCTTCTCATTGGTTGGATGACATCATCCCCTCTAATCTCTTTGATTAACTTCCTAATTGTTTGCCTAATGACCGCTGATCTGTTATACGGTTCGCTTAACTTTCGTTCTCGTTTATCGTTTGAGGGATCATACCCGGGATCTTATTATTTAGGTTCCCTTAACCTTTCTCAATACATTATATTCCTTTTTATGATCCTCTAATAAAATCCTTGAATTTAAATCCTTTTTATGCTGTTACCTTATACTCAATTCTTTTGATATCTGGTAGATTTACGGGAAAAATCAAAGTGTTCGGAATTGGATTCTGACGATCTTTACATACACTTATATACCATATAGAGTACTAATAAAATCTCAGAATATCCATAACAGAACCCCTACATAGTGTGGCATGAAAAGTTTTCTCATTCAGCAAAAACACTATTCATAAGGGTTTCAAAAATTTCCAAAAATTGGGGTTATTACAGTATTTGTTGCTCGAACCGCTGTATTTCTTGAAAGAGAGTTACTTTCAAAGAAAATTAGTGGGAGGACTATAGATCTCGATGAAGATCGAGTTGTACAAAATAATATTGAACCAGGGTTGGAAAATGGGCAGGAAGTACATCAAGATGTTCCTGCTCTGGAAACACAGGTTGTTCGTAGATCTAGTAGGGCTCGTCATGAGCCAGAGAGATATTATGGATTTCTCTTGACTCAAGATGTTGATGTAATGCTCATAGATAATGATGAGCCTCTTACCTACCAAGATGCTATGAACAGTCCAGACTCTGAGAGATGGTAGAGGCCATGAAATCCGAAATGGAATCCATGTATCAAAATAAAGTATGGACTTTAGTTGATCCACCTGAAGGGGTAAAACCTATAGGGTGCAAGTGAATTTTCAAGAAGAAAACTAACATGGATGGTAAAGTACAGACCTATAAAGCGCGACTGGTGGCAAAAGGTTTCAAACAAGTTCATGGTATAGACTATGATGAGACCTTTTCACCAGTTTCTATGGTCAAGTCCATCAGGATTTTGCTAGCAATAGCTGCTTACTACGACTATGAGATTTGACAAATGGATGTCAAAACCGCTTTCTTAAATGGGAGCCTTGAAGAGGATGGATACATGATACAATCTGAGGGTTTTGTCGATCCCAAGTTTGCTAAGATGGTCTGTAAGTTGCTTTGATCTATTTATGGATTGAAGCAAGCCTCAAGGAGATGGAATCATCGTTTTGATAAAATAGTCAAAGAATTTGGATTTATTCAAAATGAAGATGAACCATGTGTTTACAAGAAGGTTAGTGGGAGCCACTTGGTATTCCTAGTACTATATGTAGATGACATATTACTAATTGGGAATGACATACCTTCTCTACAGGCTGTTAAGACTTGGTTGGGAAATAGTTTGTCGATGAAGGACTTAGGTGATGCTACCTATATATTAGGGATCAAGATCTATAGAGATAGATCAAGGAAATTAATCGGCCTAAGTCAGAGTACATACATTGACAAAATATTGCATCATTTCGGGATGCAAGAAGCAAAAAAAGGATATGTCCCAATGTCTCATGGGATATTGATCTCAAAAGACAGCTGCCCTAAATCATTAGATGATAAGGGCCGTATGAGTAAAGTTCCATATGCTTCGGCAATTGGATCTAAAATGTATGCGATGATATGTACTCGACCTGATGTTTCGTATGCCTTGAGCATGACGAGCAGATACCAGTCTAATCCTGGCGAGGGTCACTGGACAGCATTCAAGAATATTCTTAAGTACTTGAAAAGGACTAAAGATTCATTCTTGGTGTATGGAGGAGATGATAAGCTGGTTGTAAAGGGTTACACTGACGCCAGCTTTCAGACAGACAGAGGCGATTCAGTATCTAAGTCAGGTTTTGTGTTTTGCCTTAATGGAGGTGCTGTAAGCTGGAAGAGTTCAAAGCAAGAGACAATAGCTGATTCTACAATGGAAGCCGAGTATATTGCTGCCAGTGAAGCAGCCAAAGAGGCTGTTTGGATACGGAAATTCATAACGGGACTTGGTGTGGTTCCATCGATCACAGATCCAGTTGATCTTTACTGTGATAATAATGGAGCCATCGCGGGCAAAAGAACCAAGGTCCCATTTCCGGGCAAAGCATATACTTAGGAAATATCACCTCCTTCTAGAGATTAATGAAAGAGGAGATATACATATATGTAAAGTGCATACTGATGATAATGTTACAGACCCACTGACTAAGGCTTTGTCGCAGCAAAAGCACGAAGGTCATATGTTAGATATATTTGATAATGTCATGTCTAATATGATTTGTGTTTAGTTTTCAGATTTTACATAAACTGAACAAATCAGTACTTAACTGGAAATCAGCACTTATACTGAAGTCAGAACTTAAGTTGTCAGAACTTAAGTTATCAGGAGATATTTATCAGGAGATAATATCAGGACTTAAGGATACTTTCAGATAAGGAAGGCGGCTGATTGAAAGGAAAGAAGATCAAGACAAATGCAAGAAGAGATATGCATGAAGAAGGAATTCTATGAAGAATATAATACTTGGAAGAAAAGATAACTGATTGATATATTTTAGGAAGTGTTGTGCATATGTTGTGTACTTGATGATTTCATAAACAAAACATCTAAGTAGATTTTACTTAGTGAAATAATGTAGCACTCGACATATAAGAATTATAGTCCCGACGGATAACTCATTATAGTCCCGACGGATGTTAACTTATTATCCATCGAGTGAGTAGCTTATGTAATAATAAGTCTGTAGCACAGTCATGTATACATCTTTGTATAGATTCTGTAGTAGCCTATAAGTCATGTTGACTATTAACTAGATATGCAGAATAGGTTGATTAATTGTATATAAATGATGTCTTGTAATTCTGCATAAGTGAAATGAAGTCAAGTGCCAATACCGACGGATGATTAACAAAGCCATCGACGGATGATCAAATGACTATCAACGGATGTTTAATATAGCAGTCGACGGATGATCAATGAAGCCATCAACAGATGTTCAGAAAGTCGACGGATGATCATATATCCAACGGATATTCATAAAGTCCAACAGATGATCATATAAAGAATTCAAACAACAGTTGAACAGTGTAAACTGAGCACAACCGTCAAGATGTATACAAATCTACTGTGGAAGCCTTTTAACTGGGTAATAGAGGACGAAAAGTAGCAAAGCTTAAGACTGGTAGTTTTTATATTTATTTAGTTGTTTTGACTTTGTAATCTTGGTAATATATAAACCAAGAACGTAGCAAATAAAAAAAAGAACAAGGAGAGATACAAAAAGAGAGAAATCTTTGTAAGCAAAATCCTTAGCATTTCTCTGTACTCTCAGTAGTTCGATTTGTAAGTAGCTGTGAGCATTTTTGCACACAGAGTCCTCTCGATATATAATATATATCTCTGGTGGAATTGTTTAAATCCACCATAAAGTTTTTAAAGACTCTTATTTTTAATTACTTATGTTTTGATTTAATTAAGTTTCTATTCCGCATTGTGCTAATCAAAACACTTATATCTTTATTCGAGTTGAACATTTTTAATTTCGAGAAAAAGGTTCAAGAATTCCATTCAACCCCCCTTCTGTAATTCTTGCTGTATTGATAAGGGACTAACAATTGGTATCAGAGCAAGCTCTTAATCTACAAAGAGTTTTAAAGATCAAAACATTTCAGCAAGATGAACAAGAAAGACGTTGGAGTCAAGATTCCTTTTCTAGATAAAGATAATTACCATCATTGGAAGGTAAAGATGCATCTTCATATGCTTTCTCAAGATGAGGCCTATGTGGACTGCATAGAAAAAGTCCCTCACGTTCCAATGAGAGCTGCAACAGGAAACGAGCCATCAGTTCCCAAGCCAAGACACGAATGGTCTGATCCTGACATTGAACAAGTCAGGAAGGATAAAAAGGCCATGAACATTCTGTTCAATGGAGTTGATGCAGACATGTTTGACAACATTATCAACTGCAAAACTGCCAAGGAAGTCTGGGAAACTATACAGATAATCTGTGATGGCACTGAGCAAGTTAGAGAAAACAAGATGCAGCTCTTGATTCAACAATATGAGCATTTTTACAATGAAGAAAGTGAGTCACTCACTGACATTTTTAGTAGATTTCAAAAACTACTAAATGCTCTTAAGTTGCATGGAAGAGTCTATCAGACTAAAGACTCTAATCTGAAATTCCTTAGATCTCTTCCAAAGGAATGGAAACCAATGACAGTCTCATTAAGAAACTCACAAGATTATAAAGAGTTTACTTTGGAGAGACTGTATGGCATCCTGAAGACCTATGAGCTTGAGATAGAGCAGGATGAAAGGATGGAGAGAAGAAAGAGTAAAGGAGGATCCATTGCACTAGTTGCTTATTTGGAAAAGGAGAAGAAAGTGAAGATGGAAGCTGTTGAGTCAACTTCTAAGGTCTGTGAAAGCAAGGGCAAGGGGATTGCAGTAGAAAATGAAAATTCATTGAGTCAAGATGACATGGAGGACATTGATGAGCACCTAGCATTTCTTTCCAGGAGATTTGCCAAGCTCAAGTTTAAGAATAACTTTGGAGCAGCCAAGCCAAATTGAAACATGGTGGATAAGTCAAAATTCAAATATTTCAAATATGGCTTGGCAGGGCATTTTGCAAATGAGTGTAGAAAGTCAGATTCCAGTAAGAAAAGGTTTGAGTCTGTGGATTATAAGCAAAAATACTTTGATCTACTCAAACAAAAGGAAAGGGCTTTTATTACACAAGAGAATGACTGGGCAGTAGATGGTTTGGATGAAGATGAAGATGTCAGATATGTCAATCTAGCCCTAATGGCCAAGTCTGATAAAACAGAGACAAGTTCCTCAAGCAATCAGGTAATTACTACAAACCTTGCACATTTATCTAAAGCTGAGTGTAATGATGCCATAAATGATATGTCTATAGAATTATATCATTTGCGTGTTACACTTAAGTCTCTTACTAAAGAAAATGCTAAAATCAAAGAAAACAACTTGTTTTTAAGTGAGAGGAATAATGTGCTTGAGTCTCAGTTTGTTGATTTTGAGAAACTAAGAATTGAGTGTAAGATTGCCAAGGAGGAATTAACTGAGTCCTTGAAAAAGGAAGAGATTTTAAAGAAGCAGCTCGAGCGTGAACAAGAGGTGATTAAAGCATGGAAAACATCCAGAGATGTCCATGCTCAAATCACCAAAGTTCAAGGAATTGAGTCTTTTTGTGATGAAGCCTGGAAAAAGAGCAAAGAGAAACTAGAACCTAATTTGGTAGATGGTTTGCTGACATATGTAGACTCGACGGATGATGAGGACTATCTGTCGGATAACAAAAATTGTTATCCGTCGAAAGATGAAAATCCTCATCCGTCGGCTGTGAGCAAGCCCATTAGCAAAGCCAAACTAATCAAGCTAAATGAGAAGTATGGGTCTGTTTCCAAGAACTTTGTTTCAGGAGAGTCAAGTCAAGTTAAGGAAGGAAAAAGGGCTAATGTTGGTCACATGACTGTTAAACAACTAAGTGACAGACTTGAGAAAATTGAGATAAAAACAGAGACTAAAAGGAAAAACAACAGGAATGGTAAAGTAGGGATTAACAAACATAATAACTACACACCTGATAAATATGCTCCTAGAAAAACCTGTGTCAAGTGTGGTAGTGTAAATCATTTGTCTGTTAATTGTAAATCTGCCATGCCTACTCCCATGTCTATTCAGTCTCAATTTCCTAACATGAATGCAATGCCTCCCATGCCTGTTAATGCTATGCCCACACAGAACATGAATGCACAGTTTGCTAATATGCCATTTGCACCTAATCCATATTATGATGCATACAGTATGCCTCAAATGCCAATTAGCATGCCTTACTGGAATAACATGTTTACACCAAACAAGCCATTTCCTGTTAGCCATAATATGCATGATAACTCTGTTGCATTAAATGGTTTCAAAGGCCCAACCCAAATGACTAAGGAAGAATCTGAAACTCCTAAGTCAAATGAGTTAAGACCTAAGAAAGAGAAGAAGAAAGCTAACAAGGCAGGACCCAAGGAAACTTGGGTACCAAAATAAACTTAATTTGATTTTGATGTGTGCAGGAAAACAGAAGGAATCTTTGGTACTTGTATAGTGGTTGTTCAAGACACATGACTGGTGATTCTACCCTGCTCACAGAGTTTAAGGAGAGAGCTGTTGGAGATGACAGCAAGGGTTATACTATGGGATATGGCTTGATTTCAAAGGACAATGTCATCATTGAGGAGGTTGCCTTAGTGGATGGTCTCAAACACAATCTGTTGAGTATTAGCCAGCTTTGTGACAAAGGCAATTCAGTAACCCTTCAATAAAGAAGCCTGTGTTGTGACTAATAATCAAAGCAACAAAGTGGTTCTCACTGGTGTGAGAAGAGGAAATGTGTACCTAGCTGATTTCAACTCAACTAAAGCAGAATCTGTAACTTGTCTTCTCAGTAAAGCAAGTCAGGATGAAAGTTGGCTATGACACAAGAAGCTATCTCATTTAAACTTCAAGACCATGAATGAGCTGGTAAAGAAAGAATTGGTAAGAGGTATTCCTCTAGTGGAGTTTTAAAAGGATGGACTGTGCGATGCCTGCCAAAAAGGGAAGCAGATTAAAGCATCATTCAGGAAGAAACTTGATTCAACAATTGAAGAGCCTTTGCAACTGCTTCACATGGACTTGTTTGGACCAGTCAATGTATTGTCAATCTCAAGGAAAAGATTTTGCCTAGTAATTGTAGATGATTTCTCAAAGTTCTCTTGGACATACTTTCTAAAATCTAAAGATGAGGCTAGTGAAATCATCATCAATCACATAAGGCAAGTCAACAATCATCCTGATTTCAAAGTTAGAAGAATCAGGAGTGACAATGGAACTGAGTTTAAGAATTCTGTCATGAGAGCATTTTGTGAAGAAAATGGGATACTGCATGAGTTTTCAGCAACAAGGACTCCACAATAGAATGGAGTAGTGGAAATGAGGAACAGATCACTTATTGAAGCTGCAAGGACAATGCTTGAAGAATCTAAACTACCAACATATTTCTGGGCTGAAGCTGTAAATACTGCATGCTACACTCAGAACATTTCTCTGATTAATCAAGCAAGATGCATGACTCCCTATCAATTGTTCAAGAACAAGAAGCCAACTCTAAACTTTCTTCATGTCTTTGGCTGCAAATGCTATATCCTGAGAAATCAAACTGATCAAAATGGGAAGTTTGATGCTAAAGCAGATGAAGGAATTTTTGTTGGATATGCTGTTGGTAAAGCATATAGAGTCTACAATCTAAGAACCAACATTGTTATGGAATGTATATATGTTGTGTTTGATGATAAAAAGATTGAAGGACTGGAAGATGGAGATTATCATGAGAGCCTCAAATTCGACAATGTTGAGATGGTTAGTGATGACAGTGATGATGAGAGTGATCAAGAAAAAGTGTCTAAGGATAATGCAGACAAATCTACCGCCAATGAAGCACAAAACTCAACATCCGTCGAGTTGCATAATGCTTCATCCGTCGGAAGGCAATCTGTGTTATCCGTCGGAAGACAACCTGCCTCATCCGTCGGTACTCAAAATTCACCATCTGTCAGGTTATCAAAAGGAGCAGGAGGTGAAGACAGATCACCTACAAAAAATTCTCCTTTCTCAAATCAAAGATCCACAAACTCAGGGGGAGTTTCTAGCAATCAAAACTCAATCACACATCAAGACAATCATGAGGCCTCTTCATCTAGAGCTAATCTACCTCAACAAAGGAAATTGACAAAAGATCACCCCTTTGAGCTTATCATTAGTGATGTTTCTTCTAGAGTTCAAACAAGAAGAGCAACTCAGGAAAAATGTCTATACAACAGCTTTCTGTCAAAGGAAGAACCAAAGAAGGTAGAAGAAGCTTTGTTGGATCCTGATTGGATTTTAGCTATGCAGGAGGAACTAAACCAATTTGAAAGGAATAATGTATGGAAGCTTGTACCCAAGCCTAAAGGAAAGAATCCAATAGACACCAAGTGGGTATTCAGAAATAAGATGGATGAAAATGGCATAGTAATCAGGATTAAAGCTAGATTGGTTGCTAAGGGTTATTGTCAGCAAAAAGGAATAGATTTTGATGAAACTTTTGCTCCTGTTGCAAGACTTGAAGCCATCAGAATCTTCTTAGCCTCTGCAGCCCATGCCAATTTCAAGGTCTATCAAATGGATGTCAAAAGTGCCTTTCTAAATGGAGATTTGGAGGAAGAAGTGTATGTTAGTCAACCTCCTGGTTTTGAAGATCCAAATTTTCCAGAATATGTCTATTATCTTCTGAAAGCACTTTATGGACTGAAGCAAGCACCTAGAGCCTGGTTGTAGAATTGATAGAAAGAGCACAACAGGAACCTGTCAATTTCTAGGAAACAAGCTTGTGTCCTGGTTCAGTAAAAAGCAAAATTCAGTTTCTACTTCTATAGCTGAAGCTGAATATATTGCTGCTTCCAGTTGCTGTGCACAGATTTTATGGATGAAAAATCAATTGCTGGACTATGGTTTGCAAGTTGAAAGGATTCCTATTTTCTGTGATAACACAAGTGCAATTGCCATCACTGAAAATCCAGTGCAACATTCAAGGACAGGGCACATAGACATCAAGTACCATTTCATAAGGGAACATGTGATGAATGGTACTGTGGAATTACATTTTGTTCCAAGTGAGAAGCAACTTGCAGATATCTTTACCAAGCCACTGGATGAATCCACCTTTTCAAGGTTGGTAAGTGAGCTAGGTATGCTTAATTACTCTTAAATTTATCTAAGTTATTTTGCAAGTTATAATGTAGCCAGAAATTTAGTTGATTTTTAAGTCTTGGATGAAATTTTGGCTAAGTCAAAATTTGCATCTCGACGGATGACCCTTATCCATCGAGTTTAGTCATCCGTCGATATACTACTTGCTAATAAAAGTCAATTATTTTTCTGGAATACTTTATGTCTCGACGGGTATCAGTTTATCCTCATCCGTCGAATTGTCTAAATCTTAGCCGTTAATTCCCTGAACATTATCCATCGAGTATACTTACAGTTTGTAAGCATTACACGACGGATAATGGGTGGAATTTTTATAGTTTACTTTTAAACAGCTATTTTAGACAATTTCTATTGGTAAATTTACTTTTCTTTATTATTTTTATCAGTTATTTTTGAGATAGTATAAAAGCTTATTTCATTCCAATTATTTTCGTTTATCATTCTCAAATTCAACTGCTTTTATTTCATTCTCTCTCAAGCAAATATTCTCTTTCTCTTCAAGCTTTCATTCTCTAACAATGGCACCTGTAGTAAAGATTATGTCTCAAACTGGGTTCATTTATGAGAAGAACAACTTCACTGCTTTGGTCAATAAGGGTATTCAGCAATCAGAGGACTATCACAAGGTGATGGACTTTGTGAAGAATTACAAGCTAAATTACGCCATGCTGGAGTCACCCACAATCTTCTGTGAAGTTGTTGAAGAAATATGGACCACTACTATCTACAACTCTGCTGACAAGACCATCACTCTAACCATCAAAGGCAATGAGTTCTGTATCAATAGTGATGTAATAAAATCATGTTTCAAAATTCCTGATAATAATGTGACTTCACCACACAATGACACTGATATCATAAATATGCTCAATTCCATGCATTATGCACTTCCTACTACTAAACTAAGTGATATTAGGAGATTAGGTCTTAGGAAGGAGTGGAGTTTCTTGTGTGATGTGGTTACTAAAATTTTCTCTGGAAAAGTCAGTAATTTTGATTCAGTGAATATTTCCATGCTTAACATGCTATACATGCTAGTTACAGATAAATTTTATAATTTTAGTGACCTTGTCTTGTTTGAGTTAGGTTTTAAACTAGGTGAGTTAGCTAAAAGAGGTAAGAATATGTATTATGCTAGATTTTTCATGTTATTGGCTAACCACCTATGTCAAGAAATTGTGCTTGAGAACCCAAACAACAAACTGGCTTGTTGGGTTCAAGAGAGAAGACTCATTGCAGATTTGAACAGAGCCAACCATCACAGGGATGTGCCAATGTTCTATTTTCCTGTAATGCAGGCACCTCAGGTAAGTGAGGTAAGTTCATCCACCCCTACAACTATTCCAACCTCCACTATTTCTTTTACTTCAGGAGTAGCTATGTCAACTGTGCCAATGACCAAATAGTTGCCTACCAAAGCCTCCAAACCCTCTACAATTTCCAAATCTAAATCAAAGAAAACCCCCTCTGGTATCTCTCAAAAGATACCAGTTGTAAAATCCACAAAAGCAAAAGAGGGGAGTGTGAAGGAGGGAAAGTCAGGTGAGGGAAGGGGTGAATATCAAAGAAACCCCAAGAATAAGGATGGAGAGTTGAGTGAATCCCAGCCTAGCCACACTGCAGTTTCCCAACAAACTGCAGTGCTTGAAAAGGATAAAAGCTCACTTCTAGCTACATCCTCCCAAAAGGATGCAGTTATTGAACAAAGCTCTCAGCCAAGAGCACAGGCCAAAAGGGTTAGGGATACAAGCTCACCCCAAACTTACACAAGAAAGAAGAAATCTAAAACCTCTGGGGATGCACAGGGCACACACACAGTGCAAACTGGTGCTAAAGACACAGTCCCTGCACCCTCTCAAATTCAGTTTGATGTGGCTCCAATAAATATGGAGTCACAGCCAAAATCTCTATTTATAGAAGCATCTGAAACACCATACTCACCAACAAACTCTCTGGAAGTGAATATGATAAACACTTCAATTCCTAATTCCCCTTCTTTAACTCTGTTGGGGAAGCCAAAATCTAGTGCAAGTGAGCATCATCTTTTAGATGATTTGTTGGCTCACTTGCCAATTCTTTCAGATTCTATTGTGACATCTGTGCCCCAAATATCTTCAATCAACACAGAGTCAACAATAGTTTCTCTTCCCACCTCATTCATTTCTACTCTCTCGATGGATATTGCTCATCCGTCGAGTAGTGATTGTATCCCGACGGATAAGCCTAACAGCAGTTATCCGTTGGATAGCATTACCACTCACTCGACGGATATCACTTATATGTCGAGTATCTCTGCACAACTTCAAACTTCAATTATTTCAAGTGCAGAAGATTTAGTGGTTGTATAATCACTCTTAGGACTGAGAGAGGAGAGTGTATTGAGTGAGAGACTGGGTTGCTCACAGGCAAAAGGAGAGGAAAAGAGTGAAAATCAGCAATCCATTTATTCAGGATTGGCAAAAGTGAGTGAGAGGAGTCCCACCTTAGTAGGTGAAGGTGAGGGTGTGAGGGTGGGGAGCCAGGGTGTGACCCTGATTCAATAAAAGAGAGATTATGAGAGAAAAGAAGGTACAGAAGCTATAAGGGTGGATCCAGCCATTGCTAGTGAGTCAATGATTGTGGATGATGCTGAAAAGGAAAGACAATTTCAGCAACATTACAAGGCTGTAATTGATAACATTTCCTTGGATGCTGACACTTTTACTCATCCTGTGTCAGCCTATCAATTGTTGGTTGCTCAGGGCAATGAGGAGGCAGAAAAGATATTAAATTTGGTGCATACTTCAGAATCTCTGAAAAGGGATAAAGCTGCTGTCAATTTAATGCCTCCTGTAGCTGATGAGTCATCTTAAGAATTTGGAGTAAATTCTAATAATGATGACTCTATTTCTTTGGATGGAAGCATGAACTTAAGGGGAGATGAAGGCCCAAATTCTGTTCCAGATTTACCTGAATGGGCATGGACAAAGGAATCTACACCAGGACAATTTGGTGTATCTTTGGTTAAACAGGTCATGGCTATTCAAAAGGCCCTTCAGGAAACTTCAGATGCTGGTACCAAGGCTATTATTCAAGCTCACCTAGACTCTCTACATCTCATGAAGATCCAGCAATTAAGACAGAATCTGAGTGTGGATGAACTCAAAAAGGATATAGCTGACTTGAAGACCTACAATTCTGAGAAGCTGGATTCAGTCATGCCATATGGTACCATGCAAGATCTATTACTGAGACTGAGGAGAGAATCAGATTCTGAAAAGAAGCTGGCCAAGCTGGAAGATAGAGTTCAAGTTATTGAGAATTTAGTGGCTATCCTTCTTCAAAATCAACAGACTCAGACAAATCTTCTCATGCAACTGGCTAAAGCACAAGGCCTAACTCCTCAACTTGATGATAACAAAAAGGGGGAGAGAGAACCAAGTGAGGGGGAGAAACTTCAAGTTCAAATCAGCAAAGTAATTGTACCTTCAATTACTGTCTCTAAGCCACCAGTTGCAGATGGTATAGATCTAATTAAAGCAGCAGCAGCAAATTTGAAAGTTACTGAGAAAGGAAAGTTGAGTTTGATCAACTGGGATAAGATTGATGTGGAGATACAGAAAAAGTTTGAACTTGTCAAGGAGCCAGTTAAGTCAGCCATCCATCACTCTCAACTCAAGCAAATCAGTGTGAATGAGATGAGCATGAATTATCTGGAAAGAGGACAATCTTCCTGCATCAAGTCTACAAAGGCTGAAATAATTCTTAAACCAAGGGCAAACTATCCAAAATCATCTTTGAAGAACCCCTTGGACACGGTGTATGAGACACCCAAGCCTGATGAGAAGAAGCTTCTGTCAAGATCAATTGTCTTCTACAAAGATCCAGCTGATTCAGCCTCAAAAAGGAGAATTGCTAAGATATTTAGAAATGGAAAGGAAATTTGTGTGGTAGCTGGACATCCACAATTTGCTCAAGCAAAGAGAGAAGAAAAAGCCAGATTAAAACAGGAAAAGAAGCAAGCAGCTCTAGATGCAAAGAAGACTAAACAAAAGAAAGAGCATATTGTTATCTTGGCCAAGCTACAGGCTGTGAATTCATCTCAACAAATTCCCTCTCAACCATCTGAAGCTGCTGAATCAAAGAAGAAAATTGAAGAACAGAAGAAATCTCCAAGAAAGAAAGAATTGGCTAGAAGAACAAAGAAACTGGATATTGTTGACAAAGGATTGGAAGATCAATTTCCTAAGGTACCCACACCAATTACAACTCAAGCATCAAAGCCCTCTGTGGTATTTGAAGATATAAGGGTGGTGGATCCCTACAGGAATATTCATGGTGAACCTATTGTGCCCAAGGATGAGCCAATAGAGTGGGATAAAATACCAATTCCTGACTTCAGCTTACCAATCCTTAGCAAGCCAAAAAGAACAAAGTTAAGGGCAGTCAAGAAAGTGAAGTTGTCATCACTCAAATCCAAGTCAGTAGTTAAAGCTCAACCCAAAGTCAACAAGGGAGACTACTTGTACTTGTGTGACATCAAAGAATTTTCAGATCTAAACCTCTATCTGGATGAACTGGATGAAGTGAGGGGAATTGATGCATACAGGAACCTACCTGAAAGGTTAGTGTTCAAGTACAAAGGAGGAAAGGAGATTGTGTGGCCTCTTCACAGGATTCTTCAAGAAAGCCAAGCTGTACTGATTAAAGTTTATTCATCCTTCAAGAAGAACTTTGGGTTCAATGTAACTGCAAGAAGACTAGTATTGAAGAAGATTGAAGAACTAAGGAGTACTAGAGCTAAAGATGCACTCCCAAAGACTCTAATCATCCCATACACAGGGAGAAGAGTGCATCTAAGGCCCTACTGGCTGATGGAGTTCATAGATGACAAAGGTGTGAGAAGATTCTTCAGGTTAGAAGACCAATTGAGTATCTCTAGTAATGAGACTCTCTTGGAAATGCAAGAAAAGCTAGATCTCTCAGAATTTGATGAACTGAAATTCCACAGGCAGCTCCAAAATCAGATTGTTGAAAACAACAGAAAGCTTGTAAGAAGATCCAGACCTTCAAGAAACTAGAAAAATCTGCTTAGGCTAAGAGGAGCATCTTGAAAATGACTGTGGGCCAAACCTTGTACATTTTGTTTAATTGAAGCACTTTTCAGTATTATCTGCTTATCTTTAAAGCTGTATGTTTAGGATGTTTTGTTATCATCAAGTATCTCTTAATTTATGGCTACAATTCCAGTAGACATAAATTGGGGGAGATTGTTGTGCATATGTTGTGTACTTGATGATTTCATAAACAAAACATCTAAGTAGATTTTACTTAGTGAAATAATATAGCACTCGACGGATAAGAATTATAGTCCCAACGGATAACTCATTATAGTCCCAACGGATGTTAACTTATTATCCATCGAGTGAGTAGCTTATGTAATAATAAGTCTGTAACACAGTCCTGTATACATCTTTGTATAGATTCTGTAGTAGCCTATAAGTCATGTTGACTATTAACTAGATATGCAGAATAGGTTGATTAATTGTATATAAATGATGTTTTGTAATTCTGCATAAGTGAAATGAAGTCAAGTGCCAAAATAGCTACCGACGGATGATTAACAAAGCCATCGACGGATGATCAAATGACTATCAACGGATGTTTAATATAGCAGTCGACGGATGATCAATGAAGCCATCAACGGATGTTCAGAAAGTCGACGGATGATCATATATCCAACGGATATTCATAAAGTCCAACGGATGATCATATAAAGAATTCAAACAACAGTTGAACAGTGTAAACTGAGCACAGCCGTCGAGATGTATACAAATCTACTGTGGAAGCCCTTTAACTGGGTAATAGAGGACGAAAAGTAGCAAAGCTTAAGACTGATAGTTTTTATATTTATTTAGTTATTTTGACTTTGTAATCTTGGTAATATATAAACCAAGAACGTAGCAAATAAAAAAAGAACAAGGAGAGATACAAAAAGAGAGAAATCTTTGTAAGCAAAATCCTTAGCATTTCTCTGTACTCTCAGTAGTTCGATTTGTAAGCAGCTGTGAGCATTTTTGCACACAGAGTCCTCTCAATATATAATATATATCTCTGGTGGAATTGTTTAAATCCACCAGAAAGTTTTTAAAGACTCTTGTTTTTAATTACTTATGTTTTGATTCAATTAAGTTTCTATTCCGCATTGTGCTAATCAAAAGACTTATATCTTTATTCGAGTTGAACATTTTTAATTTCGAGAAAAAGGTTCACGAATTCCATTCAACCCCCCTTCTGTAATTCTTGTTGTATTGATAAGGGACTAACAGGAAGCAGAATTATATTCCATATCAATTAGTGATTATCTTGTAACTGTGTAGTATATAAACACAGACGTAGGCTTTCCACTATATGTGTTATCATTATCGAGAATAATATTCATTGTAACCCTAGCAGCTCTCGTGATAATTTGTTCATCACTGAGAGATGACAGTTCCATATTGTAACAGAGTTTATTATATTGAATAAAGTCTATTTTCTGTTACTTGAGTTCTTTAATTCGATTTGATTGTGCCAAATACTGTATTCAACCCCCTTCTACAGTGTGTGTGACCTAACAAGTGGTATCAGAGCCTTCTGTTAACACACAAATAGTTTAAGATCCAAAATCAATCATGTCTGAAGCAGAAACTCCAACCAAGTCCACCAAAACTGAAGAACCTCCAAAGACTCAAATCCATAGTCGATATGAGACTATTAGAGTTCCCATACTGAAACCATCTGAATATTTCATATGGAAGGTGAGGATGTCTATATTTCTGGAAGCTACAGATCCAGAATATCTTGACAGAATCAATGAAGGACCACACAAGCCAACCAAACTCGCTGTTGCAATTGCAGGTGAACCAGCAAAGTCTGTACCAAAGGAGAAGAGTGATTACACTGCTGAAGATATCTCTTCAATTGCTAAGGATGCTAAGGTACGACACTTGCTGCATAGTGCCATTGATAATGTAATGTCAAACAGGGTAATCAACTGCAAGACTATAAAAGAGATATGGGATGTTTTGGAGACAAGATGTCAGGGAACCGAATCAATTAAGAAGAACATGAAGACTATACTCACTCAAGAGTATGAACACTTTGACTCAAAGCCTGATGAGTCATTTACTGGTTTATATGACAGATTTGTCAAACTCTTGAATGATTTGTCACTAGTTGACAAGGAATATGATCTTGAGGATTCAAATCTTAAATTCCTGTTAGCTCTTCCTGAAAGTTGGGATTTGAAGGCCACAACTATAAGAGACAACTATAATCTTGAAGAAACAACTCTTGATGAAATTTATGGGATGCTCAAGACTCATGAACTTGAGATGGAACAAAGAAGCAAGAGGAAAGGAGGAAAGTCAAGGATAGTTGCTCTTAAGGCTGAGGAGGAATCCCCCAAAGCAGCTACCTCAAGGAAAGGCAAGGGAATAGCTCTTATCACAAAGTCTAATACTAAGTCATCAAGTTCTGATAGTGATGATGACTCAGAAACTGAAAGCTTACCTGAGATGGATGCTGATGAGGAGATGATGAAGCTGTGTGCTCTTATGGTGAAAGGAATCACAAGGATTGCATACAGGAAATTTAGAAAGGGAAAGAAGTTTTCCAGGAAAGGTGCAAGTTCTGATAAGAAGAGTTTCAGAAAATCTGAAGGCAAAGGAGGAAAGTCTGATAGAGGAGATTACACAAATGTCAAATGCTACAACTGTGGTGAGAAAGGCCACATATCTCCTGATTGCAAGAAAGTGAAGAGTGACAAAGGCAAGGCTCTTGTCACAAAGAAGAAAAGCTGGAAGACACTTTAGATTCTGAAAGTGAGGAGAACTATGCCTTAATGGCAAATGCTGATAGCAGTTCTGATGCTGCTGAGTTATAGGTACCTCAAACTACTTATGCCTTTCATACTGATGATATTAATGAGTTGAGAAGATATCTTAAAACCATGTTTATTAGTTATAGAGATCAAACTTTAACATGTGAAAGATTAACTTCTGAAAATCTTGCTTATAAAAAGAGAAATGATTATTTAGAAAAAGAGTTAGTCATGTTCCATCAAACTTAGAAAGATAGAGATGATGCTTTCTATGTTAGGGATGAAGTACTTAAAATGAATGAATCTCTAAAAACTGAGTTAGAAAAGGAAAGAGTGATTATCAGGACTTGGACTAACTCTGGCAGAACAACTCAGAATTTGTTAAGTAGTGGAAACTGGAAAGAAGGCTTAGGTTATGGAGATGATAATAATGATAAAGGAACTATAAAAATTGAGCCTATAGTTGTTAAACAAAAGCCAAAGGTAAAACCTGTTAAGTTTGTAGCTGTAAAGTCTGATACTGAGAAATCATAAGTTAAAGAGGAATTAACTTCTGACAAACTAAAACAGGAAAAGCCAACTGAAGTTAACATAGGCTTAATGACTAAGAAGCAGCTTAAGTACAAGCTGAAAGATGTTAAGAATGTAAACAAGGTAAAGTCACCTAGGAAAAATAGGAATGGAAAGGAAGGTGTGAATAAAAGCAATGATTATAAGCCTATTCCTAATGCTCCTAGAAAAACATGTCATAACTGTGGAAATTCTAACCATCTGGCTTCTTTTTGCAGGAAGAATAAGAACATAAACTCCTTACCTTCAAAGTCAGGAGTTAAGGGTCAGTCTGTTAGATATAGGCCACAAAATCCTTGTTTTCATTGTGGTAGTTTATGGCATTCCATTTATACTTGTAAGGAATGTCATAGTTTGTACTATGATTATTATCAAATAAAACATTCTTTAAAGAAAGTTAGCATTGTTCCTTCTAGTATAAGTTCTGATGCAAAGTCTGATACTGTGAATGCTGATAAGAAAACTTTTAAGATAAACTCTGATGTTAAATCCGCTGCAAATGTTAACAAACTTAATAAGGCCAAAGGATCCAAGCAAGTCTGGGTCCTTAAAACTAATAATTAGTGGTCTTTGTGATTGTAGGGCAACAGGAAAAACATCATAGTTCTGGACAGTGGATGCTCAGGACATATGACTGAAAATAAAGCCCTGCTATCAGACTTTATGGAGAAAGCTGGCCCAGGCGTTTCTTATGGAGATGGCAACATTGGAAAAACTCTGGGATATGGCAATATTAATCTTGGAAATGTCATCATTGAGAAAGTAGCTCTGGTCTCAGGACTTAAACATAATCTGCTCAGTGTTAGTCAAATATGTGACAGAGGTTATCATGTGGATTTCTTTGAAGAACACTGTAAAGTTGTAAGCAAATCTAAAGGCAAAGTTGTTCTGAAAGGATACAGGCATGGTAACATTTATGAAGCCAAGCTTTCAACAAGTACTAATGGTTTTGCAATCTGTCTGTTGAGTAGAGCATCAATTGAAGAAAGCTGGAATTGGCACAAGAAACTCTCTCATTTAAATTTCAACAATATAAATGAACTAGTCAAGAAAAATCTTGTGAGAGGACTGCCAAAATCAGTATTTGCTCCTGATGGCCTTTGTGATTCATGTCAGAAGGCAAAACAAAGAAAATCTTCATTCAAGAGCAAGACTGAATCATCAATTCTTGAGCCTTATCACCTACTACATGTTGATCTATTTGGTCCAGTGAATGTCATGTCTATTGCAAAGAAGAAATATGTTATGGTCATAGTGGATGAGTTCACCAGATACACATGGGTGTATTTCTTGCATACAAAAAGTGAAACTGCATCCATTTTGATTGATCATGTCAAGCAACTGGATAAATTGGTCAAATATTCTGTGAAGATCATAAGAAGTGATAATGGCACTGAGTTCAAGAATTTGATCATGGAAGAGTTCTGCAAAGACCATGGAATCAAGCAGGAATTTTCTGATCCTGGAACTCCACATCAAAATGGAGTTGTTGAAAGAAAGAATAGAACTCTTATTGAAGCTGCACGAACTATGCTTGATGAACAAAGTTACCAACCTATTTTTGGGCTGAAGCTGTGCAGACTGCTTGTTTTACTCAAAATGCAACACTCATTAACAAGCATGGAAAGACACCATATGAGATGGTGAAGAAAAAGAAGACAAATATGAAGTATTTTCATGTATTTGGATGCAAGTGTTTTGTTCTTAAGACTCATCATGAACAACTATCCAAATTTGATCTAAAAGTTGATGAAAGAATTTTTGTTGGATATCCACTTTCCACAAAAGCCTTCAGAGTCTACAATTTAAGAACAAGGGTTGTCATGGAATCTATCAATGTCTCTTTTGATGATAAAAAGATTACTGGACTTGAAGATTTCAATGATCATGATCAGCTGAGATTTGAAAATGAAGTTTTAAATTCTGATTCTGTAAATCCTGACAGTCTAAATCCTGATACTGCAAACTTTGATGGATTAAACTCTGATATTATTGAAACCGTGGTGACAACGCCAAAGGAAGATGCATCTGTGTAGGGGGGCATACTGAATATACAACCACATCTCAAGAAGCATCAGAACCTACAACTGGCTCTTCAAGTTCTGATTCATCAAGTTCTGATGAGCCAAGTTCTGATAATTCTGGAAACTTAAATAATGAAGGATCCAACTCAGAGAGCATAATTTCAGGGGGAGCATCAGAAAATGTTGATGAAGACAACATGGATCATGGGGGAGCATCCAGTTCTAGAGAAAACCTTCCATCTGCAAGGAAGTGGACTAAATCACATACACCTGACTTAATTATTGGAAATCCTGATGCAAGTGTCAGAACTAGAACAACTACTTCAAATGAATGTCTCTATAATTCTTTTCTTTCTCAGACTGAACCAAAAAAGTGGAAGCTGCCAATTTCTTGGAGGCAGATTAGTTTCTTGGTTTAGCAAGAAACAAAAATCAATTTCCACATCAACTGCAGAAGCAGAGTACATTGCTGCAGGAAGCTATTGTGCACATATTCTTTGGATGAAGAATCAGTTACTGGATTATGGGTTAACATATTTTAAAATCCCTATTTACTGTGATAATCAAAGTGCTATTGCTATGACAGGTAATCCAGTTCAACACTCAATGACAAAACACATTAGCATTAGGTACCACTTCATAAGGGAACATATGGATGAAGGTACAGTGGAATTGCACTTTGTTCCAACAGATCAGCAACTAGCAGATATCTTCACAAAACCACTGTGTGAAGCTACTTTTACAAGATTGGTAATTGAACTTGGAATGGTTTCAGGTTCTTTCTCTAAATCTGCTTAGTTTATGTTCTGTTATATCAGACTTTATGATCAGTATTTACAGATATTACTATCTTTGTGTATTCTGTGCTTAATATGAAATTTGCTTAAGTGCCGATTGTTGTCTGATGTGAATTTTTAAACTCTGATAGTGATATGCATGTTTCTATGACTATTCACACCAATGAGGATAACTATGCTAGATGCTGACCTAGTAATCTCTCATATACTAAAGGTCCCATGTTTGAAGTAATTGTTTATGTGGAAATCTTTTACACAAGCAAATTCTGATATTGAGCTTAGTTAAGTTTACTTTGTTTATCTTATTACTAAGTCAAAAACTAGAATAATGCTTCTTATCTGTTAAGTTCTGATGTTAGTAAATCTGGTGAATGTACTAAGTGCTGATAAGCCTCACTTATCAAAAGAAAAAGAAAAGAAAAGAAAAGAAAAATCAGGTACTCCTTTGAGATCTAGAGTAAAAATGTGGAAGGGAAGACTCAAGTGCATTGCTGGTATTAAGTAATATGCATTAGAAAAGTAAAATAAAATTTTCTTGGTGACTTTTCACACTCTATGATTACTGGAGAAATACTCTGATAATAGCATAAATTCTGATAAGCAGTCGTGACTCACTTACACTGAGAAGCCACTGTAAAAAGGAATTTCAAAATATGCATAAAATGAGCACAAAACAGTTGAGGTGGACTCATGCATGAACTCATTCTATAGTAGACTTCAGAATAATGAGAGATTTTGAGCAAAGTTCTTAGTTATGCCTTATTTTTAAGATGTACTGAAGTGAATCAGACTTTAATCTTTATCTGATATTTAGCTTATTGCACACACATAAACTCCATGTGAATGATGAAAATTACTGTGGTGATAAATGTTATTTTAGATGAACAGTTTAAGTGTCAGATGCATAAATTCTGAGGACAAGTTCTGATGGAAGTTCTGATGATTAAATTCTGATGAAACCATATCAGTAATTGTGTGAAGAATTACAGAAATAGGCATTCACTTTTCGAGTTAAGGAGTCATGTTCTGATGACTGTTAAGTTCTGATATAAGTCTAAGTTCTGATACTAAATCCTGATTCTTTACTTGACTTATTTGTGGTTCAATCTGAAATAGTCATATCTAAAATCAGAATATGTTTGGGTGAGATATAAACAGTCAACATAATTTGGGTTAGTGGTACTCGTAATTGCATAAGTAATTTTTACTTGTTTCGTGTGCTCATTAACTCATGTTTTAAGCTTCTAATGGCTGTTATTATTACTCATCAGTCTAGGGAATCGAGGGGTCATTATTTTTACTTGTAATTGTTGCCCAGTCCTCGCGTCCCTTGGTATTCCATTGGCTATTTAAACCAACGATTAATTCCAGCCAAAAAATCCTTCACTTTCCCACAAACTCACTCTCTTTTTATTCATATCAACAAAAATGGCTGAGTTTGGTTGGTTTTACAACTATGGCACCGACACTGTGCATATTTTTCAAAATGGAATTCCGACTGCATATCCTATCAACAACATTCCTCATAATCTCTGGATTCATTTCCAGAGATAATTAAAAATGACTTGTTGACTGTCCAAAGAAATCTTCATCTCCGTTATCTCCGTCAGCAAGAACGGACATATCCGTCTTGCAGTGCTCTTCGTCAGCAGCAGAAGGAGTTAGTCGTTAGGCTTCTTAGCTTAGGACTAAAGCTGTTGATGTTAGGAATTTTAGACTAGGGTAATCTTGTAATTTTATGCATGTAATTTAAGTTTCATGAAATGTATTAATTTGATATATTAATGAAATTTTACTTTTGTGCAAGATTTTGTCTCTGAGTCGTTTCATATTCTGATGACTTTTTAAATGCTGATACTAATCATATTCTGATGACCTTTTAAATTCTGATAATAATCAAGTTCTGATGCTGACGTGGCAGTATTTATGTACTTGGTTTATTTTTGGTCATTACGTCACTGGTCATGTTTTTTTTTCCAGAATATTGGTAAAGTAGTAATAATCATTTATTTAGTGGGAACAGTTTTTTTTAAAATAACAAAAACTGAACGTCCTTGATTAATGGGATTACTTGGTTACTGGAACGGTTAGGTGAGCATCAGAATATGGCTGTTGATCAGAACTTAGTTGGAGATCAGCCTTTAGAGGATGATGTTGAAGCCTCTATAGCCTCTCATACTATTCTTTTATCAGAGGATGCTGATGATGCTGATTCTATTAGTTTTGATGTTGCTAATAATGAAGTTACTGGTGAAGCTGCTGCTACAAATGTAGATGCTGATGCAGCTGGTCCATCAGGACATGCACCTCTACAAGCTCCTTCAAAAGCTGAACTAGTTAAGAAGTTTGTTACAGGGGAAGCACCAGTACCTTGGAGTGAAACTCCTAGAGGACAGGAGTGGACTAAGAAGTGGAACACAGTTAGTTTTGTTCCTTCTGAAAAGATTCTTGCTGAGCACTTGGCAAAAGCTGATGAGATGCTAGTTAATGATGATTTCAAGACACAACTAAGAGTTACTGCATTGAGTACTAGACACCTTCAAGGTCAACACTCAACAACTCATGTCGAGGTGCATAAAATTCAAGAAACTTTACTCCAGCAAGATATGAATCTGAAACTTGAAAAGAAAAGGTTTTTCCAACCTACCTTTGACAAAATTGCCTATATTGAGAAAACTCAGGAGAAGCAACAAGCTCAAATTGAAGAAATTCTGAAGAATCAAGCTTCTCACCAAAATCAACTCCATGAGATCCAATCCTCAGTGGAATTGCTTATCTCTCTTCTTTTACCCGCTGATGCCAAAAAGGGGGAGAAAGTAATTAAGTCCAAATGCAAACCTATTAGGACACTGAAGGGAAAGGATGATGGGAAAGATGACCAGGGAAACTCTGGAATGGATGGAGGTCATGGTCAAGGTAAAGGTCTTTCATCAAGTAGAACTGGAACTACAAGTCAAAGAACAAGTTCTGATACTGGGAAAAGAATAAATTCTGATACTGGTAAAAGGATAAGTTCAGATGAACTTCTGGAACTTGATGAGGAAATTTCAAGACAGTTATTTCTGAAAGAAAATCCAGGAATGGACTTTGAGAGTCTAAAGGAAGAAGAAGCTAGACTTAAGTTAGAAAAAGTCAACTTCAAATCTAAAGCTTTTGATGTTGAAAAGAAAATTCCTAAGGCTAAAGGCATTGTGATAAAAGAAAGGATAAATCTTGAGGCAACCAATGCCAAATCACAAATGCAGATAGATCCAAGGTCCAAGGGCAAAGAAAAAGTTGGTGAACCTGTAAAGGTTTATGTGCCTACTATGGATGAAGAAATATCTGATGAAGATGCTAATCTTACTCTGATTTCAAAGAAGATTTCTCAAATAACCTCTGACATGGCTCAAATTGTTCAGAGTCAAGATATAGTAAGTTCTGATATGACATTGAAGCAAGCAACCTCTGACACAGCTCAAATTGACTTGATATCAGAAGATAAGTTAAAGGAAACCTCTGACATTGCTCATGTTAAATCCTCAAAGTTACTCCTACCAGGATTCACCAAAGCTAAACAAACTCAACCTTTGAAGGCTGCAGCAAGTGGTTTTGAAGCAAGAGTCGTTACAGGAAAGGAAGCAAGAGATAAATATGGATTGGGTAGTGCTGATGAAAGAAGAGTACATAACACAACCAATGATCCAACTTCCTTGAGTAAACCAGGTGTTGGAGCAACTCCTGAAATATTGAATCGACTTGAATCTATACAGATGGTTTACCATACCTTATTGAAAGAACACATCTTGTTATATTTCATGACCGATGGAAGGGTATACCATATTAGGGAGAATGCTATACCACTGAAGTATTTTGAGGAACTAGAACATGTTCTATTCCTACTTCAAGTGAAGAACAGATTAACAGAAAGTGCTGCAATTTATTTGAAGACTCAAATTTAGAGACAGAAGAAGCTTTATTCTGTAAAGTCTGACAGCACATACTGTCCCAAGTACAGAGATCACAAGGGTGATATTGTCGAGATGAAGCCTAACTCTGCTAAGATTATAACTACCTTTCTGGGTTATAAGGCTGTGGAATTCAATCTTGAGTCTGACAAGGCATATTTGATCAGACTAGATCAGGACATAAGAAAAGCTAAAATAAATGATCTCAGGGCTGCTATCTTTCAAATTGGTGAAGATACAGTTGAATTGAAGAATGCTAAAAGGAGGATGATTGATGAACTTAAATATGCTGAGAGATGTTTGTTAAATAATTATCTCAGAACAACTCCTGACATCAAAGAGATCAGTAATTGAAGTCAAGTCAAGATCTACAACTGCTCAAATTCTGATGTGTATACAGACTGAAGCTGTTATCAGAAGTTAAAGATGGTAAAGCTTTAAGGACTGTAAGTTGTAGTTATCTAGTCAAATTCTCATGCATTTGTACTTAATGTTTTTGACATCATCAAATATCTGTTAAACTTGTATATTATGCTAATTTACAAGTTGGGGGAGATTGTTAGATATATTTGATAATGTCATGTCTAATATGATTTGTATTTAGTTTTCAGATCTTACTTAAACAGGACAAATCAGTACTTGGAAATCAGCACTTATACCGAAGTCAGAACTTAAGTTGTCAAAACTTAAGTTATCAAGAGATATTTATCAGGAGATAATATCAGGACTTAAGGATACTTTCAGATAAGGAAGGCGGCTGATTGAAAGGAAAGAAGATCAATACAAACGCAAGAAGAGATATGCATGAAGAAGGAATTCTATGAAGAATAGAATACTTGGAAGAAAAGATAACTGATTGATATATTTTAAGAAGCAAAATTATATTCCATATCAATTAGTGATTATCTTATAACTGTGTAGTATATAAACACAGACGTAGGGTTTACACTATATGTGTTATCATTATCGAGAATAATATTCATTGTAACCCTAGCAGCTCTCGTGATAATTTGTTCAACACTGAGAGAGGACAGTTCCATATTGTAACAGAGTTTATTATATTGAATAAAGTCTGTTTTCTATTACTTGAGTTCTTTAATTCGATTTGATTGTGCTAAACACTGTATTCAACCCCCTTCTATAGTGTGTGTGACCTAACATCATACTAGTTCCATGGGTATTAGATACATGGGTGATTGGCTCTAGTGTAAGTGGGAGATTGTTAGTGTTTGTGCCCTAGAGACAACACTATTATGTTTATATTATGAAACATTTGGATTATTAATTCTGATTATATGGATTATTCTTTAGTAATTTATTATATCTTTATTTTCTGCGATAAGATGTTAGATTAATAAATGTCCTTGGAATATGATATGTAATTTTATATCTCTAAGTACGTGACTTAGAAATGAGATTATGAGAATAGTATCGATATTCCTGAAGATCCCTAGTCGAGTATTATTATTAAGGGACAATAATAATGCATTAAGACTAGTGTGAATGTTGACTGATGATCACATCTCATTGATCATAGGTATAGTGATACTAAAGTCAAAACACAGGCACATGTATTATATACATGGTGCTCGAAGACCCAATGTGAGTTCTACATGTCTGTTGTGTCATAAGTAATTCTCACAGTTATAATGATGTATTGGTCCTTAAACTTGAAATCATTATATTTCTATATGAGAATTAATATACTTTGGTTGCATTAAAAGTTACCTTTGACCGGGTGATGATAAAAGTGTATATTGGGTATATTATGAATCATATGAGAAATATGAATGATCTAGAATGGATTTAACCCTCCTATTTTAGGAGTGATATTATTGGCCTCTTGTTTGAGTTAGACTATGAAATGCATGGCCATGCTCAAATGTTGATTTGATGTTATAGTCTACTCATCGATCAAGGAAACCTGGATTAAATTATGAAGAGGATGACACATAACATGCCTCAAGTTTAATCTATAATATATGGTTAAAAGGATTATAGTACATTGTACATTATACACAAAAGGTTTAATCGATCACCGATTTAATTATTATTACTTGGGTAACAATGATGTATTACTAGATGCCGCTCATTGTTTATGATTTTAAATTAAATTTAAAATTGTTGCCAACGTAATAATAACCTAAAGGATCGCACAAAGAATAATTGGAGGATTATTTAATTTAAATTCGGATTTAAATTAAATGTAAGTAATTCGAATTATTTGTTATTAATTAAGTGTGACTTAATTAATTAAATAAATAGGAAATTTGAATTTAATATTAAATCCGAAATTAAGTTATTGGATGATTAAGTGAGACTTAATAATACAATAATTAGAATTTTGAATTTAATAATAATAATAACTCTAAAATTAAGTTTAGGGTTGGAGGCTCGATAGCTCTTGCCTATATAATATCTTTTTCTAATAGAATTAGGGTTACACATTTTATTTGATAAAACATAAACCCTATAACTTGAAGAGAGATAGAGAGAGCAAGAAGGCGGCCTCAAGAACGTGCTAGTACACACCCATCCTCCGGGCAATCATTCGTGTGGATACCTTCAAGGTGTAGATCGTTCCAGCGATGGGCTACATGGTGATCATTCAAGACCTCCATCTTTCCATTAACGTAAAGCTTCTTAAGATAAACATACTGAACTACGAATTAAATATTATTTTTCGCGTGGATCCTGCGGAGGGTTTCGATTTTTTAAGAATTAAATTTATGTTTTCGTTGCGTTTATGTGCTAAAAACCCTTATACGTACCTTGCTGATTGCCAAGGATCAAGTCAAAAAACGTAGTTCTGATTGATGGGGGTGAGACCCCTTATATAGATGTTAGGAGACCTTGAATTGGACTTGGGTTAGGAGACTTAGTGGGCAAGTCTCAGAATTAGAATGGACTTTGGAGTCCTAAAAGGTAGGAAGCTGATTCCTTATCCCACCAGGTTCCTTGGAGGCCAATCTACAACGATTTATTTCTCCATTAGGACTCATCTTATCAGCTGACTTATCCCTTATTAATTAATTACGAAATTAATTAATATTCTGGGTTTTGGGTCTTCTGAAATGGGCCTAGCTGTCGGTCCAATTCTGATATGATTAATGCAACATTAATTACATACCTATGCCTTATTTTCTTCCCTATCATTTGCCCCCCAACTTTTGGGAAATAGTGACTAGGTTTCGCAGAAGTTAAGTTCATTTGTTCCCTTACAGGGTATCATTTTTGTGTAAAGTGTGGAACGACCTACACATTTACAACGATTTGCTTTAATCCCTATTATTCAGGAAGTATCTTAATTTCCAGAAATTTTCCCTGAATTCTGGGATTTCTCCTTAATTTTCTAGAATTTTCCCTTAATACTTGGATTTTTCCTTGATTTTCAGGAATTTTCCCTTAATTCTGGGATTTTTCCTTGATTTTCTGGAATTTTCCCTTAATTCTGGGATTTTTCCTTGATTTTTGGATTTATTCCTCATTTTCTGAAAATATTTACATTTTCAGAAAATATTTTAAGGAATTTCCTTTAATTTCTGGATTTATTCCTTATTTTCTGAAAATATTCATATTTTCTAGAAAAGGAATTTCCTTTAATTCTCATTTTTTCAGGATTTTTCTTCCCTCATTTTTTCCTTCTTTTCTCTTTTTTTTTATACCTGGTTCGACCAGGATCCTGGTCGAATTAGGCTCATAATTGCCCTGATCGAAGCTCTTTCGAGCAGGAATCCTGGTCGAATTTCGGCCAGGATTTTCACCCTATATATATATTTATTTATTTATTTATTTTTGTCGATCAGGATTCTGGCCTTTTCAGTCAGGATATTTGTTTTCTGACCGAATTAGCCCACTTATTGTCTCCTGGTTGAGAGTGTTTTCGAGGAGGAGTGTTCGACGAAGTTTTCTGGTCATTTTTCGATCAGGGTTTCACCCCTTTCGACCAAGACCCTATCTTTCTCGGTCAGGACTTTGTGTTTTTTGACCAAATTAAGCTCCTACATAATCCTGGTCGATAGTATTTTCGACTAGAAAAATTCGATCAAGAATAAAGAACAAATCCTGATCGAATTAGATCAAGGTTCTTTGCCCTTTATTGCTTATTATTATTTTGAATAATTTCTTGGGGCCAAACCCTTTGCTGGGTTTTTCTTAATTGGGCTTTCCTTCCCTGTGGGCCATTCACTGGGCTTGAGTTGAGCATTGAACTTGGGCCCAGTACTTGGGCTTGTTGTAAAAAATTTATATTTTATGTCATGGGCCCTTATCTGGGCTTGATTTATTTCCAGGCCCAATAAGATTTGGGCTGGGCCTCCATTTCTAAGTCCAAATTCCAGATTTTTCTAGAATTCCTAGGGTTCTTTCTGGATTCTTCCAGAATTTTTGAAAATATTTATTTAATTTAAGTTTTAATATTGGATTCTTCCAGATCATTCTTTTCTTGGGCCCAAATGGGCTTTTCTAGGCCCAAATGGGCTTATTTGTGCCTATATAAGAGTGGGATGGGAGAGTGAAATCGTCACACCTCTCATTTCATTTCTCATTTCTCTTCCCAAATACTCTCCTCTCTTCTCAACTTAGAGTTTTTCCGGCCAAGTCCCTAGCCTTTTCCGGCATTTCCTCCCTTCCAAGGTTTCAAGGTTCCTTCAGCCTCCATCAATGGCTGATAAGAATTCCGAGAGAGCGGCCAAGATAGTCTCGGCTTCAAAACGAGGTAAGGATGTCGAAATCCGCTCTTCTTACATGTCTTTGATAGATATGATTAATACTAGGGGGACGAATATCCCTCCACTGCACATCTCGACTCTTTTAATCATTGCAACACATGGCACAATATAGATTACGATAAGTTAAATGCTGGTTATAATGTTCGTCCTCCTCTTGGGCTAGTTCTAGTTTCTGGTGGCGACCGTACTTGCCACTGGAAACCTAATACTCTTTTTGTTTACACAGATGCCCTTGATGTTGGGCTTAGGTTTCATTTTCATCCCTTCATTCCTTACCTCCTAGCTGATTTACAAATTAACCCCTGTCAGCTTCCTCCAAACGCCTAGAGAAACATTTTATGTTTCATGGTTTGTTGTCTTAGGGGAGGTTTTCCCTTATCTGTAGCTATTTTTAGGAAGATTTTCCAGTGTTATAACAGTTCTTCTAGTATTTGTGGTTGGGTCTACATTAAACAAAGGCCCAAGTGTAAGCGCATTTTTAACAGCGCCTCCATTCCCGACAATAACCAAAATTGGAGGAATAGTTTTGTCGGGTTAAGGTTGGAGAATGGTGACTGGGGCACCCTCTTCAGATCTTCCTTTGGGAAGGTTAGTGATGGTAGCCTCAAATCCATTCACTTAACCCCCGAGGAAACTATCATTTATGATGAGCTTACTCGGGATGACGGTGCCACTATCAGCTGGACTCTTTTAGAGGAGTTCTCCCTCATCCACGTGGGGCTATCCTCTATTTCTCAACAGGGTATTTTTCTTCCCTTCTCATTTTTACTTTCTTTCATGCATTATTGACACCACTTATTTTGTTTTTTCTCTTGTTTTGTAGCTGTTAAGGAAATCAAAGAGGATAATGTGCCTCTCGTTGAGGAGACCGCGAGGATGAAGAAGGCTCGCCTTACGGGTTTGGATACTCGAGGGAAGGCTACGGAGCCTAGCTTCCTACGGAAGCACAAGGAGCCCATGGTGGAGGTTCCAGCTGAGGGAGCTGAGGCCCACAGTGCCCCTATCACTGCTGCTGCTCCTGTCTCTGTTGCTACGGGTGCCTATCAGCCACTTTGGGGATTCCGCCGAGGGGATACCATGGTTGGATCCACAAAGCACGCTTGGGATTGGTCCTACCATGGCGTAACCCCCAAGGACTTTACTGACGTGGTTGCTACCCCTGATCTGGAGAGGATAAAGCTCATGGGAGCTCAGTCCCTGGCCTCGGTATGACCCTTCCTTGAAATTTTTCTTTCTTTTTACTTGTAGCATTTTCTTGCCTTATTATATCCTCGTTTATTGTTTCGTTTCAGTCTAACGCCTACTTTCAAGGCGCTGTGAGGCAAGCTGAATCATGGAAGAGGGCTTCTGACAAAGTTGATAATGCCATCAGGAAGCAGCAGAAGAAGTAAGCCGCTTTGGAGCGGAAGCTGAAGCGTAAGGAGGAGGAGCTCGGAGAGTCCAACGCTGAGCTGGTGGTGCTACGGGCCGAGAAAGATAAGGCGATTGACAACTACTTGGACTCGGAGGAGTTTACCCAGTCCATGAGGGTGAGGGACGACTCAGTCTTCCCTGGGTTTTTTAGGACTGGCTGGGACACGACCCTTGGGACCGTGAACGAGGCCTGTCCTGATATTAACCCGGCGGACTATGTCTGCCCTGATGACGAGGCTTTGTTGCAGAGGTTTCGTACCCGAGTGGTTGTCTCAGATCGTGTCCCTCAGAACCCACTTTTTCCTCCTCCCGAGTCGTCTTCGAGGCCTGCTGCGGATGATAGCTCTTCCTCCTCCGGGACGAATGAGACTTCCAGCGAGGGCGGAGGAGATGATGATATGGATGCCGAGGGCACCTCTGCTCCTTAGATCTTTTCTAGCCCTGCGTGGCTTATTTATTTTATCTTGTCTTTGAGACTTAATTTATCAGACTTTGTATTATTTATTTGAACCATTTCTATTTATCGAACTTTATGCTTGCATCTCATGCACTTAGTTCCCTGTTGCAGTGTTATCATGGCTACCTTGTCATCAAGGTTTGGGACATTTAAAGCTTCCTTCGTGAAACGATTCAGGTAGTCTCTCAAGGATTCCTTCGCTCCCTGCACAATGCTCATGAGAGATGCTAAAATTTTCTCATGCACTCTCCCAGTGATGAACTGCTTAATAAAAGCCTGACTTAATTATCCGAAGGACCCAATAGAGTTCGGGGGCAAACGACTATACCATCTTTGAGCCATACCCGACAGGGTTTGAGGAAAGGCCCGACACTTAATAGCGTCATTCACGGGCTGCAACAACAGTGCATTGGAGAAGGTCCTGACATGAGTAGCGGGATCTCCCGTGCCATCATAAGCTTTGATAGTGGGCATCTTGAACTTCCTTGAGATATGGGCATTCATTATCTCTTCAATGAATGGTGGAGTAGGATCATCAGGATCTCCAAGGGGAAGAAGATTGTTTGGATCATCTCTTGGGACTACAACCCTTCTTTGTGACGGACCATCCAGGTCTATGATTGGAGGAGGATTTCTCCCCCTAGGTGGTAACGGAACCTGGTGCGCCTCCAAGTCGCGCTTCAGCCTTTGAATCTCAGCTTCATGGGCCTTGATTCTCTCCTGCACTTCTTGGGGATTCACCCCTCGGGTGCTTCTAGGACGTTGGTTACCATCAGCCATCGGCTCTTTGCCAGCACGTCTCCTTCTTGGGGCCACTTCATCATCCGAAGATTCGGAGTCTCTCTCAGTATAAGGACCAAAAAATTCCTGATCCTCCGGGATAGGAGCCAAACCTTGTATGTAGGGGGTTGTTCGCCCTCGTGCTTCACCCCGACCAGCATGTCCACTTCCTCCAACCTCGGGGTAAAGGGGCATCCCATAAGGGGGGTTAGTAGTCACAATATTTGAATACTCATACCCAACGGGTCGAGAATTCACAGGTGTATGTAGCTGCTAAAGTTGGGAATTTGTCCCTTGAGTAGCCGATGGAATCGTCCCTTGTGGCTGAGGTTCAGTTGCCCCTACCTGGGCTTCTCCTTGGGTGGTGGCATAGGTTGAGTGCGGAGGTACCTCCACGGTTGACGAAATCGCTTAGGTTGTTCCCGCGGGAGTTCCTCCTTCAAGGGCGCTGCTTGTTCTCCGTGTTCTCGCCATGGTTGTTGTTGTGCGTCCCCACAGTCGGCGCCAAATGTTATGGATCAAAAATTAAGGTATAATAATTGCTGCATTTATTACTAAAGAATGTGAGTTTCGAGGCTCGATTTGATTGCTCTTGTGTTTCGTGACTCAATCTGCCTTAACAAGATGCATACGTACCTTGCTGATTGCCAATGATCAAGTCAAAAAACGTAGTTCTGATTGATGGGGGTGAAACCCCTTATATAGATGTTAGGAGTCCTTGAATTGGACTTGGGTTAGGAGACTTGGTGGGCAAGTCTCAGAATTAGAATGGACTTTGGAGTCCTAAAAGGTAGGAAGCTGATTACTTATCCCACCAGGTTCCTTGAAGACCAATCTACAAGGATTTATTTCTCCATTAGGACTCATCTTATCAGCTGACTTATCCCTTATTAATTAATTACAAAATTAATTAATATTCAGGGTTTCGGGCCTTCTGAAATGGGCCTAGCTGTCGGCCAAATTCTGATATGATTAATGCAACATTAATTACATACCCGAGTCTTATTTTCTTCCCTATCATGTATAATTAAAAACGCATGTTTTATGAACGTTTTACTCTAAATTTGTGAGAGTTAGGGCCATTTTAAAAAAATATGTGGGTTAATATTATTATTCTATAGTAGCAGATTACACATTTAACCTCCGGATACTCCTTTATGTTTTGCTCTTTTTGAAGTCTCGTGCCCAATGAAATCCAAATGCTACCACACTAGACACCACGCTAAAAGATGGGAATGGGACAACAACTACATTTTCTTGTCACATTCCACTGCGTTGCTTACGTTATTGCAATTTTACAAATTTTTCAGTTTGATTTTTTATAAAAAGATTGATCTTCACATGCCCCAGTAGTGGGTGGCATCGGTAACTTGCTTTGGGAGGACTGACAGGAGTAGTACTGAAAAATGTAGTAAATTCTGTTAAGCTCATGAAATCAGCAAGCCCCTATCCTCGTTATGACCACTTTGTTTGCTGAGGTTATTACAGGGTACTGGAACTGGTTTCAGGGTGTTTCGGACATGTGTGAATCTTACAAAATCTGCTGCATGATAAGATTACCAAACTGGAATGCACAATGTGAGGTTTTTCTAATTAGATATCGAAGCAAAACCAGAAACCCACAAATTTATAATAAAAAAGCTGCGAAAAATTGAACATTCTACAAAATTCTGTCCATTACTGCTAATGTAAATATCCAATTCAGCTCCCCAAGCAGAATTTTTCTATCTGTTTGTCGACCAGGTATTCTGTTACAGAGTAAATAGTCAACAGACTCATAAGAGAACTCTTGATATACAAGTCAGCTGCAGTCAGCATCATGGCGATACTACCTTGATATGTATCGGAAATGAACCAGGCTAAAACAATAGTTTGCTGCACTTCTAATGTAGAGAATATAACCGTCACAAAAAACGCTTTGGAACTTCAACGTTTTCCTGTTCGCTATCAGGGATTTTGATTCTCGCTAATTGAGAAACCAGCATCTCGTGTACCCTACTCTTCAACTGCGTACAATTGGCAACTTTTTAAGAGCAGTACAACAATATATAAATTTTCAAAAAGTACTCTTAGAAAACTAGCTTTGGATTAGGCATTTCATGTGCCTACAAGATAATTATCAATACAAAAAACAATTTTAAAATGCATTGCCAACTCTAAAAGGTAATGCATTTTGAAATCCACACCCTTATATACCAAAATATAGACCTACTGTTAGATCTGTTCGAAAAGAACATTCCCTCGACTCCCCAACAGAGTAACTATTTTGAATTATATGACTCAATGCTGCTGTGTTTTAGTTGAACACTAAAGTTGCAATGTTTTAGTTGAATAAGTTTTTTGTTTCAGATTGGATATCTAGGTATCTTTCAGGGAAGATATCTTTTGCTATTTTGTAGTTAGATTTACTTATCAAGTTGGTGCTTTTTAGAGTATAAAATTGCTCCTCTCCTCCCATATACACTTCTGACATATCACATAAATAGCTTACAAACTAAAATCACGGCTCATAACATGTTTTCATCCAGGACATTTTACTTATATCAAAGATGTGTATTATTGTCGGCACCCTACGAGAACTTTAATTTCCAACCTAGAAGTCTAGAACAATAATGGGATACAAAAATATCTCCAGGACTTCGTGACATCATGAATACGAACTATATAAATGCTGTATGATTTAAAGTATACTAACCTCGTCAATCCCCACTTTACTCATTACTGAAACACGCAAGGATCCATCAGGTCCCATTTTCCGGTATCTGGCCAGCTCAGTATTGTCAGCATTACTATCTTCTGTAATGTAAACAACTGGAGACTCTTGCAGTAGATCACATTTGGAGACAACATCAATCCAGAGATGATCACTGAACCTTTCTTTAATTTCTTTGTAAATGATATACTGCATTACAAATAATACTGCATATTAGATGGTTAACGAGAAAAAAAGATAGCAAACCACAATAGAATCCCTGTAGTATAAATCTTTTTCTTTAACCAGCTAGTTATACAGAGCTAAAGGAGACAGATGGAGGCAATAGAAACGGGAGCACAAGTTATGTGGTTCTTTTTTGTATGCCTAAAAGGCAAACATGTGACAACATCTTACAATTGTTTACAAGAACTATCTGACATACCTTCGATATGCCGACCAAGGAATTTACCACAGCATCTGACAGTATTACCTAAGGGGGATATTCTCATATACTACAGCAGTAAACGCTTTTAAAAAACATCAGAGTGCTTCCTTTGACAATATGCTTAAAATAATGCCATGATTCCATGCATGTCTTTTGTGGTTATACAAGCATACATTTTGGTAATTTGATTAAAAAATCCACGCCCGCATAAATTAGTCTGATGCTAGGCCTGGCTGATTTAATCTCCACTTGATTTAGGCACCTTACTATAACAGTTAGGATTATTTCACTTTAGACCGGAATTATCCATCATACACATGATGCTAGGCCTGGCTGATTTAATCTCCACTTGATTTAGGCACCTTCGGATTATATACTTATAACAGTTCAGATTTGTACACTTTAGACTAGACTCATCCATCATACACATGATGAATATATTTAACTGAAACTTGCAGCAGATTTTAGATTCATAAGGAAATCACTTGCAAAGCACATGTAAAAAAGATACCTGATCAGAAGGTGAGGTCCCGCATTCCCCCGACAGATCATGAACATACAGTACGGCAGTTGGCAAATGAGAGAGGACGGCAAGAGTCAGCTTTTCTAAATTATTTCTGTCCTCTACAGGTGCAAACAAGAAAAATGACTAATTTGTGAAAATTCTAGCACAATAACAATATTCCTGATCCTAGGCCAAAACTTGAATTGCACACAAAGACATGGAAAATTTTAATAATTTGAATAAATAATAATGCTCTCAAAATAACTATATTGACTTAAAATCTGAACTTTAATAAAATAGTTTAAGTATAATTCTTTCACAAGTGAAGAGCAAAACTACCAAGTGATTACTCACGAGGAAATGAAAATTTTATTATAAAAAAAAGTGAAGACAAAGAACATGCTAATAGAGGAAAAGTCTACCATCTCGCCTCCTCAAGATACCAGGTGTATCTGTCACCTGCAGTCATATTAAATTTAGATAGCAAAAGGATAATATTGATTAAATAAGTTATGCATAATATATAAGGTACCTGAAAATTCTGGTATGTTAAATGAATATGACCCATTAGAATTCCTCTAGTAGTGAAAGGGTAGTTGCAGATCTGTGCGCCATGGGGAAGAAGACTCAGTTGACTGTTATATTACAACCATAGAATGTTGGAGGATATATAACATGAGTAGTTTAAGGAAGATAAAGACAAATTTAAAAACTTCTTTCACTTGAAATACAGATGTTACACCTAAATTTGACAAATCTCTAACAAAGCAAACATATCATTCCTCCAGAATTTAATTTTTTATTGTGGAAATATTGTGGGGACGCTACATGTATTCAAAGTCAAATGAAAATCTCTCTATTCTCATTTCAATATTTTAACACTGAGACAACACCAAAATTTTGGTATCTATGCTTACCCACCAAA
Source organism: Apium graveolens (assembly GCF_009905375.1). NCBI lineage: Eukaryota > Viridiplantae > Streptophyta > Magnoliopsida > Apiales > Apiaceae > Apium > Apium graveolens. Next base: position 153,786,152 of record NC_133656.1, read on the forward strand.
GGTGCTACTGTATTTCTAAGGTCAATAAATACATGTCACATAACATATAATATTCCAGGAGAGTTTTACTGGGATAACATCAGAGATTTCATTAAATTGCTCCAGACTTCAGCCATAGTAAACCAAAGCTACCTTACCAAAAACTCTCTAGTTCTGCTTGCCACATTTACAAGTATGCAGAAAATGTGCAAGCATGCGCAAACTAGAAACTAGGAAGTACTACTCTAGCAATGCAAGCTACTTCCAATGAAGCAGACTTCCATTTGAGTTTATTTACAAATCTTTCCACTATGAGATCCTACACAATAGAAACATAATTATTTTCTAAGAAAGACCGGCTGATTTCCCCATGCCCTATCGGAATTATATCCCAAGGGACTACTCTGAATTGTTATCGGTGTACTCGGGTGCCACATAAGTTATTTCAATCTTGGTAACTCTATTTTGTACGAGCATGTATAATTAGGGACAAATAACACAACTGCTTTTATATACAGCAGGGAAGTTTACAGAATTTTTAGGCATTGAACATCATTAAAGCTTATAAGCATTGCACATAATAAAAAATATCAAAAAGGGCACGAAAAGTACACAATGAACTCACATGTTCAAAGTGTATATGAATCTAATTATATAACCTAATTATACAATCCATTTAAAGTCTGTATACCTACCTCCGGCTTCCCTGTTGAGAGTAGCCGAACCAAAGACGATTTTCCGACATTAGGAGCTCCAACAAGACAAAGTGTTGGTGTCTCCAGATCAACTACTGGCATTGCACGCAAAGCCTGCAAACATGAAGTAAAAATATGCATTGTCAATAATCATTAGATAACGAAGAGCAAAAAGTAAATTATGAATGTAACAAGAAAGTCAGACATGTAATATTCAATCCGAGAAAATGAAAGATAAGAGACTTATTTTTGTTTAACAAACACAAGAGCTAGGTGTGAGTGAGCTGAATTAGGAATCCACAATATTAACTCCAAAGAAAAGAAACAATAACTAAAGTAAAGACTCACTATCTCAATACGTTGTCACAGACACAGTTCACTTTCTAATAACAAGTTTCCCCTCCCCTCCCTCGGTAATTATTACAGTCCACCAATTCTCTTACTCCGTCTATTTCAAAATGTTTTTCTTAATTAGCTTCTAAACATTTTTTGGAGATCTGACCATATGTTCTTTGGAATTCAAATATATCTAAAATATATCCAAATAGGCTATATCCAAAATATTTTAATTAGTATTTTTTATATCCAAATATATGTAAAATATAACTATAACTCAAATAAAGCACAATTACTCCAAAATTATTAATGATATATTGTCACGTGTCAACTCAAGAATAATATGTTTGGGGATCTTTCTCCTCATTTATAACAATAATGAAAAAAATACCTTTTCCAAGCTATCTATTATCTTACTAAGCTTTTTCAACGCCCTTTTGTGTACCTTGCTTCATAGACAATTTCGCCTTCTCTATTATTTTACAAGATCTTTAATTTATAATAGAGGAGTTTACATATTTGTAAGAACATTATTTATACTTTTATTTAGAAATATATTTCATGTGCACCAATATCTAGGGTAAATATATTAGGTAATTTAGTTAAACATCAGTAGTTCAGTACTTTCTGAATATTTGATCATTAAATAATATAAAATAATTTGTTTGCATTCAATTGAATGCATTAATAACCAATCAGGATGTTTGTTTAAATTCCAAGTTGTAAGATCTCTAAAAGCAACCTCCGGATGTCTAACCGAGTTGGTGAGAGCGCTAGTTATTAACCAAAGCAATAAAGGTCCGAATCCTGGGGGCGTGGGAAATTTCCCCGCTGTCCAGGTGGAAGGGCCACTAGTGCAGTCCTGCCCCTCAGTAAGTCCAATTTACAAGTCACGTGTAGGACCTGAGATGAGCTGATGTGGTACCGGTTGGGGTTTCTTGACAATACATCTTTTGACCAAAGATCTCTATAACCATGAGAATACTTTTGTTATACAATAGAGTTGAACTACATAAGCATCGGAACATTTAGATATGTTAAACTTGAACGTTTAAATTGAGAACTTCAGAGTTCCCACGGGATTTAAACATTAATATGTCCACATGTTTCTTGTTTCATTACAACTGTTAAATATCCAGTCTGTAGAAGTCGATGAATTACCTTTGCTATAATTAATAATTCATCAACTGCTTTTCCTTGACTTTTAAAAACCTCTTCCAGGCTTTTCATCCCCTGCAGATTAATGTTAATAAGTATGTTAACTAGAACATATATAAAGATCAAAACAAGTCGGCATTGGATTAAAGAGCATACCTCGTCTAATCGTTCTTGTGCCTCTTTCTTGGTCGAAGACTGCAAAAAAGTAAAAGATAACCATTTAAAATTTTAGTGGCGGTATAGATCATAATGTCTTTATCCTTCCTTTTCCCTCAGCAAACCCAGTATCTGGGATTGAAGAGTGGAACACTAGGAGCCAATCTTTAGGGGCAACAAATAACCTTTTATCTAAATCAAATATTTAACAATACATAAGGGGGTTACCATGGTTCGAACCACCAACTTACAACTCTAAAAATCGTGTCAAGTTGAGGGCTTAACTGGATCACGTTATCTATTATCTTTAGATGCAACACACACGATATTAATCAATCAGAAATTAGTTAGAATCTTGTGGAGCCTGAGAGATGGTAATATGCTACATCCAAGTTTACAAAAGACCTTCTCTCATGTAATAGAACTATAGAGTAATATATTCTACATATTACCAAGGAAATATTCTCCAATTCTCTCTAGTCTTTCACCTTAAATTCTCTTTAGTCTTTCAATAATTAATACGCAAACACATATACAGTAAACATGCCATTGTCGGTACACCAACAAAATTATTGTGCTCTGTCATTGGTGCTACTAAACTAGTAAGTGTCTAATCTACACCAACTCAAAAAACTCTCCATTGTGGGTAATCCCAACTGTCCACAACCACTGCTAGGGGTATGCATGGAATACATGCTTTATACATGGTTGCCTTTGTCGACAAATAAGTGCTTCTGTGACCCTCATAAATTAAAGCAGGATGCTAGTGTCGTTAATTGCTTCAGTTTTTTATTTATTAATACTAGCTTACGACGCGATGCACAATATATACCTTAATACGCAAACACATATTAAGTAAACATGCCATTGTCGATACACCAACAAAATTATTGTGCTCCGTCATTGGTGCTACTAAACTAGCAAGTGTCTAATCTACACCAACTCAAAAAGCTCTCCATTGTTGGTAATCCCAACTGTCCACAACCACTGCTAGGGGGACGCATGGAATACATGCTTTATACATGGTTGCCTTTGTCGACAAATAAGTGCTTCTGTGACACTCATAAATTAAAGTAGGATGCTAGTGTCGTTAATTGCTTCAGATTTTTATTTATTAATACTAGCTTACGACGCGATGCACAATATATACCTTAAATAATATTTAATTGAAAATAATAAATTATAATTCAAGTTAAAGTTTAAATGATATATTATAATTATAATCTATTTTAAGAGTATATGATATCTAACTAAATAAAATATATAATATAATAATGTAGTTGATAGAATTTTGACAATATACAGATCTTACATTTTAAAACATAAGGCTTCATTTGGAATTGTTGATAAAAAATGATGTTATATTAAAAAAAAACAAATTGCTGGCAAAAAAATGTTGTTAAAAAAATCAGATAAAGTTTGGTAATATCTTTTGATTCGCGCATAATTTTGGTTTTAATTTAAAAAATTAAGTTTTTGATGAATTTTGATACTGAAATCAGCAATCGCTTCCCACAGGCTTATTTCAAAAACATGGGGAGGTCCATCTTTTTCTAAAAGCGGCTTTTGGGCTACATACAATTTTCAGAAAAGCTGTTTTTTAAACTGTTTTTCAGCAAAAAAAACTGCAATTGTTGAGGGCGTAATATTATAAACGTATAATTTAAATAAGTTGTTGGCGAGATTCGAACCTTATACCTTTCTATAAAATAACATTTAATATTTAATTTTGATATGTTATTGGTGTGATTCGAATCAGAGACCTACATATAGAATAAATTCAGTAATAAATCTAATAATTCTCACTAACTTGATTGAAAATGTTAACAAAAAATGAGGGGTCAGCCAAAATACAAATCCCTAGTTTTCTTATTATAGTATTTAGTTTTCTTATATAGTATATACAGTGGCGGACACAGGATATTTGCATAGGGAGGGCCAAAATGTATCATAATTTCTTTATACATAATCTACCATCAAAATTCTTATAATAACAATAAGATTTTACATACTTAAACTTACAATCACAACGCTATTCTACGGATTTTCATATTTTAAAATCTTTGAAGTACATCATCGGTCTTAAAGGTCAAGTAAATATCTCGTTCAACATAAGTGAATAATAAATCATTTAGCCACTCATCTCCGATTCTATTACGAAGCCTAGCCTTTACAATATTCATAGCGAAGAAAGATCTCTCAACTCCGGCAGTTGCCACGGGTAAAAGCATAGCTAACTTTATAAGTAGATAGACCAATCGATGAATCAAATGCTTTCCGCTTTCAACCATTTTTTACCAAGTCCCGCAATTCCATTTAATGTAGAGAACCTATCATCATGACTTACTTATTTAAAGTAAAACGCAAGTGCCCTTTCAAACTCCATAATTTTTATAGGAGAAAATTCAGAAGGATAGAATTTCGCAAACTTGATCAACTTCTTATCAAAAGCACAAAAAGAATTTTGTGGATCAAGACATGACATGCCTAAGAGTAAGTCAGTAACAACTTCACTAGATCGGTCATTCAATTCTATAACTTATTTTTCTAAAATATCCCAAAACTTGTCATTATGATAAACATGATAATTTGTCAACACCTCGGACTTTCTTAAGGCTCTTCTTAGATCCACAAAACTTGCATTCATGTCAAGAACTACAATCTCATGTTTTTCACAAAATGATGTAACTTCTTGCATAAAGTCCTACCATCCATCTCTCTTCATTATTTTAAGCAAAGATTTAGTGACATTAACAAGATGCATTGCATTTACAATATCTTGATCTTTTCTTTTCAAGGCACGACGTGATAGCCCATCATTAATCCCCAAAATATTTTTCATCAAGTGTAAGAAAAATACAAAATCAATGTTGTTTATTGTTAACAACATTAATTCGGCATTACCTGGAAGACCTTGATCATCCGTGTGCTCCACAATATGTTCAAGTACACTATTAACCGGATTAAACAATCTAATTAAGCTCAACAAACTTGAATAATGAGAACACCAACGTGTATCACCCAGTCTTTTTAAAGTTGATTCTTGATTTAAGCCCTTTCCGGTAACAATCTCACCATTACAAAGCCCTTCAATTACTTCTTCACTTTGTTTGTCACGAAGCAAGTCTTGACGTTTACAAGATCCGGAAACAATATTTGTAATGCTAGCTATTTGTGTAAAGAACATTGATATTTTTCTATCTTTCCTTACACCACCAATAAGTGCTAGTTGTAATTGATGAGCAAAACGGTGAACATAAAAAACACAAGGATTTCTTTTAAGATCAAACTTTTTAAACCATTAAATTTTCCTTGCATATTACTTGCTCCATCATATCCTTGACCTTATACATTGGTAATGCTCAAATTATGCTTTTCAAGAAGTTCTTCTATATCGGCTTTGAGTGAAAGGGAAGTTTTGTCACTAACATGTACAACCCCCAGAAATCGTTCAACAATACACCCACGCTTGTCTACATAACGCAAAAGAACAACTATTTGTTCTTTAATCGATATGTCACGAGATTCATCTACTAGAATAGAGAATAAATCATCTCCAAGTTCATTAAGAATAATCTTTGTTGTCTCAAGAGCCATTGCCCTCACAATATCTTCTTGAATACTTGGCGATGTTACTTAATTATTTTCGGGAGCTTTATCCAACACAACCTACTTAATTTCTTCATTATGATCCGCAAGAAATTGTAAGAATGTGATAAAATTACCTTTCTTTGTAAAATCTTCCGACTCATCATGTCCACGAAAGGCTAATGCTTGACTTAAACACAATCTAACAACATCAACACTTGCAACTAAACGAGTGCAATAATCAATTCGACTTTGTTCCGACTAATTTGATATAACAATTTCTATGTGTTATTTTTCATGCATTAGATCGTAACAAATCAGCTACAATTCTTAACTACTTAATTATAATTATAACGTAATTGCGAACTAGCTCAATATATTCTCTGATTTACTGGTTTGAGATTACAGCTACGGACAATTCGAGAGGTCCGTTCTCTCCCAAAAGAAATAACAGTAAGCAATTGACAAGATAATCGATGCCCTAATTCCTTTCCTCTCTCCCTTTTATCCTCTCTTCAGTTTTGCCCCTTTTGCCCTTCTACTTTACTTGCATTTCCTTCCTTGCCCTTTTGTCTTGTGCTTCCCTTTTTACCCCTCCTAGTGTATGTGATCAGGTTGTGTGGTTTCAGACCGTTCATTACATTTCCCGGGGGCCAAAGTCTCACCTTGTCCTCAAGGTGAAAGTCTGCAAACCTTGCAGCCAATGTGTCAGCATCCTCTGGTTCGGCCACCAATTCTAATTCTGTAATCAGCTTGTCGGGAATGGTGGGACTTGATGGCAGTGACCCTATGGCACGTTTAAGCTGAGAAATGTGGAAAACAGGGTGAATTTTACTATTGTCTGGCAATTGTAACTTATACGCCACCTGACCAATACGTTGCAGCACCTCAAAGGGACCATAAAACTTAGCTGCCATTTTCTCGTAAGGACGACGAGCCAATGTTTGTTGTCGATATGGCTGTATCTTGACATAGACTTTGTCTCCAACAGTAAAATGATCATCACGACGTTTCTTATCAGCATTGATTTTCATTTTCTGTTGGGCTTTAATGAGATTTAAGTGTAATTCGTCCAAAATTGCGTCTCGTTCCTGGAGAGTAGCTTCCACCGTGTCAACGGGATAGTGTCCCCTACCTAAACGGTTGACCACTGGAGGATCTCTACCATACAACACTTTAAACGGAGTGAGCTTGGTTGACATATGTGGAGATGTATTATAGGAAAACTCCGCCCAGTGTAGCCACTTAGACCACGATTTAGGTTGTTCCCCTGCAAAACACCGCAAATACGTCTCTAAGGTTTTGTTTACGACCTCCGTTTGACCGTCCGTCTGCGGATGATAGGACGTGCTTCTCTTTAAAGTGGTACCCTGAATTCGAAATAGCTCCATCCAGAACGTGCTTAAAAATATTCTGTCTCTATCTGAAATTATAGATGCAGGAAATCCATGAAGTTTAACAATTTCCCTCACAAACAGAGCTGCTACTGTGAACGCAGTAAACGGGTGTTTTAAGGCCACAAAATGTGCATATTTTGACAACCTGTCGACTACTACCAGTATCGTATTCATCCCGTTTGACACGGGCAGCCCTTCAACAAAATCTAGTGTGATATCTTCCCAAACCCGCATAGGAATCGGCAAGGGTTGTAGAAGTCCAGCAGGGGCCTGCTGTGAAACTTTATGCCTTTGACAAACCTCACACTGTTGCACGTGCGCTGCCACATCTTTTCTCATTCCGACCCAGAACCATTCTGCTGCAATCCTTAAGTATGTTTTAACATCCCCGGAATGGCCTCCTATCGGGGAATTGTGATACATTTGCAAAACAATAGGAATAAAAGATGATTTCTGAGGAATAACAAATCGACCCTTATACAACAACCGGCCTTCTTTCAGTGTAAAATGGGTGTGTTCTTTGGCCCCTGTCAACAAATCATCCCGAATCTGGTGTAGCAATGGATCAGCAGTGACCTCTTTATCTAATTTTGACCAATCCACATCTGCAGTCGTCAACAGCGAGCCAAGTTCAATGTCTCCTTCATTTTTTCTGGAGAGTGCATCTGCCACACGGTTTGAACTTCCAGGTTTGAACTGAACCTCGAACGAGAAACCCAGCAATTTCGTAATCCATTTTTGATAATCTGCTCCAACCTCTCGTTGTTGCATAATAAACCGCAGACTTTGTTGGTCCGTTTTGACAATAAAATGGCGACCCAACAAGTAATGGCGCCACTTTTGAACAGCCAAGCAGATAGCCATAAGCTCTTTCTCGTATATTGACTTGAGTCTTGCCCGTGGTCCCAACAGTTTACTAAAAAATGCCACCGGCCTGTTTTCTTGCATTAATACGGCTCCCAAACCAAACCCCGACGCATCTGTCTCGACTATGAACATTTTCCGAAAATCTGGTAAGACCAAAACTGGTGGGTTTATCATAGCATGCTTTAAGGCCTCAAATGCCAAGGTAGCCGCATTTGTCCACCCAAATGCATCCTTCTTCAGCTGGTCAGTCAATGGTTGTGCAATGTGGGCGTATAGCTTTACGAACTTCCGGTAGTAACCCGTTAAGCCCAAAAAACCGCGAAGTTCTTTTAAGTTTGTAGGTTGTTTCCAATCTAAAATGGACTGCACTTTGTCTTCATCCACCGAGACACCCTGAGCAGAAACCACATGACCCAAGTATGCCACTCTATTTTTTCCGAAATCACATTTTTTTCTGTTTACCACCAAATTATTTTGCACCAGCGTCTCCAAAACAACCTGTACATGGTGGCAGTGCTCTTCAAGTGTCTTACTGTATACAAGAATATCGTCAAAGAACACTAAGACGAACTTACGTAAGAAGGGTCGAAGAACGTCATTCATAAGTGACTGAAAAGTTGCCAGACCATTCATTAAGCCAAAAGGAAGCACCAGAAATTCGTAATGACCGTCGTGGGTCCTAAATGTTGTCTTGTGCGTATCTTGCGGTTGAACTCGTATTTGGTGGTAACCGGCTTTCAAATCCAGCTTGGAAAACACTGCAGCGCCATGAAGCTCATCAAGCAATTCATCTATTACCGGGATTGGATATTTATCAGGGATGGTTTCTTTGTTTAATGCTCTGTAATCCACGCAGAACCTCCACGACCCGTCCCGTTTCTTAACTAATAACACTGGACTAGAGTAAGGGCTACTTGATGGCTTTATGAGTCCTGCTTCCAACATTTCTTTAATAAGCTTTTCGATTTCGTCCTTCTGACATTGAGGGTATCGGTAGGGTCGTACTCCTACTGGGTTTGATCCCTCTTTAAGTATGATGGCATGTTCATGTCCTCGTTTTGGTGGCAATCCCCTTGGAGTCTCAAATACAATAGAATTTTTCTCAATTACGTGACTCAAACACTCAGGAATCCCATCTCGTTCTTCTTCAGCAGTGTTGTTTTCTGGCTTTATTCTTTCCACTACATTTAACTCTATGTAATATCCCTGTTTCTCCTTTCGTAATGTCTTTATCATGGCTTTTAAAGAAATCTGGGAATGCACCAGTGAAGCATCTCCCACTAATGTAATCATCCGTCCTTCCGCTTCAAATTGCATTACTTGAGTTCGCCAATTGTTCACCACCGTGCCCAGCGTCTCCAGCCATTGTATACCCAATATAACATCTGAATTCCCTAGTTCTAATGGCAACATATCTACTGTAATTTCCACACTGCCATCCAGAATTAATTCCACCTTTTTACACAATCCACGACCCCGGATAGTAGCTCCATTTCCCAAAGACACACCAAAACCCCCAATTTCATCCACTGGAATTTCTAACTCCTGTACTACGGCTATCGACACAAAATTGTGCGTAGCACCTGGGTCTATCATGACCACGACTTCTTTTCCCCTTATAACGCCTCTCAACTTCATCGTTTTTGGGTTTGATAACCCGATTACAGAATTTAATGACACTTCAGGATGAACAGTTACCTCTGTTAAGTTCTCATCCTTCGGTGACATGGGAGGATCACTGCCTGTGAAATCTGTTCCTTCTTCATCGTCTTCTTCAATCAGCAGCACACTTAACTCTCTCCGTTTGCACCTGTGCCCCATAGACCATTTTTCATCGCATCTGAAACACAACCCTCGTGCCCTTTTTTCCTGCAATTCTTTATCAGTTAATCGCCTCATCTCACCACCTGGTTTGCTTGGATTTGACTGGTTCGATGGCTTTGGTGAGCTGATCGAGCTTTGAGACTCCCCTGTTTGCGAAACCCAGCTACGAACTGACGTGGGGCTGGACTGAAGACTATAGGTCGTAGATCCCCCAACATTGGGGCTTCAAAATGATACAGTAGAGTATTGGCAACCTTTAATCCACCTAACCCTTGTTTCCGGTATCCACTCACTTTATTCCGCTCCTCCACCCTTAAAGCTAATTCCATTGCCTGTTCGAGAGTTATAGGATTAAGCAGTCGCACCTCCGCTCTAATATCTTCTTTTAATCCATTCAGAAATTGCCCCATCATAATCTCCTCCGGTAGTCGTTCCAAAGGAGCTGCAGTTTCAATGAATTTACGGCGATATTCCATAACTGAAGTAGTTTGTGTTGTAGCTAGCCATTGTTCACACAGAGAGCCTCCACTTGAAGGTCGGAATTGTCGTAACATAAATTCTCGCAACTCGTCCCACCTTCTAATAGGTCTTCGCTTATTTTCCCACTGGAACCAACGGAGTGCGTCTCCTTCCAAAGCCACTACCACCGCTTCGAGTTTCTCCGCCTCCGACAACCGGTAAAAACTGAAATACCTCTCAATCCTCAATATCCACCCATCTGGATCCACTCCTTCGAAGATCGGCATATCTAATTTTCGATACCTCCATCCCCCTGCTCCATTCCCATTACTTCCTCCCATTCCACTTGCTCCGCTTGTATTCCCATTAATAACCGGCCCTCCAGTACCTCCTCCTGTATGCATACCTCCTGCTCCACCAAATACCCCAACTCCACCATAACCTCCTCCATCGAAAAGTTGTCCACTCCCACCGTCTATTGGCCTCCCCCCATTCTCTTGCCCATAACACTCATTTCCCCCAAAAATCCCAATAGATCTCGGTGATGCCATCATCTTGTTCACACTACCCTCCGGGCGGTTTACTACTGGTATTTGACCCGTCTGAATCTCAGTCAACGATGTTCGCATCTCCGATTGGAACTTTAATTGCTCATTTTTCATTGAATTTATCAGTGATTCGTGAAAATCACGAGTGCGTTGTACTCGAGCTTCCAAACGCCCTGCCATCGCATCCAGATATACGCCTATCTGCTTCGTTATTTTGGACTGCCCTTCCAACAACATCTCAGACAAAGAATGATGCATAGCTTCCACAGCCCGTTCCACTGCCTTCGACACCATGTCCGATATCGTACCCTCCAGACCTGTCAATTTCTCCTCCAACATCTCCACCCGTTGTGCTACTGTCGGCGACCCCATTAATCGATCGTAAGTGCTCTGATACCACTTGTAACAAATCAGCTACAATTCTTAACTACTTAATTATAATTATAACGTAATTGCGAACTAGCTCAATATATTCTCTGATTTACTGGTTTGAGATTACAGCTACGGACAATTCGAGAGGTCCGTTCTCTCCCAAAAGAAATAACAGTAAGCAATTGACAAGATAATCGATGCCCTAATTCCTTTCCTCTCTCCCTTTTATCCTCTCTTCAGTTTTGCCCCTTTTGCCCTTCTACTTTACTTGCATTTCCTTCCTTGCCTTTTTGTCTTGTGCTTCCCTTTTTACCCCTCCTAGTGTATGTGATCAGGTTGTGTGGTTTCAGACCGTTCATTACATAGATCTTTACAAGCTTTCATACATTTATAGTGAACACTATTGACATCTTCAATATGTTCCTTAAATTTTTTCACCGCTTCTTTCCAATTAGTAAATCCCTTAGTAACAAAAACATCCCCGCCACTTTGACTACCATACTTCGGTTTAAAGAGATAACAATACAAACAATAGCATGAATCCTCCGACACACTATATTCAAGCCAACTCGAATGGTCGCCGAACCAAGTAGAAACGAATTTACGTGTTCTTTTTCCAAATTGTCTCTCTGGAAAAATCATTTTTGGTTGAACCGGACCCTTTTGCAAGTAAAATCTTCTTATTCTTTCTCTATCATTAGCATCCAAACTATAAATACTTTCTCGTTTACCCGGATCAATTGGTAAGTCATCTAAATTTATCTCAACACGTGGGCGCACACTTGTAGTTCAAGTCATTGGGGTTCTTGATTAACTACATCATCCATCTTTCTTTTAGGAAAATATCTCTCCATCACTGTTTAATAATTAACGTTCAATAATTTGGTACTTCAAAACAATACTTAAAAGTTAAAAGCACTAACAAATAGCACACAAAAAACCCCCCAAATTGGTAATACATATATCCTAATTAGAGTTTAGAGAACAAGAAAAATAAACTAATTAAATAGGTACGTGTTAGAGCCTTAGAGGACAAACCTGTTCAGAAGATGACAAACTTGAGTGATTATTTACTTTAAATTTCTTGAAGCTTTAAACTGCTCACCTCATGCTCTCTTTTTTGCCTATCTGTGTCTCCCAGCCTCGGGTTTCTTTTCTTTGGTTTGTTTTCTTTCTTGTTCTTTAGTCTTTGTCTCACTGACTTGTTTTAGTTTTGTTTTTTATACATCACATATACACTTTAACCTGTTAAACTGACTGGGCCAATTAATTAAAATTGTGGATTGGGTTGGGCCATTCATACATAAAAAAATAATAATAAATAAATAAATAAGAGGCCAAAAATTTTCAGCCTGGGTCATGGCTTGCTCTGGCCTTTGAATGTGTCCGCCACTGAGATATAGAGTGTCGGCAGTGTAAACTAGTTGGCTTATTATACTAGTATAGTTTAGTTTAGATTTTGTTCAGGGGTCAGGGTTTTTTTTGGTTAAGGTAAATTACAAGAACTTTGGTACTCACGCACACATACCTAAAATGAGACTTGAACCTTCGGCCTCTTATTGCTTAGAGGGGAGGGAGGGACATTCGATAGCATAAGCCTTGCAGATATTATTTGAATTCAATTTAAGTTTGCATATATTATTAGGTAATAGAGTGGGAAATTGGATCTTGCTGAAAGCTGTTTAATTATTTTTCTGTAAGCCAAATCTTTTGGAGCTATTTACACTCCAAATGGCATGTGTCAAAACCATTTGCAGAGGCGGTCAAGTACGTGGTCAGAACAGTCTAGAACAGTGTGGCGTCTGCAAGAGAACCCTGCAGACAGAGGTAGGAGAGGACGAATTTAACCAAGACATTTATCCTCACTGAATATTATACGAACTCGGCAAGCAGTCGCACTTTATATTAGACACGAATAGTCAATATGTCTCTATAATGCAAGCAAATTACTTTCATTATAGTCTTTTAATTTTAACACCACAGAGACCGGGGACAACTCCAACAAGGTCATAATGACTTCCACGGAGTCTCTGATGGTCAACATTCCATTTACCAATTACCAGCAGATTTCTGCTCTTCGTTATTGCCAAAAAAAGGATCAATGCAGCACTTATATTCTTGTTTCATATGAGCTCCCAATTTTTCGACTATACCAATACAATTGCAAATAAAGTAGCAGTACACTATCTAAATATCTATACTTTATTAAAAGCACTACTGTTAACTGCTACTACCAGTTTACGAGCATAGTAAAGTAGCCAATTACGTTGTTGATCAATCACCAAATACTGAAAGCAAAAAGAAAAAACAGCTATCAAATTCTTATTAAGAAGGTAAATGCCAACCTGGGCGCACAGGGAGGCATGCTCTTTTCCAACAGATACAACTTTCTTTCTCAGAGCCTCAACTTTTTTCAATACCTGCAAATTATTAGGACTGATATATGATCCACAAAAATCCATCTTAAAAGTATTTTAGTATAATTGTATAAACAAAGATGACCCCTTTTAGAAGCAGAAAATATGTTAAAATACTGTATCTCCTTTAAAAGTGTCATTTACCTCTTCATAGTTGCCATCTCCAAGAGTCAAATCAATAAGTGATCTTTCATAAGGGTGTAAACTTTGTTTTCTCGGAAAATTTTCCTTGTATGTTCTTAAAGAGACAGCCAGCTCCTTTAGATTATTACAAAGGCCAAGATATTAGCCTCATAGGAGAAACATTTGGAAACTGTACATCTAATAATAAGTATATAATAGCACTACCAATTAGCATATGAACATTTAATTCTATGCTTAATGTAATTAATGTAAACAAAACAAAAGAAAGAGAAAATAACAAACTTAAAATTAGAATCAGATTCAAAATGTTTCAACATGTCTCTATCATCTATAACAGGCCTCATAATAAGGCTGGGATGTTACCTTCATCAATGCATCAAGTTGTTTTGCTCCTTTGTTTCTCTCACGTTTTGCAATATTAAGAATGCCTATGTAACATGCAAACTAAATATCATAGTTAGCAGTTCAGTCAATAATCGAATGCCTTAATTCAAGCGGAACTATGTATTTTAAAACTTTATACATGAAAATGCAAGATGCTAAAGTGATTCTTTACCCTTTGTCGGTGGGACCCTCTTTGCCTTTTTCAACGCAGAGTTATAAACATCAACGGATGGCATTACCATAGGTAGCTTCTGAAAGGCCCCGACAGAATCAATTGTTGATAAATTTTTGTCCTGCAATTGAGAGAGAAAAACTGACATTATTCTCTGTATAAGCATTTCTTAAAGAGGATATTTTGCGGTTAATCCACATAATTGTATCTTTACCTTGTGTTTTTATTGTTGTCCTACATTAAAATGCTAACTAGAATCCTATATCTTTCTCAAGGGTGGTTCAATTGTATCTAAAATTGTGTGCAGCTTTAAATCTCCAATTAAAAACTGATTACATGTAAGTACATCAAAGGGAAACTGTGAATCTATATTCATGGAGTCGGTATTCATATTATCTAACTACATTAACAAGAACCACAATTTGACTATTTTTCATGATTGAAAAAATGAAAACAATAATTAGCTCCTTCATTATGTGATTTATTTATCATAAACTACACCCAAACCACAACTTTAATAAACATACGGAACGTCGACACACTCTTTTATGAACCACTACTAAAAGCACCCTCACTACGAAAAACATCTTTGCTTATTGCGAAAAGGGATTTCCTTCATACTTATTTCTAGATCACACTTAATCTATAATTCTGACAAAATCTATTAGCTTCTCGTTTTAATATATACTCTGCTATATATGCTTACACATAAAATGTTAATACAACTAAAACACCTTTACTTTGTCCTGTAGCTCAGTGGGTGCCTTTTGCACATAGCTTCCATTCACAATCGTATATGCAATAGTCTGGACACCCCGAAACACATCCATCTTCGGGTTGTATACCACACCACGCACTGCATATAAACATACAATCCTGTTAGCAAAAACCATTACAGAGTTACGATATTACAGATAAAATCTAGCATGACAAAAAATAGAGACATATATATACACAAACACATTCTTCTGAATTAAACCTACAGCTACACTTGCTAATTCAAGCAAGTCATATAATCTTGACTTCAAATTTAACAAGTTAAAAATCTTTTATAAATTTTAATTAATTCCTAAAATTTCTAACCAACAAGTGCATTATAATAACAACATAAGAACAATGTTAATATCATAAACAATGTGTGGATATTTTAGTTCTGATGTAGAGATTATCTTCACTATATTTCATTTTCCAACAGCATACATGTTAATTAAATGAAATCATGGAATCATATATATCAAGGAGATAGAGAGATAGGGGGGGGGGAGAGAGAGAGAACCTTTAGCAAGTTTGGAGACATTACAGAGGAATTTAGTGGAAGGAAGTTGCCAAAGACTAGAACTTGCAGCCATAGCCAGCTCAATTCTCTCCACCCTTTTTTCCTTGGAGGGGTTTAACGGGCCGTAGCAGTAGTGTGTATAGCTTAGTTTTGTGAGTGACGCAACTCTTATCGAGTCACCGAGTTGACTCACATGTGTTTAAAATGGACTGGGCTTCATCTAGTTTAGGCTTTTTGTCCGTATTTTTAAAAATAACTTTTGGTTTGGGCTTCGTCAGGTTCAGGCTTTTAATTCTATCTATTATTCTTAATACGTGGCGGTGAAGAAAATTCAATTTTTACTTTTCTACTCTTTTGCTCCTTCATAATTTTTTTTTAAGGTCATTCATGGAATTGCGGCATAAATAATCCGGGTTATTGGACTCCATATCCGGCCCAAACGTTATATCACTTTCAAAAATTTACAGGTTGTGATATATTCGTATCTGTTATGCCGCATTCTTAGCTATTAACCCATTTAAATTTGAATTTGAATTCTTCTCCGTGACAGCCTGATAATGACGTTAATGATGATATGTTATTCTTATACAGGGTTTCTTCTCTCATTGATCTATATCAAGTATTATTATGCACTCCTTTCACAAATCAGGTAAACATTGAGGTTTTGGATCAAAAATCGAATATTCCTGCATCGTCCATTCAACAATCGTGTAAGTTCTTATGATTTCGTATTCTGCGATATGAACTAAATATGTTAAACGTGATGTTATATATACACACATATTTATATGTATCTTTGTTTGTTTTACATGGATATTGACATTCGATTGCTCAGATGAAAACTATGTAAAGGTTACATGGTATTCACACTTTGATAATCAGGATAGATGTAAAGGTATTATGTATATATTTTTTACGATTTTAGTGTACACCCATCAGGTGTTTGATGTATTACAACAAAGATGAAATTATTATTTTACTTCTTCATTTTAATTACTTTATTATGAAATCATCTTTTATTTTGCAGGTTTTATTATAGTATGTGAAAATTCAAAGATTCAGTACAGTTGCAACAATTGCTCTTCTTCAATTTAAGGTTTGCCCTCACAATATTACACGGTTGGATGAACCTTTTATTAATTATTCACATATTTTTCAGATTCAGAAATCTGATATCCTTTTTAAAAATCTACGATATTTTATCAGAAATTGTCACATCTTTTTTTTTACCATTATTGAACTTGAATTGTTATGAAACTTCTGTGTTTATACACCAATGTCTAATTATTTAAGTGCGAGTTTTCAAGGAAGCAATTCAGCTGAAAGATAGTGAAGTTACTCCATCTTTCTACTCTCTTTTAGTTGTTCTGGTGCATCTGTATTAATATTCATATAATGTAGTCTTTTCACATACATAGTTAGACAATTAAATGATTAAATAAATAATATTATACTGAAAATAATAGATTTGGTCCATGCGATTGTCAATGCTTAATATAGAAAATGATGATTTTATGACTAATTGCAACTTGATCTCTGCTCATAACTTTTGTTTTTATCTCTTCAGGATAAGGTCTTAGACATAGGATAAGGTCTTAGACATGGGATAGCCAGACACCAGAAGACAAGGTAATGACACACTTATTATTATGAGTTACGTGCAGTAATGTTACATTCATGTTTGGCATGTAAGTTTTTTTGAATTAATTTCTTAAATTTTTAATTTGGACTTTAGAGCATGTATGTATAGCTTTTGATTTTCTTTATTATTGGATGCACACTATTGTTATAAGGATAAAAGATGTGCATAAAATCATTTATTAATTTTCAATGCTTCGTAAGATATTAACTATCGGGTTATGTTCATCTCCTTCTTTCGTCTTAGGTTGACTTCTTAATTTTAAAATTTTTATGCAATGGCAAGTAAACTGATGAGTTTTACAATAGAAGAGGCTTGAAATATAGTAATTACCGTAGTTATCCACTTATCCCAAGGTAAAATGATAAGCTTCTGGTAAAATTAGGGCATTCGCACATAATTCTATTTGTTAATCTATAGAACCTTAATTGTGAACTTAAAAAGGTGTAAATTATCATAACTAAAAGAAGATAATTTTTTCGATCATAGCAATGGGGAAGAAACCATAGTGGATAAAACTTAGTAATTCGGTGTAGTTAAGTCTAATTTTATAGTTTTTAGATTTAAAGAGTACATATTTATTTTTAAAAGCCATCATTATTAGATCCATGTACAATGTTAAGTTGTTTATAATTGGTTATTTATAAGCACTTTTGTTGTATCTCCATATCTATAAATTTCAAGTTGTGGTTGCAGTTTAAAATCACTATTTGTCATAGCCAGTTTGCATGTATTGTGGGTTAATTACTTGAACATACTAAATAAAAATTACAGTAAAATATATCTCTTCTATATATAATAGCACAACAAGGGGATAATATTTTGAGATTAAAAAGTCTCATTGAAAAGACTAAACTACCCCTGTTTATAAATATTTATATAAAAGTTGTGTTTTGTGTGAATCGAACTTAAGTTGCTTCATTCTTCTATACAACCTCCTATTACTACACCATATGATTGTCATGTGTGCTTTTTATCATACACATAATATGTAAGTGTGCTGAATGAATATTTTATTTTACTTTAAAGATAGCTGATTGAATTCCGCAAAAAAATGATAGTTACTTGAATATTTGTACAATTAATTTTAAAGAACTGAATTTCAGATATAAAGTTAGGCATAGTACATAAATGGATTATTATCTTATTTATTATTATTGTTTAGTTTGAAAATATATCTCATATATTTTTAACATATTTTTTATTATAAAAAGTAATTCAAATGTACATATATAATTTTTAAAGAAAATATTGAAAATAGAATCGCCTATATATAAATAATCTAGATTGGTATTTAATATTTAGATAAGTTCGAATTATAATGAGTCAGTGAATTTTAGTTTATTTTGAATTTGAAATCAGAATTTGGCATATTGTTCAAAAATACTCGAAATTTGACTACATGACTAGCCGAAAAACATTGTCACATTCTACGTTTAATAAATTTAAATTACAAGTTCGACGAGAATATCTTACCAATAATGTAAAATTTTTTGATATCTATATTAATATAAATTAATGTGTTTGAGGTATTTATAGGATAAAGTCAATTGATTATTTGTATTAAAATTACTAACTTCACTGTTAGCGCATTAGTGTTTTGGGATTTGTTCCAATTTTAAAAATATTTGAAATTTGATATGAGATATCACGAGATTTGTTAAAACTACGATGATATATTAAATCGATTTATTTTTTTATTTTTTAATTTAAAAAAACTAGCATTTTAAAAATAATTATTTTAGATAAACAATATTTATTGATCAAGATAATATTGTACAAATATTTTGAATTATTTTAATATTTTGAATTATTCAAATAAAAGTTATATCTATACTATATTGTAGCATTTGATTCAATACATTTTATACTGTTTAAAAAAACATATATTGTTCAATAATTTGAAGGAATTAACAAGTTCAACTAATATTTATAAAACTTTGTCGAATTGAAAAATATTTAATTTTACGAGAATAGTATATAATATTATCAAATTATTATATGAAGAAATATTAGAGTTGCAATTAAAGAAACTTAAAAATAGTTTAAATAACAATATAATTACAATTTTTCCTTCAAATTCTTAAAAAAATCATGAACATCAATAATAAGTCTTACAATATATTATTTATTTTTATGTTACATGATTGATACTCGGTCGCGTAAAAAACAGATATGGATTGTTTGTCGGTGATAATGTGAATACCATATATAAATTATTGCAATTTATTTATTACATAATTTTAATTTTTGAATAATTATAAATAAATGTTATTTAAGTAATCAATTATCTCATTAGATGTTAATAATGACTATACATGTACATAAATCAGATATTTAGCATATAAATAATTGAAACCATCATAATTTCCTAAGAAATATAACATACGATAATTCACATGCTAACATGGACACATATAACTTAATCTTATTTTGTTAAGAGTAGTGTAAAAAAACTAACATTTTTCCAAACATACATACGTTAAATTTCAAAAACTAACATTTTTCATTAAAATCTACTTTTATATTAACAGTAGTGTAAATTTTATATTATTTTATATTATGATTGCAAGTAATTCTGAATTCAGTTATTCATTTTTTATCTTTTTAAATTGATCAAGTTAATTGTAAGTTAGTAGAGAACTCAATAATATAGACTAGTTATATAGTTTATTTAAATAAAATTCAAAATTTTTGGTCAACTCTATATTCAACATATATGTTAATTTTTAACTTTTTCTTTGTAAACATACCTACGACATTCTACATATTAAGTTTATTTGTTTCATTTTAAACGTACATTGACTACCCTGTTTATATTCATTCATTAAATACAATTATACAACACAAACAAGAATTTATATATTTTTCTTAATGAGCTATATTGGAAACGTTGTGTAATTTAGTAATGTCTTGTATGAAAATGATAGACAGATAAATATGTTAGACATTATACAACATTTACAAATAAGAATATAATTAAAAACATTATAATTGCATGCATAACAAAACTCTAGAAAATAACTCGTGCCTCACACGAGTTATTATGCTAGTTTTTATATTAAGATGAGACGAGTGATACATTTTGTAGAAATCATAATTTACAATTTATTATTTTATTGAGCATTTTTGGGACTGATATGGTGATATTCTCATAGTCCTAATAATCTTAAAGTCAACAAAATTAATGTCAAATCTTGATGTATTTATCTCCGGTAAAGATTATAATCTTAATGTTTAACAAATTTATAAAATTTTATATTTTATAGCGCATTTTCTTATGGCAATATATCCAAATTAAGGTTGCGATGAAGCACATCCATTGGGTAAGTTGTGTCAGTGTTTAAAGGAGCAAATAAGCGAGAATATAAGTTCTTACCAATAACAAATAGCTAAGTACTTTGCACTTAATTTTGACCAATATACATGATATGATGTTGGCATTGCTTGCCGTGATTATCTTTATGTAATATTTTTTTAATATTTTTGGTTCAGGAACAATGTATGGACATTGCAATTTTTTTATTTGACATTTTCCGGTGACGTTGCAAAGTTGGCTTATTGAATGGGGTGTGTAATATTTTTCAGTTTTTGTTGATTTACAGATTTTAATTGAATTGTTTTTTCACAGAGTTTTTACTGCCAGTATCGATATTCATGGAGTTACTATTGAAGCTTAGAAGTTTGAAATTTATAGATAAGTTTTATGTAAACAGGGTACTTGAACTTGGTTAGATCCCGAGAATGTATTGGAGTATTATTAGACACAATGAAATTGACTGCTAACATCATAAGTTTGAATATAGATAAGGCAATATATTTCCTCTTTAACACTCTTAAATGGTGACTAATAAGAGATGTTTGAAATCTAGAAATGACCGTAGTTATTCCACGTATAATGGAAAATCTTTTGGTGGAAAAAGAAAATTCATAGTGACGATATTTATTAATTTTAAGCCACTGCTAGCATTTTACATTGACAATCAAATCTTAGAGCCCGTTTTTTACTTTAGCTTAGTTGTCCTGTAAATTTAGATCCAGAAGAGTGTCAAATAAAAAATATTGAGCCTAATTTAGATTTGTATTCTCATATCTTTACCAAGTGAAAATTTATACAGAAGTTCACATAACATTTGAAGGAATGACATGATACTGAAGATGCAAACACCTATTATCAGATTTTTATTATATGACTGAAGTGTGCTTTGTGTATACAAATTGTATTGAAATTTCCAGGAATGATGGTGTCAATTTTATTTGTAAGATAATGATTAAATAAATAATATTCTATTGAAGATGATAGATTTGGTCTATATGATTGCAAATGCTTAATAGAAAATGATGATTTTATGATTAATTGTGACTTGATCTCTTCTCATAAATTTTACTATTATCTCTGCAGAACAAGTCTTAGACAAGGCATATCCAGACACCAGAAGATATGGTAACCCACCTATTATTATGGGTTACGTGCAGTAATGTTACATTCATGTTTGGCGTGTAAGTTCATTTGAATTATTTTTTCAAATTTAAATTTGTGAGTTAGAGCATTTATGTTTAGCTTTTAATTTTCTTTGTTAATGGATGCGCATTATTGTTATAAGGATAAAAGATGTGTATACATTTATCTATTAGTTTTATATTGCTCCCTAAGATATTGGCTATCAGGTTATAGTAATGATCGTAATTATCTCAAGGAAAAAGGACAAATTTCTGGTAAAAATAGGATAATTCAGACGTGCTTTAATTAGTTAACATGTGGTACCTTAAGTGTGAACTTAAAAAAGTTGTAAATCATCATAACTAAAAGAAGATAATTTTTGAATCAGAGCCATTGTGACGGCCTCAACACCGGGGTCAGGAGTTGACGTCACCAACAACAATAATAACAAACATAATATAATCCAAATAATTAATAATACATAACCACGACCCCTTTACCAAGACCCTTTCCAGGTTTAAGTATGACTTAAGTAACAACTATTACAAGACTAACTTATAACAAACCATCCTGACAAACCTAACTTAATACAGTAACTCAAAAGACCATCTTTGGTCTAACAAAACTACCTCGGAGGAGCCTGACACGGAGGGAACTGTGGCTCTGCTCTGACTACCACGGAAGAATCTCCTAGGCATCTGCAATACATATATACAAAATATTCTGCAAGGGTGAGCAATTAATTGCTCAGCAGTACCACTATATGAATAACAAGTAAAACAGTTTATGATAAAACAATTATCGGAACAGAAATTATAACTTGTTACAAAACAAGTAAAAACATGTATAAACCGGATATCCAAAACTAGCATGCTCTGCAAAATAATAATCAGTCGTGGGCTGTGTGCAAAACCAGAGTCAAATTTTAGCATGCTATTTTCATTTCCAAAATCCACCATTCCATTACTGGAACCACAATACCATCTGTCCCGTTACGGGGACCACAAAACCATTTGTTCCATTACTGGAACCACAAAACCATAATCAGATATATATTGGATGTTATCTAGGGACGGCTGATCAAGCCTCCACACAAGTTATCTAGGATAGTTGGTCGGGCTATCGCACAAATTGTCTAGGAAAGCTGATCGGGCTTCCACACAAATTAACCGGATCTGCAGAGACTAGCTAGGTCTCTGATTAACTATGCTGGACTATTCGGTGAAGATAGGGTGCGCAACCGAATTAGCCACTTATGCAACGTTATCCAATATATGATTCGTTTTATCCAGTTTTTAAAATTTCTTTTACCTATCTCTTGTTAAAAACCATTCTATCACAGCACACTATTCAAAAATTCCTTTCATTTTAATCACAATTTAGAGATAGGTACTTTTAGAAGTTACTTCTCCCCAAAACAGATTTTTAAACAACATTTTCGAATTCAGGGGATACGTAACTTAAAACATTTATGTTCTTGTTCGAAAATAAAACAACATTTCATTCATATATACTGAACCATAAGAGTATGGTCAGGGGTACTTGCCTTGCAGAGCTTACAACCATCACTGACTGATTTTGGATCGACTCGGACGCTCGACTTTATCGCCTTACTATAAGACTATCATGGATCTGACTTTGACACTCAGGTCCTTCGCTTGGAACCTTGCTGAGCTTGTCGACTGATCACCAGATTATCTTTAGTCCAACGTCAATTCTCGAGTCCTTCGACTAGCACCTACAGAGTCGAACTACTCTATGTTATACATTCGATTATGCTTAATATATCTTCGCTAACAGACCTACCCATTCGATATCAAATCCCGACTCGTAATTATACATATTATAATAACACACGCAACAATTAAGGTTCACGTTCTCGAAAATCGGTTCGGTGTTCGTTTTCAGAAAATACGTAAACTCGTCATTTTATGAAATTAGGGTTATTGGTTTTGGCAACACATTTCACCACAACATACAATCAAGTTTCGTATAAAATATATGCATGTATTTATTTATACTCGCTCGACGTCCCGATAATTATTTGTTTTATAATTTAGGACTCGGAATAATTCATCACGGTCCACCGTCGGCTCGCCTAGGCGCATCGCCGACGACGGTAAAATTCGCGGGTTTCCGATTATTGGACATCCTATGCGAATCCCACCGATTAAACTAATATATTTTTTCGCACAAAATTTCTTTTATTTCATGAAACTTAATCAAATCGCTCCCTGTAAAATAAAAAGTACAATCCCAATTACAACAGGCAAAATAAACGGCAAAATGAACAGCAACACCATAACATGAACAATCAGGCCAATATCCGGAAAGTGTAGCCGGAAAACCCGACTCGCCGGAATCCACACAACACAAACACCCACGCGAACACACACACACACACGACGCGCACACACACACGGTATATGTACATACTAACACGCGCCACACAACACTTGCGTGCAGCTACACATACCACTGGGACAAGGGGGCACCAGATTATATCTTCGAAACTTATTCAAGCAAATGACAAAGTTTATTCTAATTTACACCAAAATATATTCTCCAAATATTTATTTACTAATAAATAGAGGCACACTAATTATAATTATAATTAATATTTTATACACCAAACCCGCTTTTAGACGAATGAGTACTCAGAAATCGAAAATTAACTTATTCTGATTAAGCGAGAATTTGATCACGTGCTCGAAATTGAATTAATCAATATTTAACAACATAACTGATTAGATCGATATTCGAGAGTTTAATAATATTGATTATAATGTATCTTTCTATGTATTTATTAGCTAAAAAACTAATATAAATAACGTTATCTATATGTTTAAATACCTTTTATGATTAAAATTTTTTAAAAAAATTAAAGTTTGCGTAGCACATACATATCTCTTTAATAATAATTTATGATAAAATATGATATTTACTTTTCAAGTCTTCGAACAAAAAAACTTATTTCAAACATATTTAGAAAAATTAAACAAAAATAGTTAACCCGATGCGTAGCACATGCATATCCCTAGTACTATAAAGGAGTATATGGGAAAAAAATGCGATTATGGTTGTATGTAATCTGTTAAAATATTTTAATAAAAAATAATTAATTTAATGGATTATTTTATTTAAAATACGTGCTCATTAAATCAGAGTATTCTTTTTCTTAAGCCATTCTAAATATTAACATATTTTTGATTAAAAAGGGGATATTATCCTCTTTTAGATTCGAATCTCACGGGAGGAGACTTTATGATTATGCCTCCTGAACTAGAGCATGTCACGCTTAAGTGTGGTTTATCTTGGTTCCCGTGATTTGCAAGCTATTGCGTGAATCCATGGGGTCTACCCAGTGCGCACCCGAAGGGTGGCGATTGCGGGTTCCCTACGAAAAAATATTAACATATTTTATTTGAACAAATTTGATTATAGAGTAACCGCATTTCATTTTATTGAAGCCCTTTTAAAAAGATAAATATCAAAATATCCCGTTTTCAAGCTGTTTGTCCCAATCTGCCCATAAATTGTGCAGCATATTTGATTTTTTTAAAAGGGTGATGAGTATGTTCGTCATGCTATCAGTAAATAGCGTGTTTGGTGGAAAATTTGAGCCAAAATTTTAAAATTAAACAGCAGGGTTATGAAAATTGAAAATGTGATATTTTGGTTACAAGCCATATTTTAAATATAGCTTATGAATTAATATGTTATATTTTTTAAAAATATTTTTTGGGGTGAGCATATGGTAATAATGTAATTATAACCATATTAATGGAAATGCTAATGTCATCAATTTATTGTTATATTTCATCAATGCTTTGGAGCTTTTTTAAAGTCTCTTGTCATATGGAATCCAAATGCTACACAAATATTGTTTATCTTACTGCAATTTTATTACAATTCTCACATCTTAATATTTAAAAAGAATAGATTTTTACATGATGTAATGAACTAGATAGTATTGTAATAATTCTAACACAAGTTTCCGATCATAGATAGAGTTTTGATCATTCAAGCTACGAAATATCTGGGATAATTCGAGACGCCTAGTCTCCTCCTTTTCTTTCACAAGAATACACAGATAATTGATAAGATCTCCAACTGTTACATACTGATTCTCAATGATCAGAAGAAGCTCAGGATCTGGCTATTCGGGTGTCATCAGTATTTGATGTGTCGTCAGGATTTGAAATATCATCAGCATTTGGATGTCATCAGTATCTGGAGACAGTCAACTTAAAGGATTTGTTCTGTTCCTTGTATTGTGGAATAGATATCTCTTACGACTAAGTAATAGGACTTCATCTATTCAGTTGAAGATATGTATCAGTTTCGGTTAGATTTTGATAATGCATATCCTAGATTGTTTAGTTGTAGCTATGTATTATATAAACACAGTTTAGGTCATCACATAGTGAATTGAACTTGAGCATCATACGACCTAGCAGCTCTCAAGAACATCAGTATTTCTTGAGAGAGTTTTGTAACAGTTTTTATCAGAAATATAAAAAGTTGTTAGATATTATTACTTGTTCGAAATATTTATATAATTTTATCCAACCCCCTTAAATAATTGTATCCTTACTGGGCAACAATTGGTAGTAGAGCGGACTGATAATTCACTATCAGAATCGATCTAAACATGTCTCTGAACAAGTATGAAAGTATCAAAATCCCCATTCTGAATAAGGATGAATATCCTACATGGAAAGTGAAGATGCTCATAAACTTGGAAGCTACAGATCCAGACTATCTCGATGTAATCAATGATGGACCTTACAAGCCAACAAAATTGGTACCTGCAACTCCTACTGTTGATGAACATCTCCAGCTGAAGGAGAAAAGTGAATGGACACTAGAGGAGAAAGTTGATGTACTGAAAGATGCAAAGGTAAGAAATATTTTATATAACAGTCTTGATTCTGTGATGTCAAACAGGGTTATAGCCTACAAGACTACCAAAGAAATCTGGGATGCCCTTGAGACTCAATGCCAAGGAACCACAGCCATCAAGAAGAACAGAAGGGCTGTCTTAGTTCAAGAATATGAACATTTCGAGGCAAAGACTGATGAAAGTCTCACAGACATCTATGATAGGTTTCTTACTCTGTTCAATGACCTATCTCTGGTGGAAAGGGTGTATGATCTTGAAGATTCAAACACAAAGTTTCTGAGAGCTCTGAGTGAGGAATGGAAGACAAAGACCTCAATCATACGACACCAATATGATCTGGAAAAAGTCACTCTGGATGAAATCTATGGCATGCCGAAGACTCATGACTTGGAAGTCCAACAGAGGAAATAGAGGAAAAGCATCAAGGCAAAATCAGCTGCCTTAAAGGTGAATGCTAAAGCTTCAAAAGACAAGATTATGGAAGCTACAAGGAAGAAGAACTATCTGCCAAAATCAGATACTGATGATTCATCATCAAATCCTGATGATGATACTGATTCTGAAACTAATGGGAACATGACAGATTCTGATGTCATGCAAATGACAGCTATGATGGTCAAGGAATTCAAGAGAATGTAATTCAGGAAATCTCAAAAGACTAGAAGCTTCAGGAAGAAGTTTACTGGAGGGGAAAGGAAGCCTTCTGGAAGAAGCATAGGAAAATATGTGAAAGCTGGAAAAGTAGACATGCCAAAGATCAAGTGCTACAACTGTGATGAACCCGACCACTTTGCTACCGAATGCAGGAAGTCAAGAAATGACAAAGGGAAGAATAAAGCCTTGATCATATCAAGCAAGGACTGGATGGATTCTACTGACTCTGAGGCTGAAGGAACAAACTATGCACTGATGGCTAGTTTTGATAGTCCTGCTTCTCCTGATTCTAAGGTATCAACATCCTTCTTATCTCTTGATACTGAGGATATATCTGAATTGAAATATATTCTTAAATCTCTGCATGGTAATTTTAAGAATAAGACTCTAGAAAATGATAGACATATAACTGAGATTGAGATCTTAAAATCTAGGAATGTACAATTAGAGTCTGACTTAATAAATCAGATTGATTTGAAGAAAGAATGTGAGAGAGCTAAACATACAGTAAAGATCCTTGAGGCTAGATACATTATGTTAGAAAAAGATTTATAAAATGAGAGAAAAACCCTTAAAGCCGGGACTGATTCAGGCAAAAAGGTTCATGACATGATCTCAGAGAAAAACTGGAAAGAATGCCTTGGCTATAAAGATGGAATTAAAGATGTTGACACTGAAAATAAAATTACCCTTTAGACTCCTGTTAAATTTATCTCTTCAGAAAATAATGAACCCAAATCAACCTTTGAAAAGGGTTCAACATCTATATATCAGGAAAAGAAAGTAAATGATAAAAATCAAAGTGAGGAAAACAAAGAAACCATTAAGACTGTCAAGAAAGAAAAGAACATAGGACTTTTGTCTAAAGGATAACTGAAAAAGAAATTGTCTGAAGTTACTGATAAACCTCAGATAAAAAGTCCAAAAAGAAACAGGAATGGTAAGTAAGGTGTGTCTAAAGATTCCAACTATAAGGTTGCTCCCAATGCTCCTAGAAAAACTTGTTTTAAATGTGGAAATACTAATCATCTTGCTATTGATTACAAGAGGAGTAAGAAAAAGAAATCTGTTATTCCTGAGTCTGATGTTAGGGGTAGATTATCATTTTACAAACCACAAAATCCTTATTTTCATTGTGGTAGTAGTTGTCATTCAATTTACAGTTGTAGTTCTTATCATAAGCTGTATCACAATTTCAATGAACCTTTACCTAAATTTAATAAAACTACTTATGTATTCAATTATGCAAGTTCTACTAAATCTGCTTCTGATAAGACAAATTCTATCAAAGAAAAACCTGTCAGAATTGATTCTGAATCACAGAAACTTAAGTTGTTCAAAATAAGGGCCCAACAAGTGTGGGTCCTTAAAAATCCTTCTAATTAATCATCTCTCTGATTGCAGGGTAACAGGAAAAATATTCTTGTCTTGGACAGTGGATGTTCTAGACACATGACTGGAAATAAAACCCTGTTGTCAGAATTTGAGAGGAAGGCTGGCCCGGATGTATCTTATGGGGATGGAAACATTGGACACACTCTGGGATATGACAACTTGATAAATGGAAAGGTGGTAATAGAAAATGTGGCTTTGGTGGAAGGATTGAAATATAATCTACTGAGCATCAGTCAGATCACTGACAAAGGCTACCATGTGGTGTTCTATGACTCTCACTGTGAAGTTATTCACATCAAAACAAAAAAAGTTTTCTTGAAAGGATA
Source organism: Apium graveolens (assembly GCF_009905375.1). Classification (NCBI taxonomy): domain Eukaryota; kingdom Viridiplantae; phylum Streptophyta; class Magnoliopsida; order Apiales; family Apiaceae; genus Apium; species Apium graveolens. Next base: position 153,815,285 of record NC_133656.1, read on the forward strand.
TAAACATAGTAACATATATGAAGCAAGGCTGCATGAAAGTCTTGAGAAGGAAGCTACTTGCCTTATCTCTAAGGCATCAGTAGATGAAAGTTTGAATTGGCACAAGAAGCTCTCACATCTCAACTTCAATTCTATAAATGAACTTGCCAAGAAGGAGCTAGTGAGAGGACTACCAAATATGCTATATTCATCTGATGGTCTTTGTGACGCCTGCCAAAAGTTCAAACAAAGAAGAGTATCCTTTAAAAGCAAAATAGAATTCTCCATCACTGAACCATATCACATGCTACACTTGGATCTCTTTGGACCAGTGAATATAATGCCAATCAACAAGAAAAGGTACACACTTGTAATTGTTGATGATTTCACTAGATATGCCTGGGTTTATTTTCTACACAGGAAGGATGAAACTCCAGAAATTCTTCTGGATCATGTAAAGCAAATTGAAAATGGAACAAATTTCAAAGTGAAAATTCTGAGAAGTGATAATGGCACTGAATTCAAGAATTCAAAGATGGAGGAAGTTTGCAAGTACAAAGGTATACAATAGCAATTCTCAGCTCCTGGTACACCTCAACAAAATGGTGTTGTTGAGAGGAAAAACAGAACTTTGATTGAAGGTGGCAGAACTCTGCTAGAAGAAGCCAAAATTGCCCACTTACTTCTGGGCTGAAGCAGTAAACACAACCTGTTACACTCAGAACATCACTCTGATAAATAGACATGGTGTAACTCCTTATCAGATGCTAAAAGAAAAGAACCCAAGTCTGAAAAATCTCCATATATCTGGATGTAAGTGCTTTGTTCTAAGGACTCACACTGATCAGCTAGGAAAATTTGAATCAAAAGCTGATGAAGGAATCTTTGTTGGTTATGCACCATCAAAAGCATATAAAGTTTTCAATCTGAGAACAAATACTACAGTTGTATCCATCAATGTGTCTTTTGATGATAGAAAGATTCCTGGATTTGAAGAAGACTCTCATGAAAGATTGATTTTTGAGAATGAAAATACACTGCTGGACTCTACATCAGACTCCAATAAATCATCAATTATTGATGATCTAAATCCTGATACTCCTTCAGATCCTAAAGATGATCAATGTACTGATGAACCTACACATGTTGAGGGGGAGCAACAACAAGGTTCAACTGATGGTACCAACACAGAATAATCAACTCAAGGTTCTTCTCAATCTGATATAATAGAATCCAATGCTGACACGATATCAGGAGAGCATGAGTCAAGTGTTAATACTTCATCAGGAGATAACAACACAGACTCAGGGGGAGCCTCAAATGCATTTGATGAGGCACATGATTCAGGGGGAGCATCTAGCTCCAGAAGAATATTTCCTCATGCCAGAAAATGGACCAAAGATCACACCCCTGATCTGATTATTAGAAATCCTGATGAAGGTGTACAGACAAGGAGTGCAACTCAAAATGAATGTCTATATCATAATCTACTTTCAAAAGAAGAACCAAAGAAAGTAGAAGATACACTCAAGGATGTAGACTGGGTCATAGCTATGCAAGAAGAGTTCAATGAGTTTGAAAGAAATGAAGTTTGGAAGCTGGTGCCTAGACCTAAAAATAGGTCAATTGTAGGCATAACGCGGGTCTTTAGAAATAAGACTGATTCTGATGGAACCATTGTCAGAAATAAGGCTCGGTTAGTGGCTAAAGGTTATTCTCAATAGGAAGGCATTGACTATGATGAGACATTTGCTCATATTGCTAGGCTGGAAGCAATCAGAATATTAATGGCATATGCTGCACACAAGAAATTCAAAGTCTTCCAGATGGATTTCAAGAGCGCATTTCTCAATGGAGAACTTGAAGAAGAAGTCTATGTTGAACAGCCACCAGGATTTTTGGATCCTAAACATCCTGACTATGTTTATAGACTTGACAAAGCACTCTATGGACTGAAGCAAGCACCTAAAGCATGGTATGAGACCCTTGCTCAATTTCTACTTGAAAGTGGATTCAAAAGAGGTACAATAGATAAAACCTTATTTTATCTGAATAAAGGTAAAAATTTGCTTTTAGTTCAAATTTATGTGGATGATATCATTTTTGGATCAACTAATCAAACATTGTGTGATAAGTTTTCAAAGTTGATGCAATCAAGATTTCAAATGAGTATGATGGGAGAGATGAGCTACTTCTTAGGCTTGCAAATTAAACAGACTGATAATGGCATCTACATTAATCATTCCAAGTATACAAAGAATCTGCTGAAGAGGTTTAATATGCAAGAAAGTGCAACTGCAAGTACTCCTATGACAACTGCTACAAAACTTGATCCTCGTGAAGGTACAACAGTTGATGTCACAAGCTACAGAGATATGATTGGTTCTCTTTTATACCTAACTACTAGTAGGCCAGACATTATGTTTGCCACTTGTTTGTGTGCAAGATTCCAGGTAAATCCTAGGGAGCCACATCTTATTGCAGTTAAGAGAATCTTTCGATATCTCAAGGGCACAACATCACTTGGTCTATGGTATGCAAGGGAAGCTGATTTTGAACTGTGTGGATATTCTGATGCTGACTTTGCTGGATGTAAAATAGACAGGAAGAGCACCTCTGATAGTTGTCAGTTTTTGGGAGGAAGACTAGTCTCCTGGTTCAGTAAGAAGCAGAACTCCATTTCTACTTCAACTGTTGAAGCTGAATATATTGCAGCTGGAAGCTGCTGTGCTCAGCTATTATGGATGAGAAACCAGCTCATGGACTATGGATTATCATTTTCTAAAATTCCTATTTTCTGTGATAATCAAAGTGCTATTACTATGACAGGGAATCCAGTGCAACACTCTATCACCAAACATATCAGTATCAGATATCATTTCTGTTGGATTTTAAACGCAGCGGGGTCATGGCAAAACACTTTTACACATAAAAAATCCAAATAAAAGCATATAAATCGTGAATAAAAATTCGAGGGATCAAATCTAACCTTTAAAAATAATTCGGAGACAACAATCAGAGATCCTTAGCAGTTGCTCCTCAAGTGTGAAGCACTCCACCGGTATCCACCAAGAAAACGATGTTAAGGAGGAGGAAGGAGGTGGAGAGAATTGGGTTTTCCAAACTTTTTGGGTTTTCGGGTTCGATGTGGGTTAGAATAAAATTAGGGTCTATAATAGTGTATTTATAGGCAAAATTTTCAGCTGAAATTTTCCCATAAATATATTATTATTATCCCATTTATTATTCTCATTAATAATTAAAACACCTTTTAATCATTAATCCTTTTTCTAAACACTTTAGAAATAATTCTCTCTCTTGATTTAATTTCCAAAAATTAAATCCTTTAATTAATAATATTAAGAACTTTTCTTAATTAATTTATAATCAATTAAATCTCATTTAATCAATTATTAAATTTGCCAATTAATTATTTATTTCATAAATAAATAATTATTAGCCATTATTAATTAATTCCTCCACCATTAAATCATTCTCTTTTTATGGTGTGACCCTGTAGGTTCAATATTAAGCCGGTAGTAGAAATAAATAATAATAAAACTATTTTATCATTATTCATATAATTCTCTAATTTATTAAATATGATTAATAAATTAATCACATTTATTCAACATCGTGAGGGATACTTCTCAGCATATCGCGACTATCCGGATAATATGAATTCACTGCTTAGAATACCAAGAACCTATTCAGTGAATAGTTACCGTACAATAAACTCCTTCTACCCTACAATGTCCCGATTAAATACAAGGCATGGATCTCGTGTCAAGCCTATCTAATTCAATCACTTGCTTACCATTTACTATGTGTAGTTCTATGCAAATTAGAAACTCCTTTCTAATTTCATTCACTCTGGCCAGAGATTCCTGAACTAGCATAAGTGGATCAGCCTTGAACATTCGCTTCCTTCACTGGAAGGGGTAGATCCTTTATTGATCATACACTATCTTCGTGTACAAATTCCTATACCCAGAAGAGCCCTAATAATTGTCCCTGGAGACTAAGAACTAAACCAAAGCATAGTTCAGTGTACACAAGATGACTATGATGACCTCAAGTCTAAGGATACTTGTACAACTATCACTATGTGAACAACTGCTGACATGTGAGTGAACTCCATCAGTTGTTCAGCTGTGCGAGTCATGTTCAGTGAACTTATTCTAAAATAAGCACCTACATACTAGCTATAGTGTCACCACACAAATGTCTATGAGAACAGACATCCTTCATAATGAAGCAAACATAGTATGTACTGATCTTTGCGGATTATTAATTACCAGTTAGTAATCCTATGACCAGGAACTATTTAAGTTTAGAGTTATCATCTTTTTAGGTCTCACTATTATGATCTCATCATAATCCATAAAAAGCTTTACTCTAAACTATGGTATATCTTATTTAAACACTTAAATAGATAAAGCCCGTAATAAAAACAAAACAAGTCTTTTATTAATATCAATGAAATCAAAACAGATTACATAAAAGTTATTCCTAAATCCTTATACATGATTGGACTTAGGACATATTCCTTTCAATCTCCCACTTGTACTAAAGCCAATCACTCTGGTATCTAATACCCATCTTGTCTTTATGACGATCAAAGTGACTTTCATAAAGTAGCTTTGTGAGTGGGTCTGCTATGTTGTTATGTATGTCAACTCTAATGTAATACAATACAAGAAATGTTACCGCGCTCCCACTAACCCTTTTGTAGACGCATGGTTCATCTACATTTTTTGATAAAATCAAACTCTTTGATTGTCTCATCAAAACGAATGTTCCATCTTTCGAGAAGCTTGCTTTAAACCACATATGGTTCGCAGCAGCTTACACACTAGGTTTTCATTTCCCTTGGAAAGAAAACCATCTGGCTATTTGCCAGATCACATAGTCGTAGTAAGCAGCATTCGCAAGCAAAATCCGAACTGATTTTAACAGGGCTACAGGTAAAAGGTTTCATCAAAGTCAATCGATTGCCTTTGTTTGAATCCTTTTCCCAAAAGCCTGGCCTTAAAGGTCTCCACCTGGCCATCTGCTATAATCTATCTTTTGTATACCGTATACATAGATTCCATTCTGGATTTCATGGCACTATGCCATTTCTCTGAGTCAACACTACTCATAGCCTCATTATAGGTCACAGGGTCGTCATCATTAATGATCGACAACTCATTGTCATTCTCAATGACAAGGCCATATTACCTCTCAGGTTGGCGAGACACTCTCCCTGACCTATGAATGGGCTGTTCCACAAAAGGTTGTTCAGTCAGAACAGGTGTTTCCACTCGATCTGTAGTAGTTTGTGCTTCTTGAACTTCATCAAGTTCAATTTTGCTCCCACTGTTTCCTTCAAGGATAAACTCCTTTTCCAAGAAGGTAGCATGTCTGGAGACAAACACCCGATGATCGGTGCAAATGTAATACCCTAAAGTCTCTTTAGGATATCCCGCAAAACTACATTTTCTGGATCGATATTCCAGCTTATCTGGGTCAACTTTCTTGACATAAGCTGGACATCCCCAAATCTTAACGTGTTTAAGACTCAATTTCCTTTCTTTCCATATCTCATACGAAGTTTGAGGAACAGATTTTGGAAGGCACCTTATTCAGTAAATATGCTGAGGTTTGCAATGCATAACCCCATAGGAATACTGGAAGATTTGCATAGCTCATCATGGACCGAACTATGTCTAACAAAGTTCGATTTCTCCTTTCAGATACTAATCTGGAGGAGTCCACTGGGAGACTATACCATTTACTTTGAGATAATCCAGAAACTCTCCGTTCAAGTATTCACCACCTCGATCTAATCGAAGAGTTATAATACTATATTTGGTTATTTCTCCACTTCATACTTATATTCTTTGAACTTTTCAAAGGCCTCAGACTTGTATTTCATCAAACACATATCCGAATCCAGATCTATCATCTATGAAAGTAATGAAGTATGAAAATCCACCCATGGCTTGCGTAGACATTGGTCCACATACATCTGTGTGTACCATTCCTAGCAAATTTGCAGCCCTCTCTCCATGTCTACTAAATGGAGACTGCAATGCCACTATAAAGTGAGATTTTCATCATCCCTTTTCTTTTATTAGTTTGTTCAATCTGAAATAAATTATGTCACATACATACATACCATTATTTAAAGCACCACGTCCATAAAGAATATTATCTCTAAGAATAGAACATTCATTATTCTCAATAATAAATGAAAATCCAGCCAAGTCTAACATGGGAATAATATTCCTCACAATCGAGGGAACAAAATAACAATTATTTCAAACAATAGTCTTGCCCGTAGGCTTATGTAAATGAAATGATTCTACATCTTCAGCAGCAACTCTTGCTCCATTTCTATCAGTAGAATCACCTCCTCTTCCTCAAGAGTCCTACTTCTCCTTGGTCCCTGCAACAAATTGCAGATTTGAGAACCACAGGCGGTATCTAATACCCAAGTAGAAATTTGATTTAATGACATATTCATTTCTATCATGAACATACCTGAATCAGAAGCGGTAGTCTCACTACCCTTCTTCTTCTTCAATTCTGCAAGGTAAACCTTGCAGTTCCTCTTCCAGTGCCCCACCTTGTTACAGTGAAAGCAAACAACTTTACTCTTGGGGTCTTCAGCTTTTGGTGGAACCGGCGTTTTCTCACCTACTTTCTTCTTCTTGGAAGAGTTCCTCTTCCATTTCTTAGGATTGGAACTTTCACCAATTAGAAGAACAGAACTCTTCTTAAGGGAAAATTCGATTCCGCAGTCTTTAACATGTTGTGGAGTTCAGGCAGGCTGACATCCAACTTATTCATGTGAAAGTTCACAACAAACTGCGAGAACGAACTCGGAAGCGATTGCAAGACCAAGTCTTGGCTTAGCTCCCCATCCATGGCAAAACCAAGTTGTCCAAGACATTCAATCAAATTGATCATCTTAAGTACATGGTCATTCACAGATGATCCCTCAGACATCCTACAACCAAACAGCTCCTTCGATATCTCATATCGAGCTGTCCTCCCCGCCACATCATACAACTCTTGTAGATGCATGAGGATAGTGTGAGCATCCATATGCTCATGTTGCTTCTATAGCTCAATGTTCATGGAAGCTAGCATGATGCATTGAGCAACATTTGCATCATCTATCCACTTACGATACACAATATGTTCATCATTATGTGCATCACTAGCAGGTTCAGTAGGCTTAGGTGAGTCAATCACGTATTCCAGCTTCTCAATCCTGAGAACAATTCTCAAGTTTCGAAGCCAGTCAGCATAATTAGGACCAGTCAATTTGTGAGCATCCAGTATCCTCCTGAGTGATAGTGCAGAAGACATAATGTATATTGTAAATCTGTAAATGATAAACACATAACAACACTTAGCAAATATTCGATTTCATTTCATAACACTATATGAATCGGGTCTTTATTCATAAGTGGCTCCCACTAGTTTTCCTAATTTATTCAACCCCCTACGTGAAAAATTAAGCATTCATAATGCTAGTGGAAATAGGGATCCTACATTCCATTACACAACCCCGGCTGTGGCACGAAACGCCATGTAATGTTCAATAGGCAGACAACTCTTGTCAATTACATCTAATGTTATTCCCTAATCAAACTTTAGCCTCTTGAATAATTGAGTCACGGCTGTGGCACGACAAACTCAATATTCTAAGCCAAGTCTAACCCAACATTCCGTACAATTGAATCAGTCCCCAAAGGCCCACGGCTGTGGCACGTAACGACCTTTAGATTCTTATTCAATGTACACATCTCTATGTAATAGACAAGTATTTCTTATTTCGAAATCAAAGCCCTCGGCTGTGGCACAAAACGACAATGATTCAAAAATAAGAACTACTTTCTACCATGTTGGAAGGCTATGACCGACACAAGCCCGTTGTGTCATTGGCCAATTACTACTTGATATTATTTAATTTTAGAGGGATTATATTACGTTACAATCATAATCATATTATAAAGAGATTCTTCCTTTTAAATTAAATATTTCAAATCAATAATCAATAATCAGATGATTCCCAGATCGGGTGGAGCATTGTCAAGAGGCGTCACTTAATAACCCTTTCTTACAGATAGAAATCTGTTGTTGACAGAATCATCCTTTCTCTCATATCGAAAATTCATATTCAATTACGTGTTTCATAAACACAAGAATCTCATGATTGTATTCATAATATTATTATTAAGGTTATGAAACAATTTCACTATACTAGGTTGTCTAACAAACGCCTTATATTTATTTAAGTTCACCTAAATCTATCATCGCATGATAAACTAAGCATATATCACATATATCAACATGAATAAACATCAAGGTAGGCATGTTACATCATCTAGCACATTAGAACAAGCAATATACATCTCTATGTATCACAAGAAGCATTTAAAATCAATTCAAACGATCAAAAACAGCTTTAAAACACTTCATGGAAATATAAACAGTTCAAAACTTTTATATAAACTAAAATTGATCACTCCATTAGATCCGTCTCGAAAAAACGAATCCAACGGTATATTGTACGCCTAAAACGGAGTTACGAAACTCCCAGAAAATCAATTTTAAAATCAACAGACGGGCTGTAACGCATTACAGGAACGCGTTACAATCCCTGTAACGCATTCCGGTGATGCGTTACACCCTTTTAAGCCATTAAAGGGTGTAACGCATTCCTTGAATGTGCCACAGGTGTGTAACGCATTCCCGGAATGCGTTACACCCCTATTTTTTTTTCTTTTTCTGCAGCCGCCGTACAGCTTCTCGAACAGCGTGCCTGTCAGCTTCTTTCTCCGTGCAATCAACTAAAGAATAGCAGACCACAGCAGTGCAGTACAACAGCAATACAAACATATATATATATATATATATATATATATATATACTATATATACATATATTTACTTATTTAATTACGAATTTTAATTACAAGAACTTCAAAAATTCATAATAAAAAATCTATACATCATAAAATTATGAAAAAAATACCCAGACGATCTACAACACTTGTAGAACCCAGATCAACATTCAAAATTATTCTGAGAAACAATTTCTAATCAGACAAAATTAATCCATGATATAACTTGTAAAAATCATAATTAATTCATACAAGCACATAAAATTCTAAAATTTTTACCACATATCTATATGCATACAACCTATGCTCTGATACCATTGTTGGATTTTAAATGCAGCGGGGTCATGGCAAAACACTTTTACACATACAAAATCCAAATAAAAGCATATAAATCGTGAATAAAAATTCGAGGGATCAAATCTAACCTTTAAAAATAATTCGGAGACAACGATCAGAGATCCTTAACAGTTGCTCCTCAAGTGTGAAGCACTACACCGGTATCCACCAAGAAAACGATGTTAAGGAGGAGGAAGGAGGTGGAGAGAATTGGGTTTTCCAAACTTTTTGGGTTTTCGGGTTCGATGTGGATTAGAATAAAATTAGGGTCTATAATAGTGTATTTATAGGCAAAATATTCAGCTGAAATTTTCCCATAAATATTATTATTATTATCCCATTTATTATTCTCATTAATAATTAAAACACCTTTTAATCATTAATCCTTTTTCTAAACACTTTAGAAATAATTCTCTCTCTTGATTTAATTTCCAAAAATTAAATCCTTTAATTAATAATATTAAGAACTTTTCTTAATTAATTTATAATCAATTAAATCTCATTTAATCAATTATTAAATTTGCCAATTAATTATTTATTTCATAAATAAATAATTATTAGCCATTATTAATTAATTCCTCCACCATTAAATCATTCTCTTTTTATGGTGTGACCCTGTAGGTTCATTATTAAGCCGGTAGTAGAAATAAATAATAATAAAACTATTTTATCATTATTCATATAAATTCTCTAATTTATTAAATATGATTAATTAATTAATCACATTTATTCAACATCGTGAGGGATACTTCTCAGCATATCGCGACTATCCGGATAATATGAATTCACTGCTTAGAATACCAAGAACCTATTCAGTGAATAGTTACCGTACAATAAACTCCTTCTACCCTACAATGTCCCGATTAAATACAAGGCATGGATCTCGTGTCAAGCCTATCTAATTCAATCACTTGCTTACCATTTACTATGCGTAGTTCTATGCAAATTAGAAACTCCTTTCTAATTTCATTCACTCTGGCCAGAGATTCCTGAACTAGCATAAGTGGATCAGCCTTGAACATTCGCTTCCTTTACTGGAAGGGGTAGATCCTTTATTGATCATACACTATCTTCGTGTACAAATTCCTATACCCAGAAGAGCCCTAATAATTGTCCCTGGAGACTAAGAACTAAACCAAAGCATAGTTCAGTGTACACAAGATGACTATGATGACCTCAAGTCTAAGGATACTTGTACAACTATCACTATGTGAACAACTGCTGACACGTGAGTGAACTCCATCAGTTGTTCAGCTGTGCGAGTCATGTTCAGTGGACTTATTCTATAATAAGCACCTACATACTAGCTATAGTTTCACCATACAAATGTCTATGAGAACAGACATCCTTCATAATGAAGCAAGCATAGTATGTACCGATCTTTGCGGATTATTAATTACCAGTTAGTAATCCTATGACCAGGAACTATTTAAGTTTAGAGTTATCATCTTTTTAGGTCTCACTATTATGATCTCATCATAATCCATAAAAAGCTTTACTCTAAACTATGGTATATCTTATTTAAACACTTAAATAGATAAAGCCCGTAATAAAAACAAAACAAGTCTTTAATTAATATCAATGAAATCAAAACAGATTACATAAAAGTTATTCCTAAATCCTTATACATGATTGGACTTAGGACATATTCCTTTCAATTTCATAGGAGAACATGTCATGGAAGGAACCATCGAGCTCCATTTTGTTCCTACTGATCAGCAGCTGACAGACATATTCACAAAGCCATTACCTGAAGCAACGTTTACAAAGCTTGTCAATGAGCTTGGAATGGTTAGTTGGGACAAATAAATTTCGGTTAATTTTTATTTGGTCAAATTCTGATGAATAATGATCAAGTACTTATATGTCCTAAATAATGATTGACAATATTTTGTTGGAATTTTTTATTTATTTCAATTTATGCATGATAAATTAAGTGAATTTATTTACTAAATGTGCTTGTATGAAATTATATCATTGTCAACATTACTAGTCGATCTAGGGAGACACGCATAAATAAGATTTTTGGTTAAATCATTTAGTTAACTCTTCAGTTAATCATTAATCAAATCCCTGGTCTCTTGATATTCCCTCCCCTCTCTCTCGGTTATTTAAATGACTACTCATCTTTAAGTCAAATCACATCTTCTCAAACTCAAACACATATCTTCATTTTCATTTCTCACAAACAATGGCGAACTCCAGCTGGTTCTACTGCTATGACACAAATATTGTGACAATTTTTTGAAATGGAATCCCAACTCCATATCTCATCAACGACATTCCACATGACATCTGGATTCAACTTCCAGACGTCATAAAAAATGATCTTCTGTTTTTCCAAAATGAATTTCGCCTCCACATTCTTCAACAACAGGAGAAAATTATTCATCTTGCTATACTCTTCATTGAGAGTAGGAAGAAGAAGCCCTGATCAATCACCATCTTCGTCTTCCTGACAAACACCCTCTGGCTGTTTCTCTTCACCATCAGCTGTGTTTAGGCCTCTTAGACGACGACTGCCTTTCTATCATATACTAGACTATCTTGTAATTTCTTTTGCATGTAATCAACAAATTTCATGAAATATAATCATCTGATATATTAATGAAATTTCTTTTGATTGCAAGATTTAGTCCATGCTTATCTCGCTATGTATGCATGTAAATGTTCTTGTTTGAAGCCTGTTAATCTTTACATCATCCACTTAAAATGTATACTTTGATGATTGTTTAGATTAAAATTGTGGTTTGCTAATCATTTGTGATGTTTTGACAAACAACTGTTGAATTCGAATCGACATATCCTGATTTTGTCAAATCCTGACAGAAAAGAGGTCTCAAATATTGACGTCAGGTCAGCATGTTCTAATTCAGATTATTAGTCATAATTAATTTTTGAGTAGTTTTATTGCTACTGTTAGGTCACACACACACACTGTAGAGGGGGTGAATACAGTGTATAGTACACTCAAATCGAACTTTAAGAACTTAAGTAACAGAAAACAAACTTTATTGAAACAATAAACTCTGTTACAGTATGGAACTGTTACCTCTCAGTGATGAACAAATATCACGAGAGCTGCTAGGGTTATAAAGAATAATAACTTCGATAATGATAACACATATAGTGTAAACCCTATGCCTGTATTTATATACTACACAGTTACAAGATAATCGCTAATTGATATGGAATATAATTCTGCTTCCTAAAATATATCAATCAGATATCTTTTCTTCCAAGTATTCCATTCTTCACGGAATTCCTTCTTCATGCATATCTCTTCTTATGTTTATCTCGATCTTCTTTCCTTTAATCAGCTACTGTCCTTATCTGATTGTCCTTCAGCACTTAAGTTCTGATATCTATCTTCTGATGATTATCTCCTGATAATATAAGTACTGATATCCTTAAGTCCTGACTTCCAGTATAAGTACTGATCAACAGTTAAGTACTGATTTATCCTGTTCACGTAAGATCTGAAAGCTAAACATAAAACATATTAGCCATGACATTATCAAATATATCTAACAATCTCCCCCAACTTGTAAATTAACAAAATATACAAGTTTAACAGATATTTGATGATGTCAAAAACATTAAGTACAAATGCATGAGAAATAGACTAGATAACTACAACTTACAGTCCTTAAAGTTTTTACCAATTTCAACTTCTGATAACAACTTCAATCTGTATAAATATCATAATTTAAGCAGTTGTAGATCTTTGACTTGGCTTCTTCATTTTCTGATCTCTCTGATGTCAGGAGTTGTTCTGAGATAGTTCTTCAACAAACATTTCTCAGCATATCTTAGTTCATCAATCATTCTCCTTTTAACATCTTTAAGCTCTGCAGTATCTTCTCCAGTTTGAAAGATTGCAGCTCTGAGATCATTAATCTTTGCTTTTCTTAACTCCTGATCTAGTCTTATGACATAAGCTTTGTCAGATTCAAGATTGAATTCAAGTCCCTTAATACCAAGATACGTTCTGATCTGTGCAGTATTAGGCTTCATATCAACAATATCACCATTGTGATCTCTGTACTTTGGAACATATATGATGTCAGACTTAACAGAATAAAGCCTTTTCTGTCTCTGAATCTGTTCTTTTAAGTAGTTTGCAGCAGTCTCTGTTATTCTGTCATCCACTTGAAGTAAGAAAAGTACATACTCCAATTCTTCAAAATACTTCAAAGGAATGACATTTTGTCTTATATGATAAACCCTACCATCTGTCATGAAATACAACATGATGTATTCTTTCAAGTAGGTATGGTAAACCATCTGTACAGATTCCAGTTGATTCAATCTCTCAGGAGTTGCTCCAATACCTGGTTCACTCAAGGAAGTTGGATCATTGGTAGTGTTGTGTACTCTTCTTTCATCAGCACTTCCCAATCCAGTTTTATCTCTAGCTTCCTTTCCAGTAACTACTCTTGCTTCAAAACCACTTGCAGTAGTCTTCAAAGATTGAGTCTGTTTTGCTTTAGTGAATCCTGGTAGGAGTGTTTTAGATCTATTTTCTGATATCAAGTTAACTTGAGCACTGTCAGAGGTTACTTGCTTCTTCTGAATATCAGAACTTACAATTTCTTGACTCTGAACAACTTGAGCCATGTCAGAGGTTGTTTTAAGAACTTTTCTTGTAGTCAGAGCAAGATTATCTTTTCCATCAGTAATTTCTTCTTCCTCGGGAGGTACATAAGGCTTGATAGGTTCACCAACCTTTTCTTTACCCTTGGATCTTGGATCTATTTGTGGTTGTGATCTAGCCAAAGTTGCTTCAGTATGTATCCTTTCTTTGATCACAATGCCTTTAGGTTTTGGAAGTAACTTTTTACCAGAAGCTTCAGATTTAGATGTGACTTTCTCTGATTTAAGTCTGGCTTCTTCTTCCTTTAAACTTTCCAAGTCCATCCCTGGATTTTCTTGAAGAAATAACTGTCTTGACATTTCCTCATCAAGAACTAGAAGTTCATCAGAACTTATCCTTTTACCAGCAGCAGAACTTATTCTTTTCCCAGTATCAGAACTTGTTATGTGACTAGCTTGTCTTGATGTAAACCTTCTACCTTGACTATGACCACTACCCATTCCAGAGGTTCCTTGGTCATCTTTTCCATCATCCTTTCCTTGCAGTGTCTTGTTGGTTTTGCATTTGGACTTAATTACCTTCTCCCCCTTTTTGGCATCAGCAGGTAATAAAAGAGAGATAAGTAGTTCCACTGAGGTCTGGATTTCAGTAAGTTGCGATTGCTGAGAAGCTTGATTTGTCAGAATTTGATCAATCTGAGCTTGTTGCTTCTCTTGAGTTTTCTCAATATAAGCAACCCTGTCAATGGTAGGTTGGAAGAACTTTTTCTTATCAATTTTCCAAACTTGTTCCTGTTTGATAAAGTTCTCCTGAATCTTGTGTAGCTCTGCATGAGTATTGGAATGAAGACCTTGTAGATGTTTAGTACTCAATGCAGTGACTCTAAGCTGGGTTTTAAAATTATCAGAATTTAACATTTCATCAGCTTTAGTCAAGTGCTCAGCAAGATGTAAAGCATTTGGAACACAGGAAACTGAGTTCCATTCTTTAGTCCACTCCTGACCTGCAGGAGTTTCACTCCAAGGTACTGGTGCATCCCTGATAACAAACTCCTTTACCAGTTCAGACTTAGGAAGAGTCGGTGGAGGAGTATGTCCTGAAGGACCTGCTTCATCAGCATCGATAGTTGTAGCAGTTTCACCAGTATCTCCAAAATTTGCAGCATCAGAACTTAAAGAATCAGTATCTTCTGATAAGACAACAGTGTGAGTAGCAATGGAGGCTTCAACATCCTCTAATTGCTGATCTGATACTAAGTTCTGATTAACAGCCATATCCTGATGCTCACCTAAAATCTGATCATCAGCATCTTGATGCAGAGAAGGTGTTGTTGATAACTCTGGAGTTTGAACAGCATCAATAACAGGTGTTGTAGAAGTATTATTTGCTGTTGGAGCTTCTAAAATACTTTCAGGCACAACCAGGTTCTGAATATCAATTTCAGCACTTGTGCCTGGATCAACAAGAGATATAGATGGTGAGTTAGCCTTGTCAGATACAGCTTCCTGAGATGGAGTTGATGGAGAAGAAGTGACTGGAGCAAATTCCTTGCCTTGTGAGATCAGAGATTCCTGATCCCCTTCCTTAGCTGCTTCCTCCTCATCATCTGAAACTGGCCTTTGTGTCCTCTGTTTCTTGTACTTCCTTGTTGATTTGGATTCCTTGGGAGTTTCAGGAACTATCATACGTCTAAGCCTCTTGAGAAGCCTAGAACCCCCAATGTCAGAATCCTTCTGAGAAGTTGCTTTCTCAGCTTCAACCACCACAGGTTCTGAAGAAGGAATCTGTTCCTCAGAATCTGATTCATCTCTCAAAGTAAATCTCCTCCTCTTTTGAGGTGTTTGAGGAACAGTCTTTGTTCTCTTTGGCGTAGAGGATGTAGGCTTCACAGTAGGTGCTGAAGAAGAAGGTTGAGCAGTCTGTGAAGTGGAGAGATAGGATTTGAGATAAGTTCTGAGGGTAGGTTGAGTAGAATGAGAGGTAGGTACTGAGGTTGATGGATTTTGGTTATGGTGAGTTGGTTGAACATTTGAGTAAACAGATTTGTAAGTAGCAGGATCAGCATTTACCAGAATCTGTTTCACAGACTGAGGAATCTGTAATTGTCTCACCATTGATTTCTTTGTGTCAGCATTTATCAGGTCGTTAAAGTACCTTTTTGCAACCTTAAAAGGTGGGGTTTGAGTGCTGACTAACTGGGGTTCAGCAGTACAATACGTATAAATAAGTTGACAGAATCTAGCAAAATAAACAACATCTCGATCCTCTGTCATCCTATCCCCAATAAAACCAATTATTCCAGTGGCAAAATCAAAATGAGTTTGATGGATAATAGCATACCCTATGTGCTGACTCAGAATTGGGATAACATCAAAATTTGAACATTTGTTCCCAAAAGCTTTGGTGATGCAATCAAAGAAGAAACTCCATTCTCTTCTGATATTAGCCCGTTTCAACTGTCCAAGTTTCGTCAGACTCTTTTCATATCCCAATTCAGCCATTAACTCCCGAAGGGCTGAGTCCTCAATGCCAAGAGACGCAAAGATATTTAATGCTGACAGGTAGAATTAATTCTACCTCGTCTCCCTAGACTTTGAAAAAGAATAACAGTCATTGGAAAGAGGAAGCATGGTCTAGACCGCACGAAACACAAGAAACAGTGGTCTGTTCAAGTACAAATACCATTAATCCTAATCACAGTGACTATTAATATTCCACTTCAACATATTCGAGTACAAACTGAGACTGTTATCAAATTTTATTCAAAGATAAGCCAAGTAAAGGATTAGACTGAGAAATCAGAACTTAGACCTATACCAGAACTTAACAGTCATCAGAACATAATTACTTAACTCGAAAAAGGAATGCCTATCTTAGTAAATACTCATACAAGTTCTGAGTTATGGACGTCAGTACTTAATCATCAGAATGTGTAACTTAGAACTTGTCCTCAGAATTTATGCAATAATGACACATTGACTGTTTTATCTAAAATAACATAGACCACCACAGAAATTTTCATCATTCAGATGGAGTGATTAGTGTGTGCATTAAGCTAAAAACAGACAAAGAGTAAAGTCTGATTCACTGCAGTACATCTTAGAAATAAGGCATAACTAAAATTTTGCTAAAGATCTGTCATTGTCCTGAAACCGACTGAAGAATGAGTTTATGCTTGAGTCCACCTCAACTAATTTGTGCTAATTTTATGCATCTTTTGAAATTCTATTTTACAGTGGTTTCTCAGTGTAAGTGAGTCACGACTGTTTATCAGAATTTATGCTATTTTCAGAGTATTTCTCCAGTAATCATAGAGTGTGAAAAGTCACCAAGAAAATATTTTGCTTTTCTGATGCATATTTACTTAATACCAGCAATGCACTTGGGTCGTCCCTTCCACATTTTTACTCTAGATCTCAAAGGAGTACCTGATTTTAATCTTTGATCTTTTTGCTTTTGCTTTTGATAAGAGAGGTCTATCAGCACTTAGTACATTCAGCAGTTTTACTAGTATCAGAACTTAACAGATGAGTAGCATTATTCTAATTTGTGACTTAGTAATAAGATATACAAAGTGAACTTAACTAAGCTCAGTTATCAGAATTTGCTAGTGTCATAAGATTTCCACTGAAATAATTACTTCTTCCATGGAATCATTTGTTTATTGAAGACTACTAGGTCAGTATCTAGCACAGTTATCCTCATAGGATTGAATAGGTACTAGAACAGATATATCACTTATCAGAGTTTAGAAACATATATCAGACAACAGTCAGTACTTAAAGACATTTATCAATTAAGCACAGAATACACAATGAGATGAATTCTGTAAATACTGAGCATAAAGTCTGATAACACAGAACAAGTCTAAGCAGATTTAGAGAAGGAACCTGAAACCATTCCAAGTTCATTTACCAATCTTGTAAAAGTAGCTTCACATAATGGTTTTGTGAAGATATCTGCCAACTGTTGATCTGTGGGAACAAAATGCAATTCCACTGTACCTTCATCCACATGTTCCCTGATGAAGTGGTACCTGATGCTGATGTGCTTTGTCATTGAGTGTTGAACTGGATTACCTGTCATAGCAATAGCACTTTGATTATCACAATAAATAGGGATTTTGAAATATGTTAACCCATAATCCAGTAACTGATTCTTCATCCAAAGAATCTGTGCACAACAACTTCCTGCAGCAATATACTCTGCTTCTACAGTTGATGTGGAAATTGACTTTTGTTTCTTGCTGTACCAAGAAACCAATCTGCCTCCAAGAAATTGGCAGCTTCCACTTGTGCTTTTCCTGTCAATTTTGCAACCTGCAAAATCTGCATTTGAGTAACCTATTAGTTTAAAATCTGATTCTCTAGGATACCATAATCCCAGAACAGCTGTTCCTTTAAGATACTTAAAGATTCTTTTTACAGCTGTTAAGTGAGGTTCTCTTGGATCTGCTTGAAATCTTGCACAAAGACAGGTAACATACATGATATCAGGTCTACTAGCAATTAGATAGAGTAGAGAGCCAATCATACCTCTGTAGTCAGTAATATCTACTGATTTACCGGTATCCTTATCCAGTTTTGTTGCAGTGGCCATTGGAGTGGATGCACTTGAACAATCTTGCATTCCAAATTTCTTTAGCAAGTTTCTGGTGTACTTGGTTTGACAAATAAAAGTGCCTTCCTCATTCTGCTTGACTTGAAGGCCCAGAAAGTAGCTAAGTTCCCCCATCATACTCATCTGATATCTTGACTGCATAAGTTTGGCAAACTTCTTGCAAAGTTTGTCATTTGTAGATCCAAAAATGATATCATCAACATAAATCTGGACCAGAAGTAAGTCATTTCCATGGTTGAGGTAGAACAGTGTTTTGTCTATTGTCCCTCTGTTGAATCCACTTTCCAGAAGAAACTGAGCTAAAGTCTCATACCATGCTCTAGGAGCTTGCTTAAGTCCATAAAGTGCTTTGTCAAGTCTGTAGACATAATCTGGATGTTTGGTATCTACAAAACCTGGAGGTTGTTCAACATATACCTCTTCCTCCAATTCTCCATTGAGAAAAGCACTTTTCACATCCATTTGAAAGACAGTAAACTTTTTGTGAGCAACATAA
Organism: Apium graveolens; assembly: GCF_009905375.1. Classification (NCBI taxonomy): domain Eukaryota; kingdom Viridiplantae; phylum Streptophyta; class Magnoliopsida; order Apiales; family Apiaceae; genus Apium; species Apium graveolens. Next base: position 153,834,215 of record NC_133656.1, read on the forward strand.
GCCAAAAATATCCTTATGGCTTCTAACCTAGCAACTGGTGCAAATGTTTCATCATAATCAATTCCCTCCTGTTGAGAATATCCTTTTGCAACCAGCCTTGCCTTATTCCTTGTAATTATGCCATCACTGTCAGTTTTGTTTCTGAATACCCACTTTGTACCAACAACAGATCTATTCTTTGGTCTTGGTACTAGGGTCCAGACTTTGTTTCTTTCAAATTCATTCAACTCTTCCTGCATTGCTTGCACCCAATCAGCATCTTGAAGAGCTTCTTCCACTTTCTTTGGCTCAGTCTGAGAGAGAAAAGAATTGTAAAGACACTCATTTGAAGTACCTGTTCTAGTTCTGACACCTGCATCAGGATTTCCAATTATCAAATCAGGTGTATGTGATTTTGTCCACTTCCTTACAGATGGAAGGTTTTCTCTAGAACTGGATGCTCCCCCATGATCCATGCTATCTCCATTTTCTGATGCTCCCCCTGATACTATGCTTTCTGAGTTGGATTCTTCAGTATTTAGATTTTCAGTACTATCAGAACTTGGCTTATCAGAACTTGACAAATCAGAACTTGAAGAGCCAGATGCATGTTCGAATGTTTCTTGAGATGTGGTAGGATTTTGAGTATGCTCCCCCTGCATAGGGGCATCTTCATTTAACGTAGTCACCACAGTTTCAATAACATCAGAGTTTAATCCATCAGAGTTTGCAGTATCAGGACTTAGACTGATAGGATTTTCAGTATCAGAATATGAGTCTTCATTTTCAAATCTCAGCTGATCATGGTCAATGAAATCTTTCAGACCAGTGATCTTCTTGTCATCAAAAGAGACATTGATAGATTCCATGACCACTTTTGTTCTCAAATTATAGACTCTGAAGGCTTTTGTGGAAAGTGGATATCCAACAAAGATTCCTTCATCAGCTTTTAGATCAAACTTTGATAGCTGTTCAGGATGAGTCTTGAGAACAAAACACTTGCATCCAAATACATGAGAATATTTCAGATTGGCTTCTTTTTCTTCACCATCTCATATGGTGTTTTTCCATGCTTGTTAATGAGTGTTGCATTTTGAGTAAAACAAGCAGTCTGCACAGCTTCAGCCCAGAAATAGGTTGGAAGCTTTGCTTCTTCAAGCATTATACGTGCAGCTTCAACGAGAGTTCTATTCTTCCTTTCAACAACTCCATTTTGCTGTGGAGTTCTAGGAGCAGAAAATTCCTGCTTTATTCCATGGCTTTTGCAGAACTCTTCCATTATCAAATTCTTGAACTCAGTGCCATTATCACTCCTTAAAATTTTCACAGAATCTTTGTTCATTTTATCCAGCTGTTTGACATGATCAATCAAGATAGATGCAGTTTCACTTTTTGTGTGCAAGAAATACACCCACGTGTATCTGGTGAACTCATCCACTATGACCAACGCATACTTCTTCTTTACAATAGACATGACATTTACTGGACCAAATAGATCAACATGTATAAGATGATAAGGCTCAAGAATTGATGATTCAGTCTTGCTCTTGAATGAAGATTTTCTTTGTTTGGCTTTCTGACATGAATCACAAAGACCATCAGGAGCAAATACTGTGTTTGGCAATCCTCTCACAAGATCTTTCTTGACCAGTTCATTTATATTGTTGAAATTTAAATGAGAGAGTTTCTTATGCCAATTCCAGCTTTCTTCAATTGATGCTCTACTTAACAGACAGATTGCAGAGCCATCAGTACTTGTTGAAAGCTTAGCTTCATAAATGTTACCACGTCTGTATCCTTTCAGAACAACTTTACCTTTAGATTTACTCACAACTTCACAGTGTTCTTCAAAGAAATCAACATGATAACCTCTGTCACATATTTGACTTATACTCAGTAGGTTGTGTTTAAGTCCTGAGACCAGAGCTACTTCTTTAATGATGACATTCCCAAGATTGATATTGCCATATCCCAATGTTTTTCCAATGTTGCCATCTCCATAAGAAACACTTGGGCCAGCTTTCTCCACAAAGTCTGATAGCAGGGCCTTATTTCCAGTCATATGACCTGAACATCCACTCTCCAGAACTAGAATATTTTTCCTGTTGCCCTGCAATCATAAAGACCACTAATTATTAGTTTTAAGGACCCAGACTTGTTTGGATCCTTTGGCCTTATTAAGTTTGTTAACATTTGCAGCGGATTTAGCATCAGAGTTTATGTTAACATTTTTCTTATCAGAAATTACATTATCAGACTTTGAATCATAATTTACACTAGAAGGAACAATGGAAACTTTCTTCAAAGAAGGTTTTATTTAATAATAATCATAGTACAAACTATGATATTCCTTACAAGTATAAATGGAATGCCATAAACTACCACAATGAAAATAAGGATTTTGTGGTTTGTATCTAACTGACTGACTCTTAACTCCTGATTTTGAAGGTAAGGAGTTAATATTCTTATTTTTCCTGCAAAAAGAAGCCAGATGGTTAGAACTTCCACAGTTATGACATGTTTTCCTAGGAGCATCAGGAACAGGTTTATAATCATTGCTTTTATTCACACCTTCCTTTCCATTCCTATTTTTCCTAGGTGATTTTACCTTGTTTGCATTCTTGACATCTTTCAGCTTATGCTTAAGCTGCTTCTTTGTCATTAAGCCTATGTTTACTTCAGCTGTCTTTTCCTGTTTTAGTTTGTCAGAAGTTAATTCCTCTTTAACTTCTGATTTTTCATTATCAGACTTTACAGTTACAAACTTAACAGGTTTTAACTTTGGCTTTTGCTTAACAACAGGCTTAATTTCTTCAGTTCCTTTATCATTCTTATTCTCTCCATAACCTAAGCCCTCTTTCCAATTTTCACTACTTAGTAAATTTTGAGTTGTTCTGCCAGAGTTAGTCCAAGTCCTAATTATCTCTCTTTCCTTTTCTAACTCAGTTTTTAGAGATTCATTCATTTTTAGCACTTCATCCCTAACATAAAAAGCATCATCTCTATCCTTCGGAGTTTGATGGAATATAACTAACTCTTTTTCTAAGAAATCATTTCTTTTCTTAAAAACAAGATTTTCAGAAGTTAATCTTTCACATGTTAAGGTTTGATCTCTATAACTAAAAAACATGGTTTTAAGATATCTTCTCAACTCATTAATATCATCAGTATGAAAAGCATAAGTAGTCTGAGGTACCTTTGTTTCAGCAGCTTCAGAACTGCTCTCAGCACTTTCTTTATCAGCATTTGCCATCAATGCATAGTTCTCCTCACTTTCAGAGTCTGAAGTGTCTGTCCAGCTTTTCTGCTTTGTGACAAGAGCCTTGCCTCTGTCACCCTTTACCTTCTTGCAGTAAGGAGATATGTGGCCTTTCTCACCATAATTATAGCATTTAACATTGGTGTAATCTCCTCTGTCAGACTTTCCTCCTCTGCCTTCAGATCTTCTGAAATTCTTCTTATCAGAACTTATGCTTTTTCTGGAAAACTTCTTTCCCTTCCTGAACTTCCTGTATGCAATCTTGGTGATTCCTTTCACCATAAGAGCACACAGCTTCATCATCTCCTCATCAGCATCGGTCTCAGGCAAGCTTTCAGAATCTGAGTCATCATCACTCTCAGAACTTGATGACTCAGTATCAGACTTTATGAAAAGAGCTTTACCCTTATCTTTCTTTGAGGAAGCTGCCTTGGGGAATTCTTCTTCAGCCTTAAGAGTGACTGTCCTTGACTTTCCTCCTTTCCTCTTGCTTCTTTGTTCCATCTCCAGCTCATGAGTCTTGAGCATTCCATAGATTTTGTCAAGAGTTGTTTCATCAAGATTGTAGTTGTCTCTTATTGTCGTTGCCTTCAAATCCCAGCATTCAGGAAGAGCTAACAGGAACTTAAGGTTTGAATCTTCAAGATCATACTCTTTATCAACCAATGACAAATCATTCAAAAGTTTGACAAATCTATCATATAAATCATTCAATGACTCATTAGTCTTTGAGTCAAAGTGTTCATACTCTTGAGTGAGTATTGTCTTCCTGTTCTTCTTAATTATGTCAGTTCCCTGACATCTTGTTTCCAGAGCATCCCATATCTCCTTAGCAGTCTTGCAGTTGATTACCCTGTTTGACATTACATTATCAATGGCACTATGCAGTAAGTGTCGTACCTTAGCATCCTTAGCAATTGATGTTATGTCTTCAGCAGTATAATCACTCTTCTCCTTTGGTACGGTCATTGCTGCTTCACCTGCAACTGCAACAGCGAGTTTGGTTGGTTTGTGAGGACCTTCCTTGATTCTATCCAGGTATTCTGGATCTGTTGCTTCCAGGAACATGGTCATCCTTACCTTCCATATGGGATATTCAGATGGTCTCAGTATGGGGACTTTGATGGTCTCATACCGACTCTGAATTAGTGTCTTTGGTGGTTCCTCAGTTGTGGTAGGCTTAATTGGAGTTTCTGTGTCCGACATGATTGTGTTTGGATCTTTAACTGTATGTAAGTTAACAGATAGGCTCTGATACCAATTGTTAGGTCACACACACACTGTAGAGGGGGTGAATACAGTGTATAGTACACTCAAATCGAACTTTAAGAACTTAAGTAACAGAAAACAAACTTTATTGAAACAATAAACTCTGTTACAGTATGGAACTGTTACCTCTCAGTGATGAACAAATATCACGAGAGCTGCTAGGGTTATAAAGAATAATAACTTCGATAATGATAACACATATAGTGTAAACCCTATGCCTGTGTTTATATACTACACAGTTACAAGATAATCGCTAATTGATATGGAATATAATTCTGCTTCCTAAAATATATCAATCATATATCTTTTCTTCCAAGTATTCCATTCTTCACGGAATTCCTTCTTCATGCATATCTCTTCTTATGTTTATCTCGATCTTCTTTCCTTTAATCAGCTACTGTCCTTATCTGATTATCCTTCAGCACTTAAGTTCTGATATCTATCTTCTGATGATTATCTCCTGATAATATAAGTACTGATATCCTTAAGTCCTGACTTCCAGTATAAGTACTGATCAACAGTTAAGTACTGATTTATCCTGTTCACGTAAGATCTGAAAGCTAAATATAAAACATATTAGCCATGACATTATCAAATATATCTAACAGCTACGATTAAGTGTCTCACTTAATTAATGGTTAATGGTGGATTATCTGATAATCAGATTTCTACAGTTGTGTCTTGACATATCTGTACGTATTTTGTCTTTACTTCCGCAATTTACTCCACCGTCAAACTCTGTTACTCAGTAATTGTTACCTTTCCGAAGTCAAATTCAATGAATTACCTTCTTCATATGGATGTGTTATACATACTCCAGAGTAGCAAAGCTATATAACCAAAAGAACTTCTGTGACACAATTCATCATACACATAGCTTCATTGTTCACATCTCACTTATACTCTCTCTCACAAGCTATACACATCATGACATCATCTGAAGTTTCACCACTCTTCAGCCAAACCACAATCATTCATGGAAATACATTTGGCACTAATAATTATTTAGCTCTGCTTACACATCAGTGGCTACCATAATCTTTTCATGATATTTAGGATTTTCTACTATAATGTCCAATTGGGTATGCTCTTATAAATCCTATCAAGGTGTCATACAGGGTTGTAATGCAGGTATGGAATACAGATTTGGTTAATGCAACATACACTGGCTTTTCTTTTGAGTATAAGGGCCACAGGTATGAGGTTGATGCTGATGTTCTGCTTCAAGCCTTGAGATTGCCTGCCCTTGATGGTGCTCCTGATACTCATATCACTGAGCAGCTGTTTTATATGTTAAGGACTTTAGGCTATAAAGGAGAAATCATAACCATTGGAAAACTGACAATGACTAAAATGAAAAGAGAATGGAATTTTTTCTTCGATTGCATCAGTAGGTGTTTCCTGAACAAAACAATAAATTTTGATGCTCTTCCATCCACTTCTCTGAAAATTGGGTACTCTCTTTTTTTCTCTGGTAATTTTGATTATGGTAATACAATACTGCAATTCATAATTGCTAGGAGATTAGATGCATCAGGAGTTATTGGGTATACTAGATTTCTACAACTGATTTTCAATTTTCTATGCCCTAATGTTATCTTTGATGATGATGAATTACTTCCTATTTTTCAAATTTCTGAAAAAGCAATCACTGATCACATAAAAAGGGATGAAAATAATAAATTTTCAGGACCTCCTTTTCTGCCTAGAGAGGTCAGGCAATTTCTGTTAAGAAATAGACCTAATCCTACACAAGTGTCTGCAAATCCTGATGTTGGCACCTCTGTCATAGTTCCTGATGTTGAGAATCAAGAAACTACCCATCTTGTTTTTAACCCAAGCATTTCTTCTTCCAAACAGCAAACACACCCAGCTTCTAAATTAGCCTCCTTTGCTGTCCCTCAAAAGATATCAGTTGTAACAAAGAAAAGGCTAGTTAAGAAATCTGTCACTTCTGGACAGAAAACTAAACAAGCCTCACTAAGTGAGAGTGGGAAGAAAGAAGACTGTTTTCCAGTCAGGAAAAGAAGATTGATCATACAAGATGATTCTAACTCCGATGATCAGATGCCAATAGGGCCTTTGTCGAAAACAAATAAATCCACTGTTAAACATCCCGATGACTCTGTTGACACTACTGGAACCAAGGAGCCAACTACTGATGCTAGTGCTCTGCTCCACAAACTTCCAGTGATCGAAGCAACTGCTGAGCTCAAGATAACTGCAAAGAGCAAGTTGAAAAGAAAAAGTGAAGAAGTAGTTGGGTACATCATAAAGAAGAAAAAGACTCAGCCTCTTGCCAAGGATGTTAGTACACAAGAAACTAAGTCTCAAATGGATTTAACAACTGCAACACATCCAGTTACACAAGAACCATCTTCTCAAAGGGAAGATGCAGACAATGAGGCTGCACAAATCATTGTTGATATTGCTCAGAGTGATCTTCTTGCTGACTCTGTTCAACCGCTACAGGAAAAGAAAGCTCATCAGGAGGCACTGTCAAAGGTGGATGCAATAATCAATGATCCTATCTTTGAGAAGAGCACACAAGAACCTTCACCAAGCATTACTGAAGCAGCTCATATTTCTCAGACTTCACAAGAACCATCAGTTCAAAGTACTGATGTTGGTCTCTCACCTCCTCTTGACAGGTCAAATCCTGATATTATAACAGCTCCTACTGAGTTTCATCCTTCAACTAAACTAGCTACTATTGATGATCCCCTACTGATTGCTAGTTTGCAAAAGCATCCTGATGTGCTGTTTGTTCCTCCACTATCATCACTTCCACTTGAGGACTCACCTTCAGGTATTGTTATATTCCTCATACGTTCTCATGTTTGTATAATTATAAATAGTCTCTTATTTGAGGTTACCTCTATTTATATGACAAGCATACTACTCTTCTCAGCCATCTCTTATTTCTTTGCTAAATGTGTGATTGAGCCTTTCTATGAGACTGTGTGAAAATATCAAAGGAGAGGTAGCTTTGAGACAAGAATCTTATAAGTTTTTTTCTTACTTATAAAGTTTCTTCTGTGAGAACCATATTACTCTTAAAAGTAATATATTGTGTGAGAAGTGATGAGATCACTTGAAAAGAAAAGAGAGATTTAGGTGCTACCATGTTTCTATTTCAGGATCTCATCAGCCACATGCACCTATTACAAAGGATTTCTGTAAAGGCAAGGCAATTCTGCCTAATTCTGCAAATTCTTCTAAGGGTTTGTCTGATTCTGATAATGACAGTGATACGGATGATTCTGACACAGCTCAGCTTAAGACTGCAATTGATGCATCTAAGAAGTCCAATGTTGGTTCTTCTTCACACTTCAATGAAAATCTTTCTTATTACAGTGCTGATGCTGAGCATTTTCGATAGACAGAATAGGATTTTAAAAGGAGATATGCAAATACTTCTATCTCATCTGTTGTTGGCCTGCAACATATTCATCGCGCCTATGATGAAATTCAAAATCCTGATCTGAAGTTGCATCTTAAGGCCTCTACTATTTCTGTTAAAGGAATTCACTCTCACCTTGATGATATGAAGAAGTCCCATGCTGCTTTTAAGGACAAAATTGATGGATTTATGCTTCACACACCTACCTCAGTTGAAATCATGAGTGTGAAAACTACTATTAAAGGTGTTGTTCAATCTCAACACATCATGGACTCTAGATTTTCCTCCTTGGAAGATAAGGTCTCTTCTATTGCTGACAAACTGGATGCTCTGTTTTCTCTTCTTTTAAATACTGATGCCAAAAAGGGGGAGAAGATAGTTGCTACAAAATATACATCAAATTTTTTTCAGATAAAGGATAAAGATATTGGTGATGATGGTGATAAGAATCCAGTTACATATGTTCAAATTGCTTCTACTGCTCAACAACCTCAACATTCCAAGAATTCTGGTTCTTCAGGACAAAGGAAGTCTACTGGTACTCATAAATCTAAGAACAAGACTACTACTGATGATCCTGAGGATGATGATGTTACAATCTCTAATTTAGCAGATGCTAAAGGGTTATTCTTTCCTTACATACATAAGGAAATATGTGAAGAGATTATCTTGTACTACAAAGATAAGAGGTTTCAATAAAAGAATGCTAGGAGTGCTCTTGGGTCTATAACTGAAGAATTTCCTGATCTAACAGCTGAAGAAGCAGTTATGCAACAAAAAGAGTTAATGGATCAAATTGAAGCTGAAGCTAACACTTCTAAAGGAAGAGGAAAAAGAGGTGGAAGATGTACAAGAGCTAGAGGAAGATGAAGGATTTCTAAACCAAGTCAAGTGTCTGCATTTAATTCTGCATTTCTGAATGTTATATCCAGAGAAGGTTATGTTCCTATACAAGGACATGAAGGAGTTGAAGAAGTTCAGAAGCCAGAAGAGTTGATTATTCAAAGGAAGAAAAGATCAGCCACTGACATTGATCAAGCTGATACAGCAAATCAGAATATAACTCCTGAAGCAGACACAAATCCTGAGGTAAAAGCAGATCCTGATGCTGTGAACCTAATAACTGATTTTGAATCTGGTGAAAAAGTGATCGAAGATTTAAATGAGCCAGCTCTTACTACAGTAGTCACTCATCATATTTCAGAGGTTGATGAAAAAGAAAAAGTTGATAGAAGGAAAGCTGATCAAGCATGCAAAGATTATGTGCAGAGAGTTTTAAAATCAAAGAGAGAGCTATGGAATAAAGCAAAAGGGAAGATTCATGATTTGTCTACAAGTTATGCTCCTCTCAGTAAGAAGGATAAAAGAAGGAAAAACATTTATACATTCGATTATCCTAAAGGGTTCAAGCATGTTGAATTTATGTCAGCAGGGTTAAGGGATTCTATTTCAGAACAGGAAGATGTTGATAAGTCCATCAAGAAACCTTCTTGGGTGGAATATAATGAAAAACTGAAACTTGTCAAATCTCGAACAAGAGGAGGCATTGGTCATTCTGATATGGAGATTCTAAGATCTGATCTGCTGGATACAAATACTCTGACTGAGAATCTTGGTGAAAGAGTTTCTCATTCACATCTTGAGAAAGTTGAAGCTGTGAAGATTATTTATAGAAAGATAAATGATAATGATGTCAGAGAAGAGATTCTGTACTTCTTGAGGGATGGTAAATAAAAGAGCTTTACATTGCAGCAACTCATAATGAAGACAGTGACAGAATTGAAATACATTCACTACCTTCTTAGAGTTGAGAACAGTGTCACCAAAAATTGGTCTTTTATGATACTTGAAGTCATCAGAAGAAGAGTCATGATAAAAGATGATAAATACATTGGTGATTATGTTCCTATGTCCAAAACTTATACTGGTCAAGAAATGAAGATGAAAAAGGGAGTTGCAGTTCTAGAAGTTTTCTCAACAGTCCTCAGTTATCTTTCAGTCCTGATAATGAAGATGTCAGTTTAAGCTTCATGTTGATTGGTGATCTTGAGATAAACACAACTCAATTTCTAAATTAAGATCATCCATCTATTAGCTTGGAGAAGACACTGAAGAGAAGAGAGAGTTGAAGAAAAAGCTTGTTAAAGTCCTACAAGACAAGGAGGAAAATAGATTGAAAAACTTTCTGGGAACAACTGTCAGTTATCTGAAGATACTGAAGTAAGCTTTACTCCTTGTACATTTTGAAGTTGGTTTTGGCATCATTGAGAATGGAATTTTTTCTTCATTACATTAAGCAAAAAATTTGGGGAGATTGTTACGTACTGATTCTCAATAATTAGAAGAAGCTCAAGATCTGGCTGTTCGGGTGTCATCAGTATTTGATGTGTCGTCAGGATTTGACACATCGTCAGCATTTGGATGTCATCAGTATCTGGAGACAGTCAACTTAGAGGATTTGTTCTGTTCCTTGTATTGTGGAATACATATCTCTTACGTCTGAGTAATAGGACTTTATCAATTCAGTTGAAGATATGTATCAGTTTCAGTTAGCTTTTGATAATGCATATCCTAGATTGTTTAGTTGTTGTTGTGTATTATATAAACACAGTTTAGGTCATCACATAGTGAATCGAACTTGAGCATCATACGACCTAGTAGCTCTCAAGAACATCAGTATTTCTTGAGAGAGTTTTGTAACAGTTTTTATCATAAATATAAAAAGCTGTTATATTTTATTACTTTTTCGAAACATTTATACAATTGTATCTAACCCCCTTAAATCATTGTATCCTTACTGGACAACACCAACCATAGTTGTTTCCCTTTTTACTCTTCCTTTTACTCAATTACCCAATTGCCCTTTGAGTCCAACACTTCTATTTAACTTTGACCTATATTGCTATTTGACCCTTCTTTCCTCGCAGTTGCCTTTTTCTTCCTCGAATACACTATAGACTATTTTACTTTCACTGGGTGCATCACATTGCCACGCCCCGGAAGAGTCACCTTATCTTCAAGGTGAAACTTTGGGAATTATACCACAGCAGTGTCAACATCTTCCTATGTTGCTTCATAACTAGGTAACCCCTTCCACTTTATAAGAACTTCGATTTTATTGAATGAGTCTTGCTGAGTTTGTCTAACCCCCCAGCACTTCTTCTGGTTCGACTACTAGCTCCGTTTCTGCTCTTTTCAGTTGTGAAACATGAAAAACTGGGTGGATTTTGCTACTATCCGATAACTCGAGCTGGTATGCCACATCTCCGATCTTCTTACTGACTTTAAAAGGCCCATAAAATCGAGCTTCTAGCTTCTCAAATGGTTGTATTGCCAGGGATTATTGTCGATTGGGATGTAACTTGAGGTAAACCCAGTCCCTCGTCATAAATGAGTCATCACGCTTGTGGGCATCAACTGATTGTTTCATTCTCTCCGGGGATCTGTGCAAGTGAAATTATAAATCATCTAGGATGTTATCTCTTTCCAGTAGCAGTTCCTCAACACTGTTTACTATAGCTTGTCCTTTATCAATTCGTAGTATAGATGGAGCCTTCCTGTCATACAGTGCCTTAAAGGGGCTAATCTGAGTAGAGAGGTGAGGGGTTGTGTTATACGAATACTCAGCCCAGTGTAACCATTTTTCTCATGATTTAGGTTTCCCCCAATAAAGCAACGCAGTTAGGTTTCAAGACTTTTGTTTACATTTTCCGTATGTCCATCCGTTTGAGGATGGTAGGCGGTGCTACGCTTTAATTTTGATTCATGCAACTTAAAGAGCTCCCTCCAAAATGTGCTACAAAAACTCTTATCCCGATCTGATACAATTGATCCCGGAAACCCATGCAACCTTACACTTTCCTTTACGAAGACTGCTGCTACAGAGAAGGCATCAAACGGATGTTAGAGGCCCAAAAAATGCACATATTTTGTAAACATGTCCACGAAAACTAGAATTGCATTATATCTGTATGACATTGGAAGACCCTCGATAAAATCCATTGTAATGTCCTCCCATACCATAGTGGGAACAGCCAGTGGGTGCAAAAATCCTGCCGAAGACGGTTGGGAAGACTTTTGCTGTTGGCAAGTGGAACACTGCCTCACATACTCGGTGAAATCCCTTCTCATTCCTTTTCAGTACCATTCACTTTACAATCTCAAGTAAATTTTAACTTCCCATTCATGACCTCCCACAAGGGAATCATGGTGAGCCTTAAGTAATTTGGGTATGATAGTTGAAGATTTGGGCATCACCATTTGACCTCGGTAGCAAAGTTTCCCTTCGACCATTTGAAACTTACTAACCTCTCCATTATCACTCCTTAAACCTTGCATTATGAGCTGAAGGTCCTTATCCCCTGCAATTTCCTGGTCTAATATTTCCCAAGGTACCCCATGTGTAGTTACCATTACATTCAGTACCAATTCACCCGTTATTTTCCTAGACAGGGCATCTGCGATAGTTGGCAGCTTTGGGTTTAAATTGTATCTCAAAATCACACCCAAGTAATTTAGTGACCCATTTTTGATATTCATGATTTATCTCACATTGTTGTGTTTGAAATCTAAGGCTTTGTTGATCATTTTTGATGATAAAATGCCTAACCAATAGATAGTAATTCCACTTCTGGACCGCCAACACAATAGCTATCAATTGTTTCTCATACACAGAATTTTGTTGTCCCTGTGCTCCCAACAATTTACTAAAAAACGTAAGGGGTCTGCCTAATTGCATAAGAACAGTTCCTACCCCGTACCCCAAAGTATCAGTTTCTACCATAAAGGGTTGTTTAAAATCTGGTAATTGTAGCACGGGTGATGTAGTTAATGCCTTCTTGAGTCGATTGAAAGACTGAGTTGCAACGTGACTCCGCTCAAAATTGTTCTTTTTGAGTTGTTCCGTGAGTGGTTGAGCTAGTTGAGCATATGGATACACAAACTTCCTATAATACCTCATCATTCCTAGAAACCCTCTCAACTCCCTCAAGTTAGTGGGTTGAGGCCACTTCAACACCACAACCTCCTTCTCGGGATATGACATGCCCAAGGTACCCAATTGACTTCTTCCCAAACTCGTATTTTTTCAATTGTCTACTAACCCATGTTCTTTCAGTTTTTCCAATACCCCTTGGAGGTGCTTTATATGATCTTCCTAATTTTTACTATAGATCAATACATCTTAAAAAAAAAGCCAACACAAATTTTCTAAAAACCGGTCGAAATACATCGTTCATGAGGGATTGGAACGTGGATGGTGCGTTTGTTAATCGGAACGGCATCACAAGGAACTCATAGTGCCCGTCGTGGGTTCTAAACGTTGTTTTGTGATTATCTTCCTCCCATACCCCAAATTTGGTGGTAACCCGCTCTCAAATCCAACTTAGAAAAAATGGAGGCTCCACTCAATTCGTCCAAAAGCTCTTCTATTTTTGGGATGGGTACTTATACGGAATTGTTTCCTTATTGAGGGCCCAGTAGTCCACACAAAACCTCCATGAACTATCTTTTTTTTAACAAGCAACACCGGATTCGAGAAAGGATTGGTAGATGGTTTTATGATTCCCGCAGCTAGCATATCCTTAATAAGTCTCTCAATTTCGTCCTTTTTGGCATTGAGGGTACCTATAAGGTCTAACCCTAATTGGTCCACTTCCTTCCTTAAGACGGATGAAATGTTCGTGAGATCTCTTTGGTGGTAGTTTTGAGGTTCTTTAAATACCTCGAAAACTTTGAGCACACTATCTGCCAAGAAATGGGGAATCCTTGTTTCTTTTTCACCAGTTTGGTCTCCCTTGGCTTCAAACTACATCATTTCCGCCAATTTTATCTACCTACACTCCACCATGTATCCTCTGTTATTTTTATTTAAAGTCTTTACCATGGCCTTTAATGAAATCCTTGCTCCGATCAGGGAGGGATCACCAGTTAGTGTCACTGGGTTCCCTTGTATTTTATACATCATTTCTTGCTTCTTCCAATCTATCATGACAATTCCCAAAGTTTCTAGCCACTGTACCCCCAAAATCACGTCAAAACCTCCTAGCCCCAAGGGTAAAAATCTGAAATCACTTCCACTCCGCCTTCCAATTATAATTTTAACCCACGACATATGCCATTTCCTCGAAATGAATCTCCATTTCCCATACAAACTCCAAAGCCTCCAGACTGCTATATTGGTATTCCCAATTCTTGCACCAAGTCCAGGGCCACGAAATTATACGTAGCCCCATGATTCGATCAACACCATCACTTCGTAATCGCCTATTACTCCTTTTAGCATCATTGTTTTGGGGTTTGATAATCCTATAACTGAATTAAGAGAAACTTCAGTTAATACTTCTTCCTTAGGCGAGGGCAAACTATCACCATCCTCCCTTTCTATAAATTTCTCTTCCTCTTTAATCAATAGCACACTCAATTCCTTTTTTTGCATCTATATTCCACTACACACTTGGCGTCACAACTATAACATAACCCCTTGGCTCTTTTATCTTGAAGCTTTCTCTGTTAATCTTCTTATTTCTTCTTGTATAATCCCCATTAGGGCCGATGGGCTTGGAGATTAGATAGACCCTTGCGATTCAGCGGACCTCAAACTTCATAATCGTTACACTTGAGGACTAGTAGGTATCCCATAAGAAGAATACGAAATAGATGACGTTCCTTTGGAAAATACCCCAAAAGATCCGGTACGAATTGAACCAAACCCAGATTTTCTTGCCCCTGTAACACAATTTTGTTCCTTTGCTTTAATCGCAACCTCCATTGCCTGCTCCTAACTTAAAGGATTAAGTAACCTCACCACCATTTTAACCTCTTATTTGAGCCCATTAATATACTGTCCATTAGTATATATTCCTATTGTACTCACTCATAGTGGATGTCTGCGCAGTTGAGAGCCATTGCTCATACAAAGACCCCTCACTAACTGGTCGAAACTATCTCAATATAAACTTTTTCAAATCTGACCACCGATGAATTGGGTGTCTCATGTTCTCCCACTAGTACCAATACAACGTCTCACCCTCTAACGCAGCAACAATCACTTCTATCATCTCGTCTTCCCACATCTTATAAAACTGAAAATATCATTCCACTCTAAATATCCAACCATCAGAGTCGTTATCATCGAAAACAGGCATCTCCAATTTCCGATATCTCCAATTTCACGGTACTCCACCAGAACCTCCTCTCCCAAACCCATTACCTTCATTCCTACCTCCACCTCTACCATAACATTCCCAAGGTTTATCATGTAATCCTAATCCACTACCATCATAAATTCTAAGGAGTAGGAAATCCTTGAACGTGAGAAGTCAAACCTGCCATTTCCAGTCCTGGTTGATTGACACTTCCATCCAGAATTTCAATCACCGGTATTTGCATTGTTTAAAGCTCCGTCAGAGTGTTGCGTACTTCAGATTAAAATTTGATCTATTCATTCTTTATAGAATTAATTAGTGCCTCCTGGTACTCCCGACTGCGGGAGATTCATCCTTCCAAATGACTCGCCATAACCTCAATCTCTACCCCCAATTTTTTGTAGCATGTGTTTCCCCATCTAGCAATACCTCTGTTAGTGAGTGTCTCAGAGCCTCCAACGCCTTTTCCACCGCTTTTGAGATCATCATCGTGGAATTCGTGTCTAGATATATTAACTTTCCTTCTAACTCCCCCACTCTCTAATTCATCATTGGTTGTCATATTGGATTATTGCTCTGATACCACTTTATAATGAATTAGCCAGGAATGTGATAATTCAACACGAGTTTCTGATAATAGATAGAGTTTTGATAATTAAAGCTACGAAATATATGGGACAATTCGAGGCGCCCAGTCGCCTCCTTTTCTTTTACAAGAATACACAAATAATCGATAAGATCTCCAACCCTAGTTGTTTCCCTTTTTACTCTTCCCTTTACTCAATTACCCAATTGCCTTTTGACCCCAACTTCTTATTTAACTTTGATCCATGTGACTTTTTGACCCTTTTGTCCTCGCAGTTGCCTTTTTCTTCCTCGAATACACTATAATCTGTTTTACTTTCTCTAGGTACATCACACATGAATGGCATGGAAGGACTGACTAGAGTAGTAGTGAATTTCTGGGGCAAATTGTCTTTCAATTCAAAACAAATTAAAAGCACATGCTACAAATATGAAAAATGTCGTAATATCTAATAAACTCGAGATCCTCTAGCCCCTATTATTGTTATGAGCACTTTGTTTGCATGATTAATTATGTACTGGAAGTGGATATCGCTCTGCAAATATGAGTTAGACAACATTAACAGTAAGAAGATTTCCTGTTCTTTTTTCATTCCCCTTTTGCTGATTGAATATGAATACTTTTACCAGCGTTAATATGAAATCAACCAAGATGACAAAGGAGCTCATCTAAAAAGAATTTTGATAATTCTTTTTAGATTATTTATAATTTATTCCACTGACTTGTTAAATATCAGCAACTGAAAGTACTGGCTGGCCAACCACTGCTATATGTGGTGATGGGTCTTTGGCAAGTGTACAAATTGTAGACGCCTAGACGCGTATTGTGAAATGAATGCAAGACATTATTCAAGTGTTTTGACCTCATATGCTTCCTAACGCCATTTGAATTACTCATGCATTCTGACTGAATCTAAAGTGGATAATAATCATCTGATCAGGATTCATCACCAACTCTCATAACATGGCCAATATGTAATGACAAAATAAGAATGAATGCCAATGAACATAAAGCAAGAATTGAGAAATAGTGAAACAAGGAGATAACACAACTTTTTACACATCAACCTTTCATTTCATCTTAATCTATATTGGAGTCTGCACACCCATTATATGCTCATCATATGAGACATAATCTACTAACAACCTTAAAGAGTAAATACCAGATATACCCTCAGGTAGTACAAAATAAAAGAGACATGACAGAGTGCATAATGAAAAATACAAAGAGAGATAATAATGCCAGCTGGAATAAGCGAGACCACCATTCTTGTTGTGTGCTTTATCATTCCACCTCAAGCTGAGCTGATGGTGAGGCAAAAGCTCCAAGCTTGTGCATAAGGTAATAGTGCTGCTTTACTGGTAACTATTTAATGAGAATATTTACAATGTGAGAATGGAAAGGGACATACTGAGTGACAACAGACCCTGAGGCCACCTTATCTCTCAAAAAATGACAGTCAAATTCTATGTGTTTAGTTCTTTCATGAAGAACAGGGTTGGTAGAAATAATAATGGCTGCTTTGTTGTCACACTTGAGAAAAGTAGGTGGCAAATTAGCAATTCCCATGTCCTTAAGGAGAGCTGCAATCCATGTAATCTCACAGGTAGTAAGGGCCATAGCCCTATATTCTGCTTCAGCACTTGACCTGGAAACTACAGTTTGGTTTTTAGATTTCCAGCAGATAGGAGAATTACCAAGAAGGAGACAAAAACTTGTTGTAGATCTCCTTGTGACCGGGTAACTAGCCCAGTCACTATCACGGTAAGCATGAACTTGAATTGCAGAGCTAGAAATGAGCAGTATTCCTTATCCTAGATTGCCTGCAAGATATATTAATACCCTTGTAGCAGCCTGCATATGTGCAGTAGTAGGGTGTTGCATATATTGACTAAGTACATGAACAGAGAAAGTAATATCAGGCCTTGTCATTGTTAGATAAATAAGCTTTCCCTGTAATCTTCGATATGAATGTGGATCATTTAGAGGCTCTCCTAATGTAGGTGTCAGTTTCTCGTGAGTATCCATTCAGCAAGCAGATCAAGAGTGTACTTTTAATGAGAAACAAAGAACCCTGGTGCAGATCTATTCACTTCCTGACCTAAGAAGTAACTGACGTTTCCCAAGTCCTTCATATGAAATACACCAGACAGAAAAGACTTCAGGTCATCTATATCTTTGCTTGAGTTTCCAACTATCAGCAAATCATCAACATATACCAAGATCAGTGTAATAGAAGCTGATGTTATAAAGGTAAACAGACTGTAGACTATTTTTGATTGATTGTATCCAAGATCCCACAATTTCTGAGACAGCTTTATAAACCAGTTTCTTGGGGCTTGTGTAAGCCCATACAGAGATTTAAGCAGCTTATAGACTAAAGGAGAAGAGAAATGTGCATGATCAGTTTCTTGTGACCATATTAGTCTGGAGCCAAGACATGCATAACCTGATGGCATCTTCATATAGACTAATTCATGAAGATCACCATGCAAGAATACATTGGTGACTTCCATTTGGATGACAAGCCAGTCATGAATAGCAGCAACATCCAATAGTGTTCTCACATTTGTGAGTTTAGCTACAGGAGCAAAAGTGTCCACGTAATCAATACCATACACTTGTCTATACCCTAATATAACCAATCTTGCCTTGTATCTTTCCACTGTACCGTTAGGATTAAATTTGGTTTTGAAAACCCACTTACAACCAATTGCTTTCTTGGTTTTCGGCAGAGTAGTGATTTCTCAAGTCTGATTTTCTTCCAATGCTGCCAGCTCTTTATTCATAACATCAATCTAGTGTTTATGTTGCACTTCCTGTTTAAAGGTAACATGATCTTGAGACTTAGTCAAAGAAGCTAGAAGAGATGTCAAGTGAGGCTCAACAGACTAGTTTGTTAATTGAACTGTATTAGCATTTGATTGAAAAGTATGGACATAACTGTCCAGCCAGACGGGTGGTTTTACAATTCTATCAGATCTCCTTGGAGGAAAAACAGGAGTGACCTGTGTACTCACACTATCAGAAGAAGACTCAGCCACAGAGGATGTAGAGGTTTGAGGTGATTGGGGGGCATTTAGGGAAGGCTGTAAAATCTCATCAACTATAAAATCACAGGGATTACACGACATGGGTAAAGGTGTGGGTTGAGCATAAGGCTTTGAGGTAGCAATGTTTAATGGAAAAATATTTTCATGGAATATGGTGTCTCTCGAGATAAAAGTTTTCATAGTACTCAAATCCAACAATTTGTATCCCTTTGTACTAGGAGGATAGCCTAACATGACATATGGAACTCCCCTACCTGTGAATTTATCTACAGGTCTGTTGGGATTAGCAGCTAGAACTAAGAAACTAAAGGCTTTTAAATGATCATAGTCAGCAGGTTTCTTATACAGTATTTCATAAGGCGTTTTATTGTTTAGCACTGGAGCAGGGAGCTTATTTATCCAGTGCCCGACAGTCATTACAAAATTACCCCAATATGACAATGAAAGACCAGACTGAAATTTCAAGGATCTAGCTATTTCTAAAATATGTATGTGCTTTATCTTAACACGAGCAATTTGTTGTGGTCTATTGACACATGATTTCTGATGAACTATACCCTTAGTAGAATAAAACAATACACAGCTAGGATCTAAGAACTCAGGAGCATTGTCAGTTCTTATACACTCAATTTTAGCATGAAAATGAGTATTTGCATAATTATAAAAAGTTTTAAAGCACTATAAATAATCAGATTTATGCTCCATCAAGTATACCAAGTTGCTCTAGAATGATCATCTACTATTGTTAGAAAATACTTGAATTTACCTCTAGTGGGCACTTTATAAGGACCCCGTGTATCAATGTGTACCAACGCAAACAATTTTTTAGCATGAGAGCTACTTAGAATGTAATGAAACTTGGTAAATTTAGCCATATGGCAAGTCAAACATACCTTATCAGACGTATTAATAAGATGTTTGAGATGTGGGGTATGTTTGAGCTTAGAAGTAGCAACATGACCCAATATAGGATGCCACGCCGAATAATCTGCTATAGCAGCATTGCAAATAGCTTGAGAAAGAGCATAATTAGCAATTGCAGTATCTAATTCTGGTTTATCTGGTAAATAGTACGATCCATCACACATTGTTCCCACTGCTTTGACCACTCCTGTTCTAGAGCTAATAATCTTGCAAGTCTGAGGACTAAGCTGAACTTCACACATGTTATCTCTGGCCAATTTTTGTATAGACAAAAGATTATGTTTAAACTGGGGCACCAGTAGAACATTATAAAGAATCAACCCATTTTGCATCTTCACATCACCAATATGAGTGATTTTAGACACAACACCTGTTGGCAAAGTGATGGTTAATTTATTACTCGATGGTTTCAGATTAAGTAGCTGGTCTAAAGAGCCAGTTATATGGTCACTAGCACCTGAATCCACTATCCACACACTGACAGTTGAGGTCAAATTACAGGTGACCATTCCTGAAAAAGCACCTTCCAACTCCCCATCAGTATCAAAACCTTTATGTGGCTGAAATTCTGATTTGGTATAAGATTCAACAACTGCTGTATCTGATGGGAGCTAAATACTATCTCATCTTCCCTTTACAGGTCACTGGTTCCTCCACTTACTTGATTTGCCATTCTTGGAATAGTAGGCATGTTGATTAGTCTTTTGTAAGATGCAGAAGAAGCCCTCTTGGAGCAGCTGTTTTCTTATGCTTCAAATGCCAAGGAGGATACCCAATCACAATCCAAAATCTCTCACTCATGTGACTTTTCCCACCGCAAGCACTACACACTACTACCTTAGAGTCCACAACTTTTTTAGAGAACATGGCAAAAAACTCAACATCTGAAGGCTGCAAAACACTTATTTGAGATTCTTCTTGTAAAATTACAGAACATGCATTATCAATTGTTGGTAGAGGCTGCTGCATCAACAACTGGCTTCTTAAAGGGCTATAAACATCATCTAAACCATTAAGAAACATAAAAAGTTTTTACTCTTCTTTTTATGTAACAATAGCTTGAACCAAAGCTAAAACCTCACCAGTTGGAGTAGTGACAAAAGGAAATATGTTCATGGAATTAATTTCCTCCCACAAACTACTGAACTTAGTAAAATAATCATTCACAGACATCTTATTTTGAGAGAGACTAAAAATATCTTTATTTAGCTTATACTTTCTAGATCCGTTACTCAACTGAAATCTTTTATCTAGTTGAGTTCATATTTCATGAGTAGTAGTAATAAATAAAATAGATTGTTTAATGTTATCGAAAACATTAGCATGAAGCCAAGAAATTACCAATTCATTGCAAGTGTCCCACTGCAGAGCTTAGGTTTCATCTGTAGAACTTCTGGTGACTGTCCCAGTTAGGAATCCAAGCTTTCTTTTAAAAGAGAATTGAATTTTGAACAATCTTTTCCAGATTCTATAATCACCAGGCCCTTGGAGTTTTGTTACGCTTACAAACAAAGGACCGTCAGAAGGATGAAGAAAAATGGGGTTTTGCATATCTGAAAAGGTAAATCTACCTCCCGCAACCATTACTTTGAAGAAGCAAACAAAAAATACAGAACAAGTAGATCTGGATGTAAAGGAAATGAGGAAGAATAATGATAAGCCGAAACTGTTTCTCTCCTGGAATCTCAAGAAAGAAATGAAAGCATTCAACACTCTGATACCATAATGACAAAATAAGAAAGAATGCCAATGAAAGTAAGAATTGAGAAATAGTGAAACAAGGAGATAACAAAGCTTTTTACACATCAACCTTCCATTTCATCTTAATCTATATTAGAGTCTGCACATCCATTATATGCTCATCATATGAGACATAATCTACTAACAACCTTAAAGAGTAAATACCAGATACACCGTCGGGTAGTACAAAATAAAAGAGTGAGGACATAGTGTATACTAAAAAATACAAAGAGAGATAATAATGTCGGCTGGAAAAAGTGAGGCCACCATTCTTATTGTGTGCTTTATCAATATGCAATACTGACTGGGAGTGATATGGGCGCTTAATCTACCCTTGACAGCATGAGAGGGCAAGGAGCTCAAACAGACCAAGACAGATTGCAGCAACTGGTTTCAGGTGTATTTTAGGCAAATGTGAATCGTACCAAAGTTGTTGCATGATAATGTTACAAAACTGAAATGCACGATGTGAGGTTTTTCTGATTAGGTATCAAATTGTTAACACTACTGATATATCTCCTGCTGAGGTGGCAGTCAATTCTAATCAACAAGAGTGACATGCTGGCAATTTGAAATGACAGGCTGTTAGTCTAGTTAACATTTCTGTTGTATCTTATATACTATGTGAGCTCATTCAGTTAGGGGATGAGTCATTTTATTGTTACTTCATCTCTCTCAACATCTCAGTATATGAGAGATCTCTCTGTTCTTTAATCTCTCTAGGTTTATACCTAAATGTAAAAAGTTTCTCTTGTTCTTTAGTATAATCATTAGTGTAAATAATCATTGGCATCTTTGTTTGTTGATTCTTTGTGTTGAATTCCACATTGTGACATGGTATCAGAGCAGTGTCGATCTTCATCACAATCTACGTATTGATCCACACTAATTTTTATTCGATTTACGTGTTTATCATCTTCATCTCTCAATTGCTTCAATTGCTCCGATCTACTGCGTGTTTGTACGTGATTTCAATGATTAATGCCTAGACAGTCATATTCCGCTGCAGTCTCTTCTTCATCCTATAGATCTATGGCAAATCAAACTACAAACACATCATCTGCAAGTGAAACTACAATAATTGATGCATTTCATCCTTATTTTCTGTAAAGTTCTGATAATCCAGGTGTTGCACTGGTTACTCGGACTCTAACTGCTCAAAACTATCAATAGTTGAGTCGATCTATCAAATTAGCACTATCTATTAAGAACAAAGTCAGTATGATTGGTGGTACACTCTCTCAATCACTCACTACCTCACCTCTTTATCCTTTCTGGCATAGATGCAATGATATGGTGTTGTCCTGGCTTCTCAATTCTATGTGTAGTGAAATTAGGGATAGTGTTGTTTACTTTGGTACTGCTAGAGAAATCTGGGAGGACTTAACCGTTCGATTCTCTCAAGGAAATGTTCCACGAATATTTCAACTTAAAAAAGAGCTTACTGCTCTTCATCAAGGATCCATGTCAATCACTGCCTATTTCACTAAAATGCGAATACTCACTGATAAATTGAATGCATTGGCTCCTATTCCAAAGTGTGTATGTGCACAGAATACCTGTACATGTGGAGTTAGTGCTAAACTTGCTGCGTATGAACAGATTAACATCATAAGTCAGTTCTTAATGGGATTTAATGAAGTTTATACTGGAATTAGGGGACAAATACTCATGATGCAACCTTTGCCAACTCTAAGTCAGGCGTACTCATTGTTACTGCAAGAGGAAAATCAACGTGCTGCTCCAGTCCACAATGTGTCAGAAAATGTGGCCATGAATGTCAAATTTTCTGGAAATAAGCCAAAGCCAATTCCTTATGCTAAGAAGAATGATTCAACTAAGGTTTGTGAGTATTATCACAACTCTGGGCACAGTCAAGAGAAGTGCTTCTTTCTCCATGGTTATATAGATTGGCATCGCCTTCATGGCAAACCAAAGCCAAAAATGAGAACTGGTGTTACTGGTGCAGTAAAGAAGGTTGCACAAGTGTCAGCTAATGTGCCTGACAGACCTCCTCCTGCTAGCACTCCATCAGAGGTGTTCTCTGAGGCTCAATGTGAGAAACTAACTCGAATGATACAAAATAACATGAAGACCATGAGCAATTGGTCTGCTGGATCACAACTGTCAGGTAATGTTCATTGTGTCTCATCTTCTCACAATGCATATATTGTGCATAGTAATTCTAATATTACTTGGGTTTTGGATTCTAGAGCTACAAATCATATTGTTTCTGATTTACATTTAATGCATAATGCAACAAGTCTGAATTAACTTATGTATTTACCAAATGGTTCAACAGCCTCTATAACTCATATTGGTACTGTGAGATTAACTCCGAATATTGTCTTGAATGAGGTGTTGTGTGTTCCCTCATTCCATTGCAATCTTATCTCCATCTCTAAGTTGACAGCAAATTTTTCAACTTCTGTTATTTTCTACAATAATCATTGTATATTACAGGATCATTCTCATAAGCAGATGGTCGAGATTTGTAAATTGAATGCTGGTTTATATATACATGGTGTGTCTGCTGCTGGTTCAAATGCCCCTCAATGTTCTAGGGTATCTACTCAACCTTCACTAAAAGCTCAAATATGGCATGACAGACCGGGTCATCCACCTGCAACTATTCTAAACAAGTTATTAGTTATTCTAAATGAAATGTCAACCTCTATATTTAGCACTTGTGATGTTTGTCTTGGAGCTAAGCAACAAAGACTACCTTTTGCTCAGTGTTCTAGTACTAGTTTTGCTTTGTTTGAGTTAATTCACTATGATTTGTGGGGTCCCTACAGACAATTTACACATAGAAAATGTAACCAGTTTCTTACCAATGTGGAAGAATTCTCTAAATGCACTTGGGTTTACTTGATTCCTGATAAAACTCATGTCTCTGGTCTACTTCAGAATTTTATTCATCTAATTCATAGACAATTTGGTGCCAATATCAAGACTGTAAGGTCTGATAATGGTATAAAATTTACAAATCATACTCTTCAAGAGTTTTTCAATTCTGATAGCATAGTTCATCAGACATCCTGCTCTCACACACCCCAACAAAATGGGGTGGTGGAGAGGAAACACCGGGATATTCTTTGTATGGCTAGAGTATTGATGTTTCAGGAAAATCTTCCTAAATCCTTATGGGGTGACTGTGTTTTAAATGCAGTGCACCTCATTAATCTTCTACCAGTTCAACAGCTTTAGTTTAAGTCTCCTTATGAACTTCTATATAAGAAGGTTCCAGACTACAGTTAGTTATGCGTGTCTGGCTGCTTGTGTTACATTGCTGATGTGTTCAGTTTTCCATATAAGTTCAATCCAAGAGGTATTAAGTGCATTTTTCTAGGGTACCCTTTTGGAAAAAAGGGCTACAGGGTAATGGACTTGCACACTAGGAAGTGTTATCTTTCTAGAGACGTTGTGTTCATTGAGAATCTATTTCCATTTCATACCCTTCTTCACACTACTGATTCATCTTCTTTGTTTCCTGCTACTGATTTATTAAATGAATCCCTAACAGATACTCCTTCAACAACAGTGTCTGTTAATCATTCTTCCATAGTTAAGATACCATCTTCTGTGATTGAGCCCTCCAGTTCCCGTTCAGATAATAATCCCTCTGTTACTGATCCCTCTATTGTTGATATACCATCTTCTATTGATCTGTCTCAGTTCAAACAGGTTCGACCTACTCGCACTAAGCATATACCATCCAAATTCAAGGACTTTACTGGTCTACCTAATATTGTTGGGACCTCCACCAGTCATATGTGTGTTCATCCTTTGTCTAATCACTTTTCTTACCATTTATTTAGTTCTCCACATGTTAAGTTCTTAGCCAATATTACTGAAGTCACAACTCCTTATACATGCAAACAGGTAGTTGTTCATAAACCCTGGTCTGAGGCTATGCGTGCTGAGACTAGTGCCTTGGAATCAAATCAAACATGGGAAATTGTCCCTAAACCTTCTGGTAAAAACATAGTTGACTGTAAATGGCTTTTCAAGATTAAGTATACTCCTGATGGCAATATAGACAAATACAAGGCACAACTTGTTGCTAAAGGGTTTACTCAGACAACTGGTGTTGATTATTTTGAGACGTATGCTTCAGTTGCCAAGATGACAACTATTCGGGTTGTTCTAGCTTTAGCAGCAAAATTTAACAGGAATAGTCATCAAATGGATGTTAATAACGCCTTTTTTCATGGAATTTTAGCTGAGGAAATCTACATGAAGCTTCCACCTGGATTTCAATTTCTTTCTTCGGCAAATGTTCAGTTCCCTTCTGGTCAGGAGTTTGTCTGCATGCTCAAGAAATCTATCTACGGCTTGAAACAAGCTCCTCGAGTGTGGACTGTGGAATGATAAACTGGACGCTTCTTTGATTAATTTTGGTTTCACTCAAGTGGCTTGTGATCACAGCTTGTTCACTCTTAAACATAAAGCTGATATAATAGTTGTTATTGTTTATGTCGACGATATCTTAATCACCGGTAACTCCTCAACTTTGATTACTCAGGTTAAAACCTTCTTGTACTCTTAGTTTAAAATCAAAGATTTAGGCCCCATGAAATATTTTCTTGGGCTTGAACTAGCTCAATCATCTTTGGGTCTCTTTCTTAATCAACGAAAGTATGCTCTGGACATTCTTAATGATACAGGCATGTCAGTTGTGAAGCCTTCCCTTGTTCCCATGGAACAAAATCACAAACTGATTGATAATCAATCAGACCCGCTAGCAGATGCTGATGTTACAGTTTACAGACGTCTGGTAGGACGATTACTATATTTGACAATAACTCGTCCAGACCTTTCATATGACGTACATGTTTTGTCTCAATTTATTTCTACTCCTCGTGTGGATCACATTAATGCTGCTTATAAGATGGTCAAGTATATCAAAGGAACAGTTGGTCAAGGTATGTTCTTTCCTAGAGATTCTTCTCTTCAACTCACAGCATTCAGGGACTCAGATTGGGTTGGATGTGCTGAATATCGTCATTCCTTAACTGGATATTGTATCATGCTTGGTGGCTCTCTTGTTTCATGGAAATGTAAGAAACAGACAACAGTATCTCGCTCCTCTGCTGAAGCAGAGTATCGTTCCATGGCTGATACCACTTGTGAAATTATGTGGTTGGTTTCCTTGCTTCAATCTCTCTCCACTCCTACTCTCCTACCTGTTCATCTTCACCGTGACAACAATTCATCTCTCCACGTAGCTTCCAACTCTGTGTTTTATGAGAGGACAAAACACATTGAGATTGATTGTCATCTGGTTCGTGATAAATTGAAGGCCGGTCTTATAGCCCCTTTGCATATTACTACCACTGCTCAACCAGCTGATCTGCTCACTAAAGCTTTTTCTTCATCTCAATTGTTCATCTTACTGTCCAAGTTAGAAGTTACTAACTTGTTTGTATCTCCTAACTTGAGGGGGGATGTTAACACTACTGATACATCTCCTGCTAAGGTGGCAGTCAATTCTAATCAACAAGAGTGACAGGCTGGCAATTTGAAATGACATGCTGTTAGTCTAGTTAACATTTCTGTTGTATCTTATATACTTTGTGAGCTCATTCAGTTAGGGGATGAGTCATTTTATTGTTACTTCATCTCTCTCAACATCTCAATATGTGAGAGATCTCTCTGTTCTTTAATCTCTCTAGATTTAGACCTCAGTGTAAAAAGTTTCTCTTGTTCTTTAGTATAATCATTAGTGTAAATAATCATTGGTATCTTTGTTTGTTGATTCTCTGTGTTGAATTCCACATTGTGACATAAATCATAATCAGAAATCCAAAAATTAATTCTAAAAGTTGAGTTTTTGTGAACACCATAGGACTAATATGGAACACTCTGAAATTATAAGAGAACATTCTACAGCATCGTGTCCGTTATTGCTAATGTAAAAATCCAATTTAGCTCCTTCAAGCAGAATTTTTTTATCTGTTTGTCGACCAGGTATTTTATTAAAGAGTAAATAGTCAAGAGACTCACGTGAAGCAATGAGCGAAAACCGAACCAAATTAATAATATCTCGACCATCAGAAATTTTGGAAAGTGGAATCAAATATGTAAGTTTAAATAATTAAACGGTCTTTCTAATGGGCACATATTAGTCACTAACTCCAATAAAAATATTTTTTTTTTATTGGTGGAATTGATGTGTCAAGGACACATATTAGTCAATAATCAATAATCCTTTAAATAATCAATGATCAGTCAAAGCTTAAATAGTCATATATATTACAAATAATACATCAACTATGATGAGCACAAATCCCTGTAGTAACTCCAAAAACCCAAATCCAATATTTTAAAACTTAAAAGAGAATAGAATGAATATGTGATGTTGTCAGCATACAAAGATAAGAAACGCAGTAAAGCTTTCTCTCATTAACTCGCCCTCCCATATTCTGAAAAAGTGACTGAAAGGTTGTGAGTTTAAATCTTACTCACCCTCGATCGTCATATTCTTGAAAATCTAAAGCAGTGGCAACGCCATGCGGCCGAGATACTTTAATTGAAAGTTGAACTATACTCCCTCCGTCCCATTTGAAAAATATACATTTGATTTGGGTACAGAGTTTAACAAAAAATGGAATGTTGAGAGAAAAAGTAAGAAAAGTGGGTAAAGTAGTGGAGCCAATCAATATTTAATGTATAAAGTTAGTGTAGTGGAAGAAAATAATGAATATGAGTGAGTGTAGTTAATTTTTATATTATAAAATTTTTACTATTTTTGATAAATTTTGAAATGTATAGAATTGAATGAGACACCCAAAAAGGAAAGTGTAGAGAAATGAATGAGACAGAGGGAGTACTATTTTTATTTCTAGAGAAGTGTACGGATGAAATGACACCCTTCTTCAATTCAAAAATATTAGTTTGATCATGAGATTTCAACGTGATTAATAAGATTGTAAATATAATTTTAACATGATTTTAAAAATGTGATTCTTATGATTTTTATTTGGGTTAAAATTTTATGATCCTAATTCCTAATGGTCTTGGGACAATATAATTGTCATGAACACTAAAAAAGGAGAGATAAAATGTCAGGATTATTTTATTCTGTATCCCAAATTAAATTAATAGAATTAAAATAAAACAGCAATAGAATTACGGAAAGCACTGGAGCTTGCAAGTAGCAACACATGCATGAAGCTGAACATAAACAGCAGCAGCACCAGCATGGAGCATGTTGTCGAGCATACAACTGAGCACACTGATTCATAATTATGTATGTTTTATATATTACTCATACGCTGTAACCATCTTTCCTTATTGTATTAACTAACATATTCAATTTACAAATGAGACATGACTTGAAGAGATACATCTATTTAGTCTAATCATGTCTATGAAATTATTTATTATATGGATTATGAGATTGATTTTTTATAGAGTAAATGTCACCGGTAAACGGTCCCTATAGCTTCTTTCACATCTGCACACAACTTTTTTATTAAGAAAAGGTTTGGTCATTTAATTGTTCATGTACGTTGCGGATGTATGTATGTATACAAACAAGAAGTTTATAGTATCTTGTAATAAATTTTAATTGGGTTTGAGATCTATGTAGGGCAGTGCAATATTTGAGCTATTAGATGCTTCATATGCTTAGATACAAACAAATTTGTGTGCTTGCCCCAATAATGTTTCGGTACATGTATATTTTATAAGTATTGTTGACAACTTGGGAGAATAAAATGTACGCAGATCTTATATCTTGGTTCTACCAACTTGGAGTAACTCGGAACAAAAGCAAGGAAAACAATATCCCTGTATGTATACAACAAATGATTAAGTTAAGAATTTCCTCACTTTCTAGTACAGATGTAGTGCAAGCTAGATTACAGTTTGAACTAGCGTAGTAGCATCTTCTAGTCATAGGATACATCCGTACAATTTAACTAATCATCATAACTGGTCATCATTAAAAAGTTGAACCTTGATTCTAAAATAAAATGCATCAGATAATCCTGATCAAGGAAGAAATTTGACAGTGTGCAGAGTACTCTGATTA
Organism: Apium graveolens; assembly: GCF_009905375.1. Lineage (NCBI taxonomy): Eukaryota > Viridiplantae > Streptophyta > Magnoliopsida > Apiales > Apiaceae > Apium > Apium graveolens. The sequence continues at coordinate 153,863,614 of NC_133656.1, forward strand.
GGATAACTTACAATTCACTCAGAGATTAAATGATTAGTAAAAAGTACTGGCACTTAAATTTCTTGAAACAAACATCAATACGTACGATACAATTAATAATACAGTTGAGATGCCAGTTTTAGTACGCAGTTGACTTTAACAATATGCAGTACACTAAAGCTGAAAAGCTACCATGATACTACTACTAGCCAGCGAACTGAAACATAAACACTTATTTATCTCCAACACAAAATTAACAAGATTTTAATTTTTGAAGGGCACAACTTGCGGAGATTATCAGATACCTTAGCAGATTATGATCTGAAACACAAGACTGATTTAGACCTTGGCATAGAAACTTCAAAATCATCATCAAACACTGATCCCATGCTGAGTAACCTCCTTCTACGTCCACGACCAATCTTCGATGGCATGGATGAATTACCGGATGAGTAAGACGACAAAGAGGAAGACGATGAAGGGGAAGGAGAAAACGAGAAAGGAGAGGAAGGTGACATTGTGACCTGAGTTCCTTTCTTGAAATGAATTATCCTGAGTAACAAAAAGTTAAGGAGTTTGGATTTGGAGTGTTTTTTGTTAAGGTTTCCGTGATTCGGAGTAGGAGTGAAGTAGTAAGAAGGAGGGGGGGTGAGAGTAGGAGGAAGAGAATCAGGGTTAGGAAAGAGCTTGTGTCTAGGAGTTCCAGGTTGAGTTTCCCATACAAAAGGGACAGCTACAGAAACACCTGATCTAAAAGAAGGGTTGGCAATGGAGGTTTCTTTAGACACGAGTTTGGTGAAGAACTTGTCATCTTGTTTGATTTCATATAGGGGGTTTTGATGAGAGAAATCTGGCTTGCTTGACATTAACATCTTGATCAAATCTGGTTTTAAAAGAATTTGGTTTAAAACAAAGTAGCAAGTAAAAGTAGTGTGGAATTTTGTGGGAGAGCTCACCAATATATTGGCATTGGAAGGCTAGCTAGTGAGTTAGTTAGGTAGCTTTAACCTAGGGGTACTTGTCATTGCATTCAATTAAGTCTTCTTGATATAATATTCCTCCTTTCTGGGTAAATGACAACATTAGCCCTCGGTTATAGCGGATGTGCATTTTACGGTTTGGTGCCATTTTAAAATTATACATCGCACATTTAATAATGAGATTTCTGTTGAAGTAATTTGCTTTTTGATTTCAAGTCCGTTCACAAAAAATGAAACAAATTAGTAGGAAAAGAAGAAAATCCAAGGTAGGAGATAATTTCCGATTACATATAGAAACAATATTCTTCTTCGGAAGTAAGTAAACACAAAATTTTAAAAAAAAATGATACAGAAAAAATGCAAGAAATTGAGTATAACAACCATTAGTTTGTTAGTGAGGAGGACAGTTAATACACAATACATACCCCAGCCCATTATAAAATATCATAGGGATGAGTTTAATTCATCAACATGAAGTTTGAACTGAACATGGTATCCCTCACCACTACACCAGGAGCATTAAAGACAAAAATTAATTAAATAATTTGGATTATACTAACTATATAGTGTAATATTTAAAATTTGATCCTCTTTCGCTGCTTATTTACCGGCCTGTTTGAAGAAGTTGAAATACTGTGTGTCCCGGTTGAAACGTTTGATAACATAAAATAAGAATGCAGGATTCCTTCCTTACCTCAGTTCAAATAAATAGTATTTTAATTTAGTACACGGCATTATGCATCCTGTTCTGCCTTGTATTCTGGATTTATATATACTATACTTGTTTATCATTCTTCAATCTTCTTCATCCACAGTTCACTCACTCCATACAACGTACAGTACTGACTAACTGATTGCTTCTGCAGTTCATGAATGTCTCTATAGGCTGCATGCCTGCATATATACCATCAGTTTCTATAACATGGAACTTAGGAGAATGCCAAAATGGTACTTTTGTTTTCTTTAAATTCTATCTAAAAAATTATTAGAGCAACTCTTTTTGCCACTTTTACAATACGCGTCGAAAGTCAAAACAACACTTATTTTGAAATAACGCGGATAAAATTTCACTAATTGATCGATTCAATTTTATAAATCAAGCTGGAATAAAGGTCTCATTAATTTATTTTTTTCCTCTAATTTATTTGTTTTTTTGACGAGTAATATATTTGTCTGAGTGTAAAAATAATCGTTACACAATTACTCTAATATCTTTATTATTTATTTATGGAGATTCTGTTACATTTGCTTCTTCATTTCTACGCGTTCATTTTCACGCCCCCTATCTAGATGCAGAAGTGTAAATAAATGTCCAGAAACAACATAAACAAAAAACATGCAGAGAATTAAAGACATGCATGTTGGCTCCACATGGGTGGTTGCATGGTTGGTTACGAACAATTAAACCCTGGGTGACATATTTGTATGGTGTACATACTGTATAGTTATAGTACCACTGTTATGGTTATTAGTTCCATTCTGTAATGGCCCCCCGTTATTAATGTTCTTGATCATAATAAAAAGCTGTGCGTATAAAATGATCTACCACTGTGTGTCTCCATTTAGGACAAGTCGGGGATTTTCATCACTTGATTCGTTGTGTGTGCATTGTTGGTACGCGTTATGGATATTTTCCCCTTGTAAAACACATTTTGAAAACACATTTTGATGGACCAATTAAGGATACACACTCTGTAGTCATCTGTCCCAATTATTTATCATAGATATTTTCGATATCTTCTCAAAGATAAAAATAAATTATCTGCATAGGAAACCTTTTTTTAAAGGTAAATGCTGCGACGGACCATAAGCTGGGCTGGGAAATTTTGATGGCCCCATATAAGATTTATACAACATTGTTATCCAACCCCTGTAAGAGAAAACAGAAGCCATGTCCTTAGAAAATTGAAAATTTAGAGCTTAAATATGGTTGGTTGCGTAATTTTGGAAAATTTTATATATGGATCTAAGTAATTTTGTTAGTGTAATTCATTGAAAAATAAGTATAAAGATTTTTCTTTATACGAAGTACATGTATTTTATATTATGTAAGTCATGATCAAGGGTCTTGAGATTCCGCATCAAGGCCTTGATGCAAACAGAAGCGCTCTAAAGGCCTTAATTGTTAGTATCAAGGCGTTGACATGAACGATCTAAACCTCTTGACCGTCCTTAGTTAAGTTCTTGACCTGAATTGACATATACATATATTTATATTAATATATAAATAAGAGTAAGGATTATTATTATGTAAATTATAGTAAATAGGCTCTACAATATATTATATATATAATAATAATATATATACTCCTTGAAAGAAAAAGAAAAAGAAAGGAGGGAAAGATAAGAATCGTAGTTAGCCTCTCTTTTTTCTCTCCCAAATATACATATGTATACATAGATTTTTCGAGCGAATTGAGGTGTGATTGCTATTGAGCTTTGTCGGCCTGTGACAGGTTGCTGTTTTATCCTGAAAGTGAATTTGTGGCATCCAAACACAGCATAGTTGGGGGGAATATTTCTTCAAAAACAGTCGTGTCGTTTATAAGATTCGGCAATTCAGCTGTTATACAATATTAAAAATATAATATAGATAAGCTTTTTTTCTCGTTATTGTTTAGTATTGTTATTTCTGATTATAAAATTTGTTTGACCTTCGTGATTTGTTTTGTTAATTAGTTTTAATTGTCTGTTCTTGAATTCTAATTTGAAATGAATATAATTGCCTATCTTTGCATGTTATAGAATTTTTCCAACAATTTTGAAGAGATATTTATTATATTCTATTAATCGTATAATTCAAGATGGTGAACGAAACTGAGATTTCTTCTAGTCGTCAACCTTTTGCTGATACTTGTGGTACTGTACCCACCATTGATCGAACCACATATCGTTTTTCACAGCTCTTTGGTCTTTCGGGTATGCCTGACAAGTTTAGTGGGGGTTCTGGTTTTTCCCGGTGGCAAAAAAAAAAAGAAACTGTGGTTAACGATTAAGGGTCTATGGTCGGTGGTGCAATATAACCCAACTGTTATTGATCAAGTTAAAGTTTAGACTTTAACGTCTTATGCTATATGGACAGAAAAAGATGGAGTGGCACGGGCTGCTATTCTTGCAGCCTTAGCGAACACTCTAGTTGATGTTTATTCATCAGATGTCTATAATGCTAAGTTGTTGTGGGAAAAGCTTGACCAAACACATAATACTGACTCAAAAGGCCTGGAAAAAGTATTTTGTGTCTAAGTTCCTTAACTGCAAGCTTGTGGACTTTAAGTCCCTGACTGAGCAGATGCACGAATTTGAGATTATTGTCCATGCTTTAAATGAGTCAAATATGGATCTTCCTGAAAAGTTTCAGGTGATGACAGCGATTGAAAAACTTCCTAAGTCTTGAGAAGAGTATGCTCTTTCCCTGAAAAGACAAAACCAACATTTTCATTTCGATTAATGATTGCACTCAAATTTTATGCACACATATAATACAAATAGAGAGAGAGAGATGATCTCTTTGACGAATTTTTCATTGCGGAATAATGTCTCCAAACACCTCTCCATTATGTAAGAAACTATAAGAGACAGTTCTAACACATGCCATAACTCGAGCAATGCATAAAGATTGTAAATCAAATTTTAACAACATATTCTCAATGAAGCTCCATTCAAGTCAAACACAAGCTTTCGAGATATCAATTTTTAGCCACGCAACTCTATACTTTCCTTAGGTTTTCCTTCAAATATAATGATTTACTTCATATGCAATTATTGCATTATCCATATGAAGTCATTAGTCAACAAAGGCACTTTATTTATCTAAGATGATCGAATTCAAACATGGTTTCAACTGATTAGTAATGATTTTAGATAGAATTCACATAAGAACATTACACAAGGAGATAGGTCTCAACCCTGTCATGTGTTGTGACTGCTTGACTTTCGGAATCAGGCAAACTAAAGTACTATTTACACCTATTGCATTATATCATAGATTGGTTATAGCAACGCTCACTTTAGAATTTGTTCATAAATTGTTGCTAAATGTTAATTAATTTTGACAAATGTATAGTTGTTGCAATGTTTTTAAAAATTGTTACAAAAGAGTGTATTTTTGATAATTTTTTAAGCAGTTTGTAACGAATTTGTAAAAACGTAACAATAAAATTCAAAATTTTGAGCCCAAATTTTCCCGAGCTTGCAAAATACCGGGCTTCCCAAAACACGCGCCTCGGCCTTATTCCACTTTTACTAAAATAATTCCATTACACATTATTTTTCTAATTACTTTATACTCACATATCTACATTCACAGACTCACGTCTATACTGACAGATCGAGATGAAAACGGTGACTCAAAGGCAAAGAAGGCTTGAATATCTCTAGGAGATTTAGAGGCTACAATCGAGATGAAGGCTTGAAGGCTGAAGCTAGATAAATAATCAAGCTCAAGGAACACTCAAATTCGAACATTCAAACTCGAAGAACACTCAAGATTGGACAATATTCAAGCTCGAAGGTAAGAAACCAACTTTCAATCGATTTTCTTCCCCCAATCGATTTTATTAGTTAGTAAATTGAAAGTATTTTTAAATTATTGGTTGTTTATTGATTAGGGGTTTTTAATTGAGTTTTTAGGCACATTTTAAATTTACGGCTTCAATTGTGATTTAATCGAAGTTTTTAAATTGGGAATTTTAAAATTAAGGTTTCAATTGTGACGTTGTTGAAGCTTTTAAATTGGGAACCTGTTGGTTTTTGCTCTTTAGGTATGCATCTTCCAACTCTTTCGAAGTTTATGATATGTGTAAATAAAGTGATGTGCAAAATCAATTTAAATTTAAGATTTTTTTCCAGAAAGGGCAATTATATGCCCGATTGCAACAAGAATCATTATTATTGGAGATTCTGCTATGGTGATTAGTCTTTGGGCTGCACATTGCATATGGACTTACTACTGTGTTATAAAGTATGTATCTCTTCCAATGATATCTTCAAATTTATTGATCAGTTTCCGAATTTAAGAAATAAGAATAAACAGGTGTTTGTAAGTGCTAATTTATGTACGTATGTAGCTGTTATATTTTTTAAAATTCTGAACGAAGAGGATTGGATGGGTTCTTAAGATTCTCTTAGTGCTCTGTGTACCGATGCCTTTAGTCCAATGACCAACCATTGTGGTTGTAGCAAGCATCCTTGCTTATGGGTTCTCTGCACCCTTAATTGCAACTTTTGAGTTCATAGGATGTGAAATTAAAGAGAAAATGAGCTTTCCTTTTACTACATTAATGTAAACGTTCTCAAATTATTAGCATAGATACCTTGTAGACAGTTTCCTGGAAACACAAAGTAAAATAATTGAACTCGGGTAATTTACGGTCAAACCTTTATGTTCATCTAAAATACATGTACCACAGTTTGCACTATTATAATACACAATTTGATTTTTTTTCCCAAAGTCTTGCAGTCTCGTTTTACATTATATAATTATGGCAAGCTGCAAGGTCTCCATTAGAATTAATATAAAATTTATTATTTTAATTGGATATCTAGTCTTCATCATGATCAATAAGAGTTGGTGTATAAACTAGTTTGTGAATCCAATACATAATTTAGTAAACAATTTTATTGTTCGTCTGAATAAGGTGATAATATCTTCTTCATACTGATAATTTTTGAAGAGATTAGTTTATCAAGTACTAATCATCCTCACATGAATTTGATTACTTGAGCTTTAGCCCTTAGTAAGACAAAGTAAATATGTTTGTAATAATGTCTCGTGCTAATTTATTTTTGCTAATCCTTACTATCAGGATGGTGTCATTCCCACAATAGAAGGAAGTTGCACGGTCGTATAGGATCTCACAGATTTTTGCTTTCACTCCTACTTTTCTTTTATGAATGAACTGATCGAGGAAATACCTGCCAATGAGAATCCTGTTAAAGTAAAGTGAGTGATTTATATTTCAATTTACTTTAGTAATCTTGTAATTCTATTTACTTTACTCAATTGTGGACTAAACAAATCATGTCGCACTCAGTATAACCTTTTATGTTTGTTGGTTGAATCTAATGGAGGGCTTTGAATTGCACGATATCTTTGCCGTTGGACTCACATTTCTCTTGTTTCCCAGCAAAATTTCTTTACATATATGATTTTTTAAATAATTAAACTGCAGGCTAACTAGTTTTCAAATTTTCAGTTGTAGAGGATGGTTTTTAAAGATGTTTTTCCCACAAAGTTACATGAAAAACCTTTTGGCTCAGTACTGCCTTATATGGTATTGCTTTTTCGATAGCCATTTTATTGATTTGATATATATGAGCACCTTTCGGACAGTGATATTAACATATTTCAAACAGTTATGGACCTTGTGGTTAGAATTTGGAAATCAGGAAATCAGCGCACTTGGGTAGTTGAATCATCGTACTTGGTCCCGCTTATAGTGGACAGGAAAGCGGTGTACTCAATAATGGTGGCCTTTCGAAGGTGTCTATGTCAACTGTCAAAAATAGTAAATGAGTCCTTGACACATAATTCTCACAAGCATGTAGAAGTGCAGAACCTCATACCTATACAAGCGACGATAGATATCTCAATCAATCATTTGAAATATGAATCTAATTTGAGATCTCCTGAGGCTGCTAAACCAGTTGGACGCTCTCCAGTGCAATCTCCCGTGTCAGCTTCTTCTGGGAAGCCTGTCGTAGAATCCCTTCAATCCAAAATTCCAGTGAGCAAGGTATCCGGTTATGTTTCTCATCGGAATTCTCAAGCTGTGTCTAATAAGAACATGATTGTAACTCCTACTTGCATTGATCATTCTTCAATTTAAGAAATGTGTGAAAGAAATAAATCCATTGCTTTTGTGGAGAGAAAAAAAAAGATACTCCAAAATCAAGCTCAAGGATGAATGACCCAATTCTTTCAACAGATAAAACTTTGGATATCAGTTCCATAAATGGTGAAAGGTAATGCTGGAACCGGTGTCTATTTATAATGTGTCAATGTATGTGATAGTCTTATTTATCTTTTATGTGATAAAATAGGATGGACAAAGACAAAGAAGCTGCCCGAGAAGATAAAACGTTTGTACTACTCTTAGATCCGAAGATCGAGGATTCCTCTTCATCTATGAAGTATCTTATTGCAGTTGCTCAGGCAAAAAGAAAAAAAGCTTACTCTCAAAGCTTTTTTCATGGAAATTCTTATGCTGATGTATCTGAAGGGAGTCCCAGTGTTGTATCTACTATTCCACCAAACTCCAACATCCAAGCTGATACTCAAGTATTTAATGCTCAGTCATCTTTATCTTCTCACATTCCTCAGCCATCAGCAGATAATCATCCCGGGGTTGAAGAATTTGAGGATCAAATATGTGGTTCCGGGCACAGAGCTGCTAATCCTCTTAGTGGTGGCACTGAAGCAGTTGTTGCTCATGATGCATTTGAAGGAATAATTGAGACCCTCTCGCGGGCTAAAGAAAGTATTGGTCGTGAAACTCGCCTTGCAATTGATTGTGCCAAGTATGGTATTGCTGGTGAGGTTGGTACTAGATTATATTTAATTTTACATGGTCTTATTTATATAAATATTTTATAGTATAATGTGGCTGTATGGGTATGTATTGAGGACAACCGCAAGACGTATAGATGGACAGAGAATTCAGCAGGAAGATATTTCAGAGAAACAAGAGCACTTAAAAAAGCAATCAATAAGCTCTAAAAGTAAGCGGCGGAACTTACTTGGAGATTCCAGCTGGAAAAATGTTTAAGGGTAATTTATTTGACAGTTTAATATATTTTGCACTTTTAAGTGTAGATGTTGCACACTTGAATACCATATTTCCAATTGTTGGGTGCAGACTGATATGGAAGAGAAAAAGCCCAAGAAATTGCAAAGGGGCAGCTTTACTTGCATCACAAATACAAATGGAAGAAGCCAAGCCTAAAGCAATTCAAGAACACGTGACAGAGTTAAAAGCTACTGAAGAAACCTTTCTTGTCATTAAGAAGACGCCTGTTGTAGTTCTAAACATAAAAAATCGATGCATTAACTAAGTCTTTTGTGAAAATTATGCGTTAACTTTAATGGCTAATTTTTGTATGCGACTTACATTTGGAATGCTTTTGTAAGACTGTATTGTAATGGTCATAATACAACTTTTGAATTGCTGGAAACTAGATCGTGGATTGTGATTTGTAATCAAATAAATTTATGGCTTTTATGCCTGGCTAGTAGTATTTATAGCACGGATCTTTTAATTTTTTTATAAAAAATTATTGTTGCTATTTCATTGAATAATGTTGCTAAAAAGTTACAAAATCATTATAATAGGGTGAAAATCATTGCAATATCTAGGTTAAAATCATTGCCATTTGCCAAATATCGTTGCCTAAAAGTCACTAAAAAGAAACGAATGTAAGCTAATGCAATGCTATTTAGGCGTTGCTATAGACTATAATTTGTTGCTATATGAAGCTATTACAATGAATTAAATATGTTACTATAACGTGCTATATTCGTTGCTAAATCGAGAAATTGCAACGCACTCGGATGCTGTTAGGTCACACAACACTGTAGAAGGGGGTTGAATACAGTGTTAAATACAATCAAATCGATTCTGAATACAAGTAACAGTAAACATATATATTCAATATAATAAACTCTGTTATAATGGAACTGTTCTCTCTCAGTGATGAATAAATATCACTAAGAGCTGCTAGATTACAATGTATGATCTTCTCGATAATGATAACACATATATTGTAAACCTATGTCTGTGTTTATATAGTACACAGTTATAAGATAACTTCTAACTGATATGGAATATAATTCCGTCTCCTAAAATATATCAATCAGATATCTTATATAAGTCTTCTTATCTTCTAACTCTTTCCATGCATATCTTCTTTTGTTTTGGTTTCGATCTTCTATCCTGTAAATCAGCTTCCTTCCTTAACTGTAAGTCCTCCCGTTCTTAAGTTCTGATATGACCTTAAGTTCTGATATCTATCTTCTGACTTCCAGTAAGTACTGATTCCAGTAAGTCCTAATATTTCTTGTTTGTTAAGATCTGAAAACTAAACATGAAACATATTAGACATGACATCTCAAATATATCTAACAATCTCCCCCAACTTGTAAATTATGCAAAAATATACAAGTTAATAGATTTGATGATGTCAAAAACATTTAAGTTCAAATGCAATGAGAGTTTAATAAGACTATTAACTATAAATTACAGAATATGCAGCTTTACCATCATCACTGGATCAATCTGAATCCATAATGATTCTTAACAAAATCTTTTACCAGCTTATCTTCAGCTTTTCTCAGAACTTCAACTAACTGTGCTTTGACCTGCATCAGTTCTTCATCTTTACTGTCACCAATTTGATAAATGGCTGTTCTGAGAGCTTGAATTGATGATCTTTCAAGTCCATCATTAAGTTTGATAACTCTAGGATGTGAAGAGTCTTCATTATAACATAAGAATCTTCCTTTCAGAATAACTTCCACCTTAGCAGAATTCTTCAGCATAGGAATTTATCTTCCATCATCTTCAATAATCATTGGAAAGTACTGAGAAGCCTTTGTACCAAAGATTCTTAGAAGATCTCTTATAGGATTCAAAATATATTCTGACCATCTTCTTGTAATATCATATTTTACTTCCAGAAGATAGAGAATATGTTGAAGCTCTCTAACAGACTTCTTTAGCACATCAGTATCAGCTAGTCAGTAAGTTCTTCCATCATTGAGAAATAAGATCAATTTCTCTTTTAGATTTTCTTTATCATGAGCATATATCACAATTTGAGAAGATAGCACTTTGTCAAGGTGCTTTTGTTTGATTTATTCGCATGGTTTGTCTGTCAACATGAAAGGATCTCTTAGAGTAACTTCTACTCCTGTTTGTATCTTTTCTTCATCAGAACCTAATCCAGCTCTATCTCTAGGTTGCTTGGCTCTCAACCTAAATGTTGCGAGTTGATTAATCATAAGATTGGATTTTGGTTCAACTGGAGTAGCTTTCTTCCATAACAGCTTCTTCTTATCAGCAATTGTCATCTTTTTCAAATCAACTTGATCATTGTCAGTGGTTGATGTCTTGATAGCTTGATCATAATTTGTTGTTTCTTTTGTAGCTTGTTGTTCTCCATTCTGAACAACTTGAGAAGTGTCAGAGGTTGTTTTAGATTCTTCAATTAACTTTCTTCTTTTCAGAATTTGAACAGTTTCATCTTCTATCAAATCATCATCATGCATTGTAGCTTGATAGAAAGGAACAGAAGAACTTATCTTTTTCTGAATCTTTAAAGGTTCACCAACCTTTTCTTTTCCTTTTGACTTAGGATCAATCTCAGTTTCTGATCTAGTCTTGGACTTTGAAGCCTCAGAATTTGACTTTTTCTTGATCACAATGCCTTTTTCCTTAGGCCTTGGAGGTTTCTTTGCATCAGAAGCTTTAGACTTTAGATTTGTCTTCTCAGCTGCAAATCTAGCTTCTTCCTCCTTGAGAGTTTCCAAATCCATTCCTGGATTTTGTTTCAGAAATAATCTTCTAGCTATCTCCTCATCAAGTGTCTGGATTTTAGGATCTTTGTAATAAATAGTAGTCTGCTTCCCCTTTAGCTTCAGAGTTTGTAAAAACTTCTGAGAGTCTTTAGATCCTGACTGAATCAGGATATCAGAACTTGACATCAGACTTTGCTTATCAGAACTTGACTTCAGACTTTTAACATTCACAGCATCAGAACTTGACTTGTTTTGTGTAGAAGATTTGCTAACATCAGAAATTACTTTCTGTGAAGATTTTCCTTGAACGTTTCCTTGACCTCTGCTCTTATCAGAGTTTTTCTAGTCATCACCTTTGTCATCCTTCTTTTTCAGTATTTGAGTAGGTGAGCATTTGGACTTAACTACCTTCTCCCCCTTTTTGGCATCATCAGGAAGTAAGAGAGAGAGAGAGAGAGAAAAAAAGTTCAACTGAAGATTGGATCTCATCCAATTGAGCTTTCTGAGAAGCTTGATTTTGTAGGACCTCAGTAATTTGGGCCTGTTGCTTCTCTTGAATCTTCTCAATGGCTTCAACTTTCTTAAGAGTAGGTCTGATATATCTATTCTTATCAAGCTTGATCTGTAGATCTAGCTTATCAGCATTTTCCTTTAGTGTATCAACCTTAGCATGAGTAATAGAATGTAGACCATGAAGACTTCTTGTACTCATAGCTGTAACCTTGAGTTGAGTCTTGAAACCAGAATTTGACAATAGCTCATCAGCTTTTGACACATGCTCTGTCAGAATTTTGGTGCTTGGAATAAAATTTGATTCATTCCACTTCTTTGTTCACTCAACTCCCCTGTGAGTTTCTTCCCAAGGTACAGGAGCATCATGTTCAACAAATTTCTTGACCAATTCTTCCTTTCCCAAATTGGGAGCTGGAGTCTCAACAGAAACACTGTCTTCAGAACTTGAGGAAGATTCATTATTTTCTGACAGCACAAGAGTGTGTGATGCAACTGGAGATTCAGGAATAACATCATCTAAATTCTGAGCATCAAAATTTATCTCCAGAGCTGGTGTGGTTGGTGTAGATGGTATCTCAACATTTAAAATTGGAGAATGAGTTGGAGATTGTTGAGCTGCTATAGATGGAGCTTCCAAAAATAAAATAGTTGGTATAATCAGCCTTTGAAGATCAATTTTAGGACTTAATCTTGAACCTTCAACTGTTGTCTCTCTGACTGGAGAAACATTAGGAGTGATCACTGTATCAGGAACAGTGTCTTGAGCTTTAGCTGGAAGGGCTTCAATGATAATTGGCTCTTTTGAGATAATAGATTCCTGATCCCCTTCCTCAGCTTCTTCAGTATCTTCTGATGGATATTTAGCATTATACCTCTTTTCCCTCATTTTCTTTAATCTCCTTGACAAAGAAGGAGTTGCTTTAACATCATAACTTACATTTCTTTTCGTCTTCAAAGTATCAGAACTTTGAGCTTCAGCATTTATGTGAGGAATTAACCCTTCAGCTTCTGTTTCTTTCTGAAAATTGACATTCTCAGATTCAACTGTCACAGGTTCTGATGCATGAACCAGTGTTTCAACTGTATCCTCTTCACTATCAGATTCATCTCTGAGAATCATCTTCCTTCTCTTTTGTGGAGGTTGAGGAACAGACTTTGCCCTCTTAAAAGGTTTGAAAGATGAAGGTCTGATGGTATGTGCTGATGAATGAGATGATTGTGTTGGTTTGAAGTATGTTCAGATAGTTGGTTGTGGTTGTGGTTGAGAAGTGTAAGGTGTGTATGTAGTGATGGTAGGTGTTGATGGTTCAGGTTCAGATGGTTGGACATCAGGATATAGTGCAGTGTATGTAACTGGATCATTGGTTATTAAGGCTTGTTTGACAGATAAAGGAATTTGGAGGGGTCTCAACACAGTCTTCTTATTATCAGTAGATAATAAGTCATTAAAATCTCCTTTAGCTAGTCTAAATGGTGGAATTATTTCACTGGCTAATTGGGGCTTATCAGAACAACAAGCACTATAGATAAGCTGACAGAATCTAGCAAAATAGATAGTATTCCTATCTTCTGTCATCATATCTCTAATAAAGCCTAAAACAGCACTTGCATAATTAAAATCAGTTTGATTAATGAGAGCATACCCGATTTGTTGACTGAGTATATGGATTGCATCGAAATTAGAACATTTGTTGGTGAAGGCCTTTGTAATGCAGTCAAAGAAGAAACTCCATTCCCTCCTTATGTAAGGTCTCTTTAATTGACCAAGCTTTACCAATATCTTTTCATACCCCAGACTGGCCATCATCTGTTAAGAACTGGCTCCTCAACAGTCGAATAAATGCAATTCTCAGGTAGTTGCAATGCTTGGCAAACTGTAGCCAAAGTCACGACATGTTCATCCTCCCATATTGTAAATATGATACTTGGAGACCCATGAGCACCACCATCATCATATACGCCACTTCTCCAAAATTCCAGAACTTGAGTTCTAGAGATTGCTTCAGTTTGGCTCAAAGCATACCCAATATCAGAATTAGCAAGAAATCCTGAATAAAGTGAAGTTTCGATGGAGCATCATCCTTGCTAAGAATAGACGAGTAGTTGTTAGGAATAAACTTAGCTCCATTGAAAATCAAGTCTTTCGGTGCCATCTCTGTAAGAAATTAAGTGAGAAAATAGATTGCTTGAAAGTTGTTTGTGAAAATGCCTGTAAGAAAAAACTGCTTCAGAGAATATTAGTGGGTGAGAGAAAATAAGAGAGATGAGAGAATAAGAAAAGTAGGTAAAAGATTAGAAAATCTTTTAACTCTCTTATTTATACAGTCCATGTGATAACAGTTATTTTTTGAAGCATGGCAGACAATTTACACCTGGCAATGTGTGAATAGTCAGTAAAAAGTTAAAGCATGAGTTAATGGGCACGGGAAATAAGCAATAATTACCGTGCACATGCAGTTTTTCAGGACAAACACGTTTACCACTAACCCAAATGATTATGACTGTTTTTATGTCCCCTAATTATATTTTGATAAAATATGACCATTCAGTATTTACCACAAATAAGCCAAGTAAATAAATAATGCCACGTAAGCATCAGAGTTTCCATCAGGATTTACATCAGAACTTGACTATTATCAGAACTTAATGGTCATCAGAATATGGCTTCTGTACTCAAAAAGTGAATGTTTGTTTCTATAATTCTTCATACAAATACTGACTTGTTTTCTTCAGAGTTTAATCATCAGAACTTCCATTAGAACTTGTCCTCAGAATTTATGCATATGACACTTAACTGTTTGTCATAAACAACTTAATCACCACATTTATTTTCATCATTCATATGGAGTGAAAGTGTGTGCACTCAGCAGAATATCAGATAAAGATTAAAGTCTGATAAACTTCAGTACATCTTAGAAATAAGGCATAACTGAGAAAAGTGCTTAAAATCTGTCATCAATCATGAAGTCTACTATAGAACAAATTTATGCAAGAGTCCACCTCAACTGTTTGTGCTCATTTTATGCATCTTTTGAAATTCCTTTTTACAGTGGCTTCTCAGTGTAAGTGAGTCACAACTGCCTATCAGAATTTATGCTATTATCAGAGTATTTCTCCAGTAATCAGAGAATGTGAAAAGTCACCAAGAAAAATTTATTTGCTTTTCTAATGCATATTACTTAATACCAGCAATGCACTTTGGTCTTGCCTTCCACATATTTACTCTAGATCTCAAGGGAGTACCTGACTTTTCTTTTCTTTTCTTCAGATAAGTGAGGCTTATCAGCATTTAGGTTCATCCTTAAGATTTATTGACATCAGAATTTGATAGATAAGAAGCAAGAATCTAGTTTGTGACTTAGTAATAAGATACACAAAGTAAACTTGACCAAACTCAATATCAGAATTTGCTTGTGTTAATGAGTTTCCACATAAATAACTAATTCAAACATGGGATTTCTAGTAGGTTAAAGACTATTAGGTCAGCATCTAGCACAGTTATCCTCATTGGATTGAATTGTCACAGAACATTCAAAACACTTATCAGAGTATATAGATCCACATCAGATAACAATTAGCATTTAATGAATTTCAATATATGCACTGATTACATGAAGATAAGACAATTTGTAAACACTGATCATAAAGTCTGATGCATGAGAACAAAAACTACGCAGCTTTAGAGAAAGAACCTGAAACCATTCCAAGTTCATTTATCAGTCTTGTAAAAGTAGCTTCACATAGTGGTTTTGTGAAGATATCTGCTAGTTGTTGATCTGTTGGAACAAAATGCAATTTCATTGTACCGTCCATCACATGTTCCCTTATGAAATGGTACCTAATGGTGATGTGCTTTGTCATTAAGGGTTGAACTGGATTACCTGTCATTGCAATAGCACTTTGATTATCACAGTAAATAAGTATTTTAGAAAATTCTAACCCATAATCCAGTAACTGATTCTTCATCCAAAGAATCTGTGCACAACAGCTTCCTGCAGCAATATATTCTGCTTCTGCAGTTGATGTGGAAATTGACTTATGTTTCTTGCTAAACAAAGAAACCAATCTGCCTCCAAGAAATTGGCAGCTTCCACTAGTGCTTTTCTTGTCTATTTTGCATCCTGCAAAATCTGTATTTGAGTAACCTATTAGCTTAAAATCTGATTCTCTAGGATACCACAATCCTAGATCAGCTGTACCCTTGAGGTACTTGAGAATTCTTTTCACATCTATTAAGTGAGGTTCTCTTGGATCAGCCTGAAATCTCTGTAGTTAGTAATATCAACTAATGAACCAGTATCTTTATCTAACTTGGTTGCAGTGGCCATGGGAGTGGATGCAGTTGAACAATCTTGTATTCCAAATTTCTTCAATAAATTTCTGGTGTACTTGGATTGACAGATAAAAGTACCTTCTTCATTTTGCTTGACTTGAAGTTCCAGAAAATAGTTGAGTTCTCCCATCATACTCATTTGATATCTTGACTGCATTAGTTTTGCAAACCTTTCACAGAGTTTGGCATTTGTAGAACCAAATATGATATCATCAACATATATATGTACCAAAAGTAGGTCATTTTCATGGTTGAGGTAGAACGGTATTTTATCAATTGTACCTCTGTGAAATCCACTTTCCAGAAGGAATTGAGCTAAAGTCTCATATTATGCTCTAGGAGCTTGCTTAAGGCCATAAAGTATTTTATCAAGCCTGTAGACATGATTTGGAAATTTTAAATCTACAAAGCCTGGAGGTTGTTCAACATAGACCTCTTCTTCCAATTCTCCATTAAGAAAAGCACTTTTCACATCCATTTGAAAGACTTTAAACTTTTTGTGAGCAGCATAAGCCAAAAAGATTCTTATGGCTTCCAATCTAACAACTGGTGCAAATGTTTCATCATAATCAATACCCTCATGTTGAGAGTAGCCTTTAGCAACCAGCCTTGCTTTATTCCTTATAATTATGCCATCACTGTCAGCTTTATTTCTGAACACCCATTTTGTGCCAACAATGGATCTGTTCTTTGGTCTTGGCACTAGGGTCCAGACATTATTTCTTTCAAATTCATTTAACTCTTCCTGCATTGCTTGCACCCAATCAGCATCTTGAAGAGTTTCTTCCACTTTCTTTATTTCAGTCTGAGATAGAAAAGAATGATAGAAATATTCATTTGATGTTGCAGTTCTAGTTCTGACACCTGCTTCAGGATCTCCAATTATTAAGTCAGGTGTTTGTGATCTGGTCCACTTCCTTGCAGATTGAAGTTGACTTCTAGAACTGGATCCTCCCCCATGATCCATGCTGTCTCCATCAGCATTTTCTGATGCTCCCCCTGTAGTTATGTTCTCTGAGACTTCAGAATTTAACTTGGATCCTTCAGGATTTGAAGTATCATAGTTTCCAGAATTATCAGAATTGGGCCCATCAGAACTAGATGAATCAGAACTTGAAGAGCCAGTGATAGGTTCTGATGCTTCTTGAGAGTCTTGAGATGTGGTAGGATTTCCATCTTGCTCCCCCTGGACAGGTGAATTTTCCTTTGGAGTTATTACCACAATTTCAATGACATCAGAGCTTAACCCGTTAGAACTTACATGATCAGATTTTAAGTCATCATAATTTGCAGAATCAGAATTTAAGTCTTCATTTTCAAATCTCGGCTGATCATGATCATTGAAATCTTCAAGTCCAGTAATCTTCTTATCATCAAAAGATACAATGATAGATTCCATGACAACCCTTATTCTTAAATTGTAGACTCTGAAGGCTTTTGTGGAAAGTGGATATCCAACAAAAATTCCTTCATCAACTTTTAGATCAAATTTTGACAACTTTTCAGGATGAGTCTTAAGAACAAAACACTTTCAACCAAATACATGAAATTATTTTAGATTTGGCTTCTTTTTATTCACCATCTCATATGGTGTTTTTCCATGCTTGTTTATGAGTGTAGCATTCTGTGTAAAACAAGCAGTCTGCATAGCTTCAGCCCAAAAGTAGGTTGACAGCTTTGCTTCATCAAGCATAGTTCGTGCAACTTCAATGAGAGTCATGTTCTTTCTTTCTACAACTCCATTTTGCTGTGGAGTTCCAGGTGCAGAAAATTCCTGTTTGATTCCATGCTCTTTGCAGAACTCTTCCATGATTGAATTCTTGAACTCAGTGCCATTATCACTTCTTATAATTTTAACAGAATCTTTGACCAACTTATCCAGCTGTCTGACATGATCAGTTAGAGTAGACGCAGTTTCATTCTTCTTGTGCAAGAAGTACACCCAAGTGTACCTTGTGAACTCATCCACTATAACCATAACATATTTTTTCTTTGTAATAGACATGACATTGACTGGACCAAATAGATCAACATGCAGTAGGTAATAAGGCTCAAGAATTGATGACTCAGTTTTGCTCTTGAAAGAAGATTTTCTTTGTTTTACCTTTTGACATGAATCACAAAGGCCATCAGGAGCAAATACTGATTTTGGCAGTCCTCTCACAAGATCTTTCTTTACAAGCTCATTTACGTTGTTGAAATTTAAATGAGAGAGTCTTTTGTGCCAATTCCAGCTTTTTTCAATTGATGCTCTACTCAACAGACAGATTGCAGAACCATCAGTACTTGTTGAAAGTCTGGCTTCATAAATGTTACCATGCCTGTAATATTTCAGAACCACTTTGCCTGTAGAATTGCTTACAACTTCACAGTATTCTTCAAAGAAATCCACATGATAACCTCTGTCACAGATTTGACTCGCACTTAGCAGATTATGTTTAAGTCCTGAGACAAGAGCTACTGTTTCAATGATGACATTCCCAAGATTAATATTGCCATATCCCAGAGTTTTTTCCATGTTGTCATCTCCATAAAAAAACTCCTGGGCCAGCTTTCTCCACAAAGTCTGAGAGCAGGGCTTTATTTCCAGTCATATGTCCTGAACATCCACTATCCAGTTCTAGAATGTTTTTCCTGTTGCCCTACAATCACAAAGACGACTAATGGTTAGTTTTAAGGACCCAGATTTGCTTGGATCCTTTGGCCTTTTTAAGTTTGTTAGCATTTGCAGCGGATTTAATATCAGAGTTTATGCTAACATGCTGTTTATCAGAACTTATATCAGACTTTGCATCAGACTTTACACTAGAAGGAATTAAAGTAACTTTCTTCAAAGAAGGTTTTATTTGATAATAAGCATAGTACAAACTATGATATTCCTTACAAGTATAAATGGAATGTCATAAACTACCACAATGAAAACAAGGATTTTGTGGCTTAAATCTAACAGACTGACTCTTAACTCCTGACTTAGGAGGTAAAGAGTTTATATTCTTATTCTTCCTGCAAAAAGAAGCAAGATGGTTAGAGTTTCTATAATTATAACATTTTTTTAGGAGCATTAGGAACAGGCATATAATTATTGCTTTTATTCACACCTTCCTTTCCATTCCTATTTTTCCTAGCTGCCTTTACCTTGTGGACATTCCTTATTTCTTTCAGCTTATGCTTAAGCTGCTTCTTAGTAATTAAGCCTATGTTAACTTCAGCTGGTTTATCCTGTTCTAATTTGTCAGAAGTTGACTTTTCCTTAACTCCTGTCATAGATTCTTTCATCTTTTCAGAATCAGACTTTACAATTTTAGCTACAAACTTAACAAGATTTACCTTTGGCTTAACAGTCTGTTTAACAACAATTGGCTTAATTTGTTCAGTTCCTTTTTCACTTTTATCATCTCTATAACCTAAGCTCTCTTTCCAGTTTCCACTACTTAATAAGTTCTGAGTTGTTCTGCCAGAGTTAGTCCAAGTCCTGATAATCTCTCTTTCTTTTTCTAACTCAGTTTTTAGAGATTGATTCAATTTTAGAAATTCATCTCTTACATAAAAAGCATCATCTCTTTCTTTCTGAGTTTGATGGAACATAACTAACTCTTATTCCAAATAGTCATTCCTTTTCTTATAAGCAAGATTTTCAGAAGTTAATCTTTCACATGTTAAGGTTTGATCTCTGTAACTGATAAACATGGTTTTAAGATATAATCTCAACTTAGTAATATCACCAGTATGAAAAGCATAAGTTATTTGAGGTACCTTCAATTCAGCAGTTTCAGGGCTGCCATCAGCATTTGCCATTAAAGCATAATTCACCTCATCTTCAGAATCTGAAGAGCCTGTCCAACTTTTCTTCTTTATGACAAGTGCTTTGCCTTTGTCACTCTTTCCTTTCTTACAGTCAGGAGATATGTGGCCTCTTTCACCATAATTATAGCATTTGACATTTGAGTTGACTCCTCTGTCAGACTTTGCACTTTTGCCTTCATACTTTCTGAACCCTTTCTTATCAGAACTTCCACCTTTCTTGGAAAACTTATTTTCCCTTCTGAATTTCCTGTAGGCTATCTTTGTGATACCCTTCACCATAAGAGCACACAATTTTATCATCTCTTCATCATCATCTATTTCAGGTAAACTTTCAGTTTCTGAATCATCATCATCAGAACTTGATAATTCTGAATCAGACTTTGTGATGAGAGCTTTTCCTTTGCCTTTCTTTGAGACATCCACCTTGGGGGATTCCTCCTCAGCTTTAAAAGCAACTGTCCTTGACTTTCTCCCATGCCTCTTGCTCCTTTGATCCATCTCAAGTTCACAAGTCTTGAGCATACCATAAATTTCATCAAGAGTAGTTTCATCAAGAGTATAGTTGTCTCTTATAGTAGTAGACTTCAAATCCCAACTTTCAGGTAGAGCTAAGAGGAATTTTAGATTTGAATCTTCAAGATCATATTCCTTGTCCACCAGTGACAGATCATTCAAGAGTTTGACAAACCTGTCATATAAGTCAGTTAATGACTCATCAGCTTTTGAGTCAAAGTGCTCATACTCTTGAGTGAGTATAGTCCTCCTGTTCTTCTTGATTGCATCAGTTCCCTGGCATCTTGTCTCCAAAGCATCCCATATCTCCTTTGCAGTCTTGCAATGAATTACCCTGTTTGACATGACATTATCAATGGCACTATGCAGCAAATGCCTTACCTTTGTATCCTTGGCAATGGATGAGTATCTTCAGATGTATACTCAATTTTCTCCTTTGGTATGGTCTTTGCTGGATGATCTGCAACTATAACAGAGAGCTTGGTTGGCTTATGTGGTCCTTCATTAATTCTATCAAGGTATTCTGCATCTGTAGTTTCTAGAAACATAGCCATCTTCACTTTCCATATGGGATACTCAGAAGGTCTCAGTATGGGAACCTTAATAGTCTCATATCGACTGTGGGTTTGAGTCTTTTGAGTTTCTTCAGTTTTAGTGGGCTTGGTTGGAGTTTGTTCTTCTTCAGACATGATTGTTTGGATCTTTACTGTATGTGTGTTTACAAATAAGCTCTGATACCAATTGTTAGGTCACACAAAACTGTAAAAGGGGGTTGAATACAGTGTTTAATACAATCAAATCGATTCCGAACACATGTAATAGTAAACAGATATATTCAATATAATAAACTTTGTTCTAATGGAACTGTTCTCTCTCAGTGATGAACAAATATCACTAAGAGCAGCTAGGTTACAATGCATGATCTTCTCGATAATGATAACACATATAGTGTAAACCTATGTCTGTGTTTATATAGTACACAGTTACAAGATAACTTCTAATTGATATGGAATATAATTCTCTCTCCTAAAATATATCAATCAGATATCTTATACAAGTCTTCATATCTTCTAACTCTTTCCATGCATATCTTCTTTTATTTTAGTCTCGATCTTCTATCCTGTAAATCAGCTTCCTTCCTTAACTGTAAGTCCTCCCGTACTTAAGTTCTGATATGACCTTAAGTTCTGATATCTATCTTCTGACTTCCAGTAAGTACTGATTCCAGTAAGTCCTGATATTTCCTGTTTATTAAGATTTAAAAACTAAATATGAAACATATTAGACATGACATCTCAAATATATCTAACAGATGCAACACCCAATTTTTACCTATTTATTGCCATAGACTCTATTACAACATGAATAGCACATAAAGCAATATTTTCTCGGCGTTGCTATAAGTAATCTATGGTGTAGTGTTGGAAGCTATCCAGTTTGAAAAAAAAGTCTTACAGAATTGAACAATGTTCTTACCAACGATACTCTAGTACGTTTGAAAGAATGTTGGGTTAAGATCATATGGCCCGGTCGAATACCATATCTCTAACTTACTCATCGCGGACTGGTAGCATTAGATTCTGATTCTGTTTATTAAAGACAGTCAACACTATTTCCCCATCTGTCAACCTCCATTCAGTTTGTAAAGACTAAAATAAATTTGAGAAGTAGGCTGCAATTATGCTCCGTACATCTTCGTTTAATTCTCTCCAGATCCCATTCGAGTTCATCAATCTCATGATATGATTATTGCCTTTCCGTTTTGAATCATAATTATAGAAATAACGTGAATTTTCATCCCCCTCTGCAAGCCAAATTTGTTTGGCCTTCTGTTGTCAGAATATTTCTTGTTTCTCTATTAAGAGGAGAATATTTCAATGAGTTTCACTATATAATTCCATATCCTGATCATCCCTTGGAGTTCAAAACTTCATCATTTGATTTCTATATAGCTTTAGGTTCTCTCTTTTCTTTAACCAAGCCTCCACCCCTTTATTTGAGCTTCAAACAACATTGCGCCAGTTTTTTCTTTAAATCACCAGTTTCCATGTCCGACCAATAGTTGTTAATCACGTTAAAACAATCTTTTTCATGAATCCAAATATTTTTAAATCTGAAATATTTTTCTTTAGGCACATATACTTTTTTGATACGATCTAGAAAAAAGAGGATGGTGATCTGAGGTCGAAACATCTAACACTTTCACTACAGCATTTGAAAATAAATCCATCCAATCTTGAGTTGCCAACCCTCTATCCAGACGCTCTTGAATTCATAAATTTGTACCCAACACATTTCCCAGATAAAGCATTCACCTTCATATCCCATGTCCATCAAACCACAGTGAGCCACCATATCTGAAAACCCTTGCAATAAAGCTCGAGGGTGATTACACCATCCTCTCTTTTCTCTATCAAACACGAGGTCGTTAAAATCCCCAATTATGCAGCTAAGGAGGGGTGATTTCTGAGCTAGCATACGAATCAGACCCCACGAAGCTCGCCTGCTTCTCTCAAGATAACCATAGATTCTTGTGTACCACTACCTCCGTCTACCCGGTTGATCATTAGAAACTTCGAAATCTATAAAATTAGTACACCTATTTTTTATTAGAAATTTTTGGATGAGCCTATTCCTAATTCCTGCTACGAATGGTACGAATATTTTTTTAACTATTATAATTAGAAAAGCTGTCCTGATTTATGAAATTGAGCGGTTCAGATTTGCAAAGAAAAAAATAAGTCTTAGTTTATAAAATACGGGGATTCAGATAAATATTTTTCTAAATTTTCTAAAATTTTATAATTTTAATTTTATTTTAACTAAAATACCTTTGAACATAATTTAAGTAGAAAAAACATTTTAATTTAAGAATAAGTATCCTAATTTATAAAGAAAATATATTCGAATTAGGCATTTTAATAATGGGTTTGGATTCATAAAAAAGAGAAGTAGAATAGAATATTCAACACTAATTTATTTGTAATAAAATATGTGTTCGAATTTATAAAGTAGTATAGTTTGAATTTATAGTGAAAACATATAATTAATTTTTTTTTTTAAAAGTAGAATAAATGTTTGAATTTAAAGAGGAGCGCAATCTGAATTTAAAAGAGGTTGATAATTAAAGGTCTCAAAGCAGAATAAATGTTTGTTCGAATTTATAGTGAAAATTAGTTTAAATTTATAAGAAAAATATTAAACTAAAATTTCATTTTGAAGTTGAATAAGTGTTTTTAGATATAATTAAAATATATATTGAATGTAAAATAGAGGTGCAAATTTATAAGGAACATAAATTCGAATTTAAATAAAATATATATTGAAAAGTTAAATTTGAATTATAGTTGCTTGAAAATATGGGGCATAGTTGCTTGAAAATTTAGAGGAAAATAGTTTGAACTTACAGAGAAGTAATATAATTAAGTTCTCTGCATAATCATTCCCTCACGTACATAAAATATATGATATAAAATACTTTGAACGCGAAATCACAAATCTTTACGGGTGATGTTGTTTCAAGAATTATTTATATGAACTAATGTTTATGATTTTATAGTTGACAAGAATATTCGAAATAGACAAGTTTATCTATTTGAATCAAACAATTTCTAATAGTGAAATTTGTGAAAGCGGGTTAATAGATTCGAATTAGTGTTTTATAAATATCATGCCCAAGCTAAAATTCATGTATAAGTCTTGTATCACTTTTTATAATATTTATGTATTCAATTAAGTAGACAAAGTTATATATTTAAAACAGAAAATTCTTGATCATTATTGTACTAGACGAGAGGGCGACTCAAATTAATTTTTATCTAAATTGTAATAATAATTCATATCAAAATTTATAAAAAAAATATGAGATAGGGAAGATCTTGATAGTGAAAAGCTGAAGAAGGATGAATAGATTAGAGGGCGGTTGAATAGATTAGAGTTAGTGGCTTACAAATACCATGCACGAGCTAAAATTTATGTACAAGTTGGGGATCGTTCTTTTTATAAAATTCATAAATTCAAGTAATATTCACATGTATTCAAATTTATAAAGTAGATGAGCTCGGATTGAGAGTAGTTTGGATTTATTAAAAAATATTATTTTTTAATAAGGATGTGATGCGAGAGGTTAGGTGACATCCTATTCGAACTACAAAACACATTCATATTTGTATAAACTTAGATTTTCGATTTAATATTAGACAAATATATTTGAAATAAACAAGGTAATATATTAGAAACAAACAATTTCTGATCACTATTGTATTCGACGGGAGGACAGCTTAAATTTTATTTAATTATAATATTAATTTATATCTAAATTTATAAAAAAAATTATACGCTGCGAAATTCGAATTTATTTAATAGTTTACAAACTGCTTAACTAAGATTTTAACGAATGGAGTTAAAATCTTATGGATCAAATGTTACAGATGAATGCCAAGTTCTCAAAAATACGCGGTACCCGTTTGGGATTTTTAAAAAAATATAACTTATGATTTAAAGTTGAAAATTATCGTATAAGTGATATAAATATCGTAACTTATAAATAGTTTACGTTTTTTGATAATTTTACTTATAAATTACTTATAAGTTTATAATGTGTTTGATAAAAAATAACTTATAAGTTATAATTTTTTCCGAAACAAAATTAAAACTAAATTAAAAATTATATGAATTATAATTTTGATAAATGAATATAAAATAAAAATTAAAAAATTAAAAAAAATTAAAAAAATAAGAATAATGAGTTCAGGATAAAACTATATATTAATAATAATGATAATATACATTGTTTATCTAGACGAAACAAAGTTATAATATTGATCCGACTAAAACAACAAAACTAAATATATTAGATTGAATTAAGTTTGGTCGATATAATAGTCTCGGGTTAAAATAAAATTATACCATTAAAATGGCCTAAAATAAAAAATTAAAACATAATTATAGTAATTATAATATATGAATATAAAATTTATAAATATTCGAAAATTATTTATGAAAAGAGGCAATAGCAAAACACGTTCTTCATTGTTAGGGTGCGAAACTAATAATAAAAAAGGATAAGAAATGAAATGTTCAGAGGCTTTCTACGGCCCAATATGCTCGTTTGTTTTATTTGCCAAACAGTCCAGCTAAGGCAAAAATCATACTTCAACCAACATAGGCGACTTTCTGTGACACCCAAAGAAGCACCAACGACTCTTTACTTACAGAAAAAATTTTAAATTTTCTTTTTTTCAATTTTCTAATTTTCCACACTTTTCTATTTTAAAGAAAATTATTGAAAAATGAGAAAATATGTTCCAAATTAGCTTAAACAAAAAAATAGAAAATATATATGAGCAGTTATCAATTTGAAATATATAATTTTTTTATGTAATCAATGAACAATTGTAAATAATGCTATTGTCAACAAAAAATATATTATGAAAACTTGTAATCAATTTATTTGTGATTACTTTATTAATATAAAATTTTCAAATTTTATGCGAATTTATTTTGTTAAAACAAATGTATTAATATTAATAATATTAATTGTATTACTATTAATAATATTCATGTATGATTCATAAAAAAGCAATATATTAATATTTCATGCATATCTTACATAAAAAACATAAAAAAGTAGTGAATAAAGTAGTAAGAATGTTGGTGAATATGATGAAATTAAGTGATGAACACATGTTTAAATTTTTTATTTTTAAATAAAAGAAGTAAACCGCCCCTAAGTATTTTGGAAAGAAGTTAAAGAAGTTGAATAGTTATATAGTGTGGAAGTGGAACTTCACAGGGACTTTGCTCGTATGGAATTTCTGTGATTACCTCAACTAAGTTTTTATAGCAATTCAAATTTAAAAGATGGGATATTTACTTGTTTTAATGCCTTGTACTATCTGATTATTTGATTTATAGTCATAATATTTCATAATTTTTTTGTATGTTATTATGATCTCAGATGATAATTTAACCATTTATGTTGAGAGTTTATTTATTGAAATAATATAGGTACCTTAAACATATTATATATAATATTAGGATCTCATCATCTATTAACCCAAGGAGGGAAGAAATATAGATGGTATTTTATAATTGCACAAAATATTAAATAAAATTAAATTCATTTTTTAATTAAATTTTCCATAATTTCTAACCAATTCTAATATCATAATCACAAAAATAATCACTTTATCAAAATTATACATAATAATTTATTAGTTTAGAATATTTACCTTGTAACAGAATATTAGATCACCGGAGCTCTGAACTCACCGTGGCTCCTTGTTCCCTTTTCTTGCATCAGCTGTGGGATATTGGCCTCGGCACTAGGAGTACTCAACAGACTTCTCCAAAATACTGTTTTAAGATAATATTTCTAACCTAATAAATACTAAATATAATTTCATAATGTAACCTTTCTGATTTATGATATTGTGCTTGGCTGAAATTATGGAAAAGAGAAGTGTTTAGTTACGCATGAGAGAGATATATGAAACTGGAGATTTTTTATAGCAAGTAGCAGATGTCTTTCTTTGTTACAATGAGGCTCCTTATATAGAAAACCTCTTCATTATTGATACAGTTTCTTCATTATTGATACAGTAGACTTCATTATTGATACAGTAGTACACTATTTCATTATTTTTTTCTTGTGGTCTTCCAGCATTCTTTCTTCTTTTATGTCTTTATCTCTGTCGGCCATTGCCTTTTTCTTTTTTGTCTTCTATCATTTCATCATTTCCATTGTCATTTGCCTTTTTCTTTTTTGTCTTTTATCATTTCAGCATTTCCAGCTTGCATTTTCCTTCTTTCTTTGAAATTCTTTTGGACTTGTAAAATAGTAATATGTTGGGCCTTTTGTAGTTAAACTACATTGGGTTGTAATATGGTATTATTGATGGGCCTTTTGTAGTAAAACTACATTGGGCTTGTAATATTTTTACTATTGGAATGGATCAGTACATTTTTCTCCTTTTATCTTAATAGGGGTATTATTTGTATTATTTGTACTAACACTGATCACTGGTCTCTTTCTTGGACTTGTTAAAATGTGATATTGTTCTATAGTTTCTTTTGCATGTGTGTGTTTTAGGTTGATAACTTTGTCATACATCCTTTCTAACTCGATAGTATCTTGGGACAAAGCTTCATTGTCATAATATAGAGTAATAATTTCTTCAGCTTGTCCTCCTCGACTTGATCCAATAATATTAGCTTTTCTTGCTCTCAACATGTCTTGTATCTTGATCTTTAAGGTTATGAGAACAATTGCTCTTTTTGTAGAAATCCATTCTTGGAAATTTTCTATATTACACGGGATAGGTAGTTTCAAATTTGCATTGTCTCCACTTACTGGTATCTTTCCAGTCTTGAATATTTGACATATGACTATAGGTTTTCCCACCAAATTTGTTGAAGCATCAAATATCTGGATTCCATAAATCCCATTTCCCATGGATTCCATGTAGGCTTTTGTAGATTCCACAATTACTGTAGGTAATTTTGAAATGCTATATAATGTGTCATCAACTAATATTTTATCAATAAATCCATAGGTAAATAGTTTTTCTACCACATCTAGGTTTGCATTTATTTGGCACAAATATCTTGGATATTTACTTGTTTTAATGCCTCGTACTATCTGCTCATTTGACTTATAGTCATAATATTTCATAATTTTTTCGTATGCTATTATGATCTCAGATGAGAATTTAACCCTGGCACTCATGGAAATAGGTGGAGATATTTCATGTGAGTTTGAAGAAGAAGGTATAGTTGCAAGTTTAGATGTAAAAGTTTGCGGTTTGGCAGAGGGTGCAAGTGGGTTTTGTAGAGTTTTCACTGTTTGTTTGTCTTTTATAGCATCTGATAATTGTTTCAGAAGATGTGTATTTTCTTGGACTAAAATCTTGATGTCTTTGTCTAACTGAGTGATCGTTTCATATTTTTGGGCTATATCTTCATGATATTTTGTAATAATTTTTGTAACATCACTGATATACACATCAAAGTTGTTAGTCGTCATACTTGTACCTGCTAAGAAAATCAGCTAGAACATTTTTAGTACTAGATATATTTTTAACAATAAAATCATAACAACAGAAAAATGACTGCCATTTTCTTCTTCTATTTAGTTCTGGTAACAAATCTATTTTGTTTGTAATAAAAGCCTTTACTTGAGTATTGTTTGTTCTAACTATAAACTTTACTGGTAATAAATGATAATGAAATTTTTTGATTCCAAATTTTACTGCCAATAATTTTTTTTCATTTATATGGTAGTTTAGTTCATTTGG
Organism: Apium graveolens; assembly: GCF_009905375.1. NCBI lineage: Eukaryota > Viridiplantae > Streptophyta > Magnoliopsida > Apiales > Apiaceae > Apium > Apium graveolens. The sequence goes on from NC_133656.1 coordinate 153,892,546, forward strand.
TTTCCACGTTCCTCCTGCATAACCACATATAAGGGGTTTTAAATTGTCAATATCATTATTTTCGTAAGTTATAAGAACGGCTCCCAATCTTATATCACTAGCATCAGTATAAAGTTCTAATTTATCTGTTTCTATTGGTATCCTATGTTTTGGTAAATTACTGACTTTTTCTTTAAGAGTTTTAACAGCTTTATCATGTTCTTCTTTCCACTCAAAAGGTTTATTTTTTGTTAATTCTTGTAAGGGTTTTCTTAATTGTGGTAAATTTTTTATATGAACTGCTGCATAATTAATTATTCCTAAAAATTGTTAGACTTCTTTCTTATTTTCTAGTTTATCTTTAAAATTTTGTATTTTTGAAACTATATGGTTTTGTAATTTTAATCCATCTTTATCTATTATATATCCTAGATATTCTATTTTATTTTTAAAGACTTCTGATTTCGTTTCAGAAAGTAGTATCCCATGCTGTTTTACGGTTGTTATAAATTGTTCTAGGTGTTTTATATGGCATTCTAAAGTGTCACTATATATCAATATATCCTCTACATATACGATGCAAAAATCTATTAATTTTCTAAAAACTTGGTCCATTCTTCTCTGAAATATTTGTGGAGCATTTTTTAATCCAAAGGGTAATACTATCCATTCATAATGTCCTTGTGGTGCACTAAAAGCTGTTAAAGGTCTGGATTCTTCGGTCAGCTTAATTTGCCAAAATCCACTTTTGCAGTCAAATTTACTAAACCATTTTTTATTTCCAATTCTATTAATAAGATTTCTTTTATATGGTAAGAAATATCCATCAAATATAGTCTTTTTATTTAATTTTCTATAATCTATTACCATTCTAGCCTTGCCTCTTTTTTGTTCATTGTGTTTTCTTACTAAAAAAGCTGGACTACTATGTGGACTTTTACTTTCTTGTATTATTTTTAGTTTTAATAATTCATTTATCTGGATTTCAAATTCTTTTTGGTCTGTTGGGCTATATCTAATAGGTTTTGATCTGATTATATCGTTTGGGTTTATTAATTTCACCTCAGCATATATTTTTTCTTTATCCCATAATTGTACTGGATTTTCTCCAAAATTTGATTTTAGTAGACTATGATATTTTTCCGATAATTCTTGTAGATTATTGATTCTACTTATTATCAAGTTGTTTATACTTAATGTGTTTATAGGCATTATTCTTTTTAATATTATCCATTTATTGCAAGGTGTTTGCAAACTTAAAGTATTAGAAGTAACAACTTGTGTTTTAAAATGATCTAAAAAATTATTTCCTAATAATATTGGTTGCTTCATTTTATTTTCTTGATAGATTAAAGGTAATTTAAATATTGTTTTATTTAATATTATCCTCATGTTTTCAGCTATTGTATCTAATTATTTTCTTTGTTCATTAAATCCTGTTACTTTAGTTCTATGTATTTTAGATTTTTTCCATTTATGCGAGATTAATACTTTCTCTTTTGCCAAGCATAAGTCTGCTCCGCTATCTATAAATATTTTTTGTTTTATTAATTTTCCGGGCTTATGTTCTACATAAGCTTCTATGTAAATAGCTACCATTAATCTGAATAACTTTCACTTGAAGAGTTGTAAATAAAAGATTCTGATCCACTATCTTTATCAGTTTCACTAACATAAAACTCTTCGTATTCATACCAGTTATTATTATCTTCTTTTATTTGTTCCAGATTCATTATAAACTGTGATGCATTTATATATTTTACCCACTTTTCTTTTAATTTAGGGCATTTATTTGCATAATGTCCCTTTTCATTACAATTCCAACATTTGCATTCACTCAATTTTTCTTTTCCTTTATTGAATGGTTTTCTTCTAAATTTTCTTCTATTCCTAAATCTTTTCCTTGTGCCAGAATTATTTCTGAATTTTCTGAACTTTCTTCTTTTGTATTTGTTATAATATGGATTGTTGTTCCGATTGTAGTTTTGTCTTTTATCAAATCTTTTTATGTATTTTTTCTTATATCTCTTACTTGGGTTTTTTCTTCTTTCATCATCACATCCAAATACTAATCTTCTTTCAGTAAAACCACATATTTCTCTTAATCCTAGTTTTTTATCCTTTTTAACTGTTTGTTGAACTCGGTATTCTTCGCATTTTCTCATAAGATATCCTCTTAATACTGTTATTCTTTCTCCTAAAGTGTTTTCTCTTGATTCTAAATTATTATATTCTTTTGTTATTTCATTATTATATGGCTTTGGAAGATGATCATAATATAGTTGTTGGTAGATTAGGCTTTCTTCGGGTTGGAACCTAGCTTCATAAAAGAATTTAGTAATGTTAGGAATGTATGTGCATTAGTTTGATGATATGTTTAACAAAATCCTTAAGTAGAAATTTAGTGTCGGTAGCCTCAACGGATAAGACCACTTTGGCTATCCGTTGATGGTGTAGCTTTACTTAGAAATAAGTCTAGTGTTGTAGCATATTTCAGTCTCTGTATTTAAAATGTAATTCTTGGAAGTTGAGAGAAACTATGAGTCATGTTGACTACTAGATGATATGCAGATAGGAAGGCCAATTGTAAATACTTCATGCCTTGTAATTTTGTATAAGTGAAGTGGTATCAACGGATGACTTAAAGACCTTCAACGGATGAGAAGCTAAGCTTCAACGGATGTCTCTAAAGCTTCAACGGATAAAGTCATCAACGGATAACATCCTTCAACGGATGAGTGCATCAACGGATGAAAGTTTCAACGGATAACATCCTTCAACGGATGAGTGCATCAACGGATGAAAACTTCAACGGATGTTCTGATGATTAGCCGTTGATAAGGGGTAGTTGTACCTACAAACAGAGGCACATGGGTTGATAGAGACAACTGAGATGTGGTAGCCGAATTTCAGGAACAACAGAAAAAGCAGCCGTTCTTCTCTAGTACAAAGATGCAATAGTCAACAAAGTACTGGAGTGAATAGGAAAAGAAGCAAGTGAAGATCTTATTTTATTACTGTATTTTATATTGTTCTTCACTTGTACACTTGGTAATATAAAAACCAAGTAGAAGCTAGTAATTAGAAGTGAGATTTTCCAGAGCTGTTTAGAAAAATATCGAGAGAAAATTCATCTAGTTTGTACTAGGATGCAGCTGTGATCAACATTGTTTAATCACAGATTTTCTAAAATTCCATCTCTGGTGGAACAACAAATCCACCAGAAAAGTTTTTAAGGTCTGTTGTGTTCTTTACATTTGTGCTTGAATATATATCTGTCTGTATTAGCTTAAAGCAATTCACACACTTGTTCTTCTTGAACACACAACTTTCATAAACTGCTCAAAACTTGAAAAAGTTTTGAGATTTACATTCAACCCCCCTTCTGTAAATCTCATTGTTAGTCCACTAGGAATAACAATTGGTATCAGAGCAGGCTCTTGACATACAAAGAGTTTAAAGATCTTGGAATCTAACAAAGATGAGTAAGAAGGATATTGGAGTAAAGATCCCAGTTCTTGACAAAGACTGTTATCACCATTGGAAGGTGAAAATGCACCTTCATCTAGTCTCCCAAGATGAAGGTTATGTAAACTGCATTGAGAATGGTCCTCACATTCCCCACAAAGTAGCAACAGTTGCTACAGCCACAGTTGCTGTTGGTCAATCCATTCCAAAACCTAAAGCAGAATGGACAATGGAAGACACAGAAGAAGTCCACAAGGATAAGAAGGCTATGAACATTTTGCTTAATGGTCTTAACATGGATATGTTTGATAATGTGATAAATTGCACAACTTCCAAAGAGGTTTGGGACACAGTTCAACTACTGTGTGAAGGTACAGAACAAGTGAAAGAAAACAAAATGCAGCTTCTCATTCAACAGTATGAATACTTTCATTTTGAAGAAAATGAATCTTTAAATGAAACATTCAATAGGTTCCAAAAGCTGTTGAATGGACTGAAGCTGTATGGAAGAGTGTACCAGGTGAAGGATTCAAATCTTAAATTTTTAAGATCCTTGCCAAAGGAATGGAAACCCATGACTGTCTCCTTAAGAAACTCTCAAGATTATAAGGACTTCACTCTTGAAAGATTGTATGGAATCTTGAAGACTTATGAACTAGAGCTGGAACAGGATGAGGTATTGGAGAAGGGGAGAAAGAAAGGAAGTTCAGTTGCATTGGTAGCTGAAGATGAGAGGAAATGCAGACAAGAAACTGCGAGATCTACATCAAACTCCAAAGATGGTATAAGAAATCAGGAATCAAGCAAGGGGAAAGAGCAAGTTGCTGAAAATGAAGACAACTCCAGTCAAGATGACTCAGATGGTATTGATGAGCATCTTGCATTTCTGTCCAGAAGATTTGCAAAGATGAAATTCAAGAAAAACACTAGAGCCACTAAACCTCACAAAAACACTGTGGACAAATCCAAGTTCAAGTGTTTCAATTGTGGTATAAGTGGACACTTTGCAAGTGAGTGCAGAAAGCCAACTTCTGAAAAGAAGAAATTTGAACAAGTAGATTACAAAAAGAAATATTTTGATCTACTCAAGCAAAAGGAGAGGGCTTTCATTACTCAAGAAAGGGACTGGGCAGCTAATGGAGATGAAGAGGATGAAGATGTGGAGTATGTCAACCTTGCTCTCATGGCTGATTCTGAAGAAAATGAAGTTAGTTCATCAAGCAATCAGGTAATCACTACTGACTTAACACAGCTTACTAAAGAAGAGTGCAATGATGCTTTTAATGACATGTCTACCGAATTGTATCATTTGCGTGTGTCTCTTAAATCTCTTGCTAAAGAAAATAGTAGGATTAGAGAGAACAATCTGTTTTTAAGTAATAGAAATGCTTTGTTAGAAGATAAGATGATTGACCTAGAGAAAACAAAGTTGCATTGTATATCTGTTGAAAATGAACTAGCTGAATCTGTTAAGAAAGTAGAAATACTTTCCAATCAATTAGAGAAAGAGCAAGAGGTGATTAAAGCCTGGAAGACATCTAGGGATGTAAGTGCTCAAATTGCTAAGGTCCAAGGAATTGAATCATTCTGTGAAACTGCCTGGGATAAAAATAAAAAGAAACTGGAATTAATTGATGGGCTGTCAACGGATGTGGAATCAACGGATGATGAAAGTTATCCGTTGAAGGAAGAAAAGGAGCATCCGTTGAAGGTTCCTCAATCAAAACAGGCAGATGTTTCTAAAAGAGAGAATCTAAAGAAACTCAACAAAAAGTTTGGTTCAACTTCAAAGAACTTTGTCAAAGAAGAAGCAAGCACATCCAAAGATGTCAGTAAGGTGAATGTAGGGCACATGACCTTAGAACAGTTAAATAATAGGCTCAAGATGGTTGAGGATAAAAAGGAATCTAAAAGAAAATCCAACAGAAATGGGAAGGTAGGAGTTAATAAACACAACAATTACACACCTGATAGGTATGCTCCTAGAAAAAGCTGTGTGCATTGTAGTAGTGTTAATCATCTATCTGCTAGTTGTAAATCCATTAAGAAGACTCCCATAAATGTACCCTCTTCTATGCCTAATATGTCTGCATCACCTCTGCATGCTATGCCTGTTATGTCTCAACAAAATCCTTATGCACATTTTGTAAACATGCCATATTTTAACAATCCTTATCTTGCTGCATTTAGTATGCCTCAAATGCCATACAATATGCCCATATGGAATAACATGTTTGCACAATCAATGCCTAATAATTTTACAAATGTGCTAAATGATTCTGTGACTAACCCTACACCTCAACCAACTACATCTAAGACCAAGGTTGACTCAAACTTACCTAAGTCTAAAGATGCAGGAGGAATGAAGTCTAGGAGAAAGGCTAACAAGAATGGACCCAAGGAAACTTGGGTACCAAAATCAAATTGATTGATTTTATGGTGTGCAGGGAAATGGAAGAAATCTATGGTACTTGGACAGTGGTTGTTCAAGACACATGACAGGAGATTTCTCCCTGCTCACAGAGTTCAAGGAGAGAGCTGGCCCTAGCATAACCTTTGGAGATGACAGCAAAGGGTTTACTATGGGATATGGCTTGATTTCAACAAGGAATGTCATCATTAATGAAGTTGCATTAGTTGATGGTCTCAAGCACAATTTACTGAGCATCAGTCAACTATGTGATAGAGGGAATACAGTTTCCTTCAATTCTGAAGCCTGTGTTGTCACTAGTAAGAAAGACAACAAAGTGGTTCTAACTGGAGTTAGAAAAGGAAATGTGTACATAGCTGACTTCAACTCTACAGATGCAGAATCCATTACTTGTCTCTTCAGCAAAGCAAGCACAGTTGAAAGTTGGCTATGGCACAAGAAGCTATCTCACTTGAATTTCAAGACAATGAATGATCTAGTCAAAAAGGACTTAGTTAGAGGAATCCCTCTAGTTGAATTCTCAAGGGATGGTTTGTGTGATGCTTGTCAGAAAGGCAAACAAAGGAAAGCATCATTCAAAAAGAAGCTTGAAACAACAATTGATGAACCATTACAGCTGCTACATATGGATTTGTTTGGACCAGTCAATGTATTGTCTATTGCAAGAAAAAGATATTGCTTAGTGATTGTAGATGATTTCTCAAAGTTCTCATGGGTCTATTTTCTTGGATCAAAGGATGAAGCAAGTGAAATCATTATCAATCACATCAGGCAAGTCAACAATCATCCTGACTTGAAGGTTAGAAATATCAGGAGTGACAATGGAACTGAATTCAAGAATTTAACATTAAGGCTGTTCTGTGAAGAAAATGGAATCATGCATGAGTTCTCAGCTCCAAGAACACCTCAGCAAAATGGGGTTGTTGAAAGAAAGAACAGATCTTTAATTGAAGCTGCCAGAACAATGCTTGAAGAATCAAAGTTACCAACATATTTCTGGGCTGAAGCTGTTAATTGTGCCTGCTTCACTCAGAATATTTCTTTGATCAATCAAGCTAAAGGCATGACTCCTTATCAGTTGTTCAAGAGAAGAAAACCAACTCTAAACTTTCTTCATGTCTTTGGATGTAAATGCTTTATACTGAGGAATCAATCTGACCATAAAGGGAAGTTTGATGCAAAGGCTGATGAAGGGATATTTGTTGGTTACTCAGCTGGAAAATCTTATAGGGTCTACAATCTAAGAACCAACATTGTTATGGAATATGTGCATGTTGTGTTTGATGATAAAAAGATTGATGGACTAACAGATGAGGGACATAATGAGAGACTCAAATTTGACAACATTGAGATATATTGTGATGATAGTGAAGAGGAGACTGATGGAGATGACACTTCAAAAGGGATTCAAAACATGCCCTTGGATAATGCACAAAATACTGCATCCGTTGATAGAGGCAATGCAGTATCCGTTGAAAGACATAGTGCATCATCCGTTGAAGTACAAAATGAAGCATCCGTTGATCATAGTTCATCAACGGATAATCGATTTACATCATCAGTTGATAGAACTCCAAGTTCCCTGCAAAGGACCAACAACTCAGGGGGAGTTTCAACTAGTCAACACTCTGTCTCACATCATGACAATACTGAGGCCACCTCATCTAGAGCACATCTTCCACCACAAAGGAAATGGACCAAGAATCATCCCTTTGAACTGATCATTGGTGATGCATCATCTAAAGTGCAAACAAGAAAAGCCACTCAAGATGAATGTCTGTATAGTAGTTTTCTGTCTCAGGAGGAACCTAAGAAAGTGGAAGAAGCTCTATTGGATCCAGATTGGATATTAGCTATGCAGGAAGAGCTGAACCAATTTGAGAGAAACCAAGTATGGAAGCTGGTACCCAAACCAAAGAACAAGAGTCCTATTGACACAAAGTGGGTATTCAGAAATAAGATGGATGAAAATGGCATTATCATAAGGAATAAAGCCAGACTGGTTGCTAAAGGCTATTCTCAGCAAGAGGGAATAGATTTTGATGAAACATATGCTCCTGTTGCAAGACTTGAAGCCATCAGAATATTTCTAGCCCATGCAGCCCATGCCAATTTCAAAGTCTATCAAATGGATGTCAAGAGTGCATTTCTAAATGGGAAATTAGAGGAAGAAGTCTATGTAAGTCAACCTCCAGGATTTGAAGATCCAAATTTTCTAGACTATGTGTATTATCTGTTGAAAGCACTCTATGGACTGAAGCAAGCACCTAGAGCCTGGTATGAAACCTTATCAAAATTTCTTTTGGAGAATCACTTCACTAGAGGTACTGTTGATAAAACTCTCTTCTTTAGGGATGTTAATGGCTCTAGTATACTTGTTCAAATTTATGTAGATGACATAATATTTGGCTCTATAGATGATAAACTTTGCAAAAAGTTTGCTAAGCTAATGCAAAGTAATTATGAAATGAGCCTAATGGGAGAACTAACCTATTTTCTTGGTTTACAAGTTAAACAAGTTAGTGATGGGATTTTCATTAGTCAAACTAAATATATTTATGATCTTTTAAAGAAATTTGACTTAATGGAATGTTCATCTGCAAAAACTCCCATGGCCACTGCCACCAAACTTGAATTAAATAAGACTGAAAGGTCTGTGGATATTACAAGTTATAGAGGCATGGTTGGTTCACTTTTATATTTAACTGCTAGCAGACCAGATATAATGTTTGCTACATGTCTATGTGCTAGATTCCAAGCTGATCCTAGGGAGTCTCACTTAATTGCTATCAAAAGGATTTTCAGATATCTCAAGGGTACACCAAATTTAGGTATTTGGTATCCTAGAGAATCTGGCTTTGATCTAATTGGTTATTCAGATGCAGACTATGCAGGTTGCAAAATAGATAGGAAAAGTACAACAGGCTCCTGCCAATTCCTGGGAAACAAGCTTGTATCATGGTTTAGCAAAAAGCAAAATTCAGTCTCTACTTCTACAGCTGAGGCTGAATACATTGCTGCTGGAAGTTGATGTTCTCAAGTGTTATGGATGAGGAACCAACTCCTTGACTATGGACTTCATGTTGATAGAATTCCTATCTTTTGTGACAACACAAGTGCCATAGCCATAACAGAGAATCCTGTGCAGCACTCAAGGACCAAGCACATTGATATCAAGTACCACTTCATTAGGGAGCATGTCATGAATGGTACAGTGGAACTACATTTTGTTCCAAGTGAACAACAAATTGCTGACATATTTACCAAGCCACTTGATGAATCAACATTCACAAGATTGGTAAGTGAGCTAGGTATGCTTAATTACTCTTAAAATTCATGTCTTTATTGCAATTTGAATTGAAGCCTGAAATATATTAGTTGCTAAGAACAAATTTGACTTTTAACATAGTTTATTCCATCAACGGATGTTCCCTATCCGTTGAAAGTCAAAATTGCTCTATCAACGGATAATCATTATCCGTTGAAAGACAAATACATTTCTGGAATTTTTTATCCGTCAACGGATAAAACTGAAGTACCTTTCAACGGATGATAATTTGCCTTATCCGTTGAAATGTCACATCAATCAATTCAGGTGTTTAACAGCCGTTGATTCTATTCTCTTAACCGTTGATACTCATACATACATCTGTATGTATTGGTTTTAAAGGTAGTTTTTAGAATACTTACAGTTTATTCTTAAAACGGCTGAAATTCACTAACGCATATTTATTGATAAATCTTTATTTTATATTTTTGTTTATTAATTTGAGAAAGCATATAAGTCCTTCTGATTGTTCATTTTTACTTTACGCTTTCTTAAAATTTCAAGCATTTACCATTTTCTCTCTGCAAAAAACTTCAAGTTATTCTCTGCAATTTCTACTCACAACAATGGCACCAGTCGTGAAGATTATGTCTCAATCTGGGTTCATCTATGAAAAGAACAATTTCATAGCTTTGGTAGAAAAGAATGAAGCCCACTCAGACTATCACAAAATGATGGACTTCATCAAAAACTGTAAACTTAGCTATGCAATGCTGGAAGCCCCAACAATTTTCTGTGAAGTAGTTGAGGAGATTTGGACAACTGCTGAGTTCAACTCCATGGATATGACTATCTTCTTCACTCTCAAAGGTAAAACTCACTGTATTAACTGTGATGATTTACAAGCATGTTTTAAATTGCCTGAGAACAATGCCATGACACCACACACTGATAGTGATGTATCCAGCATGTTAGATTCCATAGGTTATTCTCTTAACTCTGCTAATTTAGGGAGTATTAGAAGAAAAGGCCTTAGGAAAGAATGGAGTTTCCTTGGGGATGCCTTTATAAAGGTTTTCTCTGGGAAAATTAGTAATTTTGATGCCATAACTTCATCTCTGGTTAATATGCTCTATATGCTTGTTTCTGATAGGTATTTTAACTTTAGCAACTATGTGATGCTAGAATTAGGTACTAGATTAGGTAACAAAGCTAATAGACCTAATAACATCTATTATGCTAGATTCTTTATGTTATTGGCTAACCATGTTGCTGAAGGTTTAGTCATAATCAATGAGAATAATAAACTCAAGTGATGGGCATAAGAGAAAAGAGTTCTTGCAGACTTGATGAGAATGGATCTTAACAGCAGTGTGTCATTGGTATATTTACCAATCATGAATGCACCTCAGGTAGGTGAGGTAATTGCTTCTACAACTCCTACTTCTTCCAACCCCTCTATTTCTTTATCTTCTAGTGTGGCCATGAAATCTGTGATGCCCCAACAGATTTCTACCAAGGTCACCAAAACTAAACTTTCAAAATCAAAGACAAAGAAATCCACCTCTGTTGTTTCTCAAAAGACAACAGTTGTAACACCAACTATTAACCCTGAGGTGAGTGAACAGGGTGTGAGTGGTGAGGGGAGGGGTGAACATCAAAGAAACCCCCAGGATAAGGAAGGAAAGTTGAGTGCTTCCCAAGCTAGCCAAGCCACAGTTTCTCAAAAAGCTGTGGTGGTTGAAAAGGTATCTAGCACATCCCTAGTAGCATCCTCCCAAAAGGATGTTACTATTGAAAATAGTTCCAAACCAGGAACACAGAACAAACGAGGGAGGGACACTAAAGCCAAACACTCACCAACAAAAGCCTTTATTAGAAGAAAGAAGGCTAGAACCCAATCTTCTACACAGGGTGCACACACTGCACAGATACATCCATCTGTATCTATGCCTTCTCAAACTCAGTTTGATGTGACTCCAATAAATGTGGAGTCACAGCCCCATTCTCTCACAATAAACACACATCAATCACCAAACACTTCATCACCATCTCTGGATGTGGATATGTTATTCCCATCAATTCCTGATTCTCCCTCTTTACAACTCAGGGAGAAGCCCCACTCAAATACAGGTGATCATCATCTCTTGGATGATTTGTTGGATCACCCGCAAATTCTTTCAGATATAATTGAAGGATCTGTGTCACCACATCTCAAATCAATCTACACAGATTCAACAGTTATATCACTTTCAATTTCAACTTCTTTTCCTTCTTCAACGGATATCACTCATCCGTTGACAAGTGGTTGTTCTTCAACGGATAAGCTTAACAGCAGTTATCCGTTGATAACATCAGTTTCACCTTCAACGGATATTCCACATCCGTTGACAGTCTCTACACAAATAACTGAATTAATCCCAAGTGTAGAAGACATGAATACTGTGCAATCACTCTTAGGATTGAGGGAAGGGAGTGACAATTTGAGTGAGAGGTTGGGTTGCTCCCAGGCAAAAGGAGAGATTGAGAGCTCAAAAATGCATGCTATTTCTTCCAGCATGGCAAAAGTAAGTGAGTGGAGTACCACCTTAGTAGGTGAAGGTGAGGGAGTGAGTTGTGTGAGCCAGGGGGAGCCCCTGATGCAAGAACATAGAGAAAAAGAGAGAAAAGCAGGTACAGTAGATACAAGGGTGGAACCAGCCATTGCTAATGAGTCAATGATTGTGGATGATGCTGAAAAGGAAAGACAATTTCAGCAACATTACAAAGCTGTAATTGATAACATTTCCTTGGATGCTGACACTTTTACTCATCCTGTGACAGTCTATCAACTGTTGGCTGCTCAGGGCAATGAGAAAGCAGAAAGGTCACTACATCTAGTGCACACAACAGAATCTCTTCAAAGGGATAAAGCTGCCATTAACAAAATGCCTTCTACAGCTGGTGAGCCATCTGAGGAATTTGGAGCAAATTCTGATGATGATGACTCTATTTCTTTTTATGGAAGCATGAACTTAGGGGGAGATGAAGGCCCTAGTTCAATTCCAAATCTACCTGAATGGGCCTTGACTAAGGAGTACAGATCAGGGGAATTCAATGTCTCTTTAGTCAAACAAATCAACACTATTCAACAGGCCATTCAGAATACTTCACATGCAAGTATCAAGGCTATCCTTCAAGCTCACCTGGACTCACTGCATCTCATGAAGCTGCAGCAAGTGAAGCAGAATCTGAGTATGGATGATCTCAGGAAGGATATTGCTGACTTGAAAACCTATACTTCAGAAAAATTGGATTCAGTCATGCCCTATGGTACATTGCAGGACTTGGTTTTGAGATTGAAGAAAGAATCTGTTACTGAAAAACGGTTGGCCAAGTTAGAAGACAGAGTTCAAGTTATTGAAAATTCTGTGGCCACCATTCTTCACAATCAACAATCTCAAACCAGTCTCCTAATGCAGCTGGCAAAAGCACAAGGCTTGACCCCTCTCCTTGATGATAACAAAAAGGGGGAGAGTAAAAGGGAAGGGGAAGGAGAGCCATCTACAAAAGTCAACATATCTAAAGTGCTAGTTCCTGCCATCACTACTTCTCCAATCATTCAAATCAAGGGCAAGCCTGATGGAATTGATTTGATTCAGCTAGCAGCAGCTGAAATTCAAGTGAAAGAGCAAAGGAGGAGAATTGATGAAAGGTTGCAACTGTTGTTTGGTTCTACACAAGACAAATCAACATCTGTGAAATACAGCACAAAAATTGAACCAATCAACATGGAGCTCATGCCAGTAGGGAGTCATAAGGATGGAGAAGCTTCTTCCAAAGAACTACAAGCTATAATTCTCAAGCCCAATGAAAGATCCAATAAGGACTCAATAAAGAATCCTTTAAAAGAAGTGGACTTTCCTCCTCCAAAAGCTGATGAGAACAAGATTTTAGGCAGAAGTATTGCTTATCTCAAAAAGACCATGGATGAGGCTGTAAGGAGAAATAGAGCTATTATCATTAGAGAGGGAAAGAACATATGTGTGATGCAAGGACATCCCAAATTCTCAATAGCCAAGAAGGAAGAAGACAAGCAATTAAAGGCTGACAAAAGAGCACAAGCAAAGCTTGAACAACAGCTAAAGTCAAGTCTAGTTGAAAAAGAAAAAGGGATTGAAGTCAGGGGTGAAGACAAGACTACAAACCTAGATGAGGTTTTAGGGAGTATATTTGGTGAGAGTGTGGAAGAAAGAGAGGAATGGCAGAAGGAAAACAGAAGAAAGGCCAAGGCACATAAAAGGAGTGGAGATAACACTGAAATAACCAAATCTATATCTAAACCACTACCTTCCATACCTGAACCCCTTGTTGCTGATCCCACAATAAACATCCATGGTGAACCAATCATTCCAAAAGAGGAACCTATTGATTGGGACACTATCAAATTGCCTACCTTTCTAACCACTCTTCCACTACCAAAGAAACAGAAAAGAAAACCAAAATCTACACCTCCCTTAACCTCTAAGAAATTCACTCAAAAACAAAAACCTAAGCCTAAGTCACCCATTTCTAAAGATGATTATGTTCACATCTGTGACATAAAAGAAATTTCAGACATTGAACTCTATCTGGATGAGCTGGAGGATGTAAGGGGAATAGCTGCCTACAGACAGTTACCAGAGAGATTAGTGTTCAGATATAAAGGAGCTGGGGAAAGAACATGGCCTCTCCACAGGATTCTGGATGAAGGCTACTCTACCTTGATTAGAGTCTATTCAGCTATACAAAAGGATTCTGGCTTTACCAGAACTGCCAAGACTGAAATTCTCAACAAGATAGCCAATATAAGGAAAACTTGGAGGGAGCCCAATGCTTTACCCAGGACTTTACTCATTCAAGAAAGGGAAATGAAAATTCTCAAATCACCTCATTGGTTGATGGAATTTAGAGATGATAAAGGAGTCAGAAGATTTTTCAGACTTGAAGACCAACTCAAGATTGCCAGCAATGAAACTCTCAAAGAAATGCAATCTAAGTTGGATGTCAGTGTTGAAGATGAAGCTGAATTCTTCAGACAACTCCAACTCCAAATTGAGGAAAATGACAAAAGGCTAGGAAAGAAAACCAGGGAACAAAGAAGAAAAAGATGATTTGCTCAGACTAAAGGAGTGTCCTTGGAAACACTGTAAATCTTCAATTATCTCCTAGTACATACACTTTTGCAGCATTTTTAAATTTCTACTTAGTTTCAATTCATATATCTGTTAAGTGTTTTGTTATCATCAAGTTAACCCTGAATTTGTGCCTACAATTCTTATAGACATAAATAGGGGGAGATTGTTAGGAATGTATGTGCATTAGTTTGATGATATGTTTAACAAAATCCTTAAGTAGAAATTTAGTGTCTGTAGCCTCAACGGATAAGACCACTTTGGCTATCCGTTGATGGTGTAGCTTTACTTAGAAATAAGTCTAGTGTTGTAGCATATTTCAGTCTCTGTATTTAAAATGTAATTCTTGGAAGTTGAGAGAAACTATGAGTCATGTTGACTACTAGATGATATGCAGATAGGAAGGCCAATTGTAAATACTTCATGCCTTGTAATTTTGTATAAGTGAAGTGGTATCAACGGATGACTTAAAGACCTTCAACGGATGAGAAGCTAAGCTTCAACGGATGTCTCTAAAGCTTCAACGGATAAAGTCATCAACGGATAACATCCTTCAACGGATGAGTGCATCAACGGATGAAAGCTTCAACGGATAACATCCTTCAACGGATGAGTGCATCAACGGATGAAAGCTTCAACGGATGTTCTGATGATTAGCCGTTGATAAGGGGTAGTTGTACCTACAAACAGAGGCACATGGGTTGATAGAGACAACTGAGATGTGGTAGCCGAATTTCAGGAATAACAGAAAAAGCAGCCGTTCTTCTCTAGTACAAAGATGCAATAGTCAACAAAGTACTGGAGTGAACAGGAAAAGAAGCAAGTGAAGATCTTATTTTATTACTGTATTTTATATTGTTCTTCACTTGTACACTTGGTAATATAAAAACCAAGTAGAAGCTAGTAATTAGAAGTGAGATTTTCCAGAGCTGTTTAGAAAAATATCGAGAGAAAATTCATCTAGTTTGTACTAGGATGCAGCTGTGATCAACATTGTTTAATCACAGATTTTCTAAAATACCATCTCTGGTGGAACAACAAATCCACCAGAAAAGTTTTTAAGGTATGTTGTGTTCTTTACATTTGTGCTTGAATATATATCTGTCTGTATTAGCTTAAAGCAATTCACACACTTGTTCTTCTTGAACACACAACTTTCATAAACTGCTCAAAACTTGAAAAAGTTTTGAGATTTACATTCAACCCCCCTTCTGTAAATCTCATTGTTAGTCCACTAGGAATAACAAGTAAAGCTTATAGTATATTCAGGTAGTTTATTTATTTTACAACATTTCATATTATTTAAATTCATTATTATTTCTATTTTTCTTTCTACCAATACTTGATCTCTAGCTACTATCCATGGTTCTCCTAAAAATTCTCTTTTCAGTATCATATCAAAGATTTGTAGCATAGATTTCCAATCTCCTACATTACGCATTACTTATATTTTTAATTGGTATGCTCTAGATTCTATCCAAAATGCTACTTTTCCTATTAATGTTTTGGATATTAAATCATAAGTATAATCTAAATTATCAGTATGTGTGGAACTCATTAGTGCTATATAAGTTCCTAGATTCCAATCTTTAATCCTTCTACTAATTTCTTGTTCTTCGTAGACATTATCTAAATCTAAGAAATATCCATTAAGGTTAACACCTTGTGACATAGATCCTACAAATTCTTTAAATTCTGCATGATGTCCGATTGGTATATGTTTAGGTATTTTATTACTACTTCTTGTTATTACTTCTAAATTAACATCCGTTAATTCTTTTTCTGGATAGTTATCAACGTTTTCATTTACAGTTGCCATTTCAGTATTTATAGATTCGTTATATTCATCTTGATTGTCACTTTGTGGTTCTTCTTTTATGATAGCATTCACATTTTTCATTTTTCTTAAGGCTTGCATTATATGATTGTTCTCCTTTTCTATTTCTGATTTATCTTCATTCTCATATTCTTCTATAAAATTTACTAATTTTTCATTAGAACTGACACTATTACTTGAAGCATCTCAGTTACTTGTGCTTTCAGTAATTTTTTCTTTTTCTTTAATTTTTTGATTTCTTCTCTTAACATTTCTAAATTTCTTTTGGTTTCTTCTATTTCCTGATGTAACTCTTTTTTCGTTTGTTTTAGTTCTCTTTTAGTTTCTTTCAAATCTTTTTTAATATTTTCATATTTGTTCTTATATTTTTTATACTTGTCAAACCATTCTTCATTAGTGTTTAATTTGAGTTTGCTATTTTCTGCTTTTAATCTTTTCAATTCTTGTTCCTGTTTTTCAAACTTTAATTGTATGTATTCTATTTTTTCCTGTTCTATATCTAAATTTTTTGATTCCTTTTTCACTGGTTCATATTTATATCTTTCTTTTTCTAATAGTTCTTTCCCATGATTTTTAAGAAATGTTATTACATTATGCTCTTGTTTGTCCATTAGAATTTTCCTTTTTTATGTAACGAAGATAATCCATCTAATGTTTTATCTACAGATTCTGGTATAACGAGTTTCATTTTACTAATATCTATCATAACAGGTTCTTTAGTTCTCCTCCAAGCATTTATAGCCACAATTTCTGGTGTTTCTGTGATATCTTCTTTTAGCATTTGTTTATTTTTTGGTTTTCGTCTTCTAGATTAGTTAATTTTTCTAATATTATTTTAAATGTTGGTATTTCAGATGCATTCCATAGATTAGTTAATTCTTCTCTTATTATTTGTCTTGTTTGAGTTTGATCCTTTTTAATCTCATTCATTACTAATGTCATATTTTGAATTTTTTATTTTATTATGATTTCTTCCCATAAAGCTTCTATTTTTTCATTAGCCAGTTTTATTAGCTCATTCCTTCCATCCATTTCTCTTTTCATTAGTTAGATTTATTCGTTTTTTCCATCCATTTCCCATATCTATCCATATTTTTTCAGTTTTTGAACTTTCTTTTTCTAATTCTTTTATGTTTTTTTCTAATTTTATTTCTTTTTCACTATATTCT
This sequence comes from Apium graveolens, assembly GCF_009905375.1. Taxonomy (NCBI): domain Eukaryota; kingdom Viridiplantae; phylum Streptophyta; class Magnoliopsida; order Apiales; family Apiaceae; genus Apium; species Apium graveolens. Next base: position 153,909,851 of record NC_133656.1, read on the forward strand.
AAATATTTTATTTGCGAATATACACCTTCTTTTAGAGCGTCTCTTATTTTTTGTAATTTATATTTTTTGTTTTCTATTTTTTCATGTGTATTCATATTTTATTAATAAATCGAATTTTCCTTAGTCATTTATTTCAATGCCTCTATTATTAATTTTATAATTTATCATTGTTAAAAAGTCACTTCCTAATAATAATTCATTAGAACTATCATATTCTATAACTTCTATGTTTATATTATACTCTAAATCTTGTAGTTTAAATCTTAAATTTACACTTTTAGTAATTATAACTTCTCTCTCATTTTCAGGATAATTATAAGTTTGTGGTTCTATTATGGAGCAGTTATTTTCATCAATTTTACTTATGTGTATAAAACTTTTAACATCGCCTGTATTTATTTCAGCTATACAATCTTTTGCTTCAATTCCTTCGAATATTATTACTTTAATTTTTAATCTATCAGTTTTCACATTTATTAAATTTATAGTTTTAGGTAAACTATATTGTCTTGACATAATTGGTTGTTCTCTAAAACTTAAATGTCTAAATTTTTTTCTAAAACTTAATCTAGATCCTTCTAATATTGGTTTAATTCTTTGTGTTGGAATTATTTGTCTATTGTAAATTCTTCTGGGATTGTTATTTGAGATTCTTCTTTATGTTCAATTTTTTCTAATATATCATTGTATAATTTTGGTACTATTATTCCTAATTCCGTTTGTTTCTTTACATGATGGTTTCCAGTCATAGCATAAACTATTTTAGTTTCTATACTAATTACTTTACTTCCCTTTTGCATTTTTATTCCATCTAATTTATAATATAATGTTAAAGATCTTTCTTTATTTTCATCTCTTAATGATATGCTAAAATCAGGTTGTATTATAAATTTTAATTTCTGATATATCAAGTTTCTTTTTACTACTGCTATTAATGAATCTTGTATATTTCCTAATATTCTATCGTCTAGTACATATATCTGTATAGGAGTATCGATATTTTTCTGAAAATATGTTTTTATTGTAAATTATATTGCTTCAAAATAAATATTTTTTAATTTATTTGCTTCCTTTTATTTTAATTTGGATAGTTCTCTTTTTATCAAACCATCTGTTATTAAATTTATTTTTGTTTTTCCATTTATCGTATCTATATCTATTATATTTTCATGTTTCTGAGCTATATATCTAACTTCTTTATTTTTTTCAAAATATGATGTTTTGAATATCTTTTTTATTGTTAGTTCTTCTGTTTCACTTTGGATTTTATTATATATATCTGGTTTAAAACTTAAAGTTTGTGATGTTCCTTCTTCGTATTCATCCATTTGATAATATACATCTTGTTTTTCACTTGATTTTTCTAATGACATTTTTTCAAACTGTATTATTATCCAGTTATGTTACTTGATAAAATTATTCTTTTAAGTCCTTGTATTCTTAGTTTATTATTTCTAAATGTTATTATCATATTTCCAAGTTGTTGATAACATCTTATTATTTCATCCCTATTTTCTCTTGTCCATTCAATTTTATTTTTTCTTTCTTGCAATTTTTCTAGTTCTATTTCTATTTTTTCTTGGTTTTTTATTAATTCTTTCATTTTTCTATTATTTCTAGTTATTGCATTTGGATCTATCCAATTTATTTTTTAATTTTTTTGTCTTAAATTATTTATTAATTTATATTGTTCAGTTAATACTTCTTTTAAGTCTTTTATTTGAATTTCTAAATTAGTTTCTCTAATAAATTTTTCTCGTTTTATTAAAAGATTTTCTTCTTCCAGTATTCTAATTTTTTCATCTCTTTCTTCCAACATTGTTCGAATCGTAGCTATAATATCTAATTTTTCATTTATTATTTGCATACTTATTTTACAACTTTCAATATGTTGATTTATATCTTTATTAAAAGTAAGGTTTTTATCTGCCATTATTTTAATACCTTCTAACTTATAATCTTCCATAAATCAAATATTTATTTATTTATTTATATAAATATATTAAATGTCTATATAGATTTTTCTTACACATTTGTTTTGTTTCTTTATTCTATACTATAAAATAAATTAATAGAGTTGCTATTATTTTAGATTTATAACTTTTATTATTATCTCTTAGTAATTTTGCTGGAGGTCTCATTTAATTTTCATATTTCGTTTCTTACTATTCATATTCGTAATTATTTTTAACTTTCCGATTTTTTTTTAACTTTTCTATTATTTGCTACAGTAAATTACTGTTCATCTTCTCGTCCTATCTTCCTATTATTGGCTCTGATACCATTTATGTTGAGAGTTTATTTATTGAAATAATATAGGTTCCAGATGAAATGAAATCTTTTCGACGGCATCCGTCCGCATTGGCGGCGAGTGGAGTTGCTTTCTAGTATAGCACATATTAGAAAGAAGTTATGTTCCTTCTACGGATGCTAGTATCCTTGTTCTTCTACTAAATGATTCAATAAAGGGCAAGTGATCAAGAAAATAAGACTAGTGGGGCATCTTCCTTTTCGTGCGAGTTCCCCGCATACGGCTCAAGTGGCGAAGGCCCTTTCTTTCATCTTTTCGAAAGCCCAGACCCAGCCTTCTGGATCTGCATTAGTCCTATTTCAGTAGCTCGTGTTAGACTGATGTGATGAGCGAGGTAGACTAGACTGCTTCAGTGATAGTCTTTTGGGTTTGTCAATGATGGACTATAATCCGTGTATAGGACCCAAAAATATGTCCAAAGGCCCAAGCTAAGCTACAAAAATCAGGCCCGGACACTATTATATTTTTTATAAAAAGAAAAACTCAAGCTGGCAAAATAGTTATACTATATTTGGGATTACTGTTAAAAATTGTTGTGCTATTAGAAAAGGTGCGGCTGAAAAAAATACTGTTGTAAAAATTAGATGACTGTTTAGTATTTTTTTGATACGTATATTTTTGATTCAAAAAATTAAAAATAATGATGCTTTTGGTAAGATTTGATGGTGAAATCATCATATGCTTTCCGTAACAACTAAAAAACAGTTTTTTCTAAAAGTAGACTTACTTTCTCTAACAGCAGCTTTTAGGTCAAAAGCACTTTTCCGAAAAATAGCTTTTAAATTTTAACAAACAGTATTTTAACTGTTTTTCAGCGAAAAGCTTTTGTTGTTGCTGTCTGCAACAATAATGGTTTAATTTTATCGAATGATCTATATTAAACTAGCTTTATACCCGTGCGATGCACGGGTGATTTAAAAAAAATTATAATATTTTTATAATTTTTAATTTTCTTTTTAAAAATTATTATGTTTGTTAATTTACTTTTAGTGGTGGTAACATATATATATATAATTTTGTTTAGTTATTTTAGAATGTGAATTTAATGTATTTTTATATTTTGTAATTGTGAAATTAACAAAATTTGTAGTTTTTTCTTTCTTAATATCATTGTTATGTTGTATACAATAATTTTTTTGTTTATTTGAGTAAAATTAATTTTTTAAAACTTGTTTACAACTATATTTTTGATAAATATTAACTTCAATAAATCTAAATATCAATTTATATAATTTTACATTCTATTTGTTGATATTTGTTTAATTTTTTTAGCTTAAATATTGGAAATATTTGTGTAGTGATTTTGAAAAAAAATACCACATTTATTTTTCATAGTACTTTTAAATGTATTTTTTAAGATTTATATTTCAGTTTTGAATTGTTATAATTTATTATTATTATTATTATTATTATATTCCTAATTTTATTATTATTATATTTCTAATTTTTATGTTTTATAGGATTAATGTACTCTAAATTTTGTAAAAGTCAATACATACGTTTCTTATTTTATAAAATGAAACAATACATATATAATATTTATCCCTAAATACAATCTAAATGTGTTTCTCATTTTATAAGATAAAAATTAAAATTATCTATTAAAAATATTTTAAATCAAAATTTCCCTTTTCATTTTAAAAAAAATGATACTCCCTTCGTCCCTTTCAATTGTTTACATTTTTTAGAGAGTGTCCGACACACATTTTAAGGTGCATAGTATAGTTCTGTAATTTTTTTTTACAATTTTGTTTTTCTGAATAAAAATTAAAATATTCAACTTTTATTCCGAAAAAGAAAATTGTAAAAATAAGTTAAATAATATACTTTTTATACACCTTAAAATACATGCCGAACACTTACTCACAAATGTAAACTATTGGAAGAGAACGAGGGAGTAGTACTTTAACTTGATTAACAATTACAATTGATTTGTTTATTGTTACTTAGATTTATTTTTTATTAAGATAATTTTTTCTCTTATTATATAAATATATATATATATATAACATTTTTAACATTATTTCATTTAAGAATATATAATTTTAGTTCAATTTCTTAATTAATTACCTATTGTGTTTGTTATACATATTATTAAATATTATAATAGAATAATAGAATAAATGAAATAAATATAATGTATAATGTATTTTATTAGATATGTATTTTAATTTTGATTTTTTTTATATTTATTATGATTATATTTATTCCTCATTTTTATGTTTTATAGGAGTCATGTGCTCTAAATTTTTTAGAAGACAATCCGTAATTTTCCCCTTTTACAAAATGAAACAAAAAAAATATAATATTTGTACTTAAATGTAATCTAAATATTTTTCTAATTTTATAAGAAATTAATGAAAATTATCCATTTAAAAATATTTTAAATCAAATATACCCATTTCAATATTTTTTTTTTAAAAATGGTACTACTTTAAACCGATTATAAATGATTTTTTATTTATTACTTATATTTATTTCTATTAAGATAATTGTTGCTTGTATTATATATATAATATAATACTTCTAATATTATTTATATCATTTAGGAATATATAATTATAGTTCATGTTTTAATTAAATAACTATTGTGTTTGTTATACATATTATTAGATATTATGGTATAAGAATATAATAAATAAATAAATATAGTCTTTATTATACTATACTTTGACGACCAAACCATACCATCCAAACCCCCTACTCCAATTATATATAGGATATTATATATATGATATAATAATTATGTTAGCTTGTCAAATATAATATTTATAGATATTTTAAATTATTCATTTAAAATTCAGTAAAACTAGAATAAGCAATGGCAATGAGCTAAAATTTTAGCTTAGAGACCGTGTCTGTTCACATATTTTTTACAATTTTTTATGAAATGTTTCATATTTTATTTAAGAAATTTTTCCGGTGAAAGTGTTTTAATAGTTGCTGACATGAAGACAGTTTATGTGTGAGAGAATTCTTTTGTGAATTATTTTTGAGTTCTTTCAAAAATCCTCATTCCAAATGCAAGAACCTGAACGGGGAATACACATGTCCCTCTTAACTGTTACGTGAAACGGTTTAAACTAACTATTTTAAATAAAATAAATTGATAAAAAAATGTTTCAATAAAATTAATATTAAAAAAATTCATTAGATCCAATTTCTAATTTGATTAAAAAAAATATTTTTTGTTAAAAACATAACTTTCAAACAAGACCATACCGTTTAATAATTTGCATCACAAAATTACACCTCGCATACGTCATTCAATCTCTTAGACAGTCATAAAGATGAAATTCCAATCTGACAAAATCCGTAATTATAATCATAATATGTAGAGCAATCTTATCTTAATTGCAACCAGGTAATTCGGTCATTATGTCCTTAATTTATTTGAACAACATAGTATAGAAAACTAAATCAGAACTCAGAAGCGTATGGAGGGCCCCAAAACCTTCAAATAATTGTACCATCACCATGCAAGCACAACTGCACAAGTACCCTGTTAGTGTTACCCACTTACCACCGTGTTGGTAAAGATTAAAGAACTAAAAACGCCAGGTTAAAAGGTCTTCTAAATAAATATATAATTATTATTATTTATTAAACTAAAATTCAGATTCTAATTTGAAATGAGCGAGAAATTATCGAGAAAGTCGAACGTTACACACATTTCCATAAACAGATAGACCTGTACAAGTACATAAACACATGTACATGTACATCCGATAATGTTGTGTTTTTTATCTATATTTTTCTTACAGCAGTATCAGTGTCGTCCACATAACACCCTTAACCTCAACTAGGCTTCTTCACTTTGTTTCAAATCAATGGCAAAACAAGAACACCAACAAGATGGTAATAACAGCTCGGGTCACATTCTTGATTCGGGTCCGGGTCGGGTCTCGGGTTTGGAGCATAATGGAAGAGCCCAGATTGATACTTCTGCTCCATTTGAGTCAGTGAAGGAAGCAGTTAGTAGATTTGGTGGACTTGGTTATTGGAAGCCTCATTCTCATTTCAACAGCTTTTCTCCTCCTATTAAGGTCTTGCATTTTGTTTTTAAATTTTGTGTTATTGTATCTATCTTTTTGTGTTTTATTAATAATTGTGTGTCAGTCTCAGTGAAAACTTTAATAAAAAATGAAGAAAAACAAACATTCTTTAGTTTTCTTGATTCTGTCTTGCTCAATGTTGTATCTTGCAATGCCTTTAATTTTATGATTTTGGTAGTGTAGTTTAATTATTCTATTAGTTTTGTTTTTTATGTATATATTCCTAAGAAATGATTCAGCTTTATGAGAAGTGTCTGATGTTCCCGAAAAAGATGATTTAACTTTTTGGAATTGAATGATTTTCCATTCAACTGTATAAGAACTGCTTCAAAATGTACTACTGCTTGCAAGTAGCAACTGAAAGCCTTTCGATTTGGGCATGCTTCTTTATGTTTGCACAATGTAATGTGTGGCGGGTTACATACAGATGTGGAGAGTATGCAAAGCTTTGGATGTCTCTTCTCATACTATCTTTAATAGATGTTAATGTGTTGTTGGTTATGCAAGGGCCAAGGCATTGTTTGCTTTCTGTGATAGGGCCAAGGCATTGTTTGCTTTGTGTGATATGTTTCGCTGTTGGTTACTTTTGATGGTCGACTTACTATGTTGTTACTATTTTCTATTTGCCTTCCTGCTCTTCCCATGGTCTTTTTTTTTCTCCATGCTTGGCCGAATTCATCACTGAATTTCTAAAAGTCAAGTTTCTCTAAATTTTCTATTACAGTTCTACATTTAGACCATGCAGTTTCAGTTTTGTGGATTATCATTTACATAATAGTGATGTACTTAGCAGGCTCTTTTGCTTTCTATCAATGTTGCAAGATTATATCTGATAATTTAGTTTTGTTAAATTGTGCTTTATATGAGTTGAAGTATCACCTCATTTTCAGTCTGTTACTTTCTCTTTCTATAAATATGTGCTCACAGCTCTGCTAAGTTATAATGTGAAATTGGATACAAGTATTTGGAATCTGAAGTATCCGTGCTTTTTTACAGACAAACGAATGAGTGTTGCATCTTAATTCACCTATTATTGTTTTATGAAATGTATCTAATTGTATGATAGCTGTCTGTAATAGCCAAACGATAGGGGCACAATTGATATCACAAAAGTGGAGGAGGAAGCTGTGCAGTTGGAGAAAGATTTGGTAATTAAGGAAAAGGAAACCTTCAATATTTTGAAAGAACTTGAAAGCACTAAACTGATTGTGGAGAAATTAAGACAGAAGATTCAGAATGAAACCTCTCAAACCAATGTAGCAGTTAATTCTAATGTAGATGATGAGAAAGTGCATCATGTCATGAAAACCGAAGCAAAAGAAAGCCAAGAAAGCTTTTCAAGTGACAATCAACATACTGTGGGAAGTTTGGACGTCTGTCCCTCCTCAACACCAGGTGTAATTTTAATGGAGTTGAAACAGGCAAAACTAAACCTAACTAGGACTACAAGCGATCTTCTTAGCATCCAATCTGCAGTTGAATCCTACAGCAAGAAGATAGAGAAGGAAAGAAACTCACTTGACAAGACTCGTCAAAGGTTATGTTCAAATTCCTCCAAAATTTCATCGCTTGAAGAAGAGCTGAACCAAACAAAACAAAAATTACACTTTGTCAAGGTTGCTGAAATCAAAGGCAGCGCTGATAATGTTTTTGATATTTCGAGGGAGGTTCACCGCTTGGATTCTGAAACTGATTATTATAAGAAAATTGGCGAAGTAGCAAGATCAGAAGTTTCAAGAGCAATATCTGAGATTGGACAGACCAAGGACATGGTTAAAACTGCCAAGATCAGGTTAGTTGCAGCTACAAAAATAAAGGAAGCAGCTAAGGCCAGTGAGGCTGTTGCTCTTGCAGAGGTCAAGGCCCTATCAAAAAGTGAAGAACTGGTTGGATCTGATGAGAAAAATCCTGAGACTGTAATTCTATCATTTGAGGAATACTCTTTTCTTATCTCCAAAGCTCGGGAGGCGGAGGATATATGTAAGAAGAAAGAAGTCGATGCTTTGCTTCTAGTTGATCAAGCTAATGAATCAGAGAGTGTTATCATGAAGATGGTAGAGGAGGCTACAAAAGAAGCAGAAACCAGTAAGAAGGTCCTGGAAGAAGCTCTAAAAAGAGTAGAAGTTGCAAATAGAGGAAAATTGTCCGTTGAAGAAGCTCTTAGGAAGTGGAGATCTGAGCATGGTCAGAAAAGACGATCTTCACAGAATTCCACGAAGTTCAAGAATTCTTCCCATCGAAGAGATTCTCGATTGCTTGATGTGAATGGACAGAATATGCAGAATGACGACTTGAAGCCGGTGCTAAGACAAACCCTGTCAATAGGGCAAATACTGAGCAGAAAGCTGCTTCTGACTGAAGATTTTGAAAATGGCGTGCAGGCAGAATATAATACGGGGATACAACAGACTTCTTTGGGTCAAATGATCAGTAAAACAATTGAGGATGATAAAAAACTAGCTAAAGAGAGTGAGGGAGAAGGTGGCAACAAGAAAGTAGCTGCAAAGAAAAAGAAGTTTGGGTTTGCTCGGATTTCACTCTTGACCACCAAGCAAAGTAAGAAGAGCAAGAAACAAAATTCAGGTGCAAGGGTTCCAATGTGCAGATGAAATGACATAGATCAACAAGTTACTAATTTCTCTTTAGTCCTCCTAGGAATATCTTGCAAGGTTTATTTTGGTATGCTTTGACAGTTTGGAAGAATTATCGCAAACTTATCAATATGACTGCTATTAATGGTTTTAGTGTTTTCAGTTTTACTGAAGTGAGAACATTGCAGGAAAACCTAAATCAGATTGCAAAAAATCATCTTTTAGATCTAGTATCACACCGTCATCTGATTCAGATTTTTATAATTTCTGAATCAGATTTATTGATTTAAGTTTTCGGGAAAGACATCAGGGATTAGGTATTAAGAAGAAGAATTTATTGACTTAAGTTTTGATAAAACTTCAAAAATGAGAGTTGCAATCTTACAATTCTAATAGCAAAAAAATGGAGATTAATTATTAATACCCTAATGAATGACGCACCTTGTAAAGGTGCTTCTTTTAAATAAAATTGTAAAAAGGCAAATTGTCTCTTACACCCCTTGTGCTACAATATGAAAATTGAAGATTTTGGATTGATGTGATTTTGGCCGTTAGATGAACCTATAATATGTCTAAAAGAGTAATATACCACCAACAACCATTCAAATTGAAGCAAACATCAATGTCAACGAACCCTTTCTTTAAATTTTTCATCTTTTATCTATTCAGAAATGTAAATGGAAGATTCTTTATTTCATTGTCTTTAAGTTTCATATTTCATTAAGCCTTCTCCTCAGCTACAGCACAAGGTATAATCTTTTTGCATCAGTTAGAACTTTTCTTTCAGGGTTTCTAATTTCTTAATCATACTCAAAACTTGTAGAGGCTTCTTCAGCGCAAACACACTTTTTATGTTGTATTACTTGTATATATAACTAGTTGGTCCCTTATTTAATTTATTATTTTATGCTACTGCTTTATTATAATTCCTACTTCGATTTTGTAGTTCTTGTTTTGATCTGCAGCGTTTCCAACTACTTCTATGTTCTTTATTATGTTGCTAAATGTTCTTGGTTTCTAGTTGACTATTTTTCATGTCTAAAAAGAAGAATTATCTGTGAATTATGTAGTTTCTTGTTAATGGGGTTTGGTTTTTTATGAAGAATTCGAAAAATTAACAAAAGTAAGCAAGGAATATATTACCTTACTATGAGGAGACTTAGTGCCACCTGTTAAGAGATTTGTTCTGGCAATCTTAGTAAGTAGCACTACTGATTAATAATTCTGAGAATCTGTTTAACAAGAGGTCTCGAAGTCGCCTAATCATTTGATGTTTTGTTTTTAAAATTTTTGATTGACATCTTTGTTTTCAGCACTCGCAGCATGGGCACAAGAATTTGGCTAGTGATTATCTTCGTATTGGGAGCTAGCAGGGCCAGTGATTCTAGAGAACTAATGACTAGTAGTGTCTATACTGGTGAAACTGCTGAGATATCTTTTGATACAGGTATTTTCTTTTTCATCCTTAAATTAAATAGTCTCTACAAGTTTCTGCGATTAATTATTGATCTTCCTTTTTACCATCAAAAGGCAATTTCATTAGTGATTCTAAGGCAACCAATTATTCATAGAAACACTGGGATTCACGTCTGTATCTTCTTCTTTCTTTTTCTTTGACAAGTAATGACTGTATTGACTTGCCAAGAGAATACTACATAATACTGGGGGATTCCCCCGGCTAGATTAATGAGGGTGGAACAACCTCCAATTATATAACAAATTCAGAATTCAGGTGGACTAAGGCAAGAGAAAAAGGCTTCAACTTGAACAACATGAAACATAGGTACTCATACTTGATGCAGTATAGAGGTAATGCTAGGGTCTCGAGCAATCAAATTCTGAACTTAATGCTAAAAGAAACTCTTTTCTCATTACTCTTAATACAAGCTATGAAATGACTCGGCTGAATTTGAGTTCCAGAGTGCATTCAATTGTCCCTCTCCATCCAAATCATATGGGAGGCTATCGAAACAAATAACTTCCCTAGCTGCACTGTATCATAATTGGAGTCTATTCTTCTGAAAAAGAGTCATCTGACAACCGATATGGAGGAATCAACACTGGATATTCTAGTTGTTTTTCCTCCTACATACGTAGCTAGTTGGACAACTGTAAAGGTGCAATTCAGCTACCTTGTTCATAAGACTATCTATCCTACATATGTCATCTACCTTGTTTGACAGATGCCTGATGATATCATGAAGAATAGATGCTTTTGACTGTTGATAAAACCTTGCCTATGTTGTGTTATGTACTGACCGGTCTTTGTCAGAAATCGTAATTATGATGTTCCTTGATCTTAGTGGAAGTTAGAACTCAAAAAACAAACTGAAGGGTTAGGTTCTGTTGCTACAGTTTTGCAGGTAACTCAAGACTCAGAAAAGGATATTCTCGAAATAGGAAAGAATTACAATGTTTGCACACTGTGTAAAGAATATACTGCTGAGGCACTGACTTACCTCGATGCAAACAAAACGCAAGAGGAGATCATACACATTCTTCACGGTTCCTGCTCCAAGTTGCACTCTCTTAAGGAAGAGGTATTGTTTGCTAAATGCAAGCACCAAATATTTTTATTTTTCCTTAAAATAACAAAGATCAACATGTTGGATTACCATGTCCTCGTGGGTTCCACTGCTAGAATTACCAGAATTTGTGCATTTTTGACATTGAACCAAGTTGTGCTTGATAGCTGGTAGGTAGTCCTCCCTGACCTCCTGTGATTATCCATTTTTTTCAAGTGTTTATACATAGCTATGTATTTGATGCTTGACATGGTTTCATTTTTATGATATTACTGTTGTAGCTTGATAATTGATGTGTGAATCCCATAACCCATGAAATATCTGCCTTTATATGAATGCTAGAGTGTCCCTCCTTTGTGGTCTGCATACAAGAACTCTATGATTACTTAATTACTACAGAAATGACTGTGTAATTATAATAAATTTTGACTGAGAATCACATTAGTTGTACCTAGCCACTTCCATTAGAATATAGCAGGCATGGTGATGCAGTTGGTGCATATTTCTGAGCATTTAGTGGCAAATTTCTACAACTTGGTACTGTTGCAAGAGAATGCAAGGTATAGTCATTTTGTACGTCTTGATCCAACTCCTAGTGCTGTTTTGTTCTGGCAGTGTCTCGTGTTGGTGGATTACTATGCTCTTTTCTTTTCGGAGATATCCTCCATAGAGCCTGCCGATTTCTGTCAAAAGGTCAATCTCTGCGAACAAGTGGCTCTTAATTCTCAGCATACGAGTAAAAATAGTTGTGAGCTTTGTCACTATGCAATTGCAGAAGCTTTAATAAAGCTGAAAGATCCTGACACAGAGGTATGTTCTTACAATCAGTAACTGCATTTGATATAGATGCTTACAATTCTCTGCTTGAAGTTTGTTGTTCAGAATTATCATTTTTCTAATGTTGTAAAGCATGACTGTATTAGATACCCTATTAGTTGAGCAAATGATTCAGCAGACGCCTATTACTACAACATCTTATGTTATAATTTTCTCGCAGTTGGATATAATTGAAGTGCTCTTGAAGGCATGTAAAGCTGTGAAGGGCTATGAGACAAAGGTTAAATATTAATCTATAATTTTGGCACTCTTAAAAATACTTAAAATAAGAGAACCTAAAATTTTGGTTATTCAGATATCAGACATTCATATTCAAGCCATCTGATGATCGCCATTGTCGATTTGTTTATTCTTGGCAGTGTAAGCGAATGGTATTCGAATATGGGCCTCTTATACTTATAAACGCAGAACAATGGCTGGAATCAAATGACATATGCAACATTCTCCATGCCTGTGATGCATCTAAATCAGATTACAGCAAGCACCTGCAGTAGGAAGAATTGAGGTTGCTTCATCTTAAAAGTGGAATCAGATGACAGATGAAACTGTATATTCTTTTAGTAATTTATTTTGCATGTGAATCATGACAAAAGAATTCCAATATGTAATTTGTAAAATATGTCTAGATAGCAAGCTCATGTCAATATATCTGAATCATACAATCAAGGAATCAACTACCCTTTCCCAGAAATGATACAGTATTTGCATATTACCACTTGATGTTAGTTTATTAAACGTTTGATGAATGTTATAGTTACCAATCCTCAACCGACCATTCAAGTTTAATAATAATATATAAGCCAAATGCCTGGATAGAGGAAAAAATAACTTTAGTTGTGGTGACTTTCGACTTGTAACAACTAGCTGCTACACCTTGATCAGTGGTTGCAAAAGCTACGTTTGACTATATATTATTCGTATTCATAATTTAACAACCCAAAATTATTAAGAAAAATTGTTGTTGAATCTAAACCACCAACGAGCTATAAGAGATGGTAACTGATGAACACGTATTAATTTTATACGTATATAAATGAAATCGGTGTTTGCTCATGAACAAGCGAAAATGCGACGTAATTTATTGGCCGTTAATTTCGTACTTCAGTTATTAATTGCTCATCATGTGAAGTAAGATCAAGTTCAAGTAATTATAGAGTTTATTATTTGTTATCACAGTATTTGAGTTTAGCTGATAAATTCAAGTAATTATGAGTTTATTAGTTGTTATTCCAGTATTTGAGTTTAACTCATCCCCGATAGATACCCATATTATAATATTAGTAAAAAAAGTGCAGACCCAGCTAAAACGGGGAGAAATCAATTTGAAATAAAGCTCCTTGCGATGGTTGCAAAAGCAACAAGCAACTGGGCATAATTCATATGTTATTAAGCTAATCTATCTGTACGATATTATATTATAATAAACAGAATGATTTGATTTATCCCTATTTTGATTATCTCTTTTCATCACGGCCTTTAAATCTTCTTCATCAAATAAAAATATTAAAAAAATACACTCCACAAGTTTTCAGTTTCGAATCCCGTCAACAACAAACATTTATATTATTATTTATAAAAAAACATATAAATTCTTATATTCGAATCTCGGTAATAACAAATATTTATCTTATTATTTATAAGGTTAAGGTTACATATAATTTCCATGTTCAATTCTCAACAACACAAATTTACATTATTATTTATGAATAAGATTTTACCAACCGTATACTATTTATACTGATTGAACTTAAATTGAAATTATAATTTTATAATCATTATTTAGTATTGAATTATTTATATAAAATTTTAATAAAAATATAAAATATATATATATATATATGTATATATACTATACTATTATAAGCGAAACATGGTTTCGTTTGGTCGGATAGTTAACATCTTCCAAAAACATGGGCTAACATTTTTCAAAACAAAATTTAAACAAATATAATTTTATTAAAAATAATTAAATCATGTATCTAATATAACTACAAACTCTATGAATTATTATCTAACTTAATTTCTAAGTTCTTTTTTAACCTCTTTTGTAGGTAATCAAATAATTTCAAAATTAATTTTAATAATTCAAATTATAATATAACAAAATAATTAATAATTCAATTTTTTTATATAAATAAATAATACCAAGTCATCCACATGTATCAGTTCTATTCAAAACTCCCAAAGTTCTTATAAGATTTTAATAATCAAAATTTTGAATCCATCAATAATATGATATATGCAAAATAATACGTAAATATTTTAACTTCAATAATTTTAATAATATATAATTATTAATTTTTACAATTTATTTATATAAAATAATAAAATAATAAAATTATAAATGTTATAATCAGCTTGTACATCGCACGAATTATAGGTTAGTATATATAAATATTAACCATGACATGTGCATCGCACGAGCCGTAAGCTAGTTTGAATAATTATTACATAATATAATAATTATTCTCTTTTTAGTTGTTTAATCACAACTTCACAAGTACGTGCTTCGTTACCCGGAAAACCGGTACTTTTGCATTAAGTTTAAGATTTTATTTGGGAATGCTACTGAAACTGCTGTATTGTCAGGGAAATTAGATAACTGTTTGGTAATTTTTTTTAATCTATGAATATTTTGAAATATAATGTATAAAAATAATATTTTTGAGAAGTTTTGATGATTAAACTGATAACTATTTCTTGCAAAAGCTGAAAACAGCTTTTTCTAAAAGTAGGGGATTGCTAATAGCCGCTTTTAGATCAAAAACGCTTTTCCAGACAACAAATAGATCGATTAAGATTCTTTTTAAGAAAGAGTACACAACAATATTAAACTGTACTTTATACTTGCCCTTAATCAAATCAAAATGTTTTTTTTTTCTAAATCAAATCAAAATGTTAATAACATTAGTCCTTTATCTATATAATAGCAGAACACGGGGTAAAAAATCGTGAGTCATTTAATCCTGATTAAAAGACAATTTTACCCCCCTGTCTATATAGTCTATTTGTCTATATTCTAGCCACCACTGTCTGAACAGGCCACCGCTGTCTGAACAAGCTACAAAGAATTCAAAGCTGTCCAAAAGGGAGGCTGATAATACATAGGATCGAAGGCGGGCCAAGCCGTAATTGTATCCACGGGGTTGGGGACTGAAAAGGTGCGGGTCAATCATCATCGCTTAGAGTTTTGGGAATCGGGGTTTTTTAAAAAACAGTCGAAGTACCACTCCACCCGCGGGGTTGAATTAGACAAAAATGGTGGCTTAATCTGCTTCAAGTGAGTTATCTAATATTTGGGCTTCAAGAATAAAGAATTGGAAGTTGAAAATTTCGGCTTGCTTAGAATGAGTGAGCGGGTATGGCTGAACATATAAATCATGTAGGCGTGTCAGGTAATTGATGAGTTCTCTTCGTGCTTAATGAATTGGAAACTTGCTTTAGGACATTAGTTAGAAATTACTTATATATATGTGCTTCTACTATCCCGTGATTTCAGTTTTGGATTTAGAGGGCATAGGGTTTTGATAATCTTTTGATTGTATGTGTTCCTATTGGCACCTTTTGAGGTAAATGAAGTTTAGAACATTATTTTTATCTGTTGTGATTGTTTTCAGGCAGTCATTATTAACTATAGAGCTGAATTCATGTAATCTATTTATCTAACCAGTTAAGTGTTTGAGAATCGCCTAAGGTGACCTATATATTATTGTGTGCTCTCAGCTTATAAATTGATTATTATCTTTCCTCTTATTTGGCTTTCTGAGGTCATCTTATTCCCTTTATATTCACTAAGTTCTATTCAGCATTCTGTGTTTGTGTTGGGTTAAAGTTGGTTCAACAAATATGTTGCTATAGGCATAATGTACGGTGCAGGGGGTTGCAATGTGTGTAATCGGGGCTCGGCACTAAATGAGGACTCGATTGTAGAGATAAAACATCAATGTGATACGGGTTGACTAGCACGGACACCTAAAATGATTACATTGAAATGAAACCTTCATGACCAATTGATAGTTCACGAAATTGGTTTAACCGTTGTTTGATGTAAGTAAACATTTAGATTAGGTACTTTAACTTGGTATTTGCTGAAATTTGAAATTTGAGAAGTGATGTGCTAGCTTGGTACATATACCAGCTTTGGCCTGTTTCAGTTAATATGAACCACTGAAGGATAAAAATGCTCGGGTGCTTGATCTTAAATTGTATACTTAGCGAGTCGAGTATAGCAAGTCTTGAGTGCACATGGCAGCATTATATGGGGTTTCTTATTTCCTTTGTATGTTTGTGTAGCCTGGCCCTCCCACATGATTTACAAATTTAACCTTCAATCAATTCAGAATTGTAATATCGAAAAACCAAATCAAATTGGTCGCACAATAGGGACATTCGAACATCCTTTATGCGCAGATTGTTAGGGTAGATGCAGTATTACAACTAAATGCGCAAGTTATTGAAACCGTTTATGTCGGCACTTGATAGGTAAAGACGATGTGGGTCCGGCTAAAAAAAGGGGTCGTCCTCAGATTGCGGTGACCGAAGAGGTTTTGGAAAGACGGAGGTTAGCAAGGCAAAGATATAATGCACGCCGTTCAAAGAGTGAGTTATAATAAAAGTTTTGTAATCTGCATTTTTTAACAAGTACCTGCAAATTCGCAGTTATATGCATTTCTAAAATTTTCGCAGGATAAATATAGGCTTATTCTATGTTGTTAGCTGTTGCGCATAATGTTAAAATACATAGTGGGTTCCCTTCGCTTAAATTTTGTCCCCCAACTTTAAATATAGATTAGCTTTCATAACACTATACCTCAAGACTTAAATAAAAGGGTTTTAATTACTATAAATATGATTTTATGCAATTAATTTTTGTAATTCTGTGACTGAAAGCAGGGGAAGGCCCTTCTAGAAAAAGAGGCAGGCCCAAGGGCGTCCACGAAGCTGTATTGAATTCGCAGAGCCTATCAGTGCCAAGGCTTGAAACCTGCCCAATAATGAGTGAGCGCATCCAATATTACATGCATAAAACTCGTGATTCTGCATTTCCATAAGTCGATTATCAAGAGCATGGATTAATACCCGACCAATATAAATGAGCCAAGTTATGTTCAATTGTTCTCATAAATTCCTATGTCCAACAATTTATTTCTACAGATAATAATGTGTCTGGGGCCTCTCACACAGATGCTGCATGGCCCCTCATTCCACCTACAAGCTCAACGCAAGGTAGCATCCATTCATTAATTTTTTATATGCACATTTACATATTGATCCTTAGACTTTTTGTTTGTGGCTGCGGCTGTTTTGAATTTCGTCCAGAAAACCAAAAATTGAGCGTAGTTCCAGGCATGATGGAGTAATTCGCACAAAAAACGTAGATATAAACTAGACCTTTATACCTGCATTTTCTAACAATTGCCTGCACATTGTCCATCAAATGTTTATTCCTATTGGATTTACTAAATCCTAACATGATTCCACTTTTATGATTTAGCGTGCCAATTCTACGCATTACTATTTTCTATTTTTTTTATGCCCAAATATAGGGTAATGCTATTAGTTATTCGACATAACATTATATACTATAGATAGTAGCCTTTGTTTGTTATTGATTTATCATTATAACACCGTTTTAAAGATATCTATTTCCATATATTGTTGATCAAATTGTTGCAACCAGATGGGGAGCCTGCAGAAGGTGGAAAGGGGAACAAAGACCCTGGCTCAGCAAGTTGCGGAGGAACAAACCAAGGTATTACTGTTTCTGTGCACCTTCTTCCGTATGCATTAATTATTACTCTGCCGAATGGCTTCACTGAGATTCTCATGCAAACGTTGTCCAACTCTGTAAAATATTCTCTAAATATCTTTGCTCCCAAATTATAGTTAATTCGCAGATATGCCTCCCACTAAAAATAAATAGGTAGGATGCCTTTTTCCATGCTTATGTGTTAGTCTTCCATACTTCGCAGAATCACGGAGAATGCGCACATCCATAAATCAGAAGAAAAAAGATTTTTGTAAGACTTCAAGTTTGTGGATGATTGTTTCTTTTAATCATAGTGCAAATGCTCTTTTTAAATGAACTCGCCGTTGAATTGTCGGAACAGTGGAGTGCGAAACAATCCTCAATATCGGTATACAAGAAGAGATATGTGGTTTCTGCACATCGCACGTTTGGGCTGCTGAATTTACGGGCAGACATGTGGGTACAGGACCCAAGGTCTATTTAATTTGTTGTGGTAAAGGGAAGGTTCAACTTCCTTTATTGCGTGAAACACCTCCAGAATTGAACTACCTAATAGGTGCAAACGGGACAAGATCAAATGTTTATTTTAGCAAGAGGCGTGTCTATAACAACATCTTTGCATTTTGTTCATTCGGGGGTAATGTTGATCATTCGGTTAATAATGGCAAGGGGCCATATGTCTTTCGCGTGTGTGGACGTACTTATCATAGCCTCGGCTCTTTGGTACCTCCAGATGGACTAACACCGAAATTTGCACAATTGTATATGTATGATGGTCAGGAGGCTGTGGATCACCGGTTAAGCTTTACAGGAAAGGCAGGGAAAGTGGATCCCACTAATGTCTCAATGTTGCAAGAAATGTTGGAGCGGGAAAATGCTTTAGTCGGTATATTTAAGCAGGCGCATGAGCGATTTACAGGCGCTCAACCCGAACATATTCACCTAAGATTGTTTGAAAGGCGGACCTCTGATGGTCGATTTCAAAATGTCCCAACTACTAATGATTATGAGTTTGCTGGGCTTGTGGTTGATAATGACTTTGCTAATAATAGGGATATAGTTGTTGAGCATAAAAGAAATGATCTGCAACATATCAGTGAATTACACCCTTCTTTTATGTCGTTGCAGTACCCTTTGTTATTCCCGTTTGGGGAAGATGGGTATAGAATCAATATTAAACATCGTAATGCAAACAATTCAGAAAGTGAAAAGGACACGATAAGTATGCGCGAATACTATGCGTTTAGGGCATAATATCGTGTTGCTGAAGGACATACTTTGTTGCTCGGTGGGCGTTTATTCCTACAATTTATAGTTGATGCTTGGTGCTCAGTGGAGCGTGTCAGACTGGTTTGGGTGCAGAGGCATCAATCTATCATAAGATCGGATCTTTATAATAACATTGTAGATAGCCTAAGACGCGGTGATGTGGATGCCACAGAGGTAGGTAGACGTGTGATTTTACCGTCAAGTTTTACTGGTGGCTACCGATACATGCAACAAAATTTTCAGGATTCATTAGCCGTCTGCAAAGAATATGGACATCCCGACCTATTTAGCACTTTTACGTGTAATCCGAAATGGGATGAAATTGAGGAGGCTGTTCGGGCTTCTGGATCTCACAGTGCCTCTGTACGACCTGATATTGTGGCCAGGGTCTTCAAAATGAAGCTCGATGCTATGCTCAATGACTTCACCAAAAAACATGTTTTAGGGCGTGTGCTCGCAGGTATATTTTTTCTTAGTTTATGATTGCTACCACTACTTGACTTTGAATATGTCAGGGCTATATGTTTGTTTGGTTACCAAAACATTTGCCTACATGAATTTAACATTCAGGTTTTGACAAACATAAATTCATGTAACCCTATAATTAAAATACATCAATGAATTTATACTAAAAAATATTAAACTGTTTGAATAGTAGCGCCACATGCTAAAGTTAAATCTCGTCATAATACGAACTTGTAAACCAGAGAATGAAACCAAAACGTTTAAGAGGAAGCTCCTTACCATACAGGCAGATGTAAACACATATTTAAACTTAATTCAGAAACTTATGTACTACCTCATATTATAGTACCTAATTACATGCTTCTGCACCGTCCCCTTTTAATATCTTTTAGGCAGTTGAGTTTTCTAATTGATGACCATTATCAGGTGCTTCAGGTTTTCTACAGTCGAAGTCTGCTGAGAACTTTTTTGCACTTAAGCCTTAACATGGTTTTTCATCACAGTGTTTTCTTTGGAGATAAATGTCAACCATAAATATCAAGGTGTCCATGTCCATGTGCGGCACTAAAATGTAAAACTAACTGTGGCCATGTAATTTAATAGACCTTTTATTACTTTATAAATTTGGTGCAGTTGTTTACTATGTTAACTTCAAAACTTTTATAAATCCGGTTAGGAATCCTGATTGGTATGTTAATTACAAACTCATTCAGCATTAAGCCATAAATAATTTATAGTACTGTCCTTTAAACTCCAATTATTGACATAAAATTGTCCATATAGCAGTATGTTTCAATAACAGCGGGTCCCTAGCAGTATACACACATTCTTACCTTTGTTTTATACTGAATTGCAGTGGTATACACAGTGGAGTTTCAAAAACGGGGACTACCACATGCTCATATTGTATTATAGTTGGCTGCTGCAAACAGGTTGTTGACTCCAGAGGACATTGATAATGTCATAAGTGCTGAAATTCCTGATAAGGAAGCAGATCCAATAGGGTACAAAACAGTTTCCCAACTCATGATGCATGGACCATGTGGACCTACAAATCCAAAATGTCCTTGCATGTCAAAAGGCCGATGCACAAAACTTTATCCCAAATCTTTCAGCGATAAAACGGTTGTGGATGCTGACGGTTACGCCTTGTATAGAAGGAGAGATACAAAAGTAACAGTGGAGTATAACATAATACATTTGGATAATAGGTACACACTTTTCTTCGACATAATATTTTCAAGCCCTGAAAGAGTTTCGACATCAATATGACTACTTTAATCTTTTACATGTCAGTGTGTTTAGAACCCACATGCCTTTCCCTTAAAAAATGGCATGCACATATATCCATAGGATCAGTAATATTGCTCATTTACCTAGATTAAAGTGTAGGAAACCCCTGCCACTTCTGCCACCCTCTGAAAGTGATTGCATGCTTACATCTTATTGTACTCTGCATTATTAACTTTAATTAGAACTCACTCTTTTAACTTTCAATCTTCATTTTCTTTCACTAATAAAATCAAACTCCTTTCGACTAACGAGTTTGGGAAAGCTATATATAAATACATAGATGTGTTTGTGGTCATTCATATTACTTATTGTTAAATGAATGCTAACAATCACTATCATCCTGAAACATTGTTTAACTATTATTTTTATGCATTTTTTTGGTAGTAGTATGTAGTTTAAAACGTGGTTGCATCATAATCAACTATGAACACTGTGCCATATCAAACACTCTTCGTAATATAGATTTATAAAATAGATGTTTACTATATATATTCCAACAAAGTTTTCAAATGACGGGCCAACATTTGCAGTTATTATAATTTGCTTATTCTGCAATGTTGAATATAAAAAAATAATAAATAAATTTTATAAAATGTCTACAATTTAGTAAGTTCTTTTTTTAATGGGTTCCTTTCTATCGTTAGACATGTTGTCCCATATCATCGTGGATTGTTGGTGAAATATCAAGGGCACATAAATGTTGAATGGTGTAACCGGTCTCTCTCTATAAAATATTTATTTAAATATATTGGCAAGGGTCCTGATACGGCAACTGCACGCTTAGAGAACGCTAACCAAAATCTCTGTAGCAATTGTGAGAGTTCATCGACTCTTAAAACTTCAAGTTCAGATGAAGTGAGCAATTATCTTTCATGACGATATGTTTCGGCAGCCGAGTCATGTTGGCGTCTATTTGAGTTCCCCATTCATCACAGAGAGCCCTTTGTACAACGACTGTATTTTCACTTGGAAAATGAGCAGGATGTTAGATTTCGTGACAACGAGACATTGCCTGAAGTTGTTCGCAGAGTTGATCCTGATGGCACTATGTTCATTCAATGGATGTTATCTAACCGATATGACAACCTCGGTCACAATCTAACCTTTATCAAATACCCAACAAAGTTCTGATGGGATGCATCTGCTAAACGTTGGTTCCGTCGAAAACAAAATATTGATGTAATTGGGCGTATGGTTTATGCGCATCCTGCCTCTGGTGAACGATTTTACATGCGCTTGTTGTTAAACATTGTCGTTGGGGTCAAAACGTTTGAAGAAATCAGAACAGTTGATGGGATTGTTTACTCTACCTACAAAGAAGCATGATTTCACAGAGGCTTGCTTGAATCCGATAAGGAATGGCATATTGCACTTACAGATGCCTCCCTATGTGCCAGTGCCTCTCAACTTTGCGATTTGTTTGTCACTTTATTAGTTTTTTGCGAAGTTAGTAACCCCTCAGAACTCTGGGCAAGCCACTGGGAAAAAATGGCTGACGATATTGAATACAAACGGCGTAAAATCACAAATTTTCCAAAACTGAAAATCAATATTGCTGACAAGGAGATGCTAGCCCTTGAAGCAATAAATGAATTGTTAAAGCAATATGGTAAAAAATTGGCTGATTACCCAGGTTTGCCAGAGCTAAATACTGTCTCCACTTCTAAATATAAAAATGAATTATTATTGGAGGAGATGATGTATGATCGCGAGCAACTTCGTTTAAAAGCAAATGAGGCCGTACAATGCTTGAACCAAATGCAGCGCATCATTTTTGACCAAATTGTGGAATCAGTGGACAAGGATATAGGAGGATTTTACTTTGTGTATGGCCCTGGTGGAACTGGAAAGACCTTCTTATGGTCCACAATTATAGCCAGAGTAAGGGGTGAGGGAAAAATAGTGCTTGCTGTTGCTTCATCTGGTATTGCTTCACTCCTGATTGACGGGGGCAGAACAGCTCATTCACGCTTCAAAATACCGATTGATGCCGACGAATTTAGCTGTTGTGACATCAAACAAAATACGTTTCTTGCGGAGCTAATATGCAGCACAAGTTTGGTCATTTGGGATGAAGCTCCAATGACTCATCGTTTTGTATTCGAAGCTGTTGATCGCACATTCAGAGATATACGGTCCAAGGTTGACCCAAATGCCGGGACCTTGCCATATGGTGGCCTGACTATGGTCTTGGGTGGGGATTTCCGACAGGTTTTACCTGTCATTCCAAAAAAGGGCCGCGAGGAAATAGTGGCAGCCAGCATTAGCAAGTCACGGTTGTGGCAATACTGTAAAGTATTCACTCTACGTGAGAACATGAGGATTGAAAGGAATGTCCCAAAAGTTACAATCCGTGGTGAGAAAGTGCAATTCAGAGATTGGGTGTTGTCATTGGGAGATGGTTTGGAGCAAACAATTATAATTGGAGATGACCCGGAGCCATCATGGATAACATTACCCGATGAGGTACATATTACACGCCCTGCCTATCCAAACTTAAACACTATCATTTTTAAATGGGTGCTAATAACCAGGAATTTATCGAGTTGTTCCATTTATCAAGTCACTCTGGCACACTGCAAACATATATATACTTAGATTACGTATATTCAGGTTATATTGTTATAAACATTCCATTACATATAACGATTAAATCAACCAAATTAACAGCAGAAACTAAATAGCATACTTTCCATTCTCTTATTGGTGATAGAAAATCCACATATCTGCCCTCCTCGTGTTTAATTTAATGGAAATTTATTTGTGATAATCAATGTGTACCGATTCCTCATATAGCAGTTTATGTTAAGTTTCATAAATTGCTGGAGGGTTCCTCTCGTGCCCTTCAGTATATAGAGCTTTAGAGCATACTATATGTATGAATAACACTCTTTATGGGGTACTGCATTCAAGATGTCGGAGCAACTGTATTTCCTCTTGCGGTGCACGTCTTACCAATAATCCCTACAACGCTTCATGTTGTTGTCAGTAATGGCCCCCATAAGATAGGAGCAAGGTTGTACGCCAACTACTATTATGTATAGCGAATCTTCTTGTTGGTCTAATTCTTATTAAGACACAGGGTTGCCAAATCTACAGAAGTTTCAAATTTTGTTGGTTATGGTGTAGTGTAGTTCGGTTCTTGAAAATAATATCAGAGGTAATTGATAGTTTGAATTATTGGAAATAAGTTATTCATGCTTATCAACCTGGTGGCATATACAATACAAAAGGGGGGAGGTCTGGATAGTACTACTGTTATTGTGGGGATTGGAAACACGAAGCCTGAAAATTGTTAGAAAAGGTGTGGGAACAGACCCTTATGTTTTTGTTTGTCTTCTCTAGAAATACATCCTATATTTTCTGTTCTCTCTATCGGTATCTATGTTTCAATGGATCATTTCATGTAAGTTAGTTGATTCATATTGAACTATGTTATTAATATTTTTCTTGCTATACCACATACATTACTTGTGAGAGAACAAGATCAGAACCTTTTAAATTACAATATTTGATTTAACAGAAATTAGTGTACCTGCATTAACCCCCTATTAACATAAATTAATTCTTAACGTAGTAAATCGGCCTCTTAAACCATGGTAACCTAACATACTACAAAATGTTTTACAGGTCCTCGTCAATTATTCTGATGATGCTATTGAGGCAATAGTCAATGAAATCTACAAAGACCTCCATCACAGACATGGAGATGTGGAATATCTACGTAATAGAGCTGTATTGACACCCCTCAATGAACATGTTGACAACATTAATGTCACTGTTTTACGCAGACTTCCAGGGGAATTCAAAGTCTACAAGAGCTACAATAGTATTTGTAAAGGTTCGTCCACATCAGAGGCTGACGAGGTGTTATATCCACCCGAATATCTAAACTCACTAAAATTTAGTGACATGCCAAATCATGAAATTGCGGTTAAGGTTGGTGCACCAATAATGTTGTTGTGTAACCTCAATGCCAAAAAGGGGTTGTGTAATGGCACTCGCCTCATAATCACTCGATGCTACCCGTTTCTAATCGAAGCATTAATTATAATGGGTACCAGGATTGGCGATACAACATATGTTCCTAGAATAACAATGTGCCCAGTGGATAAGACAGTGCCGTTCATCTTGAAAAGAAAACAATTTCCAGTTGCAGTATGCTATGCAATGACCGTGAACAAAAGCCAGGGACAAACGGTTCAGAATGTGGGCTTGTACCTTCCAGACCCAGTATTTGGTCACGGCCAGATGTACGTCGCAGTTTCTCGCGTTACTTCTCCAAATGGGTTAAAAATTGTTACGGTTGATGATAACGAGGTCACCAAGGGTTACACCAAAAACATTATCCACCGTGAGGTATTTGATAATCTTGTGTAGTCGTTGTCCCTATCAGGGATATCAAAATTCGTGACAGTTTTCTGCATTGTTACAGATTCTTAGGTATGGCAAAATCACTATATTTGGTATTTGGTTCCGAGATAACATGATTAGTGACTACGTGGGTAATTTTATTTAATTAGAGTAAGACAAGGTGCAACAATTTAGAATGTTTGCTCAGTCAATCTATTAGCCTGTAGTGCTCCGGATGTCCAGAGGTGGGTTGCCCCTTGCTTAGCTTCTATCAAACTAATTTCACGGTATAGATGATAATAGTAGTGCTGCATCTGTAAACTGCATTATAATCTAGACGCCGAAAAGCTGTCTTAATCAACACGTGCTATAAAAAAGCAGGTGTTTTACGACATATTGACATTACACATAGTAGTTCTAGGTCCTCTTAAATTCTTATGAGGGCACCTATTCCTCCTTTAAGTTATATAGATGGAGGACTTTTACAATCTTTAGGTAATTGTATCCTCACCACAAAATCACCGCAGTACAACATGGAAGAAACTTATCTCACTGAAAACGTGAATAGCCCCCGCTAGCATTGGTAACAAAATTTAGTCCTTTGTATGGAAGGGATTTAAATTCTAGGCATAACATTTCATTGCCATTGTCCATACCATAGCTGCACCTAGCATTTCTTTTATTTCTTAATAAATTTTGACACAAGTATTTCTGTTGCATTACCTAATATTTTCTTTCTATTTATATTTTTCCACAATTGTTTTGGTTGCATTACCTAACCTAAATGCAATTGAAATTCCTTTAGGACAACTGCTTATGCTGATGATGGACTGGTTTCTGAGGAGGAAAGGTCAGTTCCTTTTTCCGCAATGGGTACAAAATCTGATACAGATTTCATACGTGTCACTAATTATTGGAATTGCATACACTTTAATTTATTTCATAATTTTGTAGGAACATATCAACTGTTGAGAATCTAATAGAGCCTATAACAGACTTACCTAAACTTGCATTAGGAAGCACTATAGCTCCTATCAAATGCACAACCAACTAACCCTTAGAAACAGACTAAACCAGTATGCGCTGATACAATAAAACTAATATCATTAATTTACTTATCGGATCAATTAATGACACCTACAGGTGACATTTGCAGAACAAAAATGACAGACCACTACCCATTATCTAATAGACCTATTTTCAAACTCCAACAAAATCATAAACTGTTATTTTAAAACCAACAAACTACTTTCATACACACCAAAAACATTTAGCATGAACTACTTGAAAACATATTTGTCATCCTAGCAAGACTGCAGAACAAACACTCATCGGTTGACGGCATGTTATTGAGCAATGTTAGTTCTGAACCACCCAGGTGAATCGCACATGCCACTTCAATATCAAGTTCAATTGCAGCGTATGGCCCGAAGATAATTCAGAGCAGGAATTATATCTCTTTCATGGTGAGGAGTGTTATATATAGCAACAAGAGTTTGTAGTGTAGGAATTTTTTGATTTTTCCTGCAAAAAAATCTTAAGATATAATTAGCAACCATCGATAAGAAATGACCCTCAGAGGTCAAACAGTCAAGCTCAAGAAAATGGTCATTAATGCATCCAACACCGGAAATAATACTCCTGCATTGTGTATACATTATAGCATCATCAACCACCAAGTGGTTGCTGATATCGAAAAATCGCTCAAAACAAGCAATATCACGAACACTCCCGATTTTTCCAAACTTATAAAGCTCACGTAAAGGAAACTCCTTCAGCAACCGGACTATAACAACAGGTCTTTGCGCTTGTGCCCAAGCAATAAAAAAATTGAAAAAATCTTCAAAACCACCCGCTAACATTAGCTGCATTATGGTAACAATCATAGTTGTGGGCAGGCTTTGGAGATTGGTACTACTACGCTTCATTGTATTAAGAAAAAAATTGCTGGGAAAAGAAAGTATAAAGTGTATAACTCTGATACAGGACACTCATCAAACAAGATGGATAAGTTATGATGACAAACATCATATATATATGTGCAAAAAATAACTCATTAAAATATACAATTATATGACTTTAAATGCATGCATTAATATTCATCAGTTACACCCGCTCAATTCAGATTATATTCATCCTATCAGTTGTAAAAGGCCCTTAGGATACCAAGCTCCTGTATTTAACCCACATTACTTAGCAATTTATTTCTGACGTTCCAAGAAGCTGCCAAACTCCCTTGCTTTAGCTTTTAGTATAGTACAAATATGGGGATAGAGCTTGACATACAACTCTTCGTCTGACACAGATCAAACCTAACTTATACATGTTGATTCAATTATGTCATTACATGAATAAATAAATTAACTTGCATTCTTTTTTTTCCGTATGATTTTAATTTTTATGTTGATTCAATTATGTCATTATATGAATAAATAAATTAACTTGCATTCTTTTTTTCCGTATGATTTTAATTTTTATTGTCTGAATATTTCTATGTAACTATTTACAAATCCTGTCTCATATGGATATATTTTTACATCTTAAATTCTTTAATAATTACTACTAATTTAATTTCACATACATATAAATAATCTATTTAATTTTTGATGTTTTCAATATTATTAAATTTGGTATAATAATATATGTAAGTATATACTAATTTGTAAAATTCCGTTAGTTACTCATCATATTTTACTCATCCATACTGAAAGAATATAAAACATTACAATATTGGAATATAATTTTTGTTATTAGTGATTTTGCTTTTGAAATTAATTAAATATATGAAACCAGCCTTTAAGGGCATAAAACTTAACACATTAGATGCAAACACATACAATACAATTCTTAAAACATTAATTCAAATGCTACACCATCGGCCGTTTCCATTTATTTTAATTATCTCATTACACACCCTTCATTCAGCCCTTTTCCTATTCCTGCAGTTACTACCCCCTCTGTATATATAAAGGACAGATTGGAATTATTTGTCATAGAACACCCTCCCGCTTACAGTCTACCAGCATACAATACACACTCAATCATGCCTCAAAGCACAATGATATCAGCTTTAACATCCAACATGGAAAATCACACAATTCGTGTTCGTGTTGGCCGGATATGGGAAGCTATTAACAAGAAAACAAAGTTGTTGTTGTACACCAATATCATCTTACTTGATGAACAGGTATGCATTAACCTTACTGCTATTAATCATATTAACATGTTATGGTGGAAATGCGATATGTCCCCAAACTAAGAAAATTACTCATATGCTATTCCTGGATATAATTGTTTTGTAGGATAACCATATCTTGGCAACCGTTCGAAACAATCAAAAGCAGGTTTATTTACCCCTGCTTAAGGAAGAAGGTGTCTACAACATCTCCAACTTCAAACTTGTACCAGCGCCTGCGTTGTACAGAAGTGTTGACATAGACCTTGCAATCAGCTTCTATTACAAGATTAAGATCGAAGAGAAAACAGACATGAACGAGATTCCCCTTTACAAATTCGAACTCCAACCTTTCGACAGAGTGAAAAACTTGGTTGGACAGGTCAAATGTCTCATAGGTTAGAGCTAAAACACATATTACTTATTCGCTGCATGTATACGATAATAGATGACTAATCATATGCTTTGTCAGATGTAATTGTCATGGTACTCAGTTATGGACAAATGGAAAAAAGGTCCAATGGCGCTGAAATGATGGATGTCGTCCTCACCAATGAATAGTAAGCATTCTTTTGCAACTCTTCGTGACTGACATTATAATTACAATTCATATGTGCCTATTATCCTTAACTTAAAATTGCTCCTATAAAAAATTGGTATGAATCTGAATTTACATATTCTTTCATCTAATTTTAATCATTAGGAACTTATTTACGTGAACATCAGTCCATACTTTTAAATATATGGGATATTACAGGGCCTCTAATTACATGATATCAAACCACCTCATGTATATACAATACAGTTTGAGTAGATGACATACATGTTGATGATTCCAATTAAGTTTTAAATTTATAATTTAATTCAAAATAAGGTATTTGTTTTTCCATATTTTAACCACCTCACAAGAAATGTACACATAAAAATAAAGATATTCTTGTCATACTCCTTTTTGTGGTTTTTTCCCGGTAAATTAGATATCCCGATTTTAAGATTTGAACTGGCCAATACACATTCTGGTTACTGGAAAAAAATATTTTTAGTCCCTTTTGTACCATTCCCTGCTAAACTATGCGATTGCTACCAAATCTGGAGATGCAACATTTAAATTCAGTTGGGAAAGTGTCGTTTACACAAGTTTATAAAACAATTTCAACTATAACAAATATTTCAAGGAAAAAAAATCATCCACCACTATTAATTCCATTAAAAAGTGTAGCTAACATTAAATTCAAAACTTAAGACCGGAGAGTTAATGTCTTCATTACAGCAAATACTTTGCATAGGAATGCCCCAAAGACCCAGTCCCATCACAAATATCTTACATATTTATGTTGTCTTGCAGGAATGAGGCCATGATGGTTACTCTATGGGAGGCCAGAGCAAAACAATTTCTCGAGGTATTTACTGACGGGCCTGTTTTTGTGGTCATTACCGGCCTACTTGCAAAGAAATTCTCAGGTAATAATTTACACTTTTTGATAAGTATAGGTAAGCCGTGCACCAACAAAATGACACATGAAGCGTATCAAATGATCATTCTTACCAAAAAAGCAACATGTATATATATATATATATATACATAAATGTATTTAGTTATCAAACAAAACACTATGTATATGAATAAGTAAAGACATTTAAATTTATTAAATTATTAATTAGTTTATATATTCAACCGACTAAAAAGAAGTTAAAATGCAGATGCAGCATCCTTGTCAAGTACTGATGGCACTCGCTCTTATGTCAACATTGACTACCCCCCTCTGAATGCCCTTATAAAAATGCTCTCACAACTGCCAGCACCGGAAAAAAGGAGCCACTGCCTCCTCCAACGGTAGAACAATTTGTCACCTCAAACGGAGACCGTGTGCAGGAGCTAACAATAAATTCTATACTGGAAACTGTTATTCCAGATGGCACGCAGGTCAATCAGCTTTTTCAATAACCTTCAATAATACCTTGCCAGATTTGCCAAAGTGGCTTCAAAAATTTAAATCTATTAATATGCAGGTTTTCCGTTGCATCTGTCGTGCTAAAATAGTTGGGATACTTGACGGAAATGGCTGGTATTACAATTGTTGCCCTACTTGTGCTCGTGCACTTCGAGCCTTGGATGGAGCCTTTCTCTGCTTGGCATGTGATGCAGAAATACCTTCACTAGCACAAAGGTAAAACGCGTACTAACAAGACACAACTTCTCTAATACCCAACTGACTTATTTTTTTTTGACTAAATCACAACTGACTATTCAGATACCTATATTAACACCCATAATGATAACACCTCTTTATTAAAAATTAGTCAATACCAAGCCAAAACGGAACAAAATATTTTATTTGGAACATACTCACACACTATATTGACTGACGCTTAATCTTATGCAGGTTCAGAATTGTGGTGCAGATTGAGGATCAGACTGGATCTACAACCGTAACCTTATTCAATAAGGAAGCAGAACAGCTTGTAGGCGTTCCTTTACAGAAACTCATGGACGAGGCCGGAGAGGTATAGACCAGTTAATTTACAACAAAATAGGTCCATAATTAAGTCATTAACCAACTGATGAAATTTCTATTATGTTTCCCTCTCCCTCCAGGAATTGGTAGTCATTCCTCCTGCTGTCAATAATATTGTTGGAAAATTATGCGCCTTTCAGCTCAAAATCACACTATACAATATTATTCAGGGATGCGAGGAGTACACAGTCACAAGAGTGTCTGAGCTTAATGTCGTTGATTCTGGTACTGCCAATTTATCTCATTGTACAAGTGCTGGAAATCCAGTTGGACCCAACTCCAGGAAGAAGCAGAAGGTGACTTAACTACTTCTAACAAGCATATCAGGACCACCTAATAAATATTTCAAGACTATATTTCAAATTTCCAATTTATGGGTAGATTGTTATTTTAACAGACTTCATTTCTACGTTTCATCTTGCATGCTTGCACGACTAGGTCCGTATGCAAATCTTAAGTAATTTTCACTATTTATGAACAAAACATGGTGCACAGACTTTTTGCTGCAACCATCTTATCTGTTATTGCTATTAATCATTTATAGATTATGTCTTTGCCCCATTAATATCACTCTGCAAATGAAAATGATTTCTTGATATATATATTTTCCATAATTTTCTGCGACACTCTGTTCATAAAAAAGGTTCCATTAATATGTTCTCAACAGAAGCTTAAGTATATGTATAACAGTATGAGAAAATTTAGATTACATACTTGTGTGTATATATCTATGCACACCTGTGTTTTAACATCCTAAAAGTCAGCATTTTGTAGGAGAGCCAAGGTAAAGTGCTGTGTGAAATGTTTACATCACTCACCAGTCTTTTAATCACAGCCTGCGTATAAATGTATAAATGACATCAGTTATCCTTGCAAACATGTGCTTTTAAGAGTATGCATAAGCGGTGATGTCGATTTTTGAAAGAAAAAATCACAAAATCCTCACATCTTCAAATACACGACTTAGAACGAGGGGATCGTATCGGCTGATGGAATTGCTTCAGAGAACCAAGTAGGATTGTACCATC
Organism: Apium graveolens; assembly: GCF_009905375.1. Lineage (NCBI taxonomy): Eukaryota > Viridiplantae > Streptophyta > Magnoliopsida > Apiales > Apiaceae > Apium > Apium graveolens. Next base: position 153,942,018 of record NC_133656.1, read on the forward strand.
TTTTCAGGTCTCCTAATTGGATAAACTATATTTAATTAAATCATGAAAAATGTATCTACCATGTTCCTAATGCAAGTGGTCAGAATCATTTGAATATAGTTAGTAGTGGGAAATAGAGTTTGAGGGGAGCCTGTAGTTTGAAGGGAGTCTGTATCTGTTCTTACGAAACTAGAACGGTGTAGGTGTGCTTCCCTTCTGTTACTGCAAACCGGAAACTGTGGATCATTTCCACTTTCTCAACTTCATGTTTGTTCCACATCAGTTAAAGATTTAGTCGCCCTTTCTTTTCCTGCTATCCTAATTATTCTTTAGGGTTAGCATCCCTTGCTTACATCTTCTACAGTGTTATATTTGCTTCCTTCTGTTAGAACTTATTTTCTGCATTGCTTTAGTTCCAAGGGGAATCCATCATCAACCGCAAATCAAACATAACAAAGCAAAGTTTGGAACCTCAACACCGTTACACCCCATCCAGACATGGTTTTTAGGACAAAATAATAAAACAGATTAATAATCTGCATGCACAAAAGACACAGCCATACATCCTTCATAGCATTCAAAACACTGGAAATAGGTACTGCATCAAAAAGTGGGTAAATCACTAGAAAATGACCCGTGCCTCGCACGGGTTGTTATGCTAGTTAGATATAACAACTCAACAAGAACATAATAATAATAGTATAATTTCATGTTTATCATCAAAGGTTCTTAAGATCTTCTTACATCAGGCGTGCTATTTTAAAAGCACAAGATATTCTATTTTATTTTTGCCTTTTAACTAGAGGTCCTAAACACCACTAACTAATTTGGCCTACAAGACCGATTTCAAATTGATATGCGATTTAGGTCGACTTTCGGGGTATCCAATTACAATATATTTATTGAGGTTTAAAAATATTATTAAGTATTTATATATTTGTAACTAGAAAAACATTAAAAAGATCCATGTATGCGGGAAAAAAACCCACTAATAAAGACAAATATTTTATTAAAAATAGCATAAAAGTCAATGACTATTGTATGCCTATTGTCGTAGACAAACCCTATACTAACTAATATATTTATATGTTTAATTAATTTCCATAATTTGTATGTTAATATGAGGGGTCATCATAATTTATTAATACAAAACATTTTTCGTAAAATTTTGAAAAATATATTCAAAAATAATCATTTAACCTGATTATTATATTTGGAAGTAGTGAGTGGCCCTAAACCACCAGAGATAATAAAAATCTATGTCGATGCATGTTTGTTTATATGTATGGAGATATAATTGTTTTTGAGAAGCAAAGGGATTAAGACGAACAAGCAGAAAATGACAGATTATCAACTCGATGCAGAAAGAAAAAGATTCATATTTATGTGTTTGGATAATTTTACGTATAAGTTACTTATAAGTTCATAACGTGTTTGGTAAATTACAATTTATGATATTTTCTTGAAAATAAATAAAAATATACATTACAAATTACATGAATTAATAGTTTTGATACATGAATATAAACTTAAAAAAAAATAAAAACAAGAATAGTTATTTCGGGATATAACTACATCATATACTATTTATTCCGGTTAAAATAAATTTATATTATTGATTGTAGCGAAAAAACTACATATTATTAGTTAGATTTAGTTTGGTCGGCATAATGTTCTCGAACTAAAACAAAATAACATATACTATTCAACCGGATTAAAAATGTATACGATTGAAACGGGTTAAAAAAATTAAAATCAAAAGATAAGTAATCATCATTTAAAAATATTAAATGAACTAATTTTATATATTAAATATTTCTTCAATGATATTTTAAAAAATTAGATATTTTTAAAAAATATTATATACGTCAACTAAAGGCAGTACGGATATATAGAAATGGACAATTGAGGAAAATAAATGTGGGGATGAAGAATGAAAAAACAATGCTAGGATTTCTCATTATGGCTCAAAATTGATGATAAATGACCGTTTTATTTATTTGCCAAACAGGCTAGTCAAGAATAGAACGGGCATAAAACCTAAATGATCCTTAGAAATGAAGTGCCAAACATGCACACAATACTACAAACCATGATACTATAGTTTTACCATGGTCCCTGGTTGTAATATGTGCCTGAAATTAGAGTTGTTAATGAATCAGAAATCTAGTCCAATCCGATCTGAACCGATCCGAAAACTGATGGAGCGAATATGGTCACTAAAAGTAAATTCTGAGCGGAAAAAAATCCGATTCGATAACAATCCGATTTGATAAGTAACTAAATGTGGATTTAGGACGATCCAATCCGTTAACGATCTGATCCGACTATTTATAATACAAATATATAATATTATTTACGTATAATTCAATAAATTATATATATATATATAATTGTTAGTCCCTTAACAATGTAACAAGAATTACAGAAGGGGGGTTGAATGAAATTCTTGAAACTTTTTCTTTAATAAAAATGTTCTAACTCATATATATATATATATAAGTGTGAATTGATTAGCAAAATGCAGAATAGTTACTTGAAATGAATCAAAACACAAGTAATTAAAAACAAGAGTTTTTAGAAACTTTCTGGTGGATTTGAATGATTCCACCAGAGATATATAATATATATCGAGAGAACTCTGTGTGCAAAAAGCTCACAGCTGCTTACAAAATGATAACAACTAAGAACGAGAGAAATGCTAAGAAATACAACTTACAAATGTTTCTCTCTTGGTTACTTAGTTCCTTAGTTACTATTCTATTGCTGCTTCTTGGTTTATATATCACCAAGATTACAAAGTAATAAGACAGGATAATAAAACAAAAACTATCAAGTCTAATACAATGCTACTTCATTACTCTATTCCAGCATCTTTGAATATCTTCATAATAGCATGAAAATGACAATGCTTCTTTGTTCTCGAAAACCCAATTAATAGGCTACCACATTCCATTTGCATACACTCGACGCATGTGACTGTGTTGTCACTGTCAACAGATATTTGAATTCTTTATCCGTCGGGTCTATGATCATCCGTCGAGTTATTGATCATCCGTCGGGTTGTTGTTCATCCGTCGAATTCATTGTTGTTTATCCGTCGGGTAGCAATCAGACACTTGACTCCATTTCATTTATGCAGAATTATAAGACATCATCTATGTACAATTAATCAACCTATTCTGCATATCTAGTTAAAGTCAACATGACTTAAGTACTACTACAGATTCTAAACAATGTGTATGCAGAAATATGCTACAGACTTATTGTTACATAAGCTACTCACTCGATGGATAATAAGTCATCATCCGTCGGGACTAAAATGAGTTATCCGTCGGGACTATAATCCTTATCCGTCGAGTGCTACATTTTAACTAAGTAAAATCTACCAAGGTATTTTGTTCATAAAATCATCAAGTACACAACATATACACAACAATCTCCCCCAATTTATGTCTACTCGAATTGTAGCCATAAATTAAGAGATACTTGATGATAACAAAACACCCTAAAAATACAACTTTAAAAGATAGTAGATAATACTGAAAAGTGCTTCAATTAACAAAATGTACAAAATTTTGCTCAAAGTCATTTTCAAGGTGCTCCTCTAGCTTGAGCAGATTTATCTAGTTCCTTGAAGGTCTGAATTTCTTTCCAAGCTTTCTATTATTTTCTTCAATCTGATTTTGGAGCTGGTTCATCAGATTATGAGAGATTTAGCTTTTCTTGCATTTCCATGAGAGTCTCATTGCTAGAGATGTTAATTGGTCTTCTAATCTGAAAAATCTTCTCACTCCTTTGTCATCCATGAACTCCATCAGCCAGTAGGGCCTTAGATGCGCTCTTCTCCATGTGTAAGGGATGATTAAAGTCTTTGGGAGTGCATCTTTAGCTCTAACACTCCTTAGTTCTTCAATCTTCTTCAGTACCAATCTTCTTGCAGTAACCTTGAACCCAAAGTTCTTCTTGAAAGATGAATAAACCTTAATCAGTACAACTTGGCTTTCTAGAAGGATCCTGTGAAGTGGCCACTAAATCTCCCTTCTTCCCTTGTACTTGAACACTAACCTTTCAGGTAGGTTTCTGTATGCATCAATTCCTCTCACTTCATCTAGTTCATCTAGATAGAGGTTTAGATCAGAAAACTCATTGATGTCATACATATAATCTCCTTTGTTTACTTTAGATTGAGCTTTGACTAGAGATTTGGATTTGAGAGGTGACAACTTCACTTTCTTGACTGCTCTTGACTTTTTTCTTTTTGGCTTGCTGAGGATTGGTAAATTGAAGTCAGGAATTGGTATGTTCTCCCATTCTATTGGCTCATCCTTAGTCACAATAGGTTCACCATGAATGTTCCTGTAAGGATCCACCGCCTTGATATCTTTAAATACCACAGAGGGTTTTGATGCTTGAGTTGTAGTTGAAGTGGACTCCTTGGGAAACTGATTCTCCGATTCCTTATCAACAATGTCCAGTTTCCTTTTGGTTCTTTTATCCAATTCCTTGATTCTTGGAGACTTCTTCTGTTGTTCAACTTGCTTCTTTGGATCTTGAGATTCAATGATTTCAGATGGCTGAGCAGGAATTTGTTGTGATGAATTTACAGCATGTAGCTTGGCTAAGATAGCAATTTGCTCTTTCTTTTGTTTATCCTTTTTAGCATCTAGAGCAGCTTGCTTCTTTTCCTGCTTCAATCTAGCCTTTTCTTCTCTGTTTTCTTGAGCAAATTGAGGATGTCCAACCACCACACAAATTTCTTTCCCATTCCTGAAAATTTTAGCAATTCTCCTTTTTAAAGCTGAATCAGCTGGATCTTTGTAGAAAACAATTGACCTTGACATAAGCTTCTTTTCATCAGGCTTAGGTGTCTCATACACAGTATCCAAAGGGTTCTTCACTGATAATTTTGGATAATTTACCCTTGGTTTCAGAATTGTTTCAGCCTTTGGAGATTTGATGCAGGATGACTGTCCCCTTTCCAAATAGTCCATGCTCATCTCATTCACAGAAATTTGCTTGACTTGAGAGTAATGGATGGCTGACTTTACTGGCTCCTTGACTAATCCAAACTTCTTTTGTATATCCTCATCAATCTTCTCCCAGTTGATTGGCTTCAACTGCTTCATTTCAGCTGCTCTAATGTTGGCTGCTGCTTCATTTATCAGATCTATACTGTTTGTAACTGGTGGCTTTGAGATAGTAATTGAAGGCACAATTACTTTACTGATTTGAATTTGAAGCTTCTCCCCCTCACTTGGTCCTTTCTCCCCCTTTTTGTTATCATCAAGTTGAGTAGAGGAGGGGGTTTGAGCAGCCACCAGTTTTTGAAGTAAATCTGTCTGTTGGGCTTGATGAAGATGAATGGCTGTTAAAGATGCTTCCATGGCTGATATTCTTGTATCCAAGGCATCTATTTTGGTTGCAAGGTCAGAATTTTTCCTTAATTGCCTCTTGATGTTAAACATTGTAGCTTCTGGAAGCTTAGAATCCATCTTGTCTGAAATGGCCTTCTTCATCTCCTCAATATCACCCTTGATGGTGTTTACATCCCTAGCATGTTGAAAGCCTTGAATTTGTTGAAGTTGCAGAGAGGCTAGATGTGCCTGAAGGAGCTTCTTGGTGCTGGCATTTGAAGTGGTTTGAAGAGCAGTATTTTTTTGATTGATTAGTTGGATCAGGGTTGTCTTGAAGTAGTGCTCATCACAGTGCTTTAAAAATGCCTATGATGGCATACCTGATCTTGAACTGGAACCTACTTCTCCCCCTATGTCCATTGCTTCATCTTCACTATCCCCACTTTCATCACCAAAGAAATCAGCTGAGCCACCAGTCTCATAATCCACATCACCAGCTGTAGAGGGCAAAGCTGTGATGACATGTTTAGCTCTTATCATAAACTGTGTGGTATGCACCAGATTGAGCATTCTTTCTGCATTGCCATTGCCCTGTTCAGCTAGAAGTTGATAAGCTGGAACAGGGTGAGTAAATGCCTCAGCATCAAGGGAGGTGGAATCTATAACAACTTTAGGTTGCTGAGATAGTCCCTCCCTGTCTGCATCCTGGACATTCATTAACTCACTAGCAATGACATCCATCCTTATTGTTTCAGTACCTGCATTTCTCATTTTTCTCTCTTTTGTTGCATCAGGGTCTCACCCTGGCTCCCCACCCTCACCTTCACCTTCTAAGGTGGGACTCCTCTCACTTTCTTTTGCCAATCCTGAAGAAGTGGATTACATAAGTTCACTCATTTCCTCTCCTTTTTCCTGGGAGCAACCCAGACTCTCACTCAAAACACTCTTCTCTCTCAATCCTAATAGTGACTATACAACCACTAATTCTTCTGCACTTGAAATAAATGAAATTTGAAGCTGTGCAGAGATACTCGACGGATGAGTGATATCCATCGGGTGAGTGATTTTGCTATCCGACGGATAACTGCTGTTAACTTATCCGTCGGGATACAATCACTACTCGACGGATGAGCAATATCCATCGAGAGAGTAGAAATGAATAAACTAGGAATGGAAATTATTGTGGACTCTTTGCTGATTGAAGATATTTTGGGCACAAATGATTCAACAGTTCCTGAAAGAATGGGCAAGTGAGCCAACAAATCATCTAAAAGATGATGCTCACTTACACTAGATTTTGGCTTCCCCAACAAAGTTAAAGAAGGGCAATCAGGAATTGATGTGTTTATCATATCCACATCCAATGAGTTTGTGGGTGAGTTTGGTGTTTGAGGTGCTTCTATTACTAGAGATTTTGGCTGTGACTCCACATTTATTGGAGTCACATCAAGCTGAATTTGTGAAGGTGCAGTGACTGTGTCTTTAGCACCAGTTTGCACAGTGTGTGTACCCTGTGCATCCCCAAGGGTTTTAGATTTCTTCTTTCTGGCATAAGTTTGGGTTGAGCTTGTGTCCCTAACCCTTTTGGCCTGTGCTCTTTGTTGAGAGCTTTGTTCAATAACTACATCCTTTTGGGAGGATGTAGCTAGAAATGAGCTTTTATCCTTTTTAAGCATTGCAGTTTGTTGGGAAACTACAGTGTGGCTAGGCTGGGAACCACTCAACTTTCCATCCTTATCCTTAGGGTTTCTTTTATGTTCACCACTTCCCTCACCTATCTTACCCACCTGCACACTCCCCTCTTTGGTTTTGGTGGATTTTGCAACTGGCATCTTTTGAGAGATGCCAGAGGGGGCTTTCTTTGATTTGGATTTTGAAATATTTGCAGGTTTGGTAGCTTGGGTAGGCAACTGTTGGGTCATTGACACAGTTTCCATTGCCACACTAGAACTCAAAGAAATTGGTGAGGTTGGAATAGTGGTAGGAATAGATGAACTTACCTCACTTACCTGAGGTGCTTCCATTACAGGGAAATAGAACAGTGGCACCTCCTTGTGATGATTGGCCCTGTTCAAATCTGCAATGAGCCTTCTCTCTTGAATCCAACAATCTAATTTGTTGTTAGAGTTCTCAAGCACAATACCCTCAGAGAGATGGTTAGCTAACATCATAAAGAATCTAGCATAATACACATTTTTACCTCTCTTATTTAACTCTCCTAGTTTAAAACCTAACTCAAACAAAACAAGGTCACTGAAATTATAGAATTTATCTGTAACTAGCATGTAGAGCATGTTAAGCATGAAGATATTGACTGAATCAAAATTACTGACTTTACCTGAAAAGACCTTTGTCACTACATCACACATAAAACTCCATTTTTTCCTAAGGCCCAGTCTCCTAATGTCACTCAACTTAGAAGTAGAAAGAACATAGTTCATGGAATTAAGCATATTGATTATATCAGTGTCAGTGTGTGGTGAGGTCACAGTGTTATCAGGAATCTTGAAACATGCTTTTATAACATCACTATTGATACAAAATTCTTTACCTTTAATGGTGAGTGTGATTGTCTTATCTGTTGAGTTGTATGTAGCAGTGGTCCACATCTCTTCAACAACTTCACAAAAGATTATGGGTGATTCCAGCATGGCATAACTAAGCTTGCAATTCTTCACAAAGTCCATCATCTTGTGATAGTCACCAGATTGCCGAATACCCTTGTTTACTAATGCAGTGAAATTGTTCTTCTCATAAATAAACCCAGTTTGAGATATAATCTTGACAACGGGCGCCATTGTTAGAGAATGAGAGCTTGAAGAGAAAGAGTAAGTGCTTTGAAAGAGAAAGAAATTTGAGCAGTTGATTTGAGAATGATAAAAGAAAAGCAATTGAAATGAAATAAGCTTTTATACTATCTCAAAAAATAACTGCTAAAAAATAATAAAGTAAAATAAAGTAACCAATGAAAATTGCCTAAAATAGCCGTTTAAAAATAAACTGTAAAAATTCCACCCATTATCCATCGTGTTATGCTTATAAACTGTAAGTATACTCGATGGATAATATTCAAGGAATTAACGGCTGAGATTAAGACAATTCGACGGATGAGGATAAACTGTTATCCGTCGAGTCATAAAATATTCCAGAAAAATAATTGATTTTTATTAGCAAATAGTATACCGACGGATGATCAAACTCGATGGATAAGGGTCATCCGTCGAGATGTAAATTTTGACTTAGCCAAAATTTCATCCAAGACTGAGAAATCAATTAAATTTCTGGCTGCATATCAACTTGCAAATAATCTTATATAGACTTAAGAATAATTAAGCATACCTAACTCACTTACCAACCTTGAAAAAGTGGATTCATCCAGTGGCTTGGTAAAGATATCTGCAAGCTGCTTCTCACTTGGAACAAAATGTAGTTCCACAGTACCATTCATTACATGTTCCCTTATGAAGTGGTACTTGATATCTATGTGCTGTCCTTGAATGTTGTACTGGATTTTCAGTGATGGCAATTGCACTTGTGTTATCACAGAAAATAGGAATCCTCTCAACTTGCAAACCATATTCTAGCAATTGATTTTTCATCTATAATATTTGTGCACAGCAACTACCAGCAGCAATATATTCAGCTTCAGCTGTAGAAGTAGAAACTGAATTTTGCTTTTTACTGAACCAGGACACAAGCTTGTTTCCTAGAAATTGATAGGTTCCTATTGTACTTTTTCTATCAATTCTACAACCTGCATAATCTGCATCTGAATAACCAGTTAGATCAAAACCAGAATCTCTAGGGTACCAAATGCCAAGTTTTGGTGTTCCCTTGAGATATCTGAAAATTCTCTTAATAGCTATTAAGTGAGATTCTCTAGGATCAGCCTGACATCTAGCACATAAACATGTAGCAAACATTATATCTGGCCTACTAGCTGTTAAGTATAGAAGTGAGCCAACCATGCCCCTATAACTTGAAATATCCACAGACTTTTCAGTAGTGTATAATTCAAGCTTAGTTGCATTAGCCATGGGAGTTTTTGCAGATGTGCAATCCATTAGATCAAACTTCTTTAAAAGATCAAAAATATATTTAGTTTGACTAATGAATATTCCATCACTAACTTGCTTAACTTGCAAACCAAGAAAGTAAGTTAGTTCTCCCATCATACTCATTTCATACTTACTTTGCATCAATTTGGCAAACTTTTTACAAAGTTTCTCATCTGTAGAGCCAAAAATAATATCATCTACATAAATTTGAACAAGTATACTAGAGCCATTAACATTTCTAAAGAATAAAGTTTTATCTACAGTCCCTCTTGTGAAATGATTTTCCAAAATGAACTTTGATAAAGTGTCATACCAGGATCTAGGTGCTTGCTTCAATCCATAAAGTGCTTTCAAAAAATAATAGACATGTTCTGGAAAATTTGGATCTTCAAAACCAGGAGGTTGACTGACATAGACTTCCTCCTCCAAATCTCCATTCAGAAAGGCACTTTTGACATCCATTTGAGAGACCTTGAAATTGGCATGGGCTGCATAGGCTAAGAAGATTCTGATGGCTTCAAGTCTTGTAACAGGAGCAAATGTTTCATCAAAATCTATTCCTTCTTATTGACAATAGCCCTTAGCAACCAATCTAGCTTTGTTCCTGACTACTATGCCATTTTCATCCATCTTATTTCTGAATACCCATTTGGTGTCTATTGGATTCTTTCCTTTAGGCTTGGGCACCAGCTTCCATACATTATTTCTTTCAAATTGGTTTAGCTCCTCCTGCATAGCTAAAATCCAATCAGGATCCAACAAAGCTTCTTCTACCTTCTTTGGTTCTTCCTTGGAAAGAAAGCTGCTATATAGACATTCTTCTTGAGTTGCTCTCCTGGTTTGAACTTTAGAAGAAACATCACCAATTATAAGCTCAGAGGGGAGATCTTTTGTCCATTTTCTTTGTTGAGGTAGATTAGCTCTAGATGAAGAGGCCTCATTGTTGTCTTGATGTGTGATTGAGTTTTGATTGTTAGAAACTCCCCCTGAGTTTGTGGATCTTTGATTTGAGAAAGGGGAACTTTCTATAGGTGATCTATCCTGACTTCCTGCTCCTTTTGATAACCCGACGGATGGTGAATTTTGAGTACCAACGGATGAAGCTAGTTGTCTCCTGACGGATAACGCAGATTGCCTCCCGACGGATGAAGTATTATGCAACTCGACAGATGTTGAGTTTTATGCTTCATTGGTAGTAGATTTTTCTGCATTATCCTTTGATACTGTTTCTTGATCACTTTCATCATCACTGTCATCACTAACCATCTCCACATTGTCAAATTTGAGGCTCTCATGGTAATCTCCATCTTGAACTCCTTCAATATTTTTATCATCAAACACAACATGTATTGATTCCACAACAATGTTGGTTCTTAGATTGTAGACTCTATATGCTTTACCAACAGCATATCCAACAAAAATTCCTTCATCTGCTTTAGCATCAAACTTCCCATTTTGATCAGTTTGATTTCTCAGAATATAACATTTACAACCAAAGACATGAAGAAAATTTAGAGTTGGCTTCTTGTTCTTGAACAATTGATAGGGAGTCATGCATCTTGCTTGATTAACCAGGGAATTATTCTGAGTGTAGCATGCAGTATTTACAGCTTCTGCCTAGAAATATATTGGCAGTTTAGATTCTTCAAGCATTGTCCTTGCAGCTTCAATAAGTGATCTGTTCTTCCTTTCCACTACTCCATTCTGCTGTGGAGTTCTTGCTGCTGAAAACTCATGCAGAATCTCATTTTCCTCAGAGAATGCTCTCATGACTGAATTTTTGAACTCAGTTCCATTGTCACTCCTGATTCTTCTAACCTTGAAATCAGGATGATTATTGACTTGCCTTATGTGATTGATGATAATTTCACTAGCCTCATCTCTAGACTTTAGGAAATATGTCCAAGAGAACTTTGAGAAATCATCTACAATTACTAGGCAAAATCTTTTCCTTGAGATGGACAACACATTGACTGGTCCAAATAAATCCATGTGTAGCAGTTGCAAAGGTTCTTCAATTGTTGAATTAAGTTTCTTCCTGAATGATGCTTTAATCTGCTTCCCTTTTTGAAAGGCATCACACAGTCCATCCTTAGAAAACTCCACTAGAGGAATGCCTCTAACCAGTTCTTTCTTTACTAGCTCATTCATGGTCTTGAAGTTTAAATGGGATAGCTTCTTGTGCCATAGCCAACTTTCATCCTGACTTGCTTTACTGAGAAGACAAGTAACAGATTCTGCATTAGATGAGTTGAAATCAGCTAGGTACACATTTCCTTTTCTCACACCAGTGAGAACCACTTTGTTTCTTATTTTGTTAGTCACAACACAGGCTTCTGAGTTGAAGGTTACTGAGTTGCCTTTATCACAAAGCTGGCTGATACTCAACAAGTTGTGTTTGAGACCATCCACTAAGGAAACTTCCTCAATGATGACATTGTCCTTTGAAATCAAGCCATATCCCACAGTATAACCCTTGCTGCCATCTCCAAAAGTAATACTTGGGCCAGCTCTCTCCTTAAACTCTGTGAGCAGGGTAAAATTACCAGTCATGTGTCTTGAACAACCACTATCCAAGTACCAAAGATTCTTTCTGTTTCCCTACACACATCAAAATCAAATCAAGTTGATTTTCGTACCCAAGTTTCCTTGGGTCCTGCCTTGTTAGCTTTCTTTTTTTGTTTCTTAGGCTTTATCTCATTTGACTTGGGGATATCAGATTCATCCTTGGTCATTTGAGTTGGGCCTTTAAAACCATTCATTGCAACAGAATTATCATGCATATTATAATCAACAGGGAATGGCATGCTATTAGAGAACATGTTATTCCAGTAAGGCATGCTAAATGGCATTTGTGGCATACTAAATACAGCATAATATGGATTAGGTACAAATGGCATATTAGCAAACTGTGCATTCAAATTCTGTGTAAACATAGCATTCATAGGCATGGGAGGCATGTAATTCATGTTAGGAAAGTGAGGTGGCACAGATATGGAAGTAGGCATGGCAGATTTGCAATTAACAGACAAATGATTTACACTACCACACTTGACACAGATTTTTCTAGGAGCATATTTATCAGGTGTGTAGTTATTGTGTTTGTTAATCCCTACTTTATCATTTCTATTACTTTTCTTTTTAGCCTCTGTTTTCACCTCAATCTTTTCAAGTCTGTCACTTAACTGTTTGACAGTCATGTGACCAACATTAGCCTTTTCCCTTGATTAACTTGACTCGATTCTCCTGAAATAAAGTTCTTGGAAACAAATCCATACTTTTCATTCATCTTAACAAGTTTGGCTTTACTGATAGGCTTGCTTACAGCCGGCGGATGAGGATTTTCATCAGTCGACGAATAACTCTTTTTGTTATCCAACGGATGATCCTCATCATCCGTCGAGTCTACATCTGTTAGCACTCCTTCCACCAAATTTGGTTCTAGTTTCTCCTTGTTCTTTTTCCAGGCTGCATCATAGAAGGACTCGATTCCTTGAACTTTGGTGATTTGAGCATGGACATCTCTAGATGTTTTCCATGCCTTAATCACCTCCTGTTCACGCTCGAGCTGCTTCTTCAAAATTTCTTCTTTCTTCAAGGACTCAGTTAATTCCTCATTGGCAATCTTACACTGAATTCTTAATTTTTCAAAATCAATGAACTGAGACTCTAGCACATTATTTCTCTCACTCAAAAACAAATTGTTTTCTATGATTTTAGCATTTTCTTTAGTAAGAGACTTAAATGTAACACGCAAATGATATAACTCTGTAGACATGTCATTTATAGCATCATTACACTCAGCTTTAGATTAATGTGCAAGGTTTGTAGTAACTACCTGATTACTTGAAGAACTTGTTTCTGTTTTATCAGACTTGGCCATTAGGGCTAGATTGACATAGCTGACATCTTCATCTTCATCCAGACCATCTGCTGCCCAGTCGTTTTCTTGTGTAATGAAAGCCCTTTCCTTTTGTTTGAGCAGCTCAAAGTATTTTTGTTTATAATACACAGGCTCAAACTTTTTCTTACTAGAATCTGACTTCCTACACTCACTGGCAAAGTGCCCTGCCAAGCCACATTTGAAATATTTGAATTTTGATTTATCCACCATGTTTCTATTTGGCTTGGCTGCTCCAAAGTTCGTTTTGAACTTGAGCTTGGCAAATCTTCTGGAAAGAAATTCTAAATGTTCATCAATGTCTTCCATGTCATCTTGGCTCAAAGAATCTTCACTTTCTACTGCAAGCCCCTTGCCCTTGCTTTCACAGACCCTTGAAGTTGACTCAACAGTTTCCATCTTCATCTCCTTCTCTTTCTCTAACTCAGCAACTAGTGCAATGGACCCTCCTTTCTTCTTTCCTCTCTTCATCCTCTCATCTTGCTCTATTTCAAGCTCATAAGTATTCAGGATACCATACAGTCTCTCCAAAGTAAACTCCTTATAATCTTGTGAGTTTCTTAATGAGACTGTCATTGGTTTCCTTTCCTTTGGAAGAGATCTAAGGAATTTCAGATTGGAGTCTTTTGTCTGATAGACCCTTTCATGCAACTTTAGAGCATTTATCAATTTTTAAAACCTACTAAGTGAGAGACTCACTTTCTTCATTATGAAAATGCTCATATTGCTAAATCAGTAGCTGCATCTTATTTTCTCTAACTTGCTCAGTGCCATCACAGATGATCTGTATTGTATCCCAAACATCCTTGGCAGTTTTTCAGTTGATAATGTTGTCAAACATATCACCATCAACTCCATTAAACAGGATCTTCATGGCCTTTTTATCCTTCCTGACTTGTTCAATATCAGGATCAGACCATTCATGCCTTGGCTTGGGGACATATGGCTCATTTCCAGTTGCAGCTCTCATTGGAATATGAGGGCCTCTTTCTATGTAGTCTACATAGGCCTCATCTTGAGAAAGCAAATGAAGATGCATCTTTACCTTCCAATGATGGTAATTATCTTTATCCATAAAAGGAATCTTGACTCCAACATCCTTCTTGTTCATCTTGTTGTATTGTTTTGATCTTTAAACTCTCTTTTCTTCAAGAGCTTGCTCTGATACCGATTGTTAGTCCCTTAACAATGTAACAAGAATTACAGAAGGGGGTTGAATGGAATTCTTGAAACTTTTTCTTTAATAAAAATGTTCTAACTCAAATATATATATGTGTGAATTGATTAGCAGAATGTGGAATAGTTACTTGAAATGAATTAAAACACAAGTAATTAAAAACAAGAGTCTTTAAAAACTTTGTGGTGGATTTGAATGATTCCACCAGAGATATATAATATATATCGAGAGAACTCTGTGTGCAAAAAGCTCACAGCTACTTACAAAATGATAACAACTAAGAATGAGAGAAATACTAAGAATACAGCTTACAAATGTTTCTCTCTTGGTTGCTTAGTTCCTTAGTTACTATTCTATTGCTGCTTCTTGGTTTATATATCACCAAGATTACAAAGTAATAAGATAGGATAATAAAACAAAAACTATCAAGTCTAATACAATGCTACTTCATTACTCTATTCCAGCATCTTTAAATATCTTTATAATAGCATGGAAATGGTAATGCTTCTTTGTTCTCGAAAACCTAGTTGAATAGGCTACCACATTCCATTTGCATACACTCAACGCATGTGACTGTGTTGTCACTGTCAACAGATATTTAAATTCTTTATCTGTCGGGTCTATGATCATCCGTCGAGTTATTGATCATCCGTCGGGTTGTTGATCATCCGTCGAATTCATTGTTGTTAATCCATCGGGTAGCAATCAGGCACTTGACTTTATTTCATTTATGCAGAATTACAAGACATCATCTATGTATAATTAATCAACCTATTCTGCATATCTAGTTAAAGTCAACATGACTTAAGTACTACTACAGATTCTAAACAATGTGTATGCAAAAATGTGCTACAGACTTATTGTTACATAATCCACTCACTCGATGGATAATAAGTCATCATCCGTCGGGACTAAAATGAGTTATCCGTCGGGACTATAATCCTTATCCGTCGAGTGCTACATTTTCACTAAGTAAAATCTACCAAGGTATTTTGTTCATGAAATCATCAAGTACACAACATATACACAAAAATATTATTATATGTATCTTAAATTTTTAATTTACTCTTGTACAACTCGTTTAGGTGTTACATTTCTTTACTGTCAAGTATTAAAGTTTATCGGAGAGGTATTACATTAAATTAGAATGGCACCCACGTTGCTTGTTGTACGCAAAATTTACAAAGAGCTTATATATAAATCAGTCAGAAGTTGAAGTTACTAAATAGAGCCGTTACTTATTAAGTTTTAATCTCTCAGAAACTTTTGCTTTATTAGTCATATTTGTTATCATGATTCTTGTTAACAGACCTAGATTCTTATTTTTACTGTTTGTCTTATTCATATGTAACTTGGTAGTATATAAACCAAGTGTAGCAAGTGTTAATTATCGATTGAACAAGTTTACAATAGGAGTTGAATATAGGAATAGACAAAGCTACATCTATTAGGAATTCTCTATGTTCATCTTTGTAAAAAAACACTTATAAGCAGCTATGTGCACTCTTGCATCACAGAGTTCTCGAGTCTATATATCTCTGGTGGAAAGTTCAATCCATCAGAAAGTTTTTAAACTATCTTATTTAATTACTTTGTGTATGAATACTTAAATTCTTTTAATCCACACTACTGCATATTCATTCACAGTTATATATGTTCAAAAGAGATTTTAAATTTCCAAAAGAAACCAGAATTCCATTTAACCCCCCTTCTGTTATTCTGTTGTTAGATTTTTAGGGAATAACAATTGGTATCAGAGCAAGCTCTTGACACACCAAGAGTTTAAAGATCAGAACAAACTAGCAACATGAGTAAAAAGGATGTTGGAGTGAAGATCTTACTTCTGGATAAAGACAACTATCATCACTGGAAAGTGAAGATGCACCTTCATCTACTCTCTCAAGATGAAAGATATGTTGACTGCATAGAGAAAGGACCTCATGTTCCTCACAGAGCTGCAACAGATATTGAAGGAGCTGTTGAAAATGAGCAAATAGTCCCAAAGCCAAAGTCAGAATGGAAAGATGAAGACATTGAGCAAGTTCATAAAGACAAAAAGGCCATGAATATTCGGTTCAATGGTCTTGATTGAGATATGTTTGACAATGTTATTAACTGCAATACTGCCAAGATTTGGGACCAAATCCAAGTACTATGTGAGGGAACTGGGCAAGTTAAAGAAAACAAGATGCAACTCCTCATATAACAATATGAACATTTCGATTTCGAAGATGGTGAGTTCTTGAGTGACACTTTCAGTAGATTTCAAAAACTACTGAATGGCTTACAGTTTTATGGGAGGATCTACCAAACTAAAGATTCAAATCTAAAATTCCCGAGGTCTCTGCCAAAAGAATGGAAGCAAATGACAGTCTCTCTCAGAAATTCTCAAGAATATAAAGAATTTACTCTAGAGAGACTATATGGTATCTTAAAAACCTATGAGCTCGAAATGGAGCAGGATGAGCTATTGAAGAAAGGAAGAAAGAAGGGTGGATCTGTTGCATTAGTAGCTAAACAAGAGAGAGAAATAGAGTTGAAGGTTGAAGCTGTAGAATCTGCACCAAACTCAAGGGTTTGTGAAGGCAAAGGAAAAGGGCTAATAGCTGAGAATGAAGATTATACTAGTCAGGATTAAATAGAGGACATAGATGAACATTTGGCTTTCCTGTCAAGAAGATTTTCCAAGCTCAAATTCAAAAAGAATTTTGGAGCAACGAAACCAAACAGAAACATGGTGGACAAGTTAAAATTCAAATGTTTCAAATGTGGCTTGAGTGGTCATTTTGCCAATGAATACAGAAAGCCTAATTCCGAGAAAAAGAAGTTTGAGCAAGTGGATTATAAAACGAAATACTTTGAATTGTTCAAATAAAAGGAAAAGACTTTCTTGACTCAAGAAAATGACTGGGCAGCAGATGAGGAAGATGAAGATGAAGAAATAAGCTATGTCAACCTAGCTCTAATGGCTAAATCAGATGAAGCAGAAGTCAGTTTCTCAAGCAATCAGGTAATCACCACAAACCTAGCATACCTTTCTAAAGATGAGTGTAATGATGCCATAAATGACATGTCTACAGAATTATATCACTTGCGTGTTACACTTAAATCACTCACTAAAGAAAATAATAGAATTAAAGATAATAATCTATTTTTAAGTGAGAGAAATGCTGTGTTAGAAACTCAATTTACTGAGTTTGAGAAACTGAAAATAGAGTGCAAGATTGCAAATGATGAACTAACTGAATCTTTGAGGAAAGAGGAAATTTTAGGAAAGCAACTTGAACGTGAGCAAGAGGTGATCAAGGCTTGGAAATCATCAAGGAATGTAAGTTCCCGAATTGCCAAAGTTCAAGGAATTGAGTCTTTCTACGAAAAAGCCTGGAAAAAGGACAAGAAGAAATTGGACCCTGTATTGGTTGATGGTTTATCAACAGATGTGGAATCGATGGATGATGAAGCTTATCCTTTGAAAGCCGAAATTAGATATCCGTCGAAAGACAAGAATGCACATCAGTTGATTGAAAAGAAGCCAATTAGCAAAGCCAAGCTAGCAAAGCTGAATGAGAAATATGGATTAGTTTATAAGAACTTTATTATAGGAGAATCAAGCCGAGTCAAGGATACAAAGAGAGTGAATGTGGGCATCTGTCAATGAAGCAGTTGAATGATAGATTGGAGAAAATTAAGGTCAAGGCAGATTCTAAAAGGAAAAATAACAAGAATGGAAAAGTAGGAATTAACAAACATAACAACTACACACCTGATAAATATGTACCCAGAAAGACTTGTATGAAGTGTGGTAGTGTTAATCATTTATCTGTTAATTGCAAATCTGTTATGCCTACACCCATATTTGTACATCCCTCTTTTCTCAATATGCCCACATTACCAATGAGTGTTATGCCTATTATGCCTGCACATAATTTAAATGCACAATTTGCTAATATGCCATTTACACAAAATCCTTATTATGCCGCATTTAATATGTCTCAAATGCCATTTAGCATGCCTTACTGGAATAACATGTTTGCACATTCTATGTCATATCATGTTAATCAAAATGTGCATGATAATTCTAAAATTGATCATGGGATTCACAGTCAATCCCCTAGAACTAAAATTGATCCTCAATCACCTAAGTCTGATGGTGGAAAGCCTAAGAAACCTAAGAAAAAGGCTAACAAGACAGGACCCAAGGAAACTTGAGTACCAAAATCAACTTGATTTCATTTTGATATGTACAGGGAAACAGAAAGAGTTTATGGTATCTAGATAGTGGATTCTCAAGGCATATGACTGGAGACTCTACCCTGCTCACTGAGTTCAAGGAGAGAGCTGGCCAAGTATTACTTTTGGAGATGACAACAAATGGTATAATGTGGGATATGGATTGATTTTAAAAGATAATGTCATCATTGAAGAAGTTGCCTTAGTGGATGGACTCAAACAAAATCTTTTGAGTGTCAGCCAACTCTGTGACAAAGGAAATTCTGTAACTTTCAATTCTGAAGCCTATGTTGTTACCTACAAGAAAAACAACAAAGTGGTTCTCACTGGAGTGAGAAAAGGGAATGTGTATCTAGCTGACTTTAACTCATCTAATGCTAGATTCTATTACTTGTCTTTTCAGCAAAGCAAGTCAAGATGAAAGTTGGCTATGGCACAAGAAGATGTCTCATCTGAACTTCAAGACTATGAATGAATTAGTCAAGAAAGACCCAGTAAAAGGCATTCCTCAAGTTGAGTTCTCAAAGGTTGGATTGTGTGATGCTTGTAAAAAAAGGAAAACAAATTAAAGCATCATTCAAAAGGAAGCTTAAATCTATAATTGAAAAACCACTATAACTGTTGCATATGGATTTGTTTGGACCAGTCAATGTGTTGTCAATTTTAAAGAAGAGATATTGCCTAGTGATTGTGGATGATTTCTAAAAGTTCTCTTGGAAATATTTTCTTAAATATAAAGATGAAGCTAGTGAAATTATCAATCATATAAGGCAAGTCAACAATCATCCTGATATCAAAGTTAGAAGAATTAGGAATGGAAAAGGAAGTGAGTTCAAGAATTCTGTAATGAGGTTGTTCTGTGAAGAAAATGGGATCATGCATGAGTTTTCAGCAGCAAGGACTCCACAACAAAATGGAGTGGTGGAAAGAAAGAACAGATCCCTAATTGAAGCTGCAAGAACCATGCTGGAGGAATCAAAGTTACCAACTTATTTTTGGGCTGAAGCTGTCAATACTGCATGCTACACTCAGAATATTTCTTTGGTTAATCAAGCAAAATGCATGACACCTTATCAATTGTTCAAGAACAGGAAGCCAACAATGAACTTTCTTCATGTTTTTTTTGCTGCAAATTCTATATTCTAAGGAATCAAACTGAGCAACATGGAAAGTTTGATGTCAAAGCAGGTGAATGTATCTTTATTAATATGCAGTTGGAAAAGCATACAAAGTATACAATCTAAGAACCAACATTGTTATGGAATCTGTACATGTTGTGTTTTATAATAAGAAGATTGAAGGACTGCAAGATGAATGTTTCCATGAAAGCCTCGAATTTGACAATGTTGAGATGAATTATGATGACAGTGATGATGAAAGTGATCAAGAA
This sequence comes from Apium graveolens, assembly GCF_009905375.1. Classification (NCBI taxonomy): domain Eukaryota; kingdom Viridiplantae; phylum Streptophyta; class Magnoliopsida; order Apiales; family Apiaceae; genus Apium; species Apium graveolens. The sequence goes on from NC_133656.1 coordinate 153,962,110, forward strand.
ATAATTTCTAAGAAATATGCAGAAAGATCAACAATAAATGAAGCACAAAATTCTACATCCGTCAAAAGAAAAAATGTTGTATCCGTTGAAAGATCAAGTACAACATTCGTTGAAAGACATGGTGCATCATCCGTTGACAGACAAACTGTATCATACATCGAAAAGCAAAATTCAGCATCCATTGAACCCTCAAAAGAAGTTGAAAGTCATTCTAGATCACAAAATGAAAGAACCCAAACCTCAAATCAAAGATCCACAAACTCGGGGGAGTTTCTTCAAATCAAAACTCAGTCACACATTAAGATAACTATGAAGCCTCTTCATCTAGATCTAATCTACCACAACAAAAAAAGGGACTAGAGATCACCCATTTGAATTAATCATTGGTGATGCATTTTCAAGATTGCAAACAAGAAAAGCAACTCAAGATGAATGTCTATACAGCAGCTTTCTGTCACAGAAAAAGCAAAGAGGGTAGAAGAAGATTTGTTAGATCCTGATTAGATTTTAGCTATGCAGGAAGAGCTAAACCAATTTGAAATAAATAAAGTATGGAAGCTGGTACCCAAACCTAAATGCAAGAATTTTATTGAAACCAAATGGGTATTCAGAAATAAGATGGATGAGAATGGCATAGTCATAAGGAATAAAGCTAGATTAGTTGCTAAGGGCTACTGTTAACAAGAAGGAATAAATTTTGATGAGATTTTTGCTCCTGTTGCAAGACTTGAAGCCATCAGAACTTTTCTATCATATGCAGCCATGCCAATTTTAAAGTCTATCAAATGAATGTCAACAGTTCATTTTTGAATGGAGATTTGGAGGAGGAAGTCTATGTCAGTCAGCCTCCAGATTTTAAAGACCCCAACTTTCTAGATTATGTCTATTATCTTTTCAAAGCACTTTATGGATTGAAGCAGGAACCTAGAGCGTGGTATGATACTTTGTCAAAGTTCCTCTTAGAAAACCATTTCACAAGAGGTACCATCGACAAAACTCCTTTCTTTAGAAATATTAATGGCTCTAGTATACTTGTTCAGATTCATGTAGATGATATTATATTTAGTTCTACAGATGAGAAACTTTGTAAAAAGTTTGCCAAATTGATGCAAAGTAAATATGAAATGAGCAAGATGGGAGAACTAACTTAATTTCTTGGTTTACAAGTTAAGCAAGTTAGTGATGGAATATTCATTAGTCAAACTAAATATATTCATGATCTTTTAAAGAAGTTTGACTTAATGGATTGCACATCTGCAAAAACTCCCATGGCCATTACCACTAAACTTGAATTGAACACTACTGAAAAGTCTATGGACATTTCAAACTATAGAGGCATGGTTGGTTCACTTTTATATTTGACAACTAGTAGGCCAGATATAATGTTTGCTACTTGTCTTTGTGCTAGATTTCTGGCTGATCCTAGAAAATCTCACTTAGTAGCTATTAAAAAAAATTTCATATATCTCAAGGGTACACCAAAATTTGGCATTAGGTACCATAAAGATTCTGGATTTGATCTAATTGGTTATTCAGATGCAGATTATACAGGGTGTAACATAGACAGAAAAAGCACAACTGGCACATGTCAGTTTCTAGGAAACAAGCTTGTGTCCTGGTTTAGTAAGAAACAAAATTCAGTTTCTACTTCCATAGTTGAGGTTGAGTATATTGCTGTTGGTAGCAGTTGTGCAGAGATTTTGTGGATGAAAAAGAAACTATTGGATTATGGTCTATAAGTGGAAAAGATTCCAATATTTCATGACAACAAAAGTGCCATTTCCATTACTGAAAATCCGGTGCAGCATTCAAGGACAAAGCACATCGACATCAAGTACAACTTCATTAGAGAACATGTCATGAATGGTACTATGGAACTTCATTTTGTTCCAAGTGAGAAGCAACTTGCAGACATCTTTACCAAGCTACTTGATGAATCATGTTAGAATAAATTGATGATATCAATATATAAACTATCAGAGTTTATTATCAGTATTTGATATCAGAATTTACTAAAGGTGATGTCATCAGTATCTGTCTATTAGTATTTGATGATTAGCATTTGATGATCAGGATTTAGTCACATTAATAAATATCAAAGAAGGAAAGGGATTACAAAATTTAAGGCGGTAAAGGACTTTACTTACAGAAGCAATCATACACAGATATATATTAGGATCCTTATTATAATAGAATAGGATTCCTTATTGATTGTGTAACTGTGCACTATATAAGCACATATTAGGTTTACTCTATATGTGTTACGCATTGTTATATCTTTTAGATAACCTAGCAGCTCTCAAGGATAATTGTTCATCCTTTGAGAGAGTACTTTTATAACAGTTTTTATCTGATTAATATAAAAACTGTTGATTCTGTTAAGATTTATCGAATGTTTGCATAAATTATATTCACCCCCCTCTACAGTTGTGTTACGTACCTAACAATTGGTATCAGAGCTTGCTGTTGATATACAAACAGTTTAAGATCTAAAAATCAATCTTTAATTACAGACAGAAAAACTACAACAGAATCCACCACCACCACCCTCAGCCACACCATAGATTAACAATAATATGAGTAGGTATGAGGCTATCAAGGTTCCAATACTAAAGATACATAAATATCCAATCTGGAAGATTAAGATGGCCATGTGTTTGGAAGCTACAGATCCTGAATATCTAAGCAGGATTTATGATGGTCCTCATAGGCCAATGAAGTTGGCAGTAACAGTTGCTGGTCAAGAAGAAAAGATGGTTGATAAACCAACGAAGGACTATATTGTAGAGGATCTATCATCAATCATGAAAGATGCAAAATTAAGATATATCCTGCATAGCAGTCTTGATAGTGTTATGTCCAATAGGGTTATTGGATGTAAAAGAGCAAAGGAAATTTGGGATGCTTTAGAAGTAAAGTGTCCAGGAACTACTGCTATCAAGAAAAATAGGAGAACAGTACTTACTCTGGAATATGAGCACTTTGACTCAAGAGACAATGAGTCCTTAACTGAGATCTATGATAGATTTTAAAAACTGTTGAATGACTTATCTCTTATCAACAAGAAATATGACTTAGAGGACTCAAACTTGAAGTTTCTACTTGTACTCCCTGAAAAGTGGGACTTTAAGACCACATCAATAAGGGATAATTATGAACTTGAAGAAATATCTCTAGATGAGATCTATGGCATACTGATGACTTATGAACTAGAGATGGAGCAAAAAAGCAAGAGAAAAGGATCAAAGTCTAGACCAATTGCACTTAAAGTTGAAGAGAAGCCAAAAGAGAAAGCTAGGAGAAAAGGTCACTTCAAAGGAAAAGCTATGATTGCAAAGTCTGACATTGAGTCATCAAACTCTGATGATGATTCAAACACTGAAAGTGAATCAGATATTGATAGTGATCATGACAACAATGAAGACATGGAATAAATGGTTGCTCTATTGGTTAAAAGATTCAAGAAGATGGTCTACAAGAACTTCAAGAAATGGAAAAGGTTTTCCAGAAAGGGTTCCATTTTCCCAAACTCTGATAAGAGGAATGACGGAAGAAATACTGATTGGAAGGAATAAAAGACTGGAAAGTTTGATGAGTCAAAGGAAAGGTGATATAACTGTGATGGAATTGGACATTTTGCAGCTGACTGTTGAAAACCAAAGACTGAGAAGAAATAAGCCTTGATCATAAAGAAGAAAAACTGGGATAATTCATCAGATTTAGATAAGGGTGTTAACTATGCCCTCATGGCAAATGCTAAAACTGAGGCTGACACTGCTAAATTAAAGGGTAATGGGAGAAATTCTCTAGTCTTGGACAGTAGATGCTCAGGACACATGACTGGTTATAAGTCCCTGCTATCAGAGTTTAGGGAGAAGGCTGGCCCAAGTGTTTTTTATGGATATGGCAACTTAGAAAAAATCTTGGAATATGGGAAAATCAAAATTTGGAATATCATCATTGAAAATGTAGCTCTGATTGCAGGACTCAACCATAATTTGATCAGTGTGAGTCAGATTTGTGACATAGGTTACCATGTAAATTTTTATGAGGAACATTGTGAAATTGTTAGTAAGTCTAATGGCAAGATTGCAATGACTGGTGTAATATATGGTAACTTATATGAAGCCAGGGTCTCCACAAATACCGATTAATTAAAAGTTTGTCTACTTAGTAGGGCATCTGTGGAAGATAGCTGGAACTGGCATAAAAGACTTTATCATCTCAATTTCAACAACATCAATGAACTTGTGAGGAAAGATCTTGTAAGTGGATTTCCCAATACAGTATTTACTCCTGATGGCTTACGTGACTCATGCCGGAAAGACAAGCAAAGAAAAACATCTTTCAAGAGTAAAACTGTATCATATATTCTTTAACCATATCATCTACTTCATATTGATCTCTTTGGTCCAGTCAATGCAATGTCAATTGCCAAGAAGAGGTATGCACTTGTGATTGTTGATGAATATACAAGATACACATGGGTGTATTTTTTGCACACCAAGGATGAATCTCCATCCATTCTTTTTAATCATGTAAGAGAACTGGAAATATGATCAGCATCCAAAGTGAAGATCATTAGAAGTGATAATGGAACTGAATTCAAGAACAATACTATGGAAGAGTTCTGCAAATACAAGGGAATAAAACAAGAAATTTCTGCCTCTGGAACTCCACAACAAAATAGAGTTGTTGAAAGAAAGAATAGTCATCGCATATAAGCTGCAAGAACCATGCTAGAGGAAGTAAGATACCTACTTATGGGCTGAGACTGTGCAAACTGCTTGCTTCACACAAAATGCAACATTGATCAACAAGCATGGAAAAACACCATTTGAGATGGTGAAGGTAAATAAGCCAAATTTGAAGTACTTTCATATTTTTGGCTGCAAGTGTTTTGTTCTAAAAACTCATCCAGAATAGCTTACCAAATTTGATCTAAAAGCTGATGAAGGCATTTATTTGGCTATCCATTGTCAACAAAAGCTTTCAGAGTGTATAATCTGAGAAAAAAGACAATCATGGAATATATACATGTATCTTTTGATGACAAGAAAATCACTGGTCTAGAAGATGCAGATGACCATGATGAGTTGAGATTTTAAAATGAAGTACCATATGCTGAATAATTAAATCATGATATACTGACAAATCCTGATACAGTAAGTCCTGATATCACTCTAAACTCTGATGATCCACATGTCAGTAGAAATTTTGTAAATACTAAAGCACATGTTGAGGGGGAGCAACATGATTCACATCAAGAGTCTTCTACAAGTGATTCAACTCAAGGAACATCAGTAAATAATTCATCAGACTATGATTCCTCAAATACTGATGGATCAAATACTGATAGCACTGGAAATACCGATTCAAGGGAAGCATCAGGAATGATAGTGGTACAAGTCAAAGAGATACTAGAGAGTTCATGGACCAATGGGGAGGTTCTGCTTGAAGATGTCAACTCCCATCTGCAAGAAAATGGTCTAAGTCACACACACCTGACTTAATCATTGGAAATCTTGATAGTGGTGTAAAAACTAGAAAAACCACTGAAAATGAATGTCTCTACCATTCTTTTCTATCTCAAACTAAACCAAAGAAAGCGGAAGAAGCTCTTCAAGATGCTGATTAGGTTACAGCAATGCAAGAGGAGCTTAATGAATTTAAAAGGAATAAAGTATGGACTCTTGTGCCAAGACCAAAGAACAAATTAATTTTTGGTACAAAGTGGGTGTTCAAACATAAAACTAATAGTGAGGGCATCATTTCAAGAAATAAAGCAAGACTGGTTGCAAAGGGCTATTCACTGTAAGAAGGCATTGATTATGATGAGACTTTTGCTCCAGTTGCAAGGTTTGAGGCAATCAGAATTTTCCTAGCCTATGCTGCTCACATGAAGTTTAAAGTGTTCCAAATGGATGTGAAGAGTGCATTTCTGAATAGTGAAATTGAAGAGGAAGTTTATGTTGAACATTCTCCAGTGTTCATTGATCCAAAATATATTGATCATGTCTATAAACTGGATAAACCATTTCATGGACTAAAACAAGCTCCAAGGGCCTGGTATGAAACACTTGCTCTATTTCTAATAGAAAGTGGTTTCACAAGAGGTACAATTGACAAATCTTTATTTTATAAATACCATGATAAGGACTTGTTATTAGCACATATATATGTTGATGATATCATTTTTTGTTCTACAAATGATAAACTCTGTGAGAGGTTTGTAAAGATAATGCAGTCAAGATATCAAATGAGTATGATGGGAGAATTGAGTTATTTTTCCGGTTTTCAAGTAAAACAAACTGATGAAGGGATCTTCATAAATCAATCCAAATACACTAGGAATTTGCTCAAAAGATTTAGAATGCAATACAGTTCAACTGCAACAACTCCAATGGCCACTGCAACCAAGTTAGATTTAAATACTGGTTCATCAGTAGATATAACTAACTACAGAGGTATGATTGGCTCACTCCTATATTTGACTGCTAGTAGACCTGATATTATATATGCTACCTCTCTCTGTGCAAGGTTCCAAACTGATTTAAGGGAACCACATCTATTAGTTGTCAAAATAATTTTCAAATATCTTAAAGGCACCATAAATCTTGGATTATTGTATCCTAGAGTTTCAGACTTTAAGCTAATTGGATACTCAGATGCTGATTTTACAGGATGTAAAATAGACAGGAAAAACACTTCTGGAAGCTACCAATTTCTTGGTAGCAGGTTGGGTTCTTGGTTTAGAAAGAAATAAAAGTCAATTTCCTCATCAAATGTAGAAGCTGAATATATTGCTGCAGGAAGTTGTTGTGCTCAAATTCTATGAATGAAGAATCAGTTACTGGATTATGGGTAAGAGTATTATGCAATTCCTATATATAGTGATAATCAAAGTGCTATTGCGATGACAGGAAATCCAGTACAACATTCAATGACTAAACACATCCATATTAGCTACCATTTCATAAGGGAGCATGTGATAGAAGGTACAGTGGAATTGATCTTTGTTTCAACAGATCAGCAATTAACAGATATATTCACCAAGCCTCTCTGTGAAGCTACCTTCACAAGATTGGTGAATGAATTGGGAATGATATCAGGACATTTCTCAAACTATGATAATTTAGAATAATTACTGATAATTAGAGTGTGGTGTCTTCTTATCATGTATCAATATTTGTTAGATACTGATTATAATGTTAAACTCTAATGCCATGAAAGCATGTAATTAGCTTCTATTAATCCCAGCCAGTAGCTGCATGTTAAACTCTGATTATCTATATAAACTCTGATATTGGTCAAACTTGTGTTGACTGATAAATCCTGATAGTGGTTGATTAAATACTGATATTGGTTAAACTCTGATTGACCATTATATTCTGATGATAATTTTTGAATTTATTCAGATATTATTTTAATCAATATTTTAAGTACAGTTGTGAAGTAATATGCAAGTGGGTAATTTATGCATGATTAAAGTTCTTTACTGATGGTGTGAGGATATGTAAAAATGTTTGAGTATACACAAAACATTATTTAGGGAAACTGTGCACGCAATAACTACCTTTATTACATGTTTACATGATTATTTTTACAGTCAATAGCAGGCTGCCATGTGTCCCCCTAAACTGAAATGTTTTTGAGTTAGTGGAGTGATTTGTTAAACAAAATCAATTTTATGATTTCAAATTAACACTTTATCTAATCTCTATTATCTTCTTCTCTGCTAATTCACCCTCTCTCACCCGTAAACTCTGAAACCCCAATTTCTTCTCGAAAATTTTTCTTGCAAATTCACTATAACTTCACCAACTGCTTCTAAACCCTTTACTTATGGTGGTGCCAAGTTTGTTACTAATAATTGCTCGGCTATACTGGACAACAATAGTATCAATATTGATTTTCATGTCTTTCAGGACCTATTGAGATCCAATGAGATTGGGTTTGCTCTCACAGCTCCACCCACAATCTCAGGTGACTAGGTAATAGCTATCTAGAAAACCGGTGTTTATGATGATGGAGGTTATAATGGAACTCCAAATCTTGTGTTTGAGTTTGAAAATAAGACAAGGATTGTAACTCCTCAAACTGTAAGGGATGCATTACAGTTGCTAGGTCATGACTCCTACTCTGATTTTGTGGGAGATACTGAAATGGGGAGGTGAAAGGCATATGTCATAGCCTATTTGTTTATTCGAGGATTTAACTCAACTCAAATAAGGATGTAACAAGTAAATAATGGTTCTATCGTCAGAGAGATCTCTCAAAGTAACATATGTCAAAGGATTAAGTAACATTGTTCATCTACAGACTTGAGGACTTAATTCACTGGAAGAAGCTCAAGAAATTGATCAAGCCTCAGTGATATAAATCAAGATTGTGGAGTTAATCAAGTGACAGAGATCTCGTCAGGGTATCAATTAATTACAGGGATTTAATCTGAAGAAAATCAAGACATGAAGAAACAACACAGATGTTAGTCATTCATGAACCAGACAGTACATCGAGTGTCAACACTGAAATGGTGAAATGGATTCATAAGTTTCAGTGATTTTCAGCAGATTGTCAGAAGAGTGGTTGCTGTTCAAGATTAGTATTAATTCTCTATTAATTAATTAAGTCATATAATTTAATTAAGAAAGTAAACTAAATCTGCAAAGTTTAATTTATTGATTAATTGAATTAATTGGTTAATTAATTCTGAATTAATATTATGCATTTTTCAGAAATGATTTTGAATTAATATTCAAAATTAAATCAACAAGACAAATATTTGAACTGGTATGACAATTGGATTGTCATACCGAAAGTCTTTCCAAGCCTTTTAGATAGTCCTACCAAAAGTTCTACCAGTTCAATCGATTGTCCGACCGAAAGTTCTACCAGTTCAATCGATTGTCCTACCGAAAGTTCTACCAGTTCAATCGATTGTTCTACCGAAAGTTCTACCAGTTAAAAGGATTGCCTTGCTAAGGTAAAAGGATTGTCTTGCCAGTTAAATCAAGGATTGATTTAATATAAAAGAACTGAAGCTGATTTTCAACAGAAGACAGAACATTGAATATCAAATACACAGAAGAACACATAACAAAGAAAATAACAGAGAACTTATTACAATTTCTCAGATCATTAATTTCTAGTATTCATTATTAAATCTAAACCACTAGAAATCCTTTTCTTGTTCTTGTGTAACTATCTAGCGGATCAAAATCCCTAGAACTTAATCTCAAATTGCTTTTAGCATTTGATCCTTTTTTATTTCAAAAGTAGAAAAAGTTCATGTCGAATTTATTCTAGATTTGGAATAATTTATTTGAGATTAATCCATTGTAAACGATACCGTTGTTGTAACACCTTTCAAGTTTAATAATAGTTTTATTTAACTTGAATTTTGTTTCACTTTTTTATTCCGCATTTTATTCGATTAAACGGTATAATTTGTATTCAACCCCCTTCTACAAACATATTGAGACCTAACAATTGGTATCAGAGCCTTCTGATTAACGAACAAATCAAGATCCTAGACTTTTGTGATTCTTCCACTCCTTGAATTTTTATTTACTCAAAAATTCATAATGACTACACAAAAAGTTGGAACCGTTAAAATTCCACTATTCGATAAAGAAAATTATGTTATGTGGAAGAAAAAGATGCTATTGTTTTTACAAGTTACAAATCCCAAATATCTGAAAGTGTTAAAGAAGGGTCCAAAACTTCCAATGGTTATTGAACTAGAGGTAATAGAAAATGATGTTGTGATTACCAAAGCTAGAACTTATGTAAATAATCATGAAGATTTTTCTCCTGCTGAAAAAGAAGAAGCCTCCCTGGATGCTAGCCTTCAATTAATTTTAGTTGATTCCCTTGATCCCTTGATGAATAGACATGTGATGAACTGTAAAGATTCCAAACACATCTGGGAAACTATTGAGGTGATTAATGAAGGCACAGAGGAAGTTAGGGAGAACAAGTTAGAAATCCTAACCTCTGAGTATGAATACTTCAAATCCAATCCAGGAGAAGGAATCACTGAAGTGTTTGAGAGGTACAATGCATTGATCAACAACCTGAACATTAATGGTAAATACTATTCAATCAGGGAGGTCAACAAAAAGTTCCTTTTAACACTGCCAACTCATCTCGAACATAGAATCACTGCCATAAGAGAAGCAAGAGATCTGAGTGAGATTTCTTTGGAAAGGCTCTATAGTGTGTTAAAAACCTATGAGTTGGAGCAGATTCAGCAGAAGGAAGTCTACGGGAAAGGAAGAGTGGTCAGCACGTCTACTGCTCTAGTAGCTGAAGAACAACAACAACAACCACAACAACAACAACAATCTCAACAGTCAGAGAGAATGGTACAGTCCTCCAAGGCTGAAGAAAATGTGATAGTAGCAGAATTTGATCCTCCTACTACAAATCAATCAGGAGATGATTTTTATTCTTTGGAAGAACTGGAGCAATTGGAAGATGAGTCAATGGCCCTGATTGTCAAGAGATTCTCCAATGTCAGATTCAAGAGGAATCCCAAGTTCAATTACAAGTCCAACTACAACAGATTCCAGAAAGGTGGATCTTCATCCTCCAACACCAACAGTGGTGGGTACAAAACAAGGATGGTTGATCGAAGCACCATTCGATGCTTCAACTGCAATGAGTTGGGACACTTTGCCACATAATGCAGGAAGCCAAAACAAGTTAGGAAGAACTCTTATGATTCTAATCAGAAGAGTAAATCTGAAAGGGCTTACCTAGAAAAGGAAAGAAGCTGGGATGATACTGACAGTGAAGATGAAGAAGTTGGGAATCTTGCTCTCATGGCTAGTGATGCAAACACCTCATCGTCAAGAAAAGAGGTAAAATTTACTGATGCTGAATTAGTTTATCATCTAGGAGGTTCCTTAGATTGTGCTCATCGTGATAATGAAATATTAAATCAACAAATCAAAGACCTTGAGAAAGAGGTCAATGAACTAAGACTTGTGCACATTAATCAAGACAAATTAAAAGAACAAGTATCTTTTCTAGATAATAGAGTTGACTGTTATAGACAACTCGAAACTATTCTCAAAGACAAGATCACCGGTTTTGAGACTAAGGTTAAAGCATACTTTAATTCTTGTTCGAAGTCTAAAGAGTTTTACAATAAGCAAGCTGTTAATCAAACATCTGGAATAGGTTTTGATTACAATGTTGCTATTGGAAAATTAGGCATAAACTCCCCTCCTCATGTCTGTGCTAAAGGTAGGGAAGTACCACATGTGCTTAAGGGTGTTGATGAACCCCTCTATAAAGAATCAATTGCTGAACCATTTGATGAGACCTCATTTATTATTCAAGAAGAAATCCGTGTTGAAGATCTTGCTAATGAGAAAGCTGTTTCCAAGTCAAGTGTGTCAAAGGTTCCAGTCAAAGTTGTGAAAGCAACTGAGACTAACTCAGCATACATGAGCTGGATAACACAAATGCCATGTCTACCATGCATAAGTTGCCTATTGTTAATCCCTCTCATAAAGCATATGGTTTTCCTGATTGTATGTCTTGTGCTTTTAATTTGATGTATGCTTATTTTAATGGTAAGCATGTTTCCAATGATAAGACTACTCCTCGTCAGCATGTGAATAATAGGAAGAATGATAGGTCCAAGACTGCTAGTCCTCCTAAAGCTAGAAAGGAGATATTTGTGCCTAAGCCTAAACAGAAATTTGTCAAGGCTGTTTACAAGGTCAATTGTCCAGTCATTGAGAAAGTTGAGAACATTAAAGTTAAGAATGTTGTTTTGCCTGATAAAGGAAAATGTTACAATTATGCCGGACCCAACCAAGCTTGGGTTCCGAAGAAGGTCTAATCCATTTGTATTACAGGGCATTAAACAGGTACAACCGGTAGTGTGGATTCTTGACAGCGGATCGTCAAGACATATGACCGGAGATAGAGCCTTGCTATCAAATATGGTTGAGAAAGCTGGCCCAGTGGTTACCTTTGGAGATAACAACAAAGGTCTAACTGAGGGATATGGCTGTTTGCTAGCTGGTAATGTTATCATTGAAAATGTGTATGTTGTGCAAGGACTTGAACACAACCTGCTTAGTATTAGTCAGTTATGTGACAACGGCTATACTGTTTTATTCGACAAGCTGAAGTGTCAGATTCTGCACAAGAAAAATGAAAAACCCTCCTTGATGGGAATCCAGAAAGGAAATCTATTCGTAGCTGACATGAACTCTGGAAGCAATCCTGAAGTCAATTGTTTCTATTCAAAGGCATCGTCAGATGAGAGTTGGCTATGACACAAGAGACTTTCCCATCTCAATTTCAAAACAATGAATTCTCTTGTCAAAAGAGAATTGGTCAGAGGTCTGCCTCAGCTGGAATTCTCCCCAGAAGGACTGTGTGAGGCTTGCCAGAAAGGAAAGTCAAAGAAAGCAAGTCACAAAGGCACTGACACATCCTCCATAACTGGTATTCTGCAATTATTGCACATGGATTTATTTGGACCAGTTAATGTTCTTTCGATGTCAAAGAAGTGTTGCTGTCTTGTGATAGTTGATGACTATTCCAAGTATACGTGGGTTTTATTCCTTCACTCTAAGGATGAAACACCACAAGTTGTGATTGATCATATCAAGTTGATCGAGTTAGATTCTAATGTCCCTGTTAGAGCAATAAGGTCAGATAATGGAACAAAATTCAAGAATTCACTTCTCAATGGATTCCGTACAGACAAAGGGATTACTAGACAATTTTCAGCTCCTAGAACCCCTCAGCAAAATAGAGTGGTAGAAAGGAAGAATCGTACATTGATTGAAGCTGCAAGAACGATGTTAAGTGAATCGGCTCTTCCAATGTACTTTTGGGCTGAAGCTGTCAATACTGCATGTTATACTCAGAATCGAACTCTAATCAACAAAGACTTCATGAAAACTCCTTATGAGATTATGAATGAACAGAAACCTTCTATCAAATACTTTCATGTATTTGGTGCCAGATGCTTCGTGCTCAAGGATGGAGATGATCGTCGTGGTAAATTCGAGGCAAAGGCATATGTGGGTATTTTTGTTGGATATGAAAGAAGATCATACAGGGTGTATATCATTGATCAACACAAAGTAACTGAAAGTGTAAATGTTATATTTGATGAAACTAAACTCCCTAGTATCCAAACTGAAGATCCTTCTGAGAAACTGAAGTTTGATGATATGTCAGATTCAGAATCAGAACATGATCAAGAACCTGAGGTTGTTGCTGGTGAAGAACTTGTTAATCATGATGATACTCAAGGTAGTGGTGATGGAAACATTGGCAACAATGGAGATACCACTGCTACTGACGAAGAATTATCAAGTCAACCTGATAACAACTCAGGGGGAGATGCTGAAGGATCAACTAGTAGGACACAACATCCCAATATGTTTCGAGGCGAATCATCAAGATCAAATCTTCCAAGACAGATTGTCTGGAATAAAGCTCATCCTTTTGAGTTGATTATTGGTGATCCAGATGTTGGAGTCAGAACTAGATGTGCTACTCAAAATGAATGTCTATTCTCAGGATTTCTTTCTGAGATGGAACCTAAGAAGATTGAAGAAGCACTGACTGATCCAGATTGGGTGATTGCTATGCAAGATGAACTCAATCGGTTTGAACATCAACAAGTCTGGAAACTGGTACCTAGACCTACACACAAGAAAACTGTTGGTACTCTGTGGGTATTCAGGAATAAAATAGATGAAGATGGTGTGGTTACAAGAAACAAAGCAAGACTGGTAGTTAAAGGGTATTCTTAAGCTGAAGGCATTGATTATGATGAAACCTATGCTCCAGTGGCTAGACTAGAGGCCATCATGATATTTCTGGCATTCACAGCATTCTCTAACTTTAAAGTTTATCAAATGGATGTCAAGAGTGCCTTTCTGAATGGAAAGTTGGATGAAGAGGTGTATGTAGAGCAACCTCCTGGTTTTGAAGATCCAGATCATTTGGATTTTGTCTACTTTCTTTTCAAGGCTATCTATGGACTCAAACAGTCTCCGAGAAAATGGTATGACACTCTCTCTAAATTTCTTATTGAAAATAGCTTTATTAGAGGTGTCATAGACAAAACTCTCTTTTCTAAAAAGCATAAGAATGATACTATATTAGTCCAAGTCTATGTGGATGATATAATATTTGGGTCTACTAATGATAATCTCTGTAAGAGATTTGCTAAGTTAATGCACAACAAATTTAAAATGAGCATGATGGGAGAGCTGAAGTTCTTTCTTGGATTACAAGTAAATCAAAGGTTAGATGGAACTTTTATTTGTCAATCCAAGTATCTCAAGGAACTCCTCAAAAAGTACAATCTAGAGGATTCTGCATCAGCAAGGACTCCGTCAACTACAGCTGTCAAGCTTGGACCATGTGAAAACTCCATTAAGGTAGATGTCACAAGCTACAGAGGTATGATTGGCTCGTTACTCTATCTTACTACAAGTAGACCAGATATTATGTATGCTACATGCTTATGTGCAAGGTTCTAAGCGGATCCTAGAGATATTCATCTCATTGTTGTTAAACGAATCTTGAGATATCTTAAGGGAACACCAAATCTAGGTATTTGGTACCCTAAAAAATCTGGTTTTAACCTTGTTGGATATACATATTCAGATTACGCAGGAAGTGTTGTTGATAGGAAAAGCACCTCAGGGAGTTGTCAATTTGTAGGTAGCAGGCTAGTCTCATGGTACAGCAAGAAACAGCAAACAGTTTCCAATTCAACGGCCGAGGCTGAATATATTGCTGCTGGAAGCTGCTGTGCTCAGATCTTGTGGATTAGGAATCAGCTACGGGACTATGACTCTGTATTGAACAAAATACCTATTCTATGTGACAATACAAGTGCAATAGCCATCACCAACAACCCTGTGCAGCATACAAGGACCAAGCATATTGACATCATGTATCATTTTATTAGAGAGCACGTCATGAATGGTACTGTTGAACTATTTTTTGTTCCAACAGAAGAACAAATAGCAAATATTTTCACTAAACCTCTTGACGAATCCACATTTACCAGATTAGTTGGTAAATTGGGTATGTTGAATAGCTTTAGTGATTAAACTTGTTAATATCTAAAATCCGTTCTTGAATGAATTTATAAATGAATTTTTCATAAATGAAAAATTCATTTGCAAATTTATTTTATCATATTTTCCATAATTCTTGCTTATTTCTATGTAAGTTTTATTATCTTATCTTATATATTTATTCTACTTGTTACTTTTAATATCTCAGAATATTTTACTTTCTCTAAAAATATTTTTCTATGAATTTTATTTGCTAAAATTCAACAGAAATCTACTTTTGGAATAAAATATAATTACTTCTGAAATATTGTTTTTTTTGTATATAAATTCTTTAACTGTGTATATACAAATTCTGTTTATAATTATTTTATTTTTGCCATGACAATCGGCAAGACAATTGTAATTGTCTTGCTGAAAGTCATTTCAGTATATATATATATATATATATATATATATATGTGTTTAATTTTGTTTTTCAGTTTAATTTTATACTGGCAAGACAATCGGTATGACTATCAATGGTCTTGCCAGTAATAAAATTTATATCAGATTTATTTGTTTTTATTTTTTTTATACTAGAATGACAATCGGTATGACTATCGATTGTCTTTCTAGTTTACTTTGTTTTAATTCATGTATTTTATACTGGTATGACAATCGGTATGACTATCAGATTGTCATACCAGTTATATTTTTAGTATTTATTTATTATTTCCATTTTCCTGGTATGACAATCGGGAAGACAATCAGTATGACTTTCCTCGATTGTCATACCAGTTGTCCTACTTAAGTTTTTTTTGTTTCTTTTTATTGTTATCAGTTCATTTGTTTTTTCAAATTCCAGCAGTCTTGTTTCTCTCTCTCTCTATTCGATCAAACACAAACCGCCATTGTTGTCTTCTTGCTCGAGTTTTTACTCAGCACACTTTACTGTTATATATATACATATTCGTGTGTATACATACAGTAAGGAAGTGTTGTCGATTTTTTGTTAAAACTATTTTCACTTCGTTTTTTTTATTCCCTTCAAAATCAGTTTGTGTTTGTTTGTTTTTGGGTATTTTTAGTTAATTTTGTTTTGTGTCTTGTGCGTTTTTCAGATCTTTTATTGTGAGTTAAGAACATTAACGAGATACATTATTTTCTAAATTTTTCGGATATAATTGATTTAATTCGATTTTTTTTTTAATTCGAATTTTCTTAATATTACTCTTAAAATTCTGAAAGTGTGTGTTTTATTATAATTTTTAATGGCTCTCAATTTCCAAATTGTCTCGCATAATCTTGTTGGTTATTTTAATCCAGAAAAGTGTGATGTGGAAAAATTTAAGCCGTGGATTAGATTTTTAAATGACCATTCGATTGTTAGCTCTGCTATTAAATCAAATATGCTCTTAAATGTTGATCTGCTCAGACTGATTTGCACAACCTCTACTGTGGCCGATGATTTTAAATCTTTTTCATTCACCATGGCAAACACACAGTATGTAGTTGATGAAATAGTCGTCAATCGAGCGTTAAATTTTCCAATGGACAATTTATGTAATTTACCCTCTGAAAATGATATTTCAAACTTTTTCCATGCTATTCACTATCAGGGGGTGATTAATTTAACCAAGTTGTCTAAATCCAATTTGGATTCTGAATGGGATATTTTCTTCGATACACTTTCCAAAGTGTTTGCCAACTGTACTAAATCCAACTTTCACAACATCACTTCCACTCTGCAGTATATTGGTCTTGCGATTGTTTTCAATCAAAGGATCAATTTTGGCAAACTACTTTTACCCATTCTTCTGAGACGTCTCACTACTGCTTTACGTGATCATTCTACAAATCGTAGGGTTTCGTGCTACTACGCTCGTTTTCTTATGCTTATAGCAGAACATCTTCTCACACCTGAGCATAAGGCTCTTTTTGCCAACTCTTCAGTAACTGAACCCCCTCCAGTAAGCAAAAAGATTTACACACGCCAAGACACAACCTTCAAATTCATGCAAGTTCCAGTACTTGTATCTGCTTTCATGGCCACTTACATTCCTTTACCAATTTTCAATCTTCCCGATCATGAACAGCAAGCTCAACCTCCAGTGGTTCAAGCCACCCAGGCTCCAACATCAGATGCTCTTCCACTACAGGTAATAATTCCTCAGACTCAAACTATTCCTAATTCTGTTCAAAGACCCCCAGTAGTTGATAGGGATGACCATGAAGTTGTAGAACCGCAGCTTCAATCCCAGGTCATAGAACCTCTCCCCCACTGTCTAAAATGTTACCTAGAAGGTTAGTAGGAAGTAGTATGTTGTTGGATGTGAATGAAACCTCAGCTCTGCCTCCTCCCAAGAAAAGAAGAACATTTACTGAGGCATCTGAAAGCCCATCCTTGTCCTCCCAACAGGATATGGACTTTGATATGGCCAGTGAACAGTTACTAGAGACATTCTATCAACAGGATGAATCTATTGAAATTCGCCATAGGGCAATGTCATCCTGTACTGAGTCAAGCACACTTCCATTACTCACAATGGAAGTATACAGACCAATAGATGATACTCGGGACACAGAGCGAGGAGTGCACATTGAGTCGGTTATAGTGCCTGCCATAGTTACGGCAGAAGAGCAGTCAAATGCTTCTGAGGGAAAATATGACTCTCAGCCACCTTTAATAGAGTTATTTTCTCCCCTCCCAGATCTAACACCTCTGGCTCCCTCAAGGGATTCTCCACTCGCAGATTTATCTGGAGAAAGTGGAGGGCAACTCGGTCAATCTATCCCTGAAGCAATTCAGACATCTATTTCACATGAAAAGATAGGTTTGACTGAGGATCGGGACTCGCGAATTCCCATTGCACCACCACTGACCTCTCTTGAAGAGGCTAGGGTGATTTCAATTGAAGGTACAGAAGATCAGTAACAGGAAGGCTCCTCATGAGCAATTATATTGAGAGATACACAAGCACGTGAGTTGAGTGAACCAAACATGAGAGATATTCAGGTGAGCGCACACACAGACACAAACACTGAAAATCTGTTAGCTCAAATTGCTGATCTGAAAGAACAACTTGCAAAAAGTCTGGCTGAGGCTCAATCATTCAAAGCACAAGTGGTTGAATGGTCTTCTTCTTCCACCTCTGTCAATAATCAGCTGGCTCTCATCAGGACTGAGATATCAGATTTGAAGACCTCTGTTGTACCAAAGCTTAACTCAATCCAGGCATCTCCAACTTTATCAGCTGAAGACATTTTAAACTTCTGCTCTCTCCATTCAAGAATGACTTCTCTTGAAGACTTGGTTGAAATGAATCATTCACTGGACTCCTCCAGATTTCTGAAGATAGAGACAGGCATGGAACATCTCAATGAAGGGATGAAGCACTTGTATTTCATGATCAAAAATTCTCACTGCCCTAATGAAGAACAAAGGACTTTCTTTGAAGGGCCTTCTGGTGGAGGCTCAGGCTCTGGAGGTGATGGAGGTCATGGAGGGTCTAGAGGAAAGTCTGTAGAGGATTCTTCAACTAAGGGGGAGAAGAAAGGGAGAAGTGGAAAGGGAAAAGAAAAAGATTCTTCTGCTGGAGATACAGGGAAGGCTGATGATGTCTACTATAGTGGAGAACAAGATGACTTTGATATTTTTGATATTCCCACTGAACCAGTCTTGGAAGATAAAGATGGTTTCTTTGAAGCTGAGGAGGAAAGTGATTTTGGAGAATGGGAACAGGAAGCTCAAATGGACCCTATTTTTGAGAAAGAGTTTCAGCAGCAGCAGTCAGAGTTGAAAAGAAAAGAAGCTGAACTCATAAAGGTATCTCAGATCATTGACATGAGGAAAAACATTGAACGAACAAAAACTCTTGAAAAGCAATGTCTTCATGACATTAAAGCTAAAGAAAGGAGAAAAGATGTCAAACTGAAGATTGGTGAAAAATGGGATGAAGCTAGGAGAGTACTTGATATGCCTCAGCTGAGCACAAACAATGATAGGCAGTTTCTACATCTTCTTGACAAGCTGGAGATCTCTAATCCAAACAATAACGTGTACATGAATGCTATCAAGACTGAAGTCTTAAAGATCACAGCTGCCTTTGACAGATCTCTAATTGAAATGAGCATATTTGTATATTGTCAGAGCGAAGGATCTTTCAAGGTATCACTTCATCTGTTTGAGAATCATTCTTTATCAGAGATTTGGGTACTTCTCAACAAAGTCAAAAGAAGCTCAGAATTGAATGAAGTTCTTCGAGAAAGGCTCAAAGAGTTTGCCAGCAGGGCTAGTCCTCAAGTGGTCAACAATCCTCATCAGGTAAGATTCTTTAAGTCTGACTGTCTTCAAATCTGCCAGCTCGATTCACAATCTCTTAAAGACCACTCTGCTAAGCATCTTATCTGGATGGAACATCACTTAAGAACTGCTGGATATTCATCCATGTTGAAAACTCAAGCAGCTGATCTGATTCAAGCTTATTATGAAAAGAATATTAAAAGGTACAATCAGTTCAAGAATAAGCTAAAGTCAGTTGGAGTTCAACCAGTCAGACCAGCCAGCTTCACTTCTGAAAAGGATCGTGTCTTTGACAAGGAGTTGCTTCAAGATTAGGAAGAAGGCGAATTCGGAAGGGAAGACAACTGAATTCAATTAGCTCAAAACTTAATGTAATATGATTAGAGCTTTATGAATCAAGATAGACTAATGTAGTTATATGTTCAGTCTAGAGGAACATCTATCTTGTATTCACTTGTAAATTTCTTTTGGAATCTGGAAAATGTTAAATATAATCTAGAACTTTTCTGCTATTTACTTTGCATTACTGTTTATATTTTTTCTTATTTGTTAGTTGAGTTATCCTCTAGGTATTTGTTGTTATTGTCTAACAAACAAATAGGGGGAGATTGAAAGGCATATGTCATAGCCTATTTATTTATTCGAGGATTTAACTCAACTCAAATAAGGATGTAACAAGTAAATAGTGGTTCTATCGTCAGAGAGATCTCTCAAAGTAACATATGTCAAAGGATTAAGTAACATTGTTCATCTACAGACTTGAGGACTTAATTCACTGGAAGAAGCTCAAGAAATTGATCAAGCCTCGGTGATATAAATCAAGATTGTGGAGTTATTCAAGTGACAGAGATCTCGTCAGGGTATCAATTAATTATAGGGATTTAATCTGAAGAAAATCAAGACATGAAAAAACATCACAGATGTTAGTCATTCATGAACCAGACAGTACATCGAGTGTCAACATTGAAGTGGTGAAATGGATTCATAAGTTTCAGTGATTTTCAGCAGATTGTCAGAAGAGTGGTTGATGTTCAAGATTAGTATTAATTCTCTATTAATTAATTAAGTCATATAATTTAATTAAGAAAATAAATTAAATATGCAAAGATTAATTTATTGATTAATTGAATTAATTGGTTAATTAATTCTGAATTAATATTATGCATTTTTCAGAAATGATTTTGAATTAATATTCAAAAATAAATCAGCAAGACAAATATTTGAACTGGTATGACAATTGGATTGTCATACCGAAAGTATTTCCAAGCCTTTTAGATAGTCCTACCGAAACTTCTACCAGTTCAATCGATTGTCCTACCGAAAGTTCTACCAGTTCAATCGATTGTCCTACCGAAAGTTCTACCAGTTCAATCGATTGTCCTACCGAAAGTTCTACCAGTTAAAAGGATTGTCTTGCTAAGCTAAAAGGATTGTCTTGCCAGTTAAATCAAGGATTAATTTAATATAAAAGAACTGAAGCTGATTTTCAACAGAAGACACAGCATTGAATATCAAATACACAGAAGAACACAGAACAAAGAAAACAACAGAGAACTTATTGCAGTTTCTCAGATCATTAATTTCTAGTATTCATTGTTAAATTTAAACCACTAGAAATCCTTTTCTTGTTCTTGTGTAACTATCTAGCGGATCAAAATCCCTAGAACTTAATCTCAAATTGCTTTTAGCATTTGATCCTTTTTTATTTCAAAAATAGAAAAAGTTCATGTCGAATTTATTCTAGATTTGGAATAATTTATTTGAGATTAATCCCTTGTAAACGATACCGTTGTTGTAACACCTTTCAAGTTTAATAATAGTTTTATTTAACTTGAATTTTGTTTCACTTTTTTATTCCGCATTTTATTCGATTAAACGGTATAGTTTGTATTCAACCCCCCTTCTACAAACATATTGAGACCTAACAGGAGGTTTTTCAATGAGATAGGCTATGACAAGGACTTGAAGAACCTTGGTTAATTGAAGAGAAATGGGCTCATGAAGGAATGAAAATTCTTTTTTGATTGCATCACAAAGGATTTCAACAACAAATCTTCCAACTTTGATGCTCTGCCTATAATGACACAACAAATAGGGTACTCTCTAATTCATGGTGCAAATATGACTTTGGTAGTGTAGTTTTATCTTTTATAGAGATACATTAACTGCTGATAGAAAAACTGTGTATTATGCTAGATTCTGCCAGTTGATGTTTAATATCTGTTTCTTTGATACCCTATCCCTACTAATAAAATTTTGTTAGTATTTAAGCTTACAAAAGGGATTTCTATGATTTCATCTCACAAGATGAAAAGAAAGAGGATTTAGCTCCTTTGAGGTTGCCATTGGTTTCTAGGAATTTGCTCATTACAAGGCTCTCTGTAACTTATGGTTTAGCCAACAAGCAGAGTGCTCAGCTGCAGGAAATCACCATAAGGAACCCCCATGTAGCTCACCCCAACACAACCCAAACACAAACATAAACCAGATCAGGTGCCTCTAAAAAAACACCTGTTGTAAAAAGAAAGAAACTTAGTGTTGGTGAGACTGCGTAGCTCTAAGAACAGTTACATGATAACTCAACACGATAACAACACTAGAACATGACAGGTTAATAATACTACGTCTACACAAGAAATCAAGAAGAATAAAGACAAGGCAAATACAAAGAATCAGAAGATTAGAAGAAGTCCTGAAGTCTGTCTACATGTCACTGAAAGAAGTTCATTAATATGATCATGCCTCAGTAAAGAACAAAGGTTAAAGACTTTCAGGGTTTCAGAATTGTTGAAGATTCAGTATACAAGTGCTACCGGAAGATTTCAGTGTATTGGCATTGATTGAAGATAGACAGTATTCGAAGCATAGGAATCTGAAGAATTGAAGACAGGGTATAAACAGAGGTTAATGAAGACGTTGTCTAAAGTACCAGAAAGGATTCCAGTGAAACTACAGTTGTTTATTGACAGTTAGTGTCTGAAGCAATAAAGTTGAGGCGAGCTTAACAATATAATTAAGGCTATAATACGAAGACCTGAATCGGGGTTAGTCGTCTGTGAACCAGACCAGTTGTATTAGGCGTCAACAGCTCGTGAAAGGAATCTGGGTATTATTTTATATAAGAATTGTTAAGGTGAGGAACGTACTTGGATTGAACATTTATTTTTGAGAATAAATCCACCAGATACCGAAAGAATTGAGTATAAGGTAACAGGATAAAAAGGATTTAAATTCAAAGAGTATAAGAGAGGATCATAAAAGGAATATAATGTATTGAGAAAGGTTAAGGAAACCCAAGTAATAAGATCCCGGGTATGATCCCTCAAACGATAAACGAGAACGAAAGTTAAGCGAATCGTATAATAGATCAGCGGTCATTAGCCAAGTTTTTAGGAGCTAATCAAAGAGGTTAGTGATGATGATGTTTTGATTGATGCATGGGACCCGCCTAGTGGGTACATACGGTAGAAGCAAAACTATCGCCACAGTAAAGGAAGAGTTCGGTTTTGGTTGCACGCGCCTGGAAAGCCTTTCTACCTGTCTCCACACGTAGAGCTCACGCGCGAAGTTTATGCTCCAACTCGCGCGGGTTTATCTGTGTCGCGACAGAATTATTAAAGTTTTATTGTCGCCACAGCCAGGGTACTTGTATTTTTCGAGAAGTTGTTCAGCAGGTAATCGCCATAGAGTAGTCGCATGAGACGAATTAATCCTAAGGCAGCCTGTAGTCGCAACAGGAGTGTCGCCACATAAAAGGCGACGCAATGTCGGCGCAGGTGCATAGAAATTCTGAGTTGCATTTTTTATTACCTTAATCAATTGTTTTTGATTTAAATTATTTTTCCATAAAAATTTAGAATTCTTAAATTTAAATTTTTCTTAAATAATAATTTACGTTTGATTTAATTTTTAAGAAAATTCGAAATTCTTGAAAATTAGATTTTATGTAAATATTTATTTTTGATTAATTTATTTTCTAAGAAAATTAAATATATTGGAAATTCAAATTTCTCTTAAATATTAAATTAAGGGTACTCAAGTATTGGTAGACTCAGAATTCCTCCGGGCTTTTAAAGTGGATTTTAATCTTTTGAAGAAAATGAAGACCATGCTATTCAGACGGAAAATTCCCGAACACGGAAATTATAGGAAATGGTTTTCTTAATCCATTAGAACTGATTTCAAGACCTATAGACGAAAATTGTGGAACTTCCTCAAAGGCTTACTCCATAGGATACCACTGGGTTTTCAAATGCCGGAATTGAATGAAATTTCTACGGGTACAATTTTTCTCGAAGATTCTAAGACAACTCTATGATTCTAGATTATACAGTCACACAGTAGTTTGTACCAATGCTATATTTATCCGGGAATCAATGAGATCATACAGGCAGGAATTATGGATGTCAGAGAGAATAGCGGGGACAAACAAATATCTCAGTTACATGCATTAAAGTTGGAACCTTAGGACATAATGTAAGAGTTACTGATAGCTAAATCAGAAGAAGCTCAGGTAGAAGTACTTGAGGGACTGGACGTCAGTGCAGTATTTCACTTGTCAGGGAAGTTTGGTCGCATCAGATTCACTAGGAGTACATAAGATATATCCAAGGATCAAGCCTATCTATTCAGAAGCAGAGATTCTTACAGACTCGGTTCAAGGGGTGATTACAAGACTGAGAATGGGACATAAACAAGATTTGATAGCTACAGGTTTGACAAGACATATGTGTCAAATAACTATCAGGGGTTTTGCTACAACAGAACAAGAAGCTTGACAAATAAGGATGAGTAGGGATTCAGTTGAAGAGTTGAGAAAAAGGTGGAATGTTTTCTTAGGGAAGCATCCAGTCAAAACTTATAGTGCACGGGAAAGAGTTGGGATGGATCAGATGATGAGAATAATGAATCTCCTGCTTTCATAGCAATCTATGAAGATGGTCCAACTCACATATCTCAGGTTTCAATTTCTTGAACCACTGCAATATTTTGTTCTCAATATTCAATGCATGATAAGATCTTAGTGTTTAAATGTTTAACACTTGCACAAGCATGATAACATCACACATAGATAATGTTGAACTAGTTCACTAGATTATTTTTTCTGGTAACTAAGATTGATGTTTAACCTGTGCATGTTACTTTAGATGATCTTAAATATGTGTTTGCATATTTGTTGAACATGATTAATTGCTTTAGTGAGTTATATGTTTTTCCAGCATATAAGTTTATGCTTATCTTCTATATCCTAACACATTGTGGTTTATTCATTTGATCTGAATTGTTTGTTAAGATGTATTACTTTATAATTGGATTAAGATAGCTAGATGAGATACATCAACAGGATTGGACTAGATAGAATTAGTGATTCATTTATTAATTCTGTTTGTTCCATATCATACCTATCTTGCTTAATTCTTATGTGTAATGTTTCTGAATGAATGCCATGTATTTCTAATACAATGATTACTTATCTTTATGCCTTGAATGCATCTCTTAGTACTTGCATTAATTATAGAAGAAGCATGTTTAAGATCACAATAGGGCAAAGACTACTAGTCCTCTTTATGTAAGGTTGGAACCATTTTCCCCTAGCCTAGAGACAAATCTGTCAAGGGTATTAAAATAGAGAAAATGGCCAGTCAAAGATAAGAATTAGCATAATAAGGTTGCAGCTGTTGTTATCTCTGATTATAATAATATCTAATCCAACTGGACCAAAACTGATAAGTTGGGTACCAAGAACTGTTAATCCATTTGTGAGTGCAGGACATAGCAGGTTAATTGATTCATATATATTCTTGGTAATTCATACTCAAGGCATATGATCAAAGAAAGAGCCTCACAATCAAATGTGATTGACAAAAGCTATTTCGTCAATAATCTTTGGAGATGACAACAAAGGTTTTCATTACGGGACAAGCTATACAAAAAAAGGGATGTCATCATGAATTGAACAATTGGTATCATTGATAACAACTAATTATTGGAGTCACTGATAACAATTGAAGCATCTTTCATGCTGAAGAATCAAGGCACAAATCCTCTTATCAGACAGTTCTGCATCAAAGGACAAAATGTCAATTCAATGAAGGATTAGTGTCTCATCTGAAGCAGGAAGATTGAGAAGCTTGCTCTTCTTAGAGTAAGGAAAGGATATGCTCATGGCTATACTGGAATCTCAGGAAAGGTGAAGTCAATGGTTTCTACTATAAAGCTTCATCTGACAAAAGTTTAGCTATGGCATTATAAGCTCTCACCCTTGAACATCAACACAAGGAACTCTTTTGTAAAAAAACGGGGTTTAGTGAGAGGACCGCCTCACTTAGAATACAGAAGATGATAAATGTGAGGCATGTCAGAAAGAGGAGTCAAAGACAACATCACACCAAAGTAAAGACATAACTCAGTGATGGTGGATGACTACTCTTAACATAAAGTTATTGTTTGTGCGTTCTCAAGACAAGACATCACATATGGTGATTGATCATATCAGGAAATCAAACTGGAAGCAACCAACTGTAGAGATATATTCAGTACTGGGAGCTCCGTGTCAAAATGGAGTGGTACAAAGGAAGAACCAGAACTTGATTAAAGTTACAAGGGATACATCAAGCTAATCAAGACTTCCTAAATACAAAAGGGCTGGAGCAGTCAATACAGTTTGCAACAAGTTAGATCAAACCTTGATCCAGATATATACATGAAGACCACTAATGAGTTAATGGCCAACAGAAGCAAAAACTGGATAACCTCAAAGTGTTTGGAGAGAATGTTCTATAGTTAGGATATTTTCCATGGCTACTCAGTAGAGTCTACAACCTACAGGGTATTTGTGGTTGATCAACAGAAGATGATTGAAAGTCTAAGTGCACAGTTCAACAACTCAATGCTCCAAGCTATTAAAGGAGAAATTAATGGTATTGATGATTCATATCCAAGCAGTGGAATGGCAGTGTATAATACAACTCATTAATTCAATGAAGCCAGTCAGCAAGGGTAAGGATTTTTAGGTAATCCCAGCAACAACTTAGGGGGAACAAAAGAAGGATCAACTAGTCAGACACAACACCACATTGAAAATTTAGAGGACACAACAAGAACATATCTGCTGAGACAAAGGGTTTGATGTCAAGTCTATTCCCAGAGTCTAGTTCTTAAGTGATCCAGATGGTGGAGTAATGATTAGCAGGGCTACTGAGTGTGAATGATTATTTCTCTAGTTTTCTATCTGAAGAAGAAACTAAGAAAGTTACAGAAGCTCTGATAGATCCAGATTGATTGGGTGATTGCAAAACAAGATGAACTCAATCAGTCAGCAAGCAGATTGTAGGAAAGCTGGTATCCAAACCAAATGACAATATTGTAATTGGTATAAGGATAACCAGAAGTCAAACTGGATGACAATGGCATTATTACGAGGGACAAGGCTAAACTGGATGCTAGGTTATTATCAGGAAGCAGTATCTAACAGATAGCACCAGTGACGAGACTTAAGGATATTACGACATATCAGGCACCTGATGCACATTACACTTGGAATTGGACTCTAGTAGATGTGTACAAGTCCACTCCTGATTGGTGAGTCAAAAGAGGAAGTCAATGCATAACAATTCATGGACTTTGCAGTTGCAGATCTATTGGACTACGTATATCTCTTCTTCACAAGCTCACTTCAGGTTGGTATGAACTAGTATACTACTCAAGCAATCATCAAGGACATGGTATGGCACTCTAACTGAAGTTGTAGTTAAATATGAAATAGTAGAGTCGTCATATTAATAACTCTCGTATCATTAGGCATACACATATTGTTTTATATGTGCAGTGATATAATGATAATGTTATATGTTGGTCTATTAACAAAGACTTGTGCAAGATTATTTGCTAAGTAATTGCAGAGTAGGTATGGAGGAACATGTTGGAAAGGTTACAATTCTTTTTGGAATTACTTCAAGCAAGCCATTAGGATAATTCTTTTAGGAGCTCAAGCAAGCAAAAAGAACAATTCTTTTAGGAGCACAAGTAAACCAAAAGAATGATGGTAATACAAGTAAGTTAAGGATCTTTTGAAGATGCAAAATTTAAAGGATTTTGAACATGCCAAGACTACTTACCAACAGAAACCACTAAAGCTTGATCAGTGCAACTTAGGGGTAATGACAAGCTATAGAGGTATGACGAGCTCACTCTTTTACTTAAATGCTAATAGACAACTTGTAATGTTCTCAAGATGCCAATATGCAAGGTTCCAAGTGGATCCTAGAGAATCCAATCTTATAGCTATTAACAAGATTATTAGATATCTTAAGGGACTACCAACTCTTGGAGTAAAGTACCCTAAAGATATTATGCTTAACATATTTGGCTATATAGAAACATATTATACAGGTTGTAAGAAAGACAGGAGAAGCATCTCTGAAGCTGTCAACTTAAGTGACAGGAGAAGCATATCAGGAAGCTGTCTTGTTATGATAAGAAACAACCTCAAATCCAACAACTCTGTGAACACTCTATAACAAGGCACCTTCACACCAGGTATTATCACTTTAGAGAGCATGTCATTTTAGTCTAAGAGTTACTGATAGAAACATTTATTAAATCACTTGATAAAGTTAATTTTTCAAGACTGGTTTGTAAGTGTGGGATATCATTCATTGTAAATTAGTTGGAAATCCCATCTGTAAGGAATTCTTATTATAAGCTCGCAAGTATTAAATCTTCAATATTTAAAGGACTTGTGAATTTATCAGTAATCTAGTACCTCGTACTTAGTGCTACTATCTTGATTATCATGATTACAATGTCATATACATTTGTGGTAGTTAAGTATTATAACATTAAGTTTGGATATTATTTTAATTGATTTAAATTATGATTGTAGACAATTCCATTCCATATCAGTCTCATAATTTGAATTGTATTATAATAATATGCAGCATAGTTATTTGTATCATATATGAATAATTATGATACTTTTAGTATTAGTGATATTATTTAGAATTCTTGTTCTAAGTAATCAATGCTCATTTCTAAAATCACTAATATTGAAAGTTGAAGTATTTTCTAAGTTATGTGTATAAAACTCTCAATATTTTATATGCTTAGAAAGTATTTCTAAAATTACTAATTATCCTGGGAGTGATTGCCATGTATATAAGTCATATATCCTATTGGTGCCTACTCAAGGATAATTATAAATATTTAAGTGCTAGTATGTAACTCATAGATATTTAGTATTTATTTATTTTAGGTAGTTTGGATTATGGAAATTGAAGCAATTCAATGATTTTATTTGCTCCATAATTCAACGAACTTAAAATAAATAAGCAGCATGATTGATTATAACTAAATTTGTCAACAATTGATATCTAGTATATTGATTGTAACTTATGTGTTATAAGTTAATTATGAGATTTTGGTTTTAGTGAATTTAGCAATGCTTATATCTCAAGAATTCACTGAAATCAGAATCATGATTGTAGCATGATTAGTTGTGTGCTAATTTTTGACTTATATCAGTTAATGATATTTAGTTAAGAGTTCAAGTATGAACTAATTGTGAAGTATTAGTATTTGTGACATTACTTAGAACTCCTCTAAGTAATCAATGTTTATCCTCAGTCACTTATACTAATATAAAAAGTGTAAAAATATCTCTTGAAGTAAAACTATGGTCAATGAAGATTTTGCTTTATTAAAAGTAACCATATGTTGTTCACCTAGAATAATTTTTATACTTATTTGCAAATTCCTAAATACTTTGATAATAGATGCAATACTCAATGGATCAAAGTATATGGAACTTAGAATATCTTTCCAAGATTGCAAACAAGTCAATGTTGGTTAATGTTGCTTTATTTATCGAACCAATATTGTTTGAGATATTACAGTTGTTAGGAGTTAACAATTGTACGATATATGAAATTGAATGTTGATGTCTTTTTGGTAGATAATTGGTTTAATTCATTGATATCTTATTTTAATGTTTAAAATAGGATCCAACATAATTATTGGTATCTAAAGTACTTGACAAGTATCAGACAATGATATATTGTTAATATTTTGTTGCAGATAATTGTGAGATTTTAAGTTCTAGTGAATATATATGCTTTGCTATATCTGAAAGATTCACTATAATTTGAAATCAGCAGCATAGTCAATCTTATTAAGGATATTTATCAATAAACAAGTTTGTTGATTATAATATTATAAAGATAGATTATGGAGCTTTTAACGTGAATGAGAATTACTTAGACTTTACCCTAAGTGATCAATGCTTTTACAAAAACTCATTCATATTGAAAGACAAAATCTTTCTTTCTCTTCTTAATACTGCTAGATCATCAGTCTGTGTCTTATCAAATCATTTATCTTTTTAGGCTTAAAAACAGACTTGTGCACTCGAACAGTTTTAGGAGAAAATCAAACTTCTTTCTACATTGGTGATTTCTTATTTCATTAAAATCTTTTGGAAATCACTATTGTACATCATTTCTCTCAAAAGATTAAATGCATAATTTTCATTCATTATAGATCTGAAGTGCATTTTATCTCTATATTGCCATATGTTCTGTGATACAGGTTCAGCCTCCAATGGCCTTCTTTCATTTGATAGTCATGAGGTTGAAAACTCACAACTTCTATCCCAGACTGTAAAGACAAACACAGAAACAGAACCAACCAACACTCTCTTACCACTAAAATGAAGTATGAATGAGCGTGAGGGAGAAAGTGCCTTAGTGCACCACATAAGGAAGGTTCTGAAGTCAACCCAACAGCTCTGTCTCCTACAAAGATGAGTAGTATTTAAACTGAGACAACTGCTAGCCCCCATACATCTTCTCAAAAAAATGTAATGGCTGAAAAGGCACAAAAACAATTACTAGATTCATCCTCTCAACAGGGTGCGTCTATTGAAATTCGCCTGTCGGCCAGGGTATCCGATGTAGTGTCACCACCTCAAACATAAACAATTCTTGATGCATAAGAAAAGGTTACACACACAAAGGATGAGTTGACGGAAACAAGAGTTTCGACCATTTTACGGTTAGATTCGATTGTTCAAGGTTCTTTAATGGACCAATTGCCTTTACAGGTGTTAGGAGAGGATACTGATCCAATAACCGTATGTCAGTGGTCAGTGTCTACCTCCCTGGGACTAATTAACCTGGATGTATCTGCGGATAGTGGATCTGACATAGGTACAGATCAGCAACTTGTTGACAATGATTCAGATATTACCCGATGAGTCATAAGGAAATGTCTTCACAGACATTAGAAGGGAACTTTGATCTTTATGCTAAATTCTTTGGATCACTGTTTACCTTCCCAGAGTTCAAATCTGGAACTCTCAAAGGGAAACTAGCAACTTGTAGATTATGACTCAGATTCATCTGACGAGTCTAACAAGGATGGGGATTTGCGAACTCCCATTGCACCACCTGTGACCTCCTTAAGGATGTATAAGGTGATTTTCCTTGCAGGTACAGCTGGATTTTGGAGCTATGAGAGGAGTGATACACTTGTGAGAATGAGTGTAAACACGAGTGGAGAGAAGATTGAAACACCTGTGAGGTACATGAAACAGAATCACACACTCACAGTGAGGAAGGAAGATAAAAACACCATATCCCATTCCCTATCCCTAAACATGGTTCTTGATACTTCGGGTCTCGAATCTGTTTATGATTGAAACCTAACTCTTAGGGACCTAACATTTACAGATTGGATTAGAATACTTCGGGACCTTTAGGAGATAACAACTGGTAACAATTGGTGATCTCACATTGGGGAGGTATAAGGAGTTGGGAAGATTGGTGAACATGATGATCAACAGTGAAGTCATTCTTGCAGCATTTAAAGGGACATGGTTGATTAGACTCTGACTTGTTATTTCTTTTCCAACCAAGTAACATACGAGAACTCCTTCAGACAACATCATACATTCCTTCTCTAAGGGGGAGATAAAAGCTTATATAATAGTTTGGAGGATTCCTCAACTAATGGGGAGAAATAAAAGGGAGGAGGAAAATGGTAAAGCACATGTACATCACACAACGTTAGAAGAAGTGGACTTTAATCTAATTTGTTTAATAAACTTAAAATGATTTATCTTATAAACTTTAAAGAAGTTTATTTTATAAATCTAAATTAGTTTATTTATATAAGTTATATTTAAGTTTATTTTATAAATTAATTTAATTATAATTTAAACTTAAAAAGAAAAGAAAAAAAGAAAAAGAAAATAGAAAAAGAGAAAGAAAAGAAAAGGAAAATAAAAAACAAAAAGAAAAAGGAAAAGGAAAGAATAAAAGAAAAAGAAAAAAAAGAGTAAAGAAACAAAAGGGGGCACATTGTCGCCACAGAGGTTGTGGTTTATAAGTTAAGTACAAGTACATGTACTCGTACATGTTGTCGCCACACAATCAATTACTCCCTCATGTACTCTCCTGTGGTCGCCACAGGGGAGTTAGTTTATTTAAACTCTTGTTATTTGTACTAGTAAATAAGCAGGTGTCGCCACAAAGATTAACAAGTACCCCCCTTATCGCCACAGAAAAAGTTGTCGCCACAGAGCTCCTTAATTCTCAGCCACAAAATTATTGGATAAAGTCTACACTTTGCAACAGAAGAAAAAAAGCCATTCATTTTATTTTCTGTTCATCTTCTCTCCCAAAAGAGAAGTGAAAATGGCATCATTGATTTACAGAGAAGCTCAAGCTATTTGTATATCCGTTTAACTTCTCACCGAAGTTACGTTATAATGCCCGATTTAATTCTTGTATATTTTTAGGGGCATTATAATCGTTACCCGGTAATTAAATCCTAGTACAAACAAAAGCTAGATTATTGTATAGGATTTGATTTATAAATCTTTGTAGTAGCTAGAAACTTTTTTGTTCTTAGATTATAGCCGATTAATTTATTTACCGGAGTGTAGCAACACCCTCGAGGATTTATATACAAATATATATTTTCACGAATATCTTGTGTTCCTCGTTTTTATCGTTCCAAACACTATTCCTCTCAAAAACACGAAACCACTAACCGAGCACTAAATATTTTATCCGCTAAAGATTCGAAAGAATTTTTAATTTAGTGATTATCGTATTCAACCCCCCTTCTATGATAATTCGGGACCTAACACTTAGGCTGGATGCCAGGGTTGAGGCTCCAGTTGAGAAACCCGAGGAGGGTAGGAGATCAGCTGCTACAAATACTGATGTAGCGAAGTCAAAAGCTGATGCAACACTAGTTCCTCAATCTTCTAAACCATCATAATCTGTAAGGAGGAAGCTTGTGCTTGGAGGATTAGAATTAGATGATAATGAGGACAATGCTATCTTATCTTCAAGATTTCCAAGCTTACATTCAGATTCTTCTCCAAGTCCAGTTATTCAACCAACTGATAAGGGCACAGCTTCTGATGCTATTCAAAGTGCCAGAAATACTGATGAAACTGGTACAAGCCCAAAGCAAAAAAAAGGAAGCTGTCCAAAGCCTACTATGCTCCAAATCTGTTCAAGATTAAGAAAGAAATTGTTGGGGAGACACAAACTGCATCTACTCCAAATCCTAATTTCCAGACAAATCCTAATGTACATATGGACTTGTCTGATTCTCCAGTTAAACAGTCAAGGAAAATAGTGGCGAAATAACTCCTGAGCAAGTAGAAGAAAGTGTCAAGAGGCTTCAGAAGGAAGGTCTTTTCCCTGGATCAAGCACACAAGAACCTGTATCTCAAAGAGATACAAAAGCAACTACAAATTCTGATCCTATCATATAAGAATCTGCACTTCAAAGTAGTGCAACAGATATTGAAGAAATAGAGTCTATTGCTGAAAAGTCCATTCAATAATAGCATGGTGATGAATCTGCTAAGCTCAAAGCTGAAGTTACAAAGATTAAAGATTATTGTCATTCAATTGAGAAGCATACTTCTAAGCATAGAGCTGGTTTCAAGCTTGGAGCAACTTAGAAGTCAGAAAATGAATATAAGGAGAGGAGTGCATAAGAACCTGAATGCAAAGTCATTCAACAACTCCTGAATTTCCATCCCCACAAGAACCATTGCATCAAAGTTGCAATGAAGGCTTAACTCTTGAAGCAGTGATATTGGTTTTAGATGCTGAAGGCATGATTCATCCATCACCACCATCTACTGATATCTTATCAGTACCTCCATTGGATGTCTTTAAAGAAGTCGAGTCTTCAGAATCACAAGGTATAAATACTGATTCCACCTTATCAGCATTTATTTTAAATATTGATTTTGTATTATCAGCATTTATCTATCATGTTATAAATCCTATTGGTATGATTATATCTAGACATTTATTTAGAGACTACCTCTAGTTGTATGACCACAAACAACCTTTCTTTAGCCACCTCTTATTTCTGCAGGACAAAATTATCTGAGCATTTCATGTGAGAATAAGAAAATACTTAGAGAAAAACTGAATTAAAGAGACATAGGATCCTTCCCGGCAAAAGGAGATGTAGATGAGAGTTAGGATTTAGTAATCCTTATGAGAAAACTCTTACTATTAAAAGTTATGAGCTGTATGGTGTGAGGAGTAGTGAGTCTACTTTAAAAGTATAGAGATTAAGTATTACTTATTATATTTTGAAGGTGTACATAGTACAAAAGAAACAACTGCTGAACAACAGTCTATAGACCCTCGGTTAAACTTTGATATACCAAGTGCTGAAAATCTCAATGCAGGTCTAAGTACTGATTCTTTCCTACAGTCCACTCATTCTATCAATCCACCATCTATTATTCTCCCTATTATTGCTGAAGATACAGATGCACAGCAGTCCATTCATGAAGATCTATTCATAGCAGGGTCATCACAACACTCCATGAGTACTGAGGTCTTGGAGATAAATACTAAAGCTCCACCTCACATGTCTATAATTCTTGAAGATGTGGAGTTAAATGGTGATGGCATGGCAGTTTTTGAGGCAGCTGGATCACATATAGCACCAATTTCTGACTCTATATTAAATGTTGAAGCTCGATTTGAAGTTCAGCAGATAATTCAGGAACCAGTTGCTGATGAAGAATCTGTTCATGAGACAGAGTCTGATGATGGGGACAACAACAATACAATTCTAGATCCTGATGAGAATCAAGATCAACTCTTTTTCCCTGAAGACATGCCTACCTGTATAAGGCAACATAAGTTAAAGGAGTTGGATGCTCAGCATGCAAATGAGTTCTTTGATGATGTCTGGAATGCAAAATGGAAGGATGTTGAATATCCTATATCCAAAAATAATGTTGTTAAGCATTTGGAAACAACTGAACAGACTATTCAGAATCCTGATATACTAAATCATCTTAAAGCATCTATAATGTTGATAAGATCCCTACAGACAGCTCAAGAATCTACCACTTCTCAAATCAATCAAATCATAGATTCCTTTGTTACTACAAAGCTGACCATTAATATGGAAATTCATAAGCAGATTGCACCTATTGTTGACAAACAGGCTCAAATTGAAGCCAATCACGCTAGATTGGAGGAACATCAGAAGGTAACATATGGGCAACTTACTGAGGTAAAAACTTCAATAAAGATGATTCTTTCCCTTCTGCTTGGTGATGATGCCAAAAAGGGGGAGAAAGTTCATAAATCTAAATACAAGCAGCTAACATTGAAAGATGTTGATGATGGAAATCTTGATGGAGGGCATAAGGGGGCACAGAAGGACATTGTATGGAGATGAGGAGAAGATCTAGTTGGGACTAGTGGATCATCAAAAGGATCTAGTTGGGACTAGTGGATCATCAAAAGCCACTAGGTCTGAATCTAGACAAGGCGGAGGAAATAGGAGGAGTGAAAAGAGAATACAATCTAAAGAACTGACTATGACTACTATAACAACTCAACAAACTCTGAAAGTCACAAATGCTGATGATGACCAGGGCATTCTGGAGATAGAAGCTGGTGCAGAAGCAAGTCAGTATCTACAAACTCTGAAAGTAAAAGGCAGGAAGACAACTCTTTCCTAAAAGGACCCAAAGATTCAGGCATTTGATTCTGAGGTGATTAGAAGAATCTTTAAGAAATGAAATCCTAGAGTTGATCTTGAACAGCTTAAAAAATTAGAGGAAGAATTCAAATTCATGAGGATAGAAAATACTGATGCTGCTATCTCTCAATTACCTTATGAAGATAAGTCTTCAAACAGACCAACCAAAGGGGTAGTTATAAGGGAGATGAGTCAAGCAGATGATGAAAGACCTCTTAGGTCCTAAGCAATCTTAAATGCTGATAAGAGATATAAGGGGAAAGAGAAGATATGAGAGAAGTCCAAGCCAAAGCCTAAAGCTAAAGATGCCAAGAGGAAATCAGTATCCAAGGAATCGAAACCTTAAATACTGATAAATCCGGTCTATACAGTAGCTCAAGCTTTTGATACTGAAGAAAGAGTTGAAGAAGAAGAAGTCAGTCAAGCTCATCAAAGAAGAAAGATTTATGGAGCTGATTGGGCTGATAAACTAAAATTAACCTCTGACAATGCTCAAGTTAATGAAAAGAAAAATGATGATGTTCAACCAGTCACAACCTCTGATACTACTCAAGTTGTTTATCCTTCAAACCCAATTCAAGCTGAGACAACAAATCTTGATTTTGAGAACATAAGTTAGGATATGCTAGAGCTTAATTTTGAAGAGAAGAGGAAGTTGTTATGGGGAAGCAAGAAGCCTGCACCTAGAAGAGATTCCTCTGAAACATTAAAGAAGATTTACAGTGGGAGTTCTCATGCTAGAAGACCTGGAATCACAAGTGGTCTGCGAAGGTTAGGTGTTGATCCATCCATGGCTGATGCTTTAATTCTAAGGAAGCATGCAAATCTAACAGAAATTGGAGACAATGTGATGCTTGAATATTTACAGAAGATTATGTCAGTACAAATTGTTATTGATCTAGTTGGAGAAAAGATCATATATTTTCGGGTATCTGGGAGGAGGTTGAGGTTGACATAAGAGCAAATGAGAGATAAAGCATGGCATGAGTTGGAACTTATTGCTACAATTCTTAAGGTAATTAACTCTGTAACTGCTAGATGGTCTGCATTTCTGAAGAAATTAATACAGTTGAAGCAGGGAGGGATGATTTATAAATCTAACTACATTCTGAAGTACATTGATCACTGAATATGCTGTTGATATGCCTATTGGAGGAGCTAAATTAGAAATGAGTCTAGGACGGGAAGTCTGTACATTTAATCTTGATGGAAAGAAGATTGGATTTCTGGAACTGGATGATCTATCTCTTGGGAATTCAAAGCTACATGACCTCAGGGCAACCATCTATCAAAATGATGAATCTACAGGTGGTCTAAAGATATCAAACAGAGGATGCAATGGTACTTGGATGTTATGGAAGAAGATCTATTGATGAAATTCCTTGAAGAAGCTGAAGACTGTGTTAGAGTTAAGAATTGAAGATAACGTCTGATAATCACTGATTGTAAAAATGTAAATGTTTACTTGATTTCAGCATTTAGATAGTTTTTGACATCATCAATTAGAACTTGTACATAATTACATAATGCACAAGTTGGGGGAGATTGTTAGAAGAAATTGATGATATCAGTATATAAACTATCAGAGTTTATTATCAGTATTTGATATTAGGATTTACTGAAGGTGATGTCATCAGTATCTGTCTATCAGGATTTGATGATCATGATTTAGTCAAATCAGTAGATATCAAAGAAGGAAAGGGATTGCAGAATTCAAGACGGTGAAGGACTTTACTTACAGAAGCAATTATACATGGATATGTATTAGGATTCCTTATTGTAATATAATAGGATTCCTTATTGATTGTGTAACTGTGCACTATATAAACACATATTAGGTTTACACTATATGTGTTACGAATTGTTGTATCTTTCAGATAACCTAGCAGCTCTCAAGGATAATTGGTCATCCTTTGAGAGAGTACTTTTGTAACAGTTTTTATCTGATTAATATAAAAACTGTTGATTCTGTTAAGCTTTATCAAATTGTTTGCATAAAATGTATTCACCCCCCTACAGTTGTATTATGGACCTAACAATTGGTATCAGAGCTTGCTGTTGATATACCAACAGTTTAAGATCTGAAAATCAATCTTTAATGGCGGACAAAGAATTACAACAGAATCCACCACCACCTCCGGCCACACCACAGATTAATAATAATATGAGTCGGTATGAGGCTATCAAGGTTCTAATCCTAAAGATACATGAATATCCAATCTGGAAGGTTAAGATGGCCATGTGTTTGGAAGCTACAGATCCTGAATATCTAAGCAGGATTTATGATTGTCCTCATAGGCCAATGAAGTTAACATTAACCGTTGCTGGTCAAGATGAAAAGATGGTTGATAAACCAATGAAGGACTATATTGTAGAGGATCTATCATCAATCATGAAAGATGCAAAAATAAGACATATCATGCATAGCAGTCTTGATAGTGTTATGTCCAATAGGATTATTGGATGCAAAACAGTAAAGGAAATTTGGGATGCTTCAGTAGTAAAGTGTCAAGGTATTACTACTATCAAGAAAAACAGGAGGACAGTACTTACTCTGGAATATGAGCACTTTGACTCAAGAGATAATGAGTCCTTAACTGAGATCTAAGATAGATTTTAAAAACTGTTGAATGACTTATCTCTTGTCAACAAGAAATATGACTTAGAGGACTCAAACTTGAATTTTCTACTTGTACTCCCTAAAAAGTGGGACTTTAAGATCACATTAATAAGGGATAATTATGAACTTGAAGAAATATCTCTAGATGAGATCTATGGCATATTGAAGACTTATGAACTAGAGATGGAGCAAAGAAGCAAGAGAAAAGGATCAAAGTCTAGAGCAATTGCACTTAAAGTTGAAGAGAAGCCAAAAGAGAAAGCTAGGAGAAAAGGTCACTTTAAAGGAAAAGCTATGATTGCAAAGTTTGACACTGAGTCATCAAACTCTAATGATGATTCAAACCTGAAAGTGAATCAGATACTGAAAGTGATCATGACAATAATGAAGACATGGAATAAATGGTTGCTCTATTGGTTAAAAGCTTCAAGAAGATGGTCTACAAGAACTTCAAGAAATGGAAAAGGTTTTCCAGAAAGGGTTCCATTTCCTTAAACTCTGATAAGAGGAATGACGGAAGAAATACTAATTGGAAGGAATCAAAGACTGGAAAATTTGTCAAGTCAAAGGAAAGGTGCTATAACTGTGATGAAATTGGCTACTTTGCAGCTGACTATAGAAAACCAAAGGCTGAGAAGAAACAAGCCTTGATCACAAAGA
This sequence comes from Apium graveolens, assembly GCF_009905375.1. Lineage (NCBI taxonomy): Eukaryota > Viridiplantae > Streptophyta > Magnoliopsida > Apiales > Apiaceae > Apium > Apium graveolens. Next base: position 154,000,796 of record NC_133656.1, read on the forward strand.
AGAAAAACTAGGATGATTCATCAGATTCAAATAATGGTGTTAACTATGCCCTCATGGAAAATACTGAAACTGTGGCTAGCACTGCTGAATTACATAGCAAATTTTACTATCTTCATCTCCAAGACCCATTTCTCCCTGTAACTGCATACTAAGTAAAAATGGCACCAGTAGTCAAAATCATATCTCATTTATAAAAGTATTTTTTGGCAAAATAAGTAACTTTGATGCAATTACGTCTTCCATGCTTAATATGCTATACATGCTCTTAAAATGACAAGTATTTTAATTTCAACAATTATGTCATGTTAGAGTTAGGGTATAAATTGGGAGATATTAAGAAAAGACCAAAGAATATGTACAATGCTAGGTTTCTTATGATGCAAGCTAATCATGTATCTAAGGATCTTTTAATTGAGAACCCAAACAACAAGCTTGCTTGTTGGTTCAAAGAAAGGAGAGTACTTGCTGATTTATGCAGGAACAATCTCAATGATGAAATGCCTCTTCACTACATACCAATCAAAGAGGCAACTCAGGTAAGTGAGGTAAATATTCATGTCTCTCACTCTTCCCAACCTGCTATTTTTTTGAGTTCAACTGTGGCTATGACATCCGTGACTATGGCCAAACAGATGCCTACCCAAGCCACAAAACCAAAATCTTCTAAATCCAAATCAAAGAAGCCACACTCTAGTTTCTCTTAAAAGAAACTAATTTCAAAAACTACCACAACACCTGAGGGAAGTGTGAAGGGTAGTGAGCAAGGTGAGGGAAATGGTGAAAAACAAAAAAGCCCTAAGGATAAGGTGGGTGAGGAAAGTGTGACCCAAACCAACCACATCATAGTCTGCCAATATACTTTGGTGATTAATAAGGAAATAAACTCATTACTAGTTGCATCCTCTAAAAAGGATGTAGATATTGAAACAAGCTCTCAATCAAAAGCACATGCCAAAAGGGGAAGGGACACAACTGACCAAACACAAACTAATATCAGAAAGAAGAAGCTGAAATTTTGGGAGAGTCACAGGGTGCACACACAGTGCTAACTGCAGTCAAAGACTCAATTATAGCACCATCTCAAAGTCACAACTGAATTCTCTCATTATCAATATACCACACACACACAATTATCCCACAAACTCACTGGATATGGACATGATAAACACATCAATTCCTGATTCTCCATCTTTAAAATTCATGGAGGAGCCAAAATCTACAGCAAGTGAGCGTTTGATGATTTGTTGGCTCACTTGCCATTTCTTTCTGAAACTAATGATGAGTTTCTGCATAAAAATCTAAAATCAATCTCCACATACTCAATCATAGTTTCAACTCCTAATTCTTTTATTTCTACATCTTCGACGAATATTCCTCATCCGTTGATTAGTGATTGTCCCTCAACGGATAAGCTTAACAACAATTATTCGTTAACACTCACAACTGCTACTTCGACGGATATCACTTATCCGTTGATAGTCTCTACACAACTTAATATTTCCAAAATTATGACAAGTGCAGATGACTTAGTAGTTATACAACCACCCCTAGGTTTGAGGGAAGGGAGTGACTTGAGTGAGAGGATGAGTTGCTCTCAGGCAAAAAGAGAGGAAATGGGTGAACTTCCACATGCTATTTCTTCCATCATGGTAAAGATGAGTGAGAGGAGTCCCGCCTTAGATGGTGAAGGTAAGGGTATGAGGGTTGGAAGCCAAGAGGAGCCCTTGATGCAAAGAGAGAGAGAGAAAATGAGAGAAAAGCAGGTACAGAAGAAATAAGGTTGGAAACCATTGCAAGTGAGTCAATGAATGTCAATGAGGCTGAAAGGAAAAGACCATATCAGCAAGAATACAGAGTTGTTATAGATTCTATTTCCCTAGATGCTGAGACATTTACTCACCCGGTTACATCCTACCAAATATTGGCTAATCAGGGCAATGAGAAAGCAGATAGGACTCTTAATTTGGTACATACTACAGCTTCAATGCTAAGAGCAAATGATGCAATCAACTCTCTTCCACCTACAGCTGGTGATGATTTCAAGTATGATTCCGGTGAATCTTATGGTGATGAGTCAAATAGGGAAGATATTGATGTAACTGGCATGGACATAGATGGGGATGAAGGGCCTAGTTCATCTATAGATGTTCTAGCTTGGTGGCTAACAAAGGATTGCAGTTATCATCATTTCAACTCCACAATGTTCAAGCTAATTCATCAGACTCAATCAGCCATTCAAGCCACCACTAATACTAATATTGGATGTCTTCTAAAAGCCCATCTTGAATCTGTACAACTGCACAAAATTAAGACTCTTAAATAAAATCAAGATGTGGATGAGCTCGAGAACACAATTGATGCAGTCAAGAAAGACCTCAATGAGAAAATAGAGATCAAGCTTCCTGAGTCAATAATGAAGGATATTCAACAGAAACTCAGAAAGGAAAGTGATCTAAATAGGAAGGTTGAGGCATCGAGTTCAAGATTGACAGTTGTTGAGAGCTCAGTGGCCAAGATACTATCAAACCAAGAAGCTTAAACTCAGCTACTTCAATAGTTGGTGGCTGCTCAAACTTCAAACCCTAGTTTACTTGATGATAAAAAAAGGGGAAAAAGATGTGCACATTCAAGTCAGTATAGTGATAGTACCAGCTATTACTATCTCTAAGCCACCAGCTTTGGACAATATTATTTTAATTAATCTTGCAGCAGCTGTGTTCAAGATCAAAGAGCAAAGGAAAAAGATTGATGAAAGGATTACAAAGGTTTTTGGCTTAACTGCTACTCAGGATCAATCTGTGAAGCATTCCACTCAGTAGAAGCCAATCACCATGGATGATATGTAGCTAGGAAAAGGAGATAAGGGTGAACCCTCAATAAAGAATGAGTTCAACAACTTTATGGTGCTAAAGCCTAAACAAGCAAGTGTCAGAATATTAACAAAGCAACAAATGTTGGTTGATTATTCTCCTCCTAGGCCAGATGAAGATAAACTAATGGGTGCATCGATTGCAAGCTTCAAGATCACCAAAGATGCCATGTTAAGACCAAGAATTGCAAGAATCTATAGATATGGAAAGATGATTTGTGTGATGACTGGGAACCCTCATTTTGGGGAAGCTAAAGAAGAAGAAAATAGAAGACTAGGAGCTCAGAAAAGTAGGAAGAAGCAAGCCATTAAAGGAGTGAAAAGAAAACTTGAGATGCCTGCTATTTCAACCGAAACTGAGAAGACTTTAGCTGATGAACCAAAGAAGAAAGAAGCAAAACCAGAGTGGGTAAAGGGGAATAGGAAGAAATTAAAGGCAAAAAGGCCAGCCAGTGCTACTGAAAAGGAAACTGGACCTACTCAATATACAACTATAAGCCAAACAACTGTGCCCACTGTGGAGCCTGTTGAATTCAAGGTTCATCCAGGAACCAATTTTTATAGTGAGCCTATTATACCTAAGGATGAACCCATAGATTTGGATAGTTTGCCTTTACCTAAATTCAGTCTACCATTGCCCACCAAAAAGAGAAATCCAAGGAAGAAAAGTGTAGGAGTCAAGTCAAACCAACCTCAACTCAAAGTGTTCTCTAAACCTAATCCCAAAGTGAAAAAAATGACTAACTATTCATCTGTGACATCAAATAATTTTCAGATATCAATCTTTTTTTGGATGAGCTAGATGAAGTAAGGGGAATTAATGCTTACAACAAGCTGCCATAAAGATTGGTGTTTAAATAAAAGGGAGGTAAGGAGATCACTTGGCCTTTACATGAAATTCTCAATGAAGGCTACAATGTCCTAGTGAAGGCGTTCTCTACAATGAAGAAGGATTTTGGCTTCACCAAAGCTGCCAAATCAGAAGTATTTAGAAAAATCAGCCAAATAAGACAAAGCTGGAGAGATCCAAATACACTTCCTAGAGTTTTAACTATCCCATACAATGGTGATACAGTGCATTTAAGACCTTATTGGATGATGGATTTTAGAGATGAAAAGGGTGTCAGAAGATTTTTCATACTTGAAGACCAGCTACAAATATCAAGCAATGATACACTCAAAGAAATGCAGGAGATGTTGGATCTCAATGATGATAATGAAGCTGAATTCTTTAGAAAACTCCAAAACCAAATTGAGGAGAATGACAAGAGGCTGAGAAAGAGGACTATGGATTCAAGGAAAAAGAAATAATCAGCTCAGACTAGAGGGGCATCTTGAAAGAACATGTATCCCTACTTAACTTTTTTTGTTCAAATTTTATTTGAAGCATTTTGTAATTTATCTACTGCTTACAGTCTTACTTTTATTATGGTGTTTTGTTATCATCAAGTTAACCTGAATTTATGCCTATAATTCTATTAGACATAAATTGGGGGAGATTGTAAGGAATATATTGTAGGCTTGATGATAACTTAAAAACACTCCAAGTAGATAAGTTAAATGATTTTGTAACCATCAATTGATGGAGTAGCTTGTATTAAACAAGTTTGTAGCACATTTCTGTATGCAACAAATAGCTTAGCAGTTTAGAAGTTGTAGTGAACTATGAGTCATGTTGACTACTAGAATGATATACAAAATAGGTTGGTAATTGTAAATAGAAGAAGCCTTGTAATTTTGTATAAGTGAAAGAGTATCAACTGCTAAGGAATTCATCATCAACGGATAAACTTAAAGCTTCAATGGATGACTCAAGACACTTTCAACGGATAACTCAAATGAAGTATCAACGGATAATATTGAAGTCTCAATAGATAACAGATTCAAAAAGCAGTTGAAGGTGACTTGATAGTCACATGGGTTGATTGTATACAAAAGGAATATGACAACATGTTTGCAGGTTTTAGAGAACAAAGAAATATTTCCATTTTCATGCTTAACTGGAGATATTCAAAGATGCTGGATAGATAAATGAAGCAACATGTGAATAGACCTAGATTCTTGTTTTTACTGTTTGTCTTATTCATATGCAACTTGGTAGTATATAAACCAAGTGTAGCAAGTGTTAATTATCGATCGAACAAGTGTAAAAATAGGAGTTGAATAAAGGAATGGATAAAGCTACATGTGTTAGGAATTCTCTCTATTTATCTTTGTAAAAAACACATGTAAACAGCTGTGTGCACTCTTGCATCACAGAGTTCTTAAATCTATATATCTCTGGTGGAAAGTTCAATCTACCAGAAAGTTTTTAAACTGACTTGTTTAATTACTTTGTGTATGAATACTTGAATTCTTTTAAACCGCACTACTGCATATTATTCACAGTTATATATATTCAAAAGAGATTTTAAATTTCTAAAAGGAACCAGAATTCCATTCAACCCCCTTCTATAAGTCTGTTAGATTTTTAGGAAATAACAAATATAATATAATAAGACAGTAATCTATTTAACTAAAACAACAGTAAAACTTATGGTCCAGGTCACCTCGCATACGCGAGACACCGAGAATTCGCTCGTCGACCCGATCCAAGTCGTGGCGTGGCATGTAGGGCGCCTGTGTGCACACGCTCAAGTCCCACAATAACACCATACATATTTACATGCCTTAATAGTTGTATAATACTCTTGCACATGGTATTATATAAAACCCACAACCTCTCTTTATAAATTATAAATTATGTGGGATAAACCGGCACAATCCATTTCAAACTACTAACTTTAACTCATAGTAAGTAATAATCTCTAACAACTAATTTCTGATAATTTCATCAAGAACATATCTAAAATATGACTTGGAATTATCAATTTCTAACAAAATTTACACACATTCTATAGTGTACAATTTTAAGTAGATTATATAATAAATTCATCAATTTATAACAACATTTACACACATTCTATAGTGTACAATTTTAAGTAGATTATATAATAAATTCACTAATTTCTTGAAAGTTGTAACAACCCAGTCTTATTTTAGTTTATAAGGTAAACCTTAGTTACTTAGTGAACATTTTTTAAAGTTGTGGTAAAATTTTAAATTATCTAAATTGGATGCATTTATAAGGATATGTTTTAAATTATTTTGGAATTAGGAGTTGACGAAGGTTATAACATATTATTTCATAATTAATTCTCGAAAATTTGATGCGTCAAGTAACCCGGGATGAGGACATAAATACCAATATTTTATTTCATAATGAACAAGGGTTCGAATATGAGATATAAATCTCACAATGACTACAAAGGTACAGACCTATAGGCCATTTTAGACATATCTACTAATTGTTCAAGTCTGATGAGAACGTTAGGAGTTCAAGCTGAGAACGTTAGGAGTTCAAGCTGAGGGTGTTTGTAATTAAGGTTGCACGATTTTCCCGTTTGGAGCTGTAAAAACAAATCAGACCTATCAATCTCAGACTCAGACCGAATATAACCGATCTGGTCCCTTAAATAAAAAAAGGACAGGTTATAGTTGATTCGGTCCATAATTTCAATAAAATCTCAGTCGCTATATTGAATGGTGGGATCTATTTTTTTAAAATCCTATTTGTAACATCTAAGTCTTGTCTTGATAAGATTTTCCAAAATCGAAACAAACAACCACTTAAAATTATAAAAACAAAAATAATATGACTAACGAATTCCCAATTAATAAAAAATTAAAGTTTTATTAACGATATGCATTTTACAAACAAACTAAAATATTATGTATAACACACAATTTACTTCTAGTTAGAAAGAGCATATTCAATATATAAAAATTCATAGTTAAAAGTAAACCCGTAAATCGGTTGTGTAAGAGTACACTCATTTCGTGTACTTTTGTGCCAAAATCTTTAAATCGAATCTGATATGAATTTGTATTCATGTATTAAAAACAAACGTGAAACCAATATATTCGTGTGTACCGTTTGATACACAAAAGTACACAAATTATATACGAAAAAATATTAATTGTTAGGAAATACACTAGATAACTAAATAGTTTACGATAGTAAACAAACAAATTTCGAATACAAAATACATAAAATAATTAAACAAGTAGAAATATTCTTGCAAGTACAATAAAGTAAAGTCTTCAACATCGAAATAAAATTAAAGACATAAATTAAAGTCAAATATAATATATTTAGTATTTACATAGGTTATAGATACATGGAAGGTTATTTGTATTTGTTATTTACTATGAAATAAGATTTTTAATTATATTATAAATATTACATATAATTTTAAAATTTATTTATTTATTTATTTCATGTACCTTCATTCCGTGTCATGTACATATATCGGATAAACCCGACACATATTATGCTCGTATTTTTTCGTGTTCGTGTACTTTAATCTTCGTGTAACAAATTTTCACACACAAACACTAATTATTCGTGTTGTTTCATACATTGTTCACGTGTCGCATAGCAAAATTGTCACCTTTAATTAAAAGGATGTCAAAATATTTATAAAAAAATATTATGTAAAAAATTATTCCGGGTACATTTTAATTAGCTAAATTATTAGCCAACATTATTATATATATTGGTTAAATTTGTAAAGACTTGTGATGAAATTATACATCATCTATTATCATAATGTATTAAAAATAACTTAACATAATAATAAAATATTATTTTAAAATAGCTAATTATTTTAACTACTTTCATCAGAGTAAATTATCTTACAAATTTAATAATTTTTTGTAAAATTATTATTTTATTCCATTTATTCAATACTATCGAAAATATTGTTAGTTATGACATTTATTTTAATTGACATTATTGATATATTATTATTGTAATTTATTAATGTAAATATGTAATCATCGTTAGAGCAATTCCAAGAGCGTCCTACTAGATGCCTTAAAAATATTATAAAATATTATGTCTTGATGAATTAAGATATTATTTTGGTACATCAACTCCAACATCATGCCTTATATTTGTTATCCTATTATTAAAATAATAATATACATGAATTATAATGAAAGGAAAGAAAATGATGAAAGGAGAGATATGTGAAAAGGGAGAGAAATAATTTTTTTATTGAAATAAATGTAATAAGGAATGTACAGTGGTGTCTTAAAAACGAGGCAATCTATAATATACTAAAATAAAATACACATTAAAATACACATATAGTTATAATAAAGTTTTTTGAATTGTAACACACATTAAAAACCCAATTCCGTCTCGCATGAGAGTCAGTCGCCCCACAACCCTAACTGCCCTCTCTTCTTTTCCACCCTTTCTACTCATCTTCATCTCCATCTCCTCCATTTGTTTACTTTTTTTTCAATAAAATCGAGATTTGTTTCACAAAACTCGAAAAATAAATTAAAGTTCTTCACTTTAGTTTTTCAGATCTACTAAGGTAAGAGTTCAAATTTTATAATAAAATTCAGGTTTTTGGATTCAAAATCTCTGATTTAACAACATATTAAAATTTGGTATTATTCCGAGTTCTTTGAATTTTAGGTCTTTTTCGTTTTGTTTTGTTTAAGTTATTATTTGTGCGTTTGATTGTCTCGCTTAATGCGATGTGTCTCGCATTGTGCGATGTGATGGTTGTGTTGAAAATGAATCTGATGTTGTATTGGGAGATCTGAATATCTCGCATCAATAATATGCTCAGCAAGTCTATAGCTGGTGTCCGACAGGTAGCTAGATAGTTGGGTTGTGCTTGGAACGGTGATGAAAATCGCATGTGCTCATCTCTCACAAAAAGTATTTGTTCATAACATGAGGCCTCTAAGCTCAGTTGTTACAATTGAGTCCTCTGAACATTGCACTATCAATGAAATTAATGTGAGGGTCAATTGTGAAGCTACTGTTTTCGGGAGAGATGCATGTTGGATTGCCCAGGAAATCATTACTTTTATTTTTAATTTTTAGAATATTTGTATTCAGATTGTTAAGCAATCAAGAAACAAAACGGCTGATTGTTTAGCTCTATTTATTTTTCAACCTAATTGTATGATTAGTTGGGGGTTTGTCCCGATTGAGTCTCCTTCGAATTATTAATGAAAACTGCTTTAATTTTTAGTTAAAAAATACAGATGTCATCATAAGAATTTATGTGTCAAGTTCTCCTTCAATGACTGACATCATCCAAGCTTATGTGCCAATCTCTTCTTAATTGAGATGTTTCATCTTCCACTAACAACTCACTCCATTTTTTTTACTTTGACTCATGTTCTCTCTTCAATTTATGACTCCATTAATTCTCTCTCCTTTTTATTTCATCTCCTAATTTCTTATTTAGTCTCCTCCTCATATTATTCATTTTATAATTTTCACTAAATGTCTTTCCTCCACTAACTTTATTTTTACATGAATATTTATAATTTCATTTAACATTTTTATTTTTAATAAAAAATTAATAAATTCTACTCAAAATTTGGGTGATACAAAATGACAACGATTATGAATTTAAAATTTTATTTTACTTCTCACTATTATATGTAATAAGCACAATATTAATATATATTTAAAATAGTTTTTATAAAATAACTATAATATAGCCGGACATAGGCCCGGAACTAATATATTATCCTAATATTTTAAAACACCACTAGAATATTATTGAAACACTTATTTATTTGAGAACAACTTCAATGGGGGTGTAAAGAGGGGTGCCAACGCCATGTGACATGACATGACTTGGCACCCTTGATAGCACTCCATTGAAGTTGAGAGATGTCATTGGGGTGCCAAATGAGTTGGCATGATGTGTCAACTTGGGGTGCCAAATATTGACATCCCATAAAGTAGGGTGTCAACTTCATTTGTGATCCCAATATGGTCACAATTGTGCATAAAATATCATTTCTCTAATATAGTTCTATTATGCATTTTTTTATTGAATTAGTGAAGTTGACATCCTGGGATACCAACAGTTATAGAGAGAATTTCGCATAACAATGTTTTGGAGGTTTTTGGCCGGAATAAAGATCAAATATGGTACTTTGGGGCGGAGGAAGATTGTGTATGGTGGTGGTTGAGCTTGTATGTTGACTCTTCAAGAAAGAATAAGGTTTTCGTTATTCTTTATCAAGTGTCGACTCATGTCTCGTACAAGTGCCTACGTACCCTATTTATAGGGATCAAGCCTCACGTAATTCTTAGGAAACAAGTCACATATGCTAGGGTTAGGGTTCTTCGACCCGTGCAGCCCAAGCCTATGATAAAGTCAGGACTTCAGCCAATTAGTCATGTAAATCTCGACCGGATCCACACGCTTTCTACAATCTCGTGGCATCTCCGCATTTCTTCCAGTGATTGTAGGAATACCCCGTGTCGGCCCCGAAATTTACGAGCAACTCAGTTATCTATGAGTCACTTTTCATGTTACACGCAAAGTCCTCAAACACGGGTCGACCTGGTTTCCTCGGCCTGCACCGCCTTTTCTCTAAATTAATAAATAAGATGTTTCCTTTATTTTCCGCAAGATGTGGGCTCATGGGCCCAGCTCACATATGAGCACATGAGCTCAGCTCGCATATGGGCAGCTGAGCCCAGCTCGCACGTCGCGAGCCCAGCTCACATGTGGAAGCCCATCTCGCATGTGCTAGCCCAACTCACACATGAATTTATAATTCTAGCTCACATGTGTGAGCCCAGTTCTTCAATGCACCCATAGGGACCTGTTTATGGCCCATGACCGAAAGCGGGCATAACAACTGAAAGAGATGTGTCCTAAGTCCAATCATATATGATGATTTAGGAATAACTTTTATGTAATCTGTTTTGATTTCATTGATATTAATAAAAGACTTGTTTTTGGTTTTATTGCGGGCTTTATCTATTTAAGTGTTTAAATAAGATATATCATAGTTTAGAGTAATGCCTTTTATGGATTATGATGAGATCATAATAATGAGACATAAAAGATGATAACTCTAAACTTAAATATTTCCTGGTCGTAGGATTACTAACTGGTAATTAGTAATCCGCAAAGATCGGTACATACTATGCTTGCTTCATTATGAAGGATGTCTGTTCTCATAGACATTTGTGTGGTGACACTATAGCTAGTATGTAGGTGTTTATTATAGAATAAGTTCACTGAACATGACTCACACAGCTGAACAACTGATGGAGTTCACTAACATGTCAACAGTTGTTCACATAGTGATAGTTGTACAAGTATCCTTAGACTTGAGGTCATCATAGTCATCTTGTCTACACTGAACTATGCTTTGGTTTAGTTCTTAGTCTCCAGGGACAATTATAAGGGCTCTACTGGGTATAGAAATTTGTACACGAAGATAGTGTATGATCAATAAAGGATCTACCCCTTCCAGTGAAGGAAGAGAATGTTCAATGCTGATCCACTTATGCTAGTTCAGGAATCTCTGGTCAGAGTGAATGAAATTAGAAAGGAGTTTCTAATTTACATTAAATAGAACTAAGCATAGTAAATGGGAAAGCAAATGATTAAATAAGATAGGCTTGACACGAGTTCCATGCCTTATATTTAATCATGACATTGCAGGGTAGAAGGAATTAATTGTACGGTAACTATTCACTGAATAGGTTTTTGGTATTCTAAGTAGTGAATTCGTATTATCGGGATAGTCATGATATACTGAGAAGTATCCCTCACGATGTAGAATAAATATGATTAATTAATTAATCATATTTAATGAATTAGAGAATTTATATAAATAATGATAAAATAATTTTATTATTATTTATTTCTACTACCGGCTTAATATTGAACCTACAGGGTCACACCATAAAACAGAATGATTTAATGGTGGAGAAATTAATTAATAATGGCTGGTAATTATTTATTTATGAAATAAATAATTAATTAGCAAATTTAATAATTGATTAAATGAGATTTAATTAATTATAAATTATTTAAGAAAAGTTCTTAATATTATTAATTAAGAATTTAATTTTGGAAATTAAATCAAGTGAGAGAATTATTTCTAAAGTGTTTAGAAAAATGATTAATAATTAAAAGGTATTTTAATTATTAGTTAATAGGTTAATAAGAATAAAGGGTTAATAATAATAATATTTTATGGGAAAATTTTCAGCTGAAAATTTTGCTAAAAGAGGTAAAAAGAGATTTAAGACAAACAAAAAAGGAACTAATTAAAAAACAGAAGAAAATAAAAAAGAAATAGAAATATTGAAAAGGCAATTAAATAAGTTAAAAGACAAAAAAAAGGATACAAGTGAAGTTTCTAGTACTGTATTTACAAATAATAATACAAGCACTAGTGAATCGGAACAAGATAATTTAGGAAAAACGGTGAATATAATAGAAGAATATAACAGTAGTTATGAGGAAAATTCTGAAATGGAAATAGAAAATAAAAATATAATAGAAGCTTTAGAAAGAATGAAAAATGTAAATGCAGTAATAAAACAAGAATCGAATAATGACCAAGAAGATAAAAATAATTATACTGATATAGAAACTGAAGGAATAAAAAATGAGGAGATGGATAACTATCCAGAAGAAGAAGTAACCGACCATAATATGGAAGTTATAACAAGATATAGGAACACGATACCAAAACACATACCAATAGGACAACATAATGAAATTAAAGAATTCATAGGATCAATGTCACAAGGCGTAAACTTAAATGGATACTTTTTAGACTTAGATAATGTATATGAAGAACAAGAAATTAGCAGGAGAATAACTGATTGGAATTTAGGAATGTATATAGCATTAATGAATTCCACTCATACAGATGAGTTAGAATATACTTATAACTTGATCTCAAAAACGTTAATTGGAAAGGTAGCATATTGGATAGAATCCATAGAATATCAGTTAAAAACTGAAGTACTAAGGTATGCAACAGATTGGAAATCAATGTTACAAATATTTGATATGATATTAAAAAGAGAATTCTTAGGAGAACCTTGGATAGTAGCTAGAGACCAAGTTCTAATAGAAAGAAAAATAGAAATAATAATGAATCTAAATAACATGAAATGCTGTAAAATTAACAAATTACCAGAATATACTATAAGTTTTACTAAATTCTTTTATGAAGCTAGATTCTTACCCGAAGAAGGACATATATACCAACAATTATATTATGATCATTTACCAGAACCTTATAATACTGAGATAACTAAGGAATATAATAAGTTAGAACCCCGTGAGAACACTCTGGGTGAAAGAATAAGAGTACTAAGAGGATATCTAATGAGAAAATGTGAAGAATATAGGGTACAACAGAAGGTTAAAAAGGATAAAAAACTAGGATTAAGAGAAATATGTGGATTCACTGAAAGAAGACTAGTATTTGGATGTGAAGATAAAAAACCCTATAGGAACTATAAGAAGAGGTATAATAAGAAAAAATTATATGATAAGTACAGAAGCAAACAAAATAGAAATAATTATCCCTATAAATACAACAGATATAAGAGAAAAAGATTTAGGAAATTTAGAAATACACCAGAAAATAGGAGAAGATATAAAAATAAGAGAAAGTTTAGAAGAAAACCTTTTAAAAAGAAAGATATAAGTGAATGTAAATGTTGGAATTGTAATGAAAAAGGACATTATGCTAATAAATGTCCTAAACTGAAAGAAAAAAAGTAAAATATATAAATACATCACAATTCATAATGGAAATAGAACAAATTAAAGAAGATGACAATAGATGGTATACATATGAAGAGTTTTATATTAGTGAAACGGATAATGAAATAAACTTTATAAATTATGAATCATCTAGTGAAAGCAATTGGGAGGAATGGTAGCAATATATATAGAAGCAGATGTAGAATATAAAAAATATAAATTCCTAAAACAAAAAATATTTATAGATAGTGGAGCAGATCTATGTCTAGTAAAAAAGGAAGTTTTAGCTTCATATAGATGGGAAAAATCTAATGCACATAGAACTAGGGTATCAGGATTTAATGAACAAAAGAAGGAATTAGATGTAATAGCAAAAAATATGAGAATAAAGCTAAATAAAATATTATTCAGTCTACCTATTGTATATCAGAATAAGATGAAGCAATCTATATTATTAGGAAATAACTTCTTAGATTATTTTAAAACACATATAGTAACTTCAAATACCCTATCATTACAAACTCCGTGTAATAAGTGGATAGTATTAAAAAGAATTATACCAATAAGTACTATAAATACTATAAGAATAAACAATCTAAGAATAGAAAGAAATAATAATCTACAAGAATTAACTGAAAAATATAATAATTTATTAAAATCCAACTTCGGAGAAAATCCTATGAGTTTATGGGATAAGGAAAAGATATATGCTGAAATAAAATTATTAAACCCTAATGATATAATAAGATCTAAACCTATAAGGTATAGCCCTTCAGACCAAAAAGAATTTGATAATCAAACCAATGAATTATTAAAACTAAAATTAATACAAGAAAGTAAAAGTCCACATAGCAGCCCGGCTTTCCTTTTAAGAAAACATAATGAACAGAAAAGGGGAAAAGCCCGAATGGTAATAGACTATAGAGAATTAAATAAGAAAACTATATTTGATGGATATTTCTTATCATATAAAAGAAATCTTATAAATAGACTAGGAAATAAGAAATGGTTTAGTAAATTCGATTGTAAAAGTGGATTTTGGCAAATAAAATTAACCAAAGAATCAAGACCTTTAACAGCCTTTAGTGCTCCGCAAGGACATTATGAATGGATAGTATTACCCTTTGGATTAAAAAATGCGCCACAAATATTTCAAAGAAGAATGGACCAAATCTTTAGAAAATTAAAAGATTTCTGCATAGTATATGTAGACGATATATTAATATATAGTGAAACTCTAGAAGAGCATATAAAACATTTAGAGCAATTTATAAAAACAATAAACCAGCATGGAATATTATTGTCTGAAAAGAAATCTGAAATCTTTAAGAATAAGATAGAATATTTAGGATACAAAATAGATAAAGAAGGTATACAATTACAAGATCATATAGTAACAAAGATTGTAAATTTTAAGGATAAATTAGAAAACAAAAAAGAGGTACAACAGTTTTTAGGAATAGTAAATTATGCCTCAGATCATATTAAAGACTTACCTAAATTAAGAAAACCATTACAGGAACTAACAAAAAATAAACCTTTTGAATGGACAAAAGAACATGAAAATTGTATAAAAATTCTTAAGGAAAAGGTGAAAGATTTACCAAAACATAGAATACCCATAGAAACAGATCATTTAGAATTATATACTGATGCTAGCGATATAGGATGGGGAGCAGTCCTAATAGTATATGAGAAGGATGACATAGATAAAGAAAAGCCACATATATGTGGATATGCAGGAGGAACTTGGAAACCTAATGAATCAAACTACCACATAAATGAAAAAGAACTATTAGCTGTAAAATATGGGATTAAGAAGTTTCATTATCATTTATTGCATGTTAAATTTGTAGTAAGAACAGATAATACTCAAGTAAAAGCCTTTATTACTAATAAAATAGAATTATTACCAGAATTAAATAAAAGAAGAAAATGGCAATCTTTTTTCTGTTGTTATGATTTTGTAATAAAAAATATATCAGGAACAAAAAATGTGTTAGCTGACTATCTTAGTAGAGAAAATAAACAATGAAAATAGAATATACTAGCAGACAAGCTCAACCATGGAAAATAATATCGGGATCTTTAATAATATGGACTACTACTTTAGAAGCTGTAGAATTCATAAAAAAATTTGCTCTCGAAGGATTAGATGAAAATAATACAGAAAAACTAGAAGAAGCATATAAAGAATTTCTAGAAATAGAAAAACACATTGGTTATTATTTCACTCCTAATAGAAGGTATATTGATGAATTATTAATATCAATTATTAGAAAATTAAATGCCATTGAATGTCATGCATTTTGTTTTTATAAAGGGAAAATTTAATTGTTTGTTGTTCTTAGCAGGATATGGAAAATTTTGAGAAATATATCACTGATGTCACTTCTCATATATCAACCAATAATGAAAAAATCACCAAACTCCAAAAGGAGATAGAAACCCTGGTTCAGGAGAACCAATATTTTCTGAAACAAATTATGGAAGCTATAAAAGACAAAACAACTCTACAAGCTTCAGTTGCAATCCCTACAATAAAACCTATGACATTTTCATCAAAGCTTGCAACCATGCCATCACCTTCAACCAACATATCAACTACTCTGTCAAATTTATCAATGAGTGATAGGCTGAAACACTCACCTGAGATAGTGAAAACATATGAGCAAATGATGAAATATTATGATTATAAATCTAACCCTGATGTTTGCAGACTGACAAAATCTACAAAATATCCTAGATATATTTGTTGTGAAAATGCAAAACCTGACATAGTCTATAACCTGTTTATACATGGTTTTGTTGACAAGATCTTAACAAATGAAACCATGTATTGTATATCAAAACTACCAAGTATAATTGTCAAATCCATGGAAGCTATGGTACGGGAAATGGGAGCAGGCTCATACGGAATACAAGTTTTTGATGCATCAACTGATCTGGTTGGAAAACCCATAGTAATATGCCAACTATTCAAATTAGGAAGGAATATGGCATATATTGTGGGAGAAACCAAAAGCTTGAAATTGCCAAATCCCTGTGATATTAACAAATTCCAAGAATGGTTATGTGAAAAACGAGCCATTGGTCTAGCTACCCTCAGGTCCAAAATACAAGATATACTACGAGCTCGGAAAGTTATAATCATTTCTAAAAGCCATGGTGGAGGTTTCACCGAAAGCATAATAACCTTATATTATGATAATACTATACAAAATTCAGGTACTATGGCATTAGAGATAATGCTTGATAAAATAGAAAACCTGAAATATAATCATGCAAAACATACTACTGAATATTATCAAAGAATAACAGGTCCTAGAAAGAGACCTATTATCAGTCTAAAAGATAATGATAAAGGGAATTCTGATCCCTTTGCATGATACAAAAATGGTGTGATACACCAAAACACTGTAAATTGAATGGTGAAAACCAAAAAATATGAAAGAGCTATATTACCAGAAGATAAAAGATTCCTTTCAACAACAAAATATCAAGGCAAAATGACAAAAATGGAAAAAGAAGAAAGGGAAAAGCAGATTCCCTGGAAAAGATGACAGATCCTGCAAGATATCATGGCAGACACAGAAGATAAAGATGAAGAAAATATGAAGAGAGGATAAAAGAAGAAATGGCAGACAAAGAAATGGCAGACAAAGAAAATAAAAGATTCGTGGAAAAAACCTGTAAAAGAGAATTATTAGTAATTATGTAAAAGAAACCGGTTATCCCGGTAATCTGTAACCATATAGAAGGACTACTATAAATAAGTCCATACATAAAATGTAAAGGATATCAAAAAAATTTCTGAAATTCAATTCTCTCTTTGAATATGTCTGGCTAAACTTCTTCACTCTCTATAAACTCTACTAAGAATACATCATAATAATAGAAAAGATTATTTTATATGTATCATATACAATCAGGATTAATTCAGGAAAATAATACCTTGGGAAATAGCAATATGGAAGAGACCGTGTGAGGACTCCTGCATCCAGCCAAGAATATCCAAAGGAGCTTGGAGAGCGTTGAGGATAATAGGGCAAGGGTGAGTTGAGACTTCCGGTGACCAGAAAGCTATTGTAAGAGGTAAAAATTCTGATTTAAATCTTATTGTGTATGATAGTATTATAAAATAATATTCTCTAAGATTATGATGTTTAATTAGTATTAGGTTATAGGGATGATTTCATTTAAAATAATGAATTCGTTTTTGTCTACTGCTTACTACATGCAAATATTAATCGATATGAATATGTATTTTAATGCGCCTTCCCTCTTTAGGGTTCTGTGATATATAAACGATCCAGAAATTGGTTCCCCCAAAAATTGGCATTTTGCCTTTCAATATACTATTATAAACCCTTATTTTGTCTCAACCTAAAAATTTACAAAAACCCTAATTCTCTCCACCTCCTCCTCCTCCATTACATCGATTTCTTGGTGGATACCGGTGGAGTGCTTCACACTTGAGGAGCAGCTGCTAAGGATCTCCGCTCGTGATTCTTGGATCGCTTTTAAAGGTTAGAAACGATCCCTCGATTTAAATCATGATCTGAATGCGTATTATATGGATTTTATATCAAGAAAAATGTTTTACCATGCTTCCGTGATAGATAAAATCCGGCAATGGTATCAGAGCATAGGTTGTATGCATATAGATCTGTGATAAAAATTTCAGAATTTTATGTGCTTGTATGAATTAATTATGATTTTTACAAGTTATATCATGGATTAATTATGACTGATTAGAAATTGTTTCTCAGAATTATTTTGACTGTAGATCTGGGTTCTACAAGTGTTGTAGATCGTCTGGATATTTTTTTCATAATTTTATGATGAATGGATTAATTATTATGAATTTTTGAAGTTGTTTTAATTAAATTCGTAAATAAATAAATATATATATATATATAATCTGTTAGTATATATATTTGTTTAGTTGTCACCTGCTTTGTCTTTTAAAGATTTGATGGTGGCACGGAAAAAGAGAAAAACAGCAGTAGTTAAGTTCGGCGGCGATTGTCAGGAACAAAGGGGAGGACCGCGCGTCTGACGTGCGCGCGTGGGGCTCACGCGCTCGTGTGTCACGCGCGGCACGTGTCAGACATGCGCGGGTCAACGGTCAGCGCTGTGCTGACGTCATGCTGACATCATCAGATGCCATCATGCTGACGTCAGCTCAGGGTTTGGGGCGCGTGAGGCGCGTGGGTGCGTGGGGGCGCGTTGAAGACAGTCAGACACGCGCCTGACAGCGTGTGGTGGCGCGTGGGTTTGCTTCTCGGGGCGCGTGTGATTGCGTGGTTGGTCAGAATGGGGCGTGCTTGGTGCCGTTGGATTCGTCTTTTCGAGACGCATCTAATGGTATATTATATTGTATTTTCTGAAATTGTTTCGGACTGTTTATAGCTAACAGAAGTATTTTAAAGCATGTTTTTAACTGTTTTAATTACTTTTAAATGCCTCATGTGATACATAGAGATGTATAATGCTTAGACTAATATGCTACATGATTTAACATGCCTACCTTTACGTTTATTCATACTTATATATGTGATATATGACTATGTTTACCATTGGATGATAGATTTAGGTGAACTTAATTAACATAAGGCGTTTGTTAGACAATCTAGTATAGTGAAATTATTTCATGACCTTAATATAAATATTATGAATACGATCATGAGATTCTTGTGTTTATGAAACACGTAATTGAATATGAATTTTCAATATTGAGAGAAAGGATGATTCTGTCAACAACAGATTTCTATCTGTAAGAAAGGGTTATTAAGTGACGCCTCTTGACAATGCTCCACCCGATCTGGGAATCATCTGATTATCGATTATTGATTTGAAATATTTAATTTAAAAGGAAGAATCTCTTTATAATATGATTATGATTGTAACGTAATATAATCCCTCTAGAATTAAATAATATCAAGTAGTAATTGGCCAATGACACAACGGGCTTGTGTCGGTCATAGCCTTCCAACATGATAGAAAGTGGTTCTTATTTTTAAATCATTGTCGTTTCGTGCTACAGCCGAGGGCTTTGATTTCGAAATAAGAAATACTTGTCTATTACATAGAGATGTGTACATTGAATTAGAATCTAAAGGTCGTTACGTGCTACAGCCGTGGGCCGTTGGAGACTGATTCAATTGTACGAAATATTGGGTTAGACTTGACTTATAATATTGAGTTTGTCGTGCTACAGCCGTGACTCAATTATTCAAGAGGCTAAAGTTTTATTAGGGAATAACATAAGATGTAATTGATAAGAGTTTTCTGCCTATTGAACATCACATGACGTTTCGTGCTACAACCGAGGTTGTGTGATGGAATGTAGGATCCCTATTCCCACTAGCATTATGAATGCTTAATTTTCACTTAGGGGTTGTATAAATTAGATAAACTAGTGGGAGCCACTTATGAATAAAGACCCGATTCATATAGTGTTTTGAAATGAAATTGAATATTTGCTAAGTGTTGTTATGTGTTTATCATTTACAGATTTACTATATTCGTTATGTCTTCTGCACTATCACTCCAGAGCATACTAGATGCTCACAAGTTGACTGGTCCTAATTTTGCTGACTGGCTTCAAAACTTGAGAATTGTTCTCAGGGTTGAGAAGCTGGAATATGTGCTTGACTCACCTAAGCCTACTAAACCTGCTAGCGATGCACATAATGATGAACATGTTGTGTATCGTAAGTCGATAGATGATGCAAATGTTGCTCAATGCATCATGCTAGCTTCCATGAACATTGAGCTACAGAAGCAGCATGAGCATATGGATGCTCACACTATCCTTATGTATCTACAAGAGTTGTATGATGTGGCAGGGAGGACAACTCGATATGAGATATCGAAGGAGCTGTTCGGTTGTAGGATGTCTGAGGGATCATCTGTGAATGACCATGTACTTAAGATGATCAATTTGATTGAACGTATTGGATAACTTGGTTTTATCATGGATGGGGAGCTAAGCCAAGACTTGGTCTTGAAATCACTTCCGAGTTCGTTCTCGCAGTTTGTTGTGAACTTTCACATGAATAAGTTGGATGTCAGCCTGCCTGAACTCCACAACATGTTGAAGATTGCAGAATTGAATTTTTCCCCTAAGAAGATAGGTGAGAAAAAGCCGGTTCCACCAAAAGCTGAAGACCCCAAGAGTAAAGCTGTTTGCTTTCACTGTAACAAGGTGGGGCACTGGAAGAGGAACTGCAAGGTTTACCTTGCAGAATTTAAGAAGAAGAAGGGTAGTGAGACTACCGCTTCTGATTCAAGCATGTTCATGATCGAAGTTAATATGTCACTAGGTCAAATTTCTACTTGGGTATTAGATACCGCCTGTGGTTCTCATATTTGCAATTCGTTGCAAGGACTAAAGGGAAGTAGGACTCTTGAAAAAGATGAGGTGAATCTACGTATGGGCAATAGAGCAAGGGTTGCGGCCATATCTGTAGGATCATTTAGTTTACATATGCCTACGGGCAAGACTATTATTTTTGAATAATTGTTATTACGTTCCCTCTATTGTGAGGAATATTGTTTCTATTCCTATGTTGGATTTGGATGGTTTTTCATTTATTATTAAGAATAATGAATGTTCTATTCTTAGAGATAATGTTCTTTATGAACGTGGTATTTTAAATAATGGTCTGTATGTATGTGACGTAGAGCATGATTTACTTCAGATTGAACAAACTAATTAAAGAAAACGAGATGATGAAAATCTGACCTATTTATGGCAATGTAGGCTAGGTCATATTAGTGAAAATAGACTGCAGACATTGCATAAGGAAGGGTTACTTGACCCCTTTGATTTTAAATCATATCCTATATGTGAGTCTTGTCTATTGGGTTAAATGACCAAATCTCCATTTGGTGGACATGGAGAGAGGGCTGCAGATTTGCTAGGATTTGTACACACAAATGTATGTGGACCAATGTCTACGCAAGCCATGGGTGGATTTTCATACTTCATTACTTTCATAGATGATCGATCTAGATTCGAATATGTGTATTTGATGAAACACAAGTCTGAAGCCTTTGAAAAGTTTAAAGAATATAAACATGAAGTGGAGAAACAAACCAAACATAGTATTATAACTCTTCGATCAGATCGAGGTGGTGAATACTTGAATGGAGAGTTTCTAGATTATCTCAAAGAAAATGGTATAGTCTCCCAGTGGACTCCTCCATATACTCCACAGTTGAATGGGGTATCCGAAAGGAGAAATCAAACTTTGTGAGACATGGTTCGGTCCATGATGAGCTATGCGAATCTTCCAGTATTCCTATGGGGTTATGCATTAGAAACCTCAGCATATTTGCTGAATAAGGTGTCCAAATCTGTTCCTCAAACTCCATATGAGATATGGAAAGAAAGGAAACCGAGTCTTAAACACGTTAAGATTTGGGGATGTCCAGCTTATGTCAAGAAAGTTGACCCAGATAAGCTGGAATCTCGATCTGTAAAATGTAATTTTGTGGGATATCCTAAAGAGACTTTTGGTGTATTACTTTTACACCGATCATCGGGTGTTTATCTCCAGATATGCTACCTTCTTGGAAAAGCAGTTTATCCTTGAAGGAAACAGTGGGAGCAAAATTGAACTTGATGAAGTTCAAGAAGCAAAAACTACTGCGGATCAAGTGGAAACACCTGTTCAGACTGAACAACCTTCTGTGGAACAGCCCATTTGTAGGTCAGGGAGAGTGTCTCGCCAACCTGAGAGGTATTATGGCCTTGTCATTGAGAATGAAAATGAGTTGTCAATCATTGATGATGACGACCCTGTGACCTATAATGAGGCTATGAGTAGTGTTGACTCAGAGAAATGGCCAAGTGCCATGAAATCCGAAATGGAATCTATGTATACCGACCAAGTATGGACTCTGGTTGAGGCGCCTGAAGGTGTTAAGCCTATTGGGTGCAAGTGGGTATACAAAAGAAAGATTGGAGCAGATGGGCAGGTGGAGACCTATAAGGCCAGGCTCGTGGCAAAAGGATTTAGACAAGGCAAGGGATTGACTTTGATGAAACTTTTTTGCATGTAGCCCTGTTAAAATCAATTCGGATTTTGCTTGTGGTTACTGTTTACTACGACTATGGGATCTGGCAAATGGACGTGAAAACGGCCTTCCTCAATGGGAAACTTGAAGAGGAAGTGTATATAACACAACCAGAGGGTTTTCTTTCCAAGGGATATGAAACCTAGTGTGTAAGCTGCTGCAAACCATATATGGTTTAAAGCAAGCTTCTCGTAGATGGAACATCCGTTTTGATGAGACAATCAAAGAGTTTGGTTTTATCAAAAACATAGATGAACCATGTGTCTACAAAAGGGTTAGTGGGAGCGCGATAACATTTCTTGTATTGTATTGAAAGAGGAGACGTCAAGAGAGTTGACACACATAACAATGTAGCAGACCCACTCACAAAGCCACTTTCTCAAAGTCACTTTGATCGTCATAAAGACAAGATGGGTATTAGATACCAGAGTGATTGGTTTTAGTACAAGTGGGAGATTGAAAGAGATGTGTCCTAAATCCAATCATGTATGATGATTTAGGAATAACTTTTATGTAATCTGTTTTGATTTCGTTGATATTAATAAAAGACTTGTTTTTGGTTTTATTGTGGACTTTATCTATTTAAGTATTTAAATAAGATATACCATAGTTTAGAGTAAAGCCTTTTATGGATTATGATGAGATCATAATAATGAGACCTAAAAGATGATAACTCTAAACTTAAATATTTCCTGGTCGTAGTATTACTAACTGGTAATTAGTAATCCGTAAAGATCGGTACATACTATGCTTGCTTCATTATGAAGGATGTCTGTTCTCATAGACATTTGTGTGGTGACACTATAGCTAGTATGTAGGTGCTTATTATAGAATAAGTTCACTGAACACGACTCACACAGTTGAACAACTGATGGAGTTCACTCACGTGTCAGCAGTTGTTCACATAGTGATAGTTGTACAAGTATCCTTAGACTTGAGGTCATCATAGTCATCTTGTCTACACTGAACTATGCTTTGGTTTAGTTCTTAGTCTCCAGGGACAATTATAAGGGCTTTATTGGGTATAGAAATTTGTACACGAAGATAGTGTATGATCAATAAAGGATCTATCCCTTCCAGTGAAGGAAGAGAATGTTCAATGTTGATCCACTTATGCTAGTTCAGGAATCATTGGCCAGAGTGAATGAAATTAGAAAGTAGTTTATTGTATGGTAACTATTCACTGACAGGTTCTTGGTATTCTAAGCAGTGAATTCATATTATCCGGATAGTCGCGATATGCGGAGAAGTATCCCTCACGATGTAGAATAAATATGATTAATTAATTAATCATATTTAATGAATTAGAGAATTTATATAAATAATGATTAAATAGTTTTATTATTATTTATTTCTACTACCGGCTTAATATTGAACCTACAGGGTCACACCATAAAAGAGAATGATTTAATGGTGGAGGAATTAATTAATAATGGCTGGTAATTATTTAATTGTAAAATAAATAATTAATTAGCAAATTTAATAATTGATTAAATGAGATTTAATTAATTATAATTTAATTAAGATAAGTTCTTAATATTATTAATTAAGAATTTAATTTTGGAAATTAAATCAAGTGAGAGAATTATTTCTAAAGTGTTTAGAAAAAGGATTAATAATTAAAAGATGTTTTAATTATTAGTTAATAGGTTAATAAGAATAAAGGGTTAATAATATTAATATTTTATGGGAAAATTTTCAGCTGAAAATTTTGCCTATAAATATACTATTATAAACCCTTATTTTGTCTCAACCTAAAAATTTACAAAAACCCTAATTCTCTCCACCTCCTCCTCCTCCATTACATCGATTTCTTGGTGGATACCGGTGGAGTGCTTCACACTTGAGGAGCAACTGCTAAGGATCTCCGCTCGTGGTTCTTGGATCCCTTTTAAAGGTTAGAAACGATCCCTCGATTTAAATCATGATCTGTATGCGTATTATATGGATTTTATATCAAGAAAAATGTTTTACCATGCTTCCGTGATAGATAAAATCCGGCAACAACTACCCCCAAAATTTCTAGTCGTACTTGTGGGGCTAGGAATTTTCTAACATTTGACTTTCTGCTCCAACGAGTGCAGGCCCATGAGGTCGCACCCGGCCGCCTTGCATGCCTTCCAACGATCGTGGTTTTTGAATGTTTGACAGCTGTAAGACACCTGGCATAGGGATTTGTGTCAACCCCTAAGATGATGACACATGTCAACCCCTCTTTCTCTCTCATTTTTCACATTTCCAAGAACACTAACGAACTGTCCATTTTTCTCAAGTATATACCACGGCTAAAACCATTATCACCATAAAAACCGTCTACCAGCGACGTTACTCTCCGGCCACAGATTCTTCAGGATATTCATTTGAATTATCTAAAGGTACTATGTTGATCTACAATCACTCATTTTTGTTATTTTTTATTCATCATTCATCATGCAACATTCGAGCGCACACCACGTGTTCGATGCGAGGCTGACTTGAAACACACACTCTCATACACCACGATGCGAGGCCATGAGCTCGCGTAGACTTTAGGTGCGACCCTATTTTCATGTGTAATGCAAGGACACTTAGGTGCGACCCCATTTCTATTTTCATTTTTAGGGCCACACACTAATATTCACCATCTTTTACAAATATTGAATGCGTCTTCAGCCCGCTCCTACGGATCATCTCGCTCTTCCTCGAGTTCGACTTGTTCTTCGGCCACCCCTTCTCCTCTCAATCAATATCCACCTGAGCAACGAGGCTCAAAAGACTTCCAACACGAGCTCACCTTCATTTCTGGACGCCTTAGCCAACTTATTTCTCCTGGCTCCGCTATCACCCCACAGGGAGCCATGAACATAGCTAGAGTTAAAAACGAGATGCGAGCTAGTGGTTCCAGCTCGCTGAACATCCATCTCGACCTAACCTTAAATATTAACCACGGAGACCAATATTTATGATTGGAGAAATAGACCCGTGGACCTCTCCAAGGTTCCTGCATCACTTGGAGTAGAGGAACTTTTATGATGCGAGCCCACTCCCATCAACAAAGAGAGGGTAAATGAGATGCTGAGGGAAATGGCTCAGGAGAGAGAGGCTCCCCTTAAGTAAGCTGCAACCAATGACCTCGACCTCAACCGAAAATGATCCAGGCAGTGCATACTATGACACCAATAAAGGGAAGAAGCTTGTTGCCACATAATACCCCATTCTAGGGCTCGAGGGTGAAGAGGACGGCTCATATTGGTCTTACGACTCCCCAATAAGTGAGGAGGTGGCTGATGTCACAAGTCAGGTCAATGTATGCAACTATGCCTATGTCCCCGCTACTTCCCCTGAACCATTTATGCCTCCTTCCCAGCCCGAACTCGAGGGTGAAATCATCTTTAGGAAGAAAATCATTTCAGATGGGGAGGAGAGTTTTACCTCGTCCCATTAAGAGGTAAAAGTGCTCGCTTGTCGTGACTTGGCCACCTAGATTACCTAGAAGCATCTTATCAACATCGTTGACCAGTTCCAGTTCAAGGGTTATGTGATTCTTCCTAGGCCGCAATGCGATGCTACAGATTCAATCATCAGGAGAATGGAGGCAGGGTACCTCGCATGGTCTTGTCCACCTTTCTACTCAGGATAGGAATTTCTTCACCTCTCTACCCTTTCATCAGAGATGTATGCGAGTACTACCAGCTTGCCCCACTTCAAATTAATCCAAATGGATATAGGGCCGCTATCGCTTTGTACATTATGTACCACAAGCGCGGGTTCCCTCCTCTTACCGCGAGGCAGTTGGGTTATTTCCTCAACCTGAAACATTCGCCAAATAATTTTGGATATTTCTATCTATCTATCTGGCCATATTATAACAAGAAGAACCTCGTCCACAATGGGCCAAGCAACTCAGGGAAGTGGAAGAGTCCTTACTTCTATGTTCATGAAGTGCCTCGAGTCCAAACTCACTTCTACTACAACCCATGTAAGACAAGTCCTATCTGGCCGCATTACTTTTCTTTATAATATTTCTTTTTTTAACAATCAACATTTTTTATTTATCTCCAACCACCCCGCCTTGCACTGTCCTTCAAGGGCATGAAAAAATAAATGTGGACAGCCTTTTAGAGCTTCCCAAAGTGGACAGAGATATCCGTAAACTCATTACCACCTCAAACCTAGTCGAGTGTGGGTTTTTGAAAGAAGGAGTGAGATTCACTCCTCAAAAGAAAAAACCAATAAAATAGATCCAGGAAAGGTAAGGATTGGGCTCGCGACGTGCGAGCTGATGGGCTTGTACCCTATATTTTACTTGTATCTTCCATATTACATTTTTTATCTGCATCTCCTATATGCTCGCATCTCACTTTAAATTGTATCTTTTTCATGCCCTCATCTAGTGGTGCTAATGCATTTTTTGTTTAATATCTTCAGAAATGGCCAGGAACGGCCAGGAATGCCGAAAAGCTGAAGCTCGAGATGGAAAAAGACGCCCAGATTGTTGAGGAAGCTCGGGTCGTGGCCGAGTAGGCCTCCAAAAAGCCAATGGCTGAAAATCATTAGCTTCTTTTTATTTTGATAAACCTTTGGATGGGAAAGCGGGCACCCCGCTTGCGTCACATGTGTATTCAAATTATGTTGCCTTTGGGCCCAACTCTTTAACTATGCTTATTTATCATTGTTGCACAAATTTCCCAAGTCTCGTGTGCTCGCATATTACTGCTATGCTAGCTTGTTTTTCTTGTTAATTTCTTTTATTTAAAAGTAGTATGTGCCTACATTGTTCACAACCTTCTCCCCCTACTGGCCTAGAGTTGTCCTAACTCCGACCGCGTATGGCGAATGCTTTTACTTTAAGGGCGTGCCAGGCCCACCAGCCCGCATCTCCAAAATTCTATGAGCTTGCGTCACTTTTTCAATTTAACACAAGAAAAATGTACTCGTAATAAAATTAAGTAAGACAAACTCCCATCGCTATTAACCTATAATTGTTATCTGCTCATATATGACAAGTTTGTTCCTTTAAAGTGGGTCATGACCACAAGTTCGCATAGCATGTCCACAGCCTTAACAAAGGAATTCATAAAAACTATCTTTTTCAATAAAGAAAATATGAGCTGAGAATCCGGGCTCGCATCGCAACTGGCCTCAAACCCTTGGTAAGTTTGGCCTTGAATAGTGTAATTCTGGGTGGGCTCGCGAGCTCTCCATGTTTCAATTTTGCAATACACTTTGTGAACATCATTCCCAAGTGAGCAGAGACCCAGCTCGGTTTATAAATCCTATTATAAAGCGGGATGAGACCCAGCTTGATTTATAACTTTAACATGTTAATGAGATAACTGTTTTGTCCTCGCATGGGCTTCCCAAAGATGGGCTCCCCTGCTGGTATCTTAGTCTATTTAACAAATGTCACAATTCAAGACGTAAATAAATAGCAATCCTTCATTCATAAATAATGGTAAGTGAGTCAATTACATGCTTGTGGCCTCGGGGAGGCACCTATATAACACTACCCCCCGAGACTTAGGAATATTTTAATAATACTAAGTCTAAAAAACAATATTACTGATAATACTTGTGGAGATGCTCTGCATTCTAGGCTCTTGAGATCAATTTGACCTGCATATCATTAAGGTGGTAGGTTCCCTCCCAAAGAACTGACTTTATCTTGTAGGGGCCTTCCCAATTTGCCCCAAAGATTCCGTGGCTCACCACTTTGGTATTTTCCATGACCCGGCGCAGAACCAAATCACCCACCTTAAAAGTCCGGTCTCGAACCTTGCTGTTGTATTGCCAAGCTGTCATCTGTTGATATACTGCTATTCTAATCTGAACATCCTCTCGAGTCTCCTCGATCATGTTCAAGTAGAGTCGATTGTTGAGCTCATTTGCCTCTGAGTCATAATTATCCCTTCGAAAAGATCTTGTCCCTACTTCAATCGGCACCATGGCCTCACACCCATACACCATAGATAAATGGGTCTCCCCGATTGTAGTTCTTGGGGTGGTATTATAAGTCCATAAAACCTGTGGGAGCTCTTATGGCCATTTTCCTTTCTTTTCCTCCAGCTTTACCTTCAAGGTATGCTTGATGATTTTATTAACATCTTTGGTTTGTACATTGCTTTAAGGGTGGCTGACCGCACTAAAACTCTTCTAAATTCCCAATTGCTCACAAAATTCCCTCATCTCCTTGATGTCAAATTGCTTCCCATTATCCCAGACCAGCTTGTATAGGATGCCATACTGGCACACAATAGCTCTGTACACAAATTCTTTGAGCTTCTTTGCTGTGATGGTGGTCAAAGGCTCAGCTTCTGCCCACTTCATGAAATAATCCACCGCAACAACTGCATACTTGACACCCCTTGGCCTTCGGGAGTTCTCCAATCAAATCGATTCCCCACATAGCAAAGGGCCAAAGGCTCATGAGATATGTGAGAGGGGCCACGGGGCTGTTGTAATAATTGGCATACCGCTGACACTTATCACAAGCTCGAGAAAATTCAAAGGCATCTTTTTTCAGCATTGGCCAATAGTAACCCTGACGGAGGATTTTCTAAGCTAGAGAGATACCCTCGAGTGATTTCCACAAATTCCCTCATGCACCTTCCTTAAGATATAATTGCATTTCTCTCTGTCTATGCACTTGAGGAGGGGCACGCTGAACCCCCTTCTGTATAGGATCCCATCATATATCACATAACGTGCTGCCTTATACTTTACTCTCCTTGCCTCAATCTTTTCGTTCGAAAGCATTCCTTCTTTTATATAAGCCAAGATAGGGGTCATTCAAGTTGAGCCAAGGCTGCCTCTAATATTACTAACCTCATGCTTAGGCACACTAGGCCGCCTCTGTATATCAAGGGGGACGGCCCCTAGCAGAGTGGCCTCACGACGCGAGCCTAGTTTGGCTAGCTCATCCGCGTCTTCATTCTTCCCGCATGGGATAAGCTCCAGCCTCACTTCGTGAAACATGCTGATTACTCTTTGTGCACACTTTAGGTAAAGTTCTGTCCTCGGCCCTTTAGCTTGGTACCCCCCGTTTATCTGGTAGACCATAATCATAGAGTCACTGAACACGTTCAAATTCTCTGCCCTCATTTCTAAGGCTAGTCTGAGGCCATTGATTAGGGCCTCGTATTCAACATCGTTATTGGTCACATGAAAAGCCGAACGGGTCGCATGTATCTTATACCCTCAAGGCTGATCAAATCAATTCGTGGTCCAGCCCCTTCCCTGTTGGAGGCTCCATCTACAAATAGGCTCCATCATGGGGCACAGGTCTGCTTCCCTTGCTCACTCTCCTTTACCACTGGTATGATAATATGGGCCCCTGGTCATCCTCCTGATGTGGGGGAAACACTGGGATAAAATTGGCCAAACCTTGGCCTTTGATCGTGGTCTTAGGCTTATACTCCACCTCGAACTGGCTGAGCTCTATTGTCCATTTCAACATTCGACCAGAAGCCTCGGGCTTGTGCATCACCTGCCTGAGGGGATAAGAGGTTCTTACCTCTATTTTATGGGCCTGAAAATAAGGTCTAAGCTTTTGAGAAGTGAGGATTAGAGCATATGCTAGCTTCTCGAGATTCGCATACCGGGTCTCTGCATCGGCCAATCTTTTACTCATATAATATACCGGGAGCTAGACACCATCTTCTTCCCGGACCAGTACAACACTGACTGCAAAGTCGGAGACGGCCAAGTAAAGGACCAGAGTCTCTCCTGCCTTCGGATTGGACAATATCGGGGGACTGCTGAGATGCTTCTTTATGTTCTGAAAAGCTTCCTCACACTTTTCAGTACACTCAAAATTATTCCCCACTCTTTTAATCGAAGAACTCTTTGTAAGTCATATGTCATAGCCTATTTGTATATTCGAGGATTCAACTCAACTCAAATAAGAATGTAATAAGTAAATAGTGGATCGACCGTCAGAGAGATCTCGCAAAGTAATATCTGTCAAAGGATTCAGAAACAAGGTTCATCTACAGACTTGAGGAGGTAATTCACTGGAAGAAGTTCAAGAAGTTGATCATGCCTCAGTGATATAAATCAAGATCGTGGATTTAATCAAGTGACAGAGATCTCGTCAGAGTATCATTAATTACAAGGATTTAATCTGAAGAAAATCAAAGTGTCAAAGTCAAGACATGAAGAAACGTCACGGAAGTTAGTCACTCATGAACCAGACAGTACATCGAGTGTCAACGTTGAAGTGGCGGAATTGATTCATAATTCTCAGTGATTTTCAGAAAATATTCAGAAGAATGGATGCTGCTCAGGGTTAGTATTAATTCTCTATTAATTAATTAAGTCATATAATTTAATTAAGTAAATAAATTATATCTGCAAAGATTAATTTATTGATTAATTAAATTAATTGATTAATTAATTCAGAATTAATTTTAGGAATTTTCAGAAGTTTATTTGGATTAAATTCAATCTTAAATCAGCAAGACAATTGAAAATGAACTAGCATGACAATCTGGATTGTCATACCGATTGTCATGCCAGTTCAAAAGATTGTCCTACCGATAGTCATGCTGGTTCAAACGATTGTCCTACCGATAGTCATGCTGGTTCAAACGATTGTCTTGCTAGCTCAAAAGGATAGTCTCACCGATTGTCATACAAGCTTAAAGGATTGTCATTCCAATTCAATTAATTCGGCTGTTGATTAATAGAAGCAGAAGTCATTCAACTAAAAATATCTCAATCATACAGAACATTTTCAAGAACAAAGAAAAGAAAGCAGCCGCCTTGACACATTTTATTTTCTTCTCTGCTTACATCAAGATCAAAATTCTAGTTTGTTAATGTTAAATCCAAACCACTAGAATTATTTATCTTGTTCTTGTGTAACAATATAGCGGATCAAAATCCCTAGAACTTAATCTCAAATCGCGTTTAGCATTTGATTCTAATTATTGCAAAAATAGAAAAAATTCATGTCGAATTTATTCTAGATTTGTGATAATTGATTTGAGATTAATACCTTGTAATCGATACAGTTGTTGTAACACCTTTCAAGTTTAATAATATTTTTATTTAACTTGAATTTTATTTCACATTTTTTATTCCACATTTATTCGATTATTTGGTACTGTTTGTATTCAACCCCCCCTTCTACAAACACATTGGGACCTAACAATTGGTATCAGAGCCTTCTGATTAACGAACAAATCAAGATCCTAGACTTTTATGATTTTTCAACTCCTTGAATTTTTATTTATTCAAAAATTCATAATGACTTCACATAAAGTTGGAACCGTTAAAATTCCACAATTTGATAAAGAGAATTATATCATGTGGAAGAAGAAGATGCTATTATTTTTACAAGTTGCAAATCCCAAATATTCAAACTTATTAAAGAAGGGTATAAAAACTCTGATGG
Source organism: Apium graveolens (assembly GCF_009905375.1). Classification (NCBI taxonomy): domain Eukaryota; kingdom Viridiplantae; phylum Streptophyta; class Magnoliopsida; order Apiales; family Apiaceae; genus Apium; species Apium graveolens. The sequence continues at coordinate 154,032,753 of NC_133656.1, forward strand.
TTATTGAACCGGAGGTAATAATAGATGGTGTGGTGACTACTGAAGCTAGAACCTATCCAAAAGAGCCTGAAGATTTTACTCCTGCTGAGAAGGAAGAAGCCTCCTTGGATGCCAGCCTTCAATTAATATTAATTGATTCCCTTGATCCCTTGATGAACAGACATGTGATGAACTGTAAAAATTCCAAACACATGTGGGAAACTATTGAGGTGATTAATGAAGGCACAGAGGAAGTTAGGGAGAACAAGTTGGAAATCCTAACCTCTGAATATGAACATTTCAAATCAAATCCAGGAGAAGGAATTACTGAAGTGTTTGAGAGGTACAATGCGTTGATCAACAACCTGAACATCAATGGAAAGTATTATTCAATCAGGGAGGTCAACAAAAAGTTCCTTTTAACACTGCCAGCTCATCTTGAACATAGAATCACTGCCATTAGAGAAGCTAGAGATCTGAGTGAGATTTCTTTGGACAGGCTCTATGGAGTGTTAAAAACCTATGAGTTGGAGCAGATTCAACAGAAGAAAGTCTACGGGAAGGATAGAATGGTCAGCACATCTACTGCACTTGTAGCTGAAGGTCAACAACAACAACAATCTCAACAGTTAGAAAGAATGGTACAGTTTTCCAAGGGTGAGCAAAATGAGTTAGTAGCAGAATATGATCCTCCTACTACAAATCAATCAAGTGATGATTTTTATTCCTTGGAAGAGCTGGAGCAATTGGAAGATGAATCAATGGCCCAAATTGTCAAGAGAATCTCCCATGTCAGATTCAGGAGGAATCCCAAGCTTAAGTACAAGTCCAACTACAACAAATTCCAGAAAGGTGGATCTTCATCCTCTAACACCAGCAGTGGTGGGTACAAAACAGGGATGGTTGATCGGAGCACCATTAGATGCTATAACTGCAATGAGTTGGGACACTTTGCCACAGAATGTAGGAAGCCAAAGCAAGTAAGAAAGAACTCTGAAAGGGCTTATCTGGCAAAGGGAAGAAGCTGGGATGATACTGATAGTGAAGATGAAGAAGAAGGAAATCTTGCTCTTATGGCTATTGATGGAAAAGCTTCATCGTCAAGAAAAGAGGTAAAACTTTCTGATGCTGAAATGGTTTATCATCTAAGAGGTAACTTAGATTGTGCACGTCGTGATAATGAACTGTTAAGTTTACAGATCACAGACCTTGAGAAAGAGGTCAATGAATTAAGACTTGTGCACATTAATCAAGACAAATTAAAAGAACAGGTATCTTTTCTAGAGAATAGAGTTGACTGTTATAGAAAACTCGAAACTATTCTCAAAGACAAGATCACCGGTCTTGAGACTAAGGTTAGAGCCTACTTCAATTCTTGTTCGAAGGCTAAAGAGTTCTACAGTAAGCAAGCTGTTAATCAAACATCTGGAATAGGTTATGATTACAATGCTGCTATTGGAGAATTAGGCATAAACTCCCCTCCTCATGTATGTGCTAAAGGGAGGGAAGTACCACATGTGCTTAAGGGTGTTGATGAACCCCTCTATAAAGCATCAATTGCTGAACCATTTGATGCGACCTCTTCTGTTATTCAAGAAGAAATACGTGCTGAGGATCATGCTAATGAGAAGATTGTTTCCAAGTCAAGTGAGTCGAAAGTTCCAGTCAAAGTTGTGAAAGCAACTGAGACTAACTCAGACACACATGAGTTGGATAACAATAATGCCATGTCTACCATGCATAAATTGTCTGCTGTTAATCACTCTCATAAAGCATGTGGTGTTGCTAATTGTATGTCTTGTGCTTTTAATATGATGTATGCTTATTTTAATGGTAAGCATATGTCTAATGATAAGACTACTCCTCGTCAGCATGTGAATAACAAGAAACATGATAGGTCTAAGACTGCTAGTCCTTCTAAGGCTAGAAAGGAGACATTTGTGCCTAAGCTTAAATAGAAATTTGTTAACGCTGTTTACAAGGTCAAATGTTCAGTCATTGAGAAAGTTGAGGCAATTAAAATTAAAAATGTTGTTTTGCCTGACAAAGGACAGTTCTACAAGTATGCCGGGCCCAACCAAGTTTGGGTTCCGAAGAAGGTCTAATCCATTTGTAGTGCAGGGCATTAAACAGGTGTAACCGGTAGTGTGGATTCTTAACAGTGGATCATCAAGACATATGACCGGAGATAGAGCCCTGCTATCAAATGTGGATTGAGAAAGCTGGCCCCCTGGTTACCTTTGGAGATAACAACAAAGGTTTATCTGAGGGATATGGCTGTTTGCAAGCTGGGAATGTTATCATTGTAATTTTGTATATTGTGCTAGGTTATTATCAGGAAGCAGTATCTAACATATAGCACCAGTGACGAGACTTGAGAATATTACGACATATCAGACACCTGCTGCACATTACACTTGGAATTGTACTCTAGTAAGATGTGTACAAGTGTACTCCTGTTTGGTGAGTCAAAAGAGGAAGTCAGTGCACCACAGTTCATGGACTTTGCAGCTGCAGATCTATTGGACTATGCAATTTCTTCTTCACAATCTCACTTCAGGTTGGTATGAACTAGTATACTGCTCAAGCAATCGTCAAGGACATGGTATGGCACTCTAACAGAAGTTGTAATTTTATATGAACTAGTAGAGTCGTCATATTAATAACTATCTTATCACTAAGCACAATCATATTGTTTTATATGTGCAGTGGTGTATTGCTTATGCAACATAACAATTAGTATCTAAAGTACTTGACAAGTATCGGTCAATGATATCTTGTTAACATTATGTTGCAGATATTTGTAAGCTTTTGACATGAATGAGAATTACTTAGACTTTACCCTAAGTGATCAATGTTTTATCAAAAACTCATTCATATTGAAAAACAAAATCAAACTTCTTTCTACATTAGTGATTTCTTATGTCATGTAAAATCTTTTGAAATCACTATTGTAAATCATTTTCTCTTTATCACCATATGTTCTGTGTTACAAGTTCAGTCTCCAATGACTTTCTTTCATTGACAGTCATGAGGTTGAAAACCCACAACATCTATCCCAGACTGTAAAGACAAACACAAAAACAGAACCAACCAACACTCTTTTACCATTAAAAGTAGTATGAATGAGCGTGAGGGAGATAGTGCCTAGTGCACCACATAAGGAAGGTTCTGTAGTCAACCCAGTAGCTCTGTCTCCTACATAGATGAGTAGTATTTAAACCGAGACAACTGCTAGCCCCCATACATCTTCTCAAAAAGATGTAATGGCTGAAAAGGCACAAAAACAGTTACTAGATTCATTCTCTCAACAGGGTGAGTCTATTGAATTTTGCCTGTCGGCCAAGGTATCCGATGTAGTGTCACCACTTCAAACATAAACAATTCTTGATGCACAAGGAGAGGTTACACACACAAAGGATGAGTTGACGGAAACAAGAGTTTCGACCATTTTAAGGTCAGATTCGATTGTTCAAGGTTCGTTAGTGGACCAATTGCCTTTTCAGGTGTTAGGAGAGGATACTGATCCAAAAGCCATATGTCAGTGGTCAGTGTCTACCTCCCCAGGCTTAAATCCCCTGGATGCATCTGCGGATAGTGGATCTGACATAGGTGCAGATCGGCAACTTATTGACAATGATTCAGATATTACCTGATAAGTCACAAGGAAGTGTCTTCACAGACATTAGAAGGGAACTTTGATCTTTATGCTAAAATTGTTGGATCATTGTTTACCTTCCCAGAATTCAAATCTGGAACCCTAAAAGGGAAACTAGCAACTTGTAGATTATGACTCAGATTTATCTGACGAGTTTAACAAGGATGGGGATTTGTGAACTCCCATTGCACCACCTGTGACCTCCTTTAAGGATGGCTAAGATGATTTTCCTTGCAGGTACAGCTGGATTATGGAGCTATGAGAGAAGAGTGATACACTTGTGAGAATGAGTGTAAACACGAGTGGAGAGAAGAGTGAAACACATGTGAGGTACACTAAACAGAATCACACACTCACAGTGAGGTAGAAAGAGAAACTACTTGTTATTTCTTTTCCAACCAAGTGAAATATGAGAACTGGTGAAATATGAGAACTCCTTCAGACGACGGCATACATTCCTTCTTTAAGGGGGAGATAAAAGCTTAAGAAATAGTTTGGAGGATTCCTCAACTAAGGGGGAGAAATAGCAGGGAGGAAGAAAAAGATCCTAAAAATATACACTACACCACACCATTGTTGTTTCTAACTACGGATCCTATTGTACGGGAGAGGTGGTAAACACAAGGTGATTTCCTATTAAGGGAAGAAGCAGTTAGGGGAGTACCATTGGTTTTTATCTGCGGATCCTATTGTACGGGAGAGGTGGTAAAACGAAGGTGATCTTCTTTAATCAGTTGATTCTCATAGGGGGAGAAGCAAGATATATGGGCTTCTCAACAGGAAATATGGTTGTACAAATGAAGATGGAACTACTTGAAGATATGTTCGGTCTAGAGGAACATCTACTTGGAATCTGGAAAATGTTAAATCTCATCCAGAACTTTTCTGCTATTTACTTTGCATGTATGTTTATATCTTTTTCTTATTTGTTAGTTGAGTTATCCTCTAGGTATTTGTGTGTTATTGTCTAACAAACAAATAGGGGGAGATTGTAAGTCATATGTCATAGCCTATTTGTATATTCGAGGATTCAACTCAACTCAAATAAGAATGTAATAAGTAAATAGTGGATCGACCGTCAGAGAGATCTCGCAAAGTAATATCTGTCAAAGGATTCAGAAACAAGGTTCATCTACAGACTTGAGGAGGTAATTCACTGGAAGAAGTTCAAGAAGTTGATCATGCCTCAGTGATATAAATCAAGATCGTGGATTTAATCAAGTGACAGAGATCTCGTCAGAGTATCATTAATCACAAGGATTTAATCTGAAGAAAATCAAAGTGTCAAAGTCAAGACATGAAGAAACGTCACGGAAGTTAGTCACTCATGAACCAGACAGTACATCGAGTGTCAACGTTGAAGTGGCGGAATTGATTCATAATTCTCAGTGATTTTCAGAAAATATTCAGAAGAATGGATGCTGCTCAGGGTTAGTATTAATTCTCTATTAATTAATTAAGTCATATAATTTAATTAAGTAAATAAATTATATCTGCAAAGATTAATTTATTGATTAATTAAATTAATTGATTAATTAATTCAGAATTAATTTTAGGAATTTTCAGAAGTTTATTTGGATTAAATTCAATCTTAAATCAGCAAGACAATTGAAAATGAACTAGCATGACAATCTGGATTGTCATACCGATTGTCATGCCAGTTCAGAAGATTGTCCTACCGATAGTCATGCTGGTTCAAACGATTGTCCTACCGATAGTCATGCTGGTTCAAACGATTGTCTTGCTAGCTCAAAAGGATAGTCTCACCGATTATCATACAAGCTTAAAGGATTGTCATTCCAATTCAATTAATTCAGCTGTTGATTAATAGAAGCAGAAGTCATTCAACTAAAAATATCTCAATCATACAGAACATTTTCAAGAACAAAGAAAAGAAAGCAGCCGCCTTGACACATTTTATTTTCTTCAGATTAAATCCTTGTAATTAATGATACTCTGACGAGATCTCTGTCACTTGATTAAATCCACGATCTTGATTTATATCACTGAGGCATGATCAAAATAGCAGGGAGGAAGAAAAAGATCCTAAAAATGTACACTACACCACACCATTGTTGTTTCTAACTACGGATCCTATTGTACGGGAGAGGTGGTAAACACAAGGTGATTTCCTAGTAAGGGAAGAAGCAGTTAGGGGAGTACCATTGGTTTTTATCTGCGGATCCTATTGTACGGGAGAGGTGGTAAAACGAAGGTGATCTTCTTTAATCAGTTGATTCTCATAGGGGGAGAAGCAAGAGATATGGGCTTCTCAACAGGAAATGTGGTTGTACAAATGAAGATGGAACTACTTGAAGATATGTTCAGTCTAGAGGAACATCTACTTGGAATCTGGAAAATGTTAAATCTCATCCAGAACTTTTCTGCTATTTACTTTGCATGTATGTTTATATCTTTTTCTTATTTGTTAGTTGAGTTATCCTCTAGGTATTTGTGTGTTATTGTCTAACAAACAAATAGGGGGAGATTGTAAGTCATATGTCATAGCCTATTTGTATATTCGAGGATTCAACTCAACTCAAATAAGAATGTAATAAGTAAATAGTGGATCGACCATCAGAGAGATCTCGCAAAGTAATATCTGTCAAAGGATTCAGAAACAAGGTTCATCTACAGACTTGAGGAGGTAATTCACTGGAAGAAGTTCAAGAAGTTGATCATGCCTCAGTAATATAAATCAAGATCGTGGATTTAATCAAGTGACAGAGATCTCGTCAGAGTATCATTAATTACAAGGATTTAATCTGAAGAAAATCAAAGTGTCAAAGTCAAGACATGAAGAAACGTCACGGAAGTTAGTCACTCATGAACCAGACAGTACATCGAGTGTCAACGTTGAAGTGGCGGAATTGATTCATAATTCTCAGTGATTTTCAGAAGATATTCAGAAGAATGGATGCTGCTCAGGGTTAGTATTAATTCTCTATTAATTAATTAAGTCATATAATTTAATTAAGTAAATAAATTATATCTGCAAAGATTAATTTATTGATTAGTTAAATTAATTGATTAATTAATTCAGAATTAATTTTAGGAATTTTCAGAAGTTTATTTGGATTAAATTCAATCTTAAATCAGCAAGACAATTGAAAATGAACTAGCATGACAATCTGGATTGTCATACCGATTGTCATGTCAGTTCAAAAGATTGTCCTACCGATAGTCATGCTGGTTCAAACGATTGTCCTACCGATAGTCATGCTGGTTCAAACGATTGTCTTGCTAGCTCAAAAGGATAGTCTCACCGATTGTCATACAAGCTTAAAGGATTGTCATTCCAATTCAATTAATTCGGCTGTTGATTAATAGAAGCAGAAGTCATTCAACTAAACATATCTCAATCATACAGAACATTTTCAAGAACAAAGAAAAGAAAGCAGCCGCCTTGACACATTTTATTTTCTTCTCTGCTTACATCAAGATCAAAATTCTAGTTTGTTAATGTTAAATCCAAACCACTAGAATTATTTATCTTGTTCTTGTGTAACAATCTAGCGGATCAAAATCCCTAGAACTTAATCTCAAATCGCGTTTAGCATTTGATTCTAATTATTGCAAAAATAGAAAAAGTTCATGTCGAATTTATTCTAGATTTGTGATAATTGATTTGAGATTAATACCTTGTAATCGATATAGTTGTTGTAACACCTTTCAAGTTTAATAATATTTTTATTTAACTTGAATTTTGTTTCACATTTTTTATTCCGCATTTATTCGATTATTTGGTACTGTTTGTATTCAACCCCCCCTTCTACAAACACATTGGGACCTAACACTCTTGGCATTTGTTTGAGGACTTTAAGACGAAGCGGTCTAGGGCAGCCACTCGCCCCGTTAAGATTTGGACATCCTTCACCCGTCGTAGGGATCTCATCTCAAGTAGGGCTCGTATCTTGCGGGGTTGGATTCAATACCTCTATGATTAACAATAAAGCCCGAAAACTTTCCAAACTCGACCCCAAATACACATTTTTGGGGGTTGAGCTTCATCTTGTATTCCCTAAGGATTTGAAACATTTTCGAGAGGTGGCGAACATGATATTTGGCCTCTTTTGACTTCACGAGCATGTCGTCTACATAGGCCTCCATAGTCTTGCCGAACTAATGATTAAACATCTTGTTTACCAATATTTGATAGGTTGCCCCGGCATTAAGGAGCCCAAAGGGCATCCCTATATAACAGTAGAGGCCCCGATCACTGATAAAGGAGGTGTGCTCCTGATCTGGCTCATATATTGGGATTTGATTATATCCCGAATAAGCATCCATAAATCTAAGTAATGCATGCCCGGCCGTGGAATTAACAAGTTGGTCGATCCGGGGTAGAGGAAAGCTATCCTCCGGGCATACTTTATTAAGGTCAGTGAAGTCCACACACATCCTCCATTTGCCATTTGGTTTCTTGACAAGCACTGGGTGCCAGCAACATTGGGTAGAAACTTTCCCTCACGAGCCCTACCTCCATCAGTCTATCTACTTCTTCCTTGAGGGCCTCTGCTCTCTCTCCACTGATCGGCCACCTCTTCTGTCTGACCCCTTTCTTTTTTGGATCTAAGTGGAGCCGGTTGAACATGACATTTGGGTCAATGCCTACCATATCAGAGTGTGACCATGCAAAGACATCCAAATTTCTCCTCAAGAATTGAGTTAGGTCTTCTCTCAGCTCGGGGCTTAAGTTAGACCATATTATGAGTACCTTGGAAAGATCATTCGGGTCAACCAAAACTGGGATTGTGTCTTCTGCGGCCCCAGCTCGCTCCACCATTGGGGGCATTCTTGGGTCTAAATCTGCCCGAGCCTCACTAGTTTCTCCCATTTCCGTGTTTGTCAAACCTTCTATCTCCTTGAGCTCGGGCTGGTGAGCCCGAACCGGATTTACCAAACGTTTAGAAGTCATGGTGACCGTGCGGGTGATTCCGTTGGGCAGATCTATAGTTGTTGTTTCTTTGTGTATCCACTTTCTTTTCTTGAGTCTCGAAGCGACTTGCTCCGGGCTCTCTTCTTCATCACTTGTTTCTTCTAAAATCCCCTCCTGTACCAACATGATGGGCTGAGAGGCCTCTATTAGCATGGCCCCTGGGCGCGGCTCTATTTGAATCCCCATATGCTCGAAATAGTCCTCTGGCAATTCCTCGATTGAGATCATGTTAAAAGTCTCGTGTCCCTTAGGACGTACTCCTTTCCTTTTCACAACCACTTCCATGAGGACATTACTTTCATCCGGATTGACCGTCTCTTTTATGCATTTCCTAACTCTACTACCTTGAGTGCCTGGTTGTAGTAGACTCTCGATTCGTACTGATAACTCTTCAAGAAGCCTACCCCTGTGGGAGCTGAGAATTTTACTGTCACGTGATGGATCGAGGTCACCATACTCATTTCCCTCATAAGGGGCCTGCCTACTATAATATTATAGGCACAAGGCTGATCTATAACTGTAAATATGACGATCTGGGCGGCCACACAAGGTTCTTCTCCCAAGGTCACTAGGAGTCGGATCGTTTCTTTCACTCTAATTAAGTTTCCCGTGAATCCGTACAGGTGCCCACTTGTCGAGCTCAGTTCTTATCTATCAGCCCCAGTCTCCTGCCCCAGTTTCCTGAAGGCATCGTTAGTCAATACATCAGCCGAGCTCCCAATATCTACCAATGCTCGGTGCACGTTCACCATCCCTATCTTTATTTTTATGAACAGGGCAACAATATGTGGTAATGAACCCACTTGGAATCATTTTCCTGAAACACGATGTCATCAACCTCCCTTTCGAAGAGCTCTGGGGGTTTTTTACTCAGGTGGTTGGCGTTGGTAAGGGATTTGCCCTTCGCTTCCTGGGCATATGTTAAGTGGAATTTATGTACACTTAGAATGCTCTTTAAAGGCTTGAATTGATGTTTTGTACTCGAGTTATTTGTTGGTGTGTTTTTGTAGTATTTTTGCATTTCAGGCATATAACAGGGATTCAGGAGATTTAACATTATTTTGGTGCTAAATTGGTGTTAGGATGGTGCTCAGAAAGATTGCTCATGGATCGCCAACTCAAACCATGCAAGAAATCAAGAAATTAAAGTTTTTCTAGAGAGTCAGCGCGCCCGCACTATAGTAGCGCACGCCCGCGCCAGGTTTGCAAAAAGACAGCGCGCCTGCGCTGGTGAAGCGCGCGGCCACGCCAGGTCAGGATGGCAGAATTTTGTTTCCACTTGGATTCTAAGAGTTTGAAGCCCTGGTTGATTCTATAGCATATATAATGATAACTTATGATCATTTTTCATAACAAGACATACCAGAGCTTAAGGAGAAGGTGTAAGAAGACCGTATAGCATAATTCAACCAAAGCGAATAGGATCTAGTTTAATCTTGTGATTCTTTGTTTTAAGTTATAATCTTGGATGCTAGTTTTCTTATTTATGAACCTATACTCTTGATTTACATACTTGGTTATTTATTTATTCAGTATAAATACTACGTTTATTATACCATGCTTTCATCGGAACCCACGTTGATGATGAGTCCGATTATGGGCTAATCGTTATTGTGGGGTTCTAGCAGATTTACTTATGGATCTCTTTAGTTAAATTGTTTCGATGCCTTAGTGTGTGGTGATTGTATGATAACCTAGTATTGGTTGTGCTTATTCGTCTTATGAGCATCGCGAACTTATAAGATAGTGTGTTAATCTCTAATGAAGCGAAGGTGAATTTAGGGGTTTAGAAATTGCCATGCTAGCATAGGTTCGTGTATTTGATATGCATGATTCGTAGGTAATTTTAAACATCTTACTTGCCCTATGTAATCATGATAGATAACTTGTGCATTAAACCATTATGTTGTCAAATTCTATAGGCATATAGGGTCTCAATATAATTGGTGTCTATTCAGCTTCTATCTCTTTTGTGGATGTCTGGTAGTATGGTATCCGTACAACGAAAGTTGGCGGTTATTAGTTTCGTGTTATCTGATTAGTGTCATCACCATTGCATGCTAAGGTTAAGAACAAAAAGGCTATTGAATGAAGTAGTAATGAAGTTAGAATCTCATGTTTGTGTCATATAGTTAATCAAACCTTTAATTCTCTTAGTTAATGTTCTTTAGTATAATCTCTTAGTTAATCATAGTTATAAACAATCTTAATTTATTAATCATCTTAGCATTGGATAATAACTATACCATTATTGTATAAGTGCATTGATTGAAATTAACCTAACCAGTCTCTGTGGGAACGAACTAGAAATAATTCTATATTACTTGTGATCGCGTATACTTGCGTGAATATTAGCGCGTGTTTTCGTCCAAACAAGTTTTTGGCGTCGCTGCCGGGGATTCGGCGTTAATTTTTAGTTTATGTGTTTGTCATCAGTGGTCGTTAAAGTTCATTGACTCGGACATTGTTACTTACTTATTTCCTTGTCGTGTTTCAAGTACTCTAGCGAGCGTGTATGCATACGCGTTCTCGGTCTCGTAAGAGAACACTGGATCAAGCTGAGGAAGAAGTTGTAATAGCTAAGGAAGTTTTCGAGGAAGTTCTTGTCGAGGAGAAAGTTGAAGAAGAGGCTCTTATTGCAATGGGAGAACCAGAAGCGAATCCGAAGGCTTTGATGGATTTCTCTCAATCGAAGATTAATGATATTATGTCTAGCATTGTCCGACCAGCCATCTCGGCTAACACTTTTGAGATTAAGTCGAGCACGATTCAGATGATATAGAACTAAGTTCAGTTTGGGGTTCTCCGACAGAAGACCCCAACATGCACATTAGAGATTTTATTGAGATCTGCGACACCTTTAAGTTTAATGGAGTTTCTAAAGATGCTATTAAGTTGAGGCTTTTCCCATTCTCTATGCAGGATAAAGCTAAGTGCTGGTTACATTCTCTACCACCAGGGTCTATCACCAAATGGGAGGATCTTACTCAAAAGTTCCTAACTAAGTTCTTTCCTATGGTGAAGACTACTGCAATCGGAAACACACTTACTCAATTTGCTCAACAATCTGGAGAATCTTTATGTGAGGCTTGTGATCGCTACAAAGAGATGCTTAGAAAGTGTCCTCACCATGGGATGCCTAACTGGATGATCATTAACTGCTTTCTATAATGGTTTGGGTGCTACTTCTAGACCCATGCTTGATGCAGCATCAGGAGGAGCCTTATGGGCTACAAGCTATGATGAAGCTTATGAATTGATTGAGTTGATGGCTGCCAATGAATACCAAAACCCAACTCAGAGGCTACCTCAGGATAAGATAGCAGGAATTCTGGAGTTAGATACAGCTACTACGATAGCTGCTCAGCTTAAGGCTTTGACGATGAAGGTGGATTCTTTGGCTAATTATGGAGTTAATCAGATCACTAGTGTCTGTGAACTTTGTGCTGGTGCCCATGAGACGGAGCAGTGTGCTATTTCTAGTGAATCAGCTCAGTTCGTGAGCAACTTTTAGAGGTTGCGGCAGCCTGTCCCAGCCACCTATCATCCCAACAACCGCAATCATCCTAACTTCATCTGGAGTAATACCCAGAATGTGGTGCATGAGCCTTATCAGCAGTATGCAGCAAAGTAATACAACTCTCTTGGTTTTCAGCAATCGTAATATGCACCAAGACAACAACTCCAGCTGCAATAGTCTAATGAAAAATCTGAATTGGAGGAGTTGAGGCTCATGTGCAAGAGTCAGGCGGTTTCTATCAAAACCTTGGAGAATCAAATTGGGCAAATTGCCAATACCTTGCTAAATCGTGAACCTGGTACACTCCCTAGTGTCACTGAAGTGCCAGGAAAGAGGGAAGCTAAGGAGCAGGTTAAGGTAATTACATTGAGATCTAGGAAGGTTGCAAATTCCTAAAAATCTCAAGTTTCGGAAGAAGTTGTGGCTGAAAAAAAGTGCAAAAGGAAGCAGAAGTGGAACCAAGGAAGACTATTGTGGAACACACTCCTCCTGAGGGTAATACAGGGGAGAAACAGATCTATCCTCCACCTCCTTTTCTTAAAAGGTTGTAGAAGAAAAAGCAGGACAAGCAGTTTGAGAATTTTCTGGAGGTGTTCAAGAAACTTCATATCAACATACCTTTCGCTGAAGCTCTTGAAAAGATGCCTAGTTATGCGAAGTTTATGAAAGGTATTCTTTCTCAGAAAGTGAAGCTTGATGACTTAGAGACAGTTGCTCTTACGGAAGAATGCAGTGCTGTGCTGCAACAGAAGTTGCCTCCGAAGCAAAAAGATCCCGAAAGCTTCATTATTCCTTATACAAATGGAAAAATGTCATTTGACAAATGCTTATGTGACTTGGGAGCTAACATCAATCCGATTCCCTCATCAATCTTCAAGAAATTGGACTTACATGATCCAAAACCTACTTATATGACCTTGTAGTTGGCCGATCGATCTATTACATATCCACGAGGCATTGTGGAGGATGTCTTGGTCAAGGTAGATAAACTCATCTTTCCCTGCTGATTTTGTAATTCTTGATTTTGAGGAGGATAAGAAGATTCCCATAATCTTGGGAAGACCATCCTTGGATACTGGTCGTACCTTGATTGATGTGCAGAAGGGTGAACTTACTATGTGAGTGCTGGATCAGGATGTGACGTTCAATGTTTTTAATGCCATGAAATTACCGACTGAAAACGAGGAGTGCTTAAAAGTGGAGTTGGTCGATTATGTGGTTACTTCATAACTTGATCAAATGCTAAGGTCTGATGCCTTAGAGAAGGCCTTGTTTGGGAATTCAGATAGTGAAGATGATGAAGGTGATGAGCAGTTGCAGTATCTGAATGCTTCTCTCTGGAAGTGAAGGCTGGATATGTCTTTTGAATCTCTTGGAATGGAAGAGCTAAACAAATCTTTAAAGCGCCTCAAGCCATCTATTGAGGAAGCTCCTACACTTAAGCTTAAACCATTTCCTGACACTTAAAGTATGCTTTTCTAGGTGATGTGTCTACTTTGCCTATTATTATTGCATCTGACCTTTCAGGTAGTGATGAGGAAAAACTCTTAAGAATTCTGAGAAAGTTCAAATCGGCAATTGGATGGACTATAGCAGATATTAAGGGAATCATCCCTTCTTATTGCATGCATAAAATTCTGCTAGAGGAAGGTAGAAAGCCTACTGTTGAGCAACAGAGAAGGCTTAATCCGATCATGAAAGAAGTTGTGAAGAAAGAAATCCTCAAATGGCTAGATGCAGGGATCATCTATCCCATTTCTGACAGTTCTTGGGTGAGCCCAGTTCAGTGTGTGCCAAAGAAAGGAGGTATCACAGTGGTTGCTAATGAGAAGAATGAGCTCATTCCTACTTGAACAGTCACGGGGTGGAGAGTTTGCATGGACTACAGGGTGTTGAACAAGGCCACGAGGAAGGATCACTTCCCTCTTCCTTTTATTGATCAGATGCTTGACATATTGGCTGGGCATCAGTACTATTGTCTTCTGGATGGCTATTCGGGTTATAATCAGATTTGCATTGCTCTAGAGGATCAGGATAAGACTACTTTCACTTATCCGTTTGGAACTTTTGCCTTCAGGAGAGTTTCTTTTGGGTTGTGTGGAGCACCTGCCACATTTCAAAGATGCATGATGGTTATCTTCTCTAACATGATTGGTCAGAATATGGAGGTGTTCATGGATGATTTTTCTGTGTTTGGTGATTTTTTTGACGAGTGCTTGCAGAATCTTGGCGCCGTTCTTAAAAGGTGTGTTGAGACCAACCTGGTTCTCAACTGGGAGAAATGTCATTTTATGGTGCGACAGGGCATTATTCTTAGGCACAAGGTCTCTAGTAAAGGTCTTGAGGCGGACAAGGCCAAGGTGGGGGTTATCGAAAACCTTCCTCCACCAATTTCTGTTAAGGGAGTCCGTAGCTTTCTAGGTTATGCGGGTTTTCATCGGTGTTTCATCAATGACTTCTCTAAAATCTCTAAACCTTTGTGTAATCTTCTAGAGAAAGATGTCATGTTCAAGTTTGATAATGAGTGCCTAGCTGCTTTTGAGTTCTTGAAGAAGAGTTTAATCACAACACCGGTCATAACTGCACCTAATTGGGATGAACCTTTTGAGATGATGTACGAAGCAAGTGACTATGCAGTTGGAGTAGTTCTTGGATAGAGAAAGAACAACATATTTCACGTGGTCTACTATGCTAGTAAGACCCTCAATGGTGCTCAACTGAATTATACTAATACTGAGAAAGAACTCTTAGCCATTGTCTACGGTTTTGAGAAGTTTCGATCTTATTTGCTTAGGACAAAGGTGACAGTGTTCACTTATCACGCTGTTATTCGCTATCTTGTCTCAAAGAAGGACTTGAAGCCTAGATTGATTCGATGGGTTCTTTTACTTTAGGAATTTGAGTTAGAGATCAAGGACAGAAAGGGTACTGAGAATCAAGTCATTGATCATCTCTCTCATTTGGAAGATCCAAGTGCAACTTCACTGGATAAGACGTTGATAAATGAGTCTTTTCCTGATGAGCAGCTGTTTGGGGTGCAAGAAGAAGAACCATCGTTCGCAGACATTGTGAACTACCTTAAAAGTAATATCACGCCTCCAGACTTGTCTTATGCTCAAAGGAAGAAGTTTCTTCATGAGGTGAAGTGGTACATGTGGGATGAGCCATTCTTGTTTAGGCAAGGAACTGACCAAATCATCAGGAGATGTATCTGTACAACTAAACGGGGGAGATCTTGTGAGATTGCCATTCGACTGCGTATGAAGGCCACTATGGTGAAGAAAAGACAGTAGCTCGTATCCTTCAAGCTAGATTTTTTTGGCCTACATTATTTAGGGATGCACATCAATTTGTTTTGAAATGTGATCGATGCCGGCGTATGGGTAATATGTCTAGAGGGATGAGATGCCTCTTAATGTGCTTCTCGAGGTTGAGGTCTTCGATGCCTCTTAATATGTTGGCTCGAGGCACTCTTTCCTTCTCTTCTGGGGGAGGAGGAGAGACTGTATGATAGTCTGTCATGTGCTTTCAGACCTCCTTAACAACCCATTCCGTAAGCTTCCCTTGACGGATAAATGTCTCAATCTCATCTTTGAGCTGTATGCAATCAGCCATATCGTATCCCATGGCCTCGTGATATGCACAGTAATTTGAAGTATCCCTCTTATTGTAGTCCGTGAGGGGGGCTGCCTTCCTAAATACCCCCTTTCCAGCATAGGTAACATAGCTCAATGGAGGCCATAAGGGGCGTGTGGGTTTGCCACTTACTTGTATAGGGTTTCCCTGAATTCTTGATTGTCTCTCTACCCCTAGTAGTCTTTTTTGGGCTCGATCTGCGCTAATATGTCTTCCTCCTTTCCTCAGGACTCGAAGATCGATCCCTCATGTCTCGATAGTTCTCACTGATTTTCAGCTCTCGCATTGACTTCTCTACCCCTTTTAAAGAGCTCAGCCTGTTCATAGAACTCTGCCAAGGTCCTAGGCTCGCTGGCCTGGAGGCTCTTCCAAAATTTCAACCCTTTTTCAATCCCGCAATCAAAAAGTTTTTGATGGTCTCCTGATGACACCTCTCACCTTAGGAACTTCGATACTAAATCGTCGAAAGTATTCCTCCAGAGGCTCCCCCTCCCTCTGCTTGATATTGGCCAGCGTGGTCACAAGAGGTGAGTAGTGGAGGGTAGACTGAAATTTCCTGATGAACAGGTCCTCTAATTGCCGCCATGTCCTTATGCTAGCCGGTCCCAACTTGGAAAACCATTGTTGGGCACTCCCTCGGAGTGACGCTGCGAAGAGTCTACAACGGGTTGGCTCCGGCACCTGATATACCTCAATCTTAGTGTTAAAATGTATAAGATATTTTACCGGGTCGGCCTCGCCATTAAATAGGAGATCAGGGTTGTGCTTGAATACTCCAGGTAAGGGAGATGATCGAATAGCAGCCGTGAACGGAGAAGGGGTCGGTGAGGCTGGGGGTCCCCTCTTTTCCCGCTACATCTGGTCCAGAATCCTCCTTTAGTCTCCGACCCTAACAACTTCTCTCTCCATGTCACCATTCATATTATTCAAGTGATGGGAGCCCTGTGGCCGCTTATGGCGTCCACCTCCTCCGGGTCGCACTTGCGATTCCCCATCCTGATTGATTCCACATCTTCATTGCTCTTCTTTTCTAGGTGGGCTACACTGGCGTCTTCGCGGGAAGTCGCTACACGCTTCCTTTTTGGGGTTCTTTGATCTTCAGGATCCTTTTCTTCTCTTTCTTTTTTGTAATTCTCTAACTTGAGCCTGAGGTCATGCTCACTTAGTTTCTTTCCCACGCGGTCTACATACACTAGTCGACCTTGCCTCGGATGAAGCTGGCTTTTGCCCCAATCTCTCAGAGATCTGGCTGCCCCGCTCGACCTGATCATGGGGTATCTTCTCCCCTTGTAGTGATGCCTATTTCTTCTGCTTGGTCTCAGTTGCCGCATCATTGAACTCGTGGATCAGTCGTTTTAGAGGGCCCTTGTCCTTCCAGCTACGCTGAGAGACCTTAAGGCGGCATGCCTTGCGCTTAGCATTTCGGACCAAACTTTTCTCTACCCTGGACATTCGGGCGTTGATCTCGTTCATCTAGTCGGCTAGCCCCTCAAGATACGTCATGATCGCCGGCCCATCCACGATTGCGGGTGGTGGCGGTGGTGCCTGATTTTCCGGGGGCGTGTGTTCGACCCCGTTTTGGTCCTTTTTCTCCCCCCCCCCCACTTCATGGTGTCAACACTGATTTGCTCTCTTTCGTCATCTTTTCTCCCTAAGATAAAACTCCCCTTCTTATAGCGCCAAATGTTATACGGAGAATTTCGTATAACAATATTTTGGAGGATTTTGGTCGGAATAAAGATCAAATATGGTGCTTTGAAGCGAAGGAAGGTTGTGTATGGTGGTGGATGAGCTTGTATGTTGACTCCTCAAGAAAGAATAGGGTTGTCATTATTCTTTATCAAATGTCGACTCATGTATCTTACAAGTGCCTACGTACCCTATTTATATGAATCAAGCCTCATGTAGTTCTTGGGTAACAAGTCAAACAGGCTAGGGATAACGTTCTTTGACCCGTGTAGCCCAAGCCCATGATAAAGTCAGGCCTTCAGCCAATTAGTCACGTAAATCTCGACCGGCTCCATACGCTTCCTACAATCTCGCGGCATCTCCGCATTTCTTCCGGTGATTGTAGGATTACCCCGTATCGACACCGAAATTTATGAGCAACTCGGTCATCTATGAGTCACTTTCCATGTTACACGCAAAGTCCTCAAACACGGGTCGGCCTGGTTGCCTCGGCCTGCATCGCCTTTTCTCTAAATTAATAAATAAGATGTTTCCTTTATTTTCCGCAAGATGTGGGCTCATGGGCCCAGCTCGCATATGAGCACATGAGCTCAGCTCGCATATGGGCAGCTGAGCCCAGCTCGCACGTCGCGAGCCCAGCTCACATATGAAAGCCTGGCTCACATGTGGGAGCCCATCTCGCATGTGCTGGCTCAACGCACGTATAAATTCACAATTCTAACTCACATGTGTGAGCCCAGTTCTTCAATGCACCCATAGGGACCTGTTTAGGGCCCATGACCGAAAGTAGGCATAACGCCATCCATTGACGTATTTTTTGAAAGAATGGTATTAAAAATGATATGAAAGAGAGAGAATTTAAAATATAATATTTATAATTGTGTGATAAAGTTGTCACCCTTTGAGGGGTGTCAACCATGTAGATGCTCTAAAAGCAACTCCAGTGGAGGGTGCCAAGAAGGGTTCCAACGACATGTGGCATGACGTGATTTGACACCCTTGTTAGCATTCCATTAGAGTTGAGTGATGTCATTGGGATGTCAAATGAGTTGGAATGGGGTGCCAACTTGGGGTGTCAAAAGTTGGCATCCCATGAAGTATGATGTCAGCTTCATTTGTGATTCCAATGGTGCATAAAAATAACTATTTTTTAATATATTATATTATGCATTTTTTTATTGAGTTAGTGAAGTTGGATTTTTAGGGTGTCAACCATCGAAGGGTTTTTTGAAATAAGGATACTAAAAATGATATAAAAGAGAGAATATAAAATAGAGAATAAAGATTTTAAGGTTAACTCTAGGAAAATTTTCGAAGGTAATAGTTTACTTGAGTATATTATATTTGTTATTAAATTGCTTACTTTCCTAATTTAAAGACATATAAAATATATGGTAAATAAATATTTAATAATAAATGATTAAATTACTTGTTTACATGTATTTATGGTGATTTTATGAAAAATATGCTAAAATTAACCTTAAAATCCCTATTTTCTAAAAAATATAATATTTTTAGGGGACCGGTCTACAACAAACGTTTGTTGTAGACCGGTTTACAACAAACTATTTTTTCATCGTTGGATGGTGGATCTAACGACTAGTAATTGAAATAGCATAAAGGGGACCGCAAAAATTTTCTGCGGTCTGGGGAAATTACGAAAATACCCCTGGCCCACGGACCGCGAATAATTTCCGCGGTTGGTGTCGTTTTTTATTTGCCTAATACCTAGCAAACACAAAGTCTAAACAGACACAAACACGCAGCATCCGCATATAAACACAACAGAAGCAAAAAACCCAGAAACCCAAGATCCCTGAAAGCTTGAATCATTCTCCTTTTTCATAATTAAGGTATATAATCGATTCCTTTTTGTTATTTACAGTTTTATTGATATAAATTTATGCTTTTTTCTTGGTGTATATCTGATTTTTTGTATGTAATTCAATTTTTTAGGGTTAATTAATGTATGAATCCTTGTAATGAATTAACATATGAATTGTAGTATGATTAAATTCGATTTTTAGAATTTCTAGGGTTCTTAATTTGGAATTGATTTAATTCGAAAAAATATTAGTATTGTAGTATGAAAATTTAATTCATTTTTTAGGATTAATTTAATTAGATTTTTAGGATAAATTAGTGTTAATTTCAAATTAATTTAGTGTAAAATCGAATTTAATGATAATATTAGTGTTAAATTTGAATTAAATTAGTGTTAGTGTTAATTTCAAATTAATTTAGTGTAAAATCGAATTTAATGATAATGTTAGTGTTAAATTCGAATTAAATTAGTGTTAATTTCGAATTAATTTAGTATATAAATCAAATTTTAATAAAAAAAAATTAGTGTGAAATTAGAATTAAATTAGTGTTAAATTCGAATTAATTTAGTGTATAAATCGAAT
This sequence comes from Apium graveolens, assembly GCF_009905375.1. Taxonomy (NCBI): domain Eukaryota; kingdom Viridiplantae; phylum Streptophyta; class Magnoliopsida; order Apiales; family Apiaceae; genus Apium; species Apium graveolens. The sequence goes on from NC_133656.1 coordinate 154,052,582, forward strand.
TTAATGAAAAAATTAGTGTGAAATTTGAATTAAATTAGTGTTAATTTTGAATTAATTTAGTGTATAAATCGAATTTAATGAAAAAATTAGTGTGAAATTCGAATTAAATTAGTGTTAATTTTGAATTAATTTAGTGTATAAATCGAATTTAATGAAAAAATTAGTGTGAAATTCGAATTCAATTAAGAATTTATAATTATGAATTTAGGGTTAATTTAGGGGTTAAATTTTGCTGCTTAATTTTTGGGATGTAATTAATATATGATTTTGGGATGAATTTTAAAATAATTCGAACAAGTGGGTGTATAATTATGAATTACGAATATAGGGGTTAATGTATTGTGTACTTGGTGATTATAGATGTGGTAATTATTTTTATTGTGTACGTGGTGGTGTTTTTATTGTGGTGATTGATGAATTATGTTGACAATATTTTCAGGTATGGATAATTTTGGTGATTTTGGGAATATATTGCCGGGTCCGAACGCGCATAATGTTATTTAGGATAATCAGTATCACGTTAGTGAGGATGTTTGGGACGGTGCAGGGAGCGAGGAGTTGCAGAGCTATTCTGGGAACAAGTCATTGCATGATTGGAAGTTAAGGAGACCATAGCGGGAATTGTTACACATGCTTGGGTTTGGGATTTTTGCAGACCCTGCTGTTGTCTTGGCTACTGACACTCGGTTGATATCTGCTTTGGTAGAGCGTTGGAGACCGGAGACCAACACTTTCTTCACGAAGCAGGGGGAGATGACTGTTACACTGGAGGATGTAGGGTTTATCCTAGGGTTGCCAGTTCAGGGGGATGCACTGACTTGTGGGGTGATAGAGAACAAGGCTGCGTATTTTTTTAATAACTGGTTTGAGCCTTTGACCGAGGAGGAGGTGAATGAGGCTTTGTATCGGAATAACATCAAGCTAGGGTGGTTGTTTGAGAGATATGGTGCACAGAAGCCTGAGAAGAATAATATGAGGGACACGGCTGTACATACTAAGGCGTATCTGCTATTATTGATGGGTTGTATCCTCTTCCCTACCATCAACCGGTCTTTTGTTCATGTTCGGTATATGCACCCATTGATTAATATGCGGGAGATTCCTTATTATACTTAGGGTGCAGCTGTGTTAGCTCATATATACCGGGGTTTGGAGATTGCTGCAATGAAGGACAGTAAGAGCATTGCTTTTTGTGTCTGGATGTTACAGGTTTGGTCTTACGAGAGATTTCCTCGTACTGGCGTGCCTTTACGGTCTCCCGGTCAGGAGGATTATCCGGTTGCTGAGGGATGGGCCTATTCTAGTGATACTCATGTGGGGGTTTCAAAGAAGCGCACCTCACCACAGCTTACCGTTCTATAGGGGTGAGTTTGATGGTGTTGCTGGTGATGAGGTGGTTTGGAGGCCATATGTTAGATTCGACGATGTTATGGACAGTGAGATGATACAGGCACAGTTAGCTGGGTGTGGTCGAGTTTCCCTTGTATGTTATGATGTGGTCGAGTGGCAGCATCCGGACAGGGTGAGCAGACAGTTTGGTGCTAGTCCCAGATTCCCCGGGCGCCGGTTAACATGATTGGCTATAGGGGGCTAAGGAGGCCACATTTGCAGGGAAGGATTGGCTTGTACTGTAATATCCGGGATATATCGTGTAATTATTTTTGCTAATAGATAATTATTATATGTATTCAGTATTTATTCTGTGAATTATTTGTTAAGTGTTAAATATGTTGGGATGTTTAAAAATATTATTAATTGAGTATTTTAATTTTTATATGTCCAAAATAAAATATAGATAATTGTCATATCTTCCTAATTATTTTTATGTTGATTTATGAATTTATAGGAATCATATGGATTTTATAAAAAAAAAATCGGGTATTTAAAATCTATTTTATAAAAACGAGAACCAACCACCGTTATCCATTTTTACGTTTTTAGAACCCAAAACTCTTCCGAGAACTCCTTCCTAACCTAATTGTAATATTCCGAGCATTTTCCATATTTTGACTTTTTCGATACGGCGTACGGTTTGTCCTGCGCGGGTCCCGGCACAACATTTTCGATACAATATTTGTTTCGGTAAATCAATACAACTCGTATTTTCGAGAAACGGGAGCTTTTTATTAAATTATCACAATTATCACCTCGTAATACGTGTAACCAGGCGCTGAGACCAAGACCGCAGTACAAATTGTATTGATTTGGATAATTATCCCGAAAACCGGTACCGTTTGGATCAGTTTTTACAAATAAACGTACCGTTTTATATCTGGAATGATCCAACGGGATACTAATTTCCCGTAATTATAAATAGCCTCTACCATATTTTATTTTGTACCGGAAATCATTTGCAAACAGTATTTACAGAATTTTTACAGAGAAAATACTATAATTCCATTTTGTTCTTCGTAATCAAACACGAATTCGGAGGCGTTATCGACATCCGATTTTGGCGTACATATACTCAAAACAAAGCTATTGAAATCTAGAATCCAAATATTCCATCAATTTCAACCCAGAAACATCAGGTGATTTTTTATTTAATTATTTATATTCGAATTTCTTGGTATTTAAATGATGAATTTTCGTACGGATGATTGTTTGAATGATTTGATGATTGTATGTTGTAGAGCTTGTTTCCCTGATCATTTTGGTATGTCATATGATCGATTTGGAGTCCAATAACATGCTCAAATATGTGTTTGATTCTCAGAATTTGAAGTTAGGGTTTATAATTGATATGAATGTTCTTAATTGAATTTGGGCAAATTTTATTTAAGGGTTATGAGTTGAATTGAAATATACCAGTAAATAGATCGTTGTAAGAGGGTTTGATTGGTACTAGTTTGAAGGCCAAAGGGTTCCGGGTTCGACCTCGCCGGAAAACGGCAGAGGTAACGCTGGAAACCTTCGGGATGAATTTCCGGGTTATACAGTTAAGGTTAGTGCATATCTCTGTCATATTTACGTTCCTGGAGTCGAAAGGATTGATTGCTGTTAATCTGAGTTAGTTCTGGGCACAGTTGGGAGCCGCCGGAAAAGCTCCATGGCGGCGGCCATGGAGTTCCGGCCGGCCGGGTGAAGGAGATGGGGGAGGGGTGGCTAAATTGCACTTTGGTCCCCCTGAGTTTGTGGTACTTACACTTCAGTCCCTGGTGATTTAAAAGTTTATAAAAATTTGATTTCAGTTTTATTTATTTTCAAAAACAAGATTTCTTTTTATAAAATGATTTTAAAAATAGTTTTAATTATGTTAAGTTCCAAAAAAATCATTTATTTTTATTTCTAAAATTTGTTTTTATTTTAAAAATAAATCTAAATTACTTAATTAATTAATTTTAATTATTAATTAGTTAATTAATTGATCAATTAATTTAAATATTAATTTATTAATTAGTTTAATTATTTATTAATTGATTTTAATTGATTATTTAATTGGATTTAATTATTTATAAATGATTCAAGAATTCCGAAAAATAGTTTGAGCTTTAAAATATTATTTTGAATTATTTCCAAGGCTCAATAATTATTATAAAATTGTTTCGAAGCCAGAATTGGCCAACCGAACCCTGTTTATTACTCCGGAATTGATCCAACGTCCCGTTTTAATTCCGAAAAAATGTTTTAAAAATCATTTTAATTACCTAAAAGTCTGTTTATGACCCGAGACTTCTTTATAAACGATATACCATTGATTATTTGACGTGTTATGTGCTATATGTGACTTGTTGGTTGACTGTCAGTCTATATATTCGGTGATTACTTGTTTATAGCATAACTTTCGATCCGTTAATCGAATTTGGGTGAAACGAAGGGTAGATAGAAATGTATGTCGAATAGAATCGTATGAGTTAAATATTGATAGATATTTACAATGCCTAGCAGAGTAAGCAAGGCGTAGGAAAGAGAAGCAGGTGATCAGAAAATAAAATTGACACGTAGAAAATACAACAAGTGATCAGAGGATAGAAGCGAGGCATAGGAGAAGCAGACGAGTGATTGTTGAATGGGGTCATCAAGTGAAGTTGAAATTGATTATGATAAGGCTAGTACTTCTAAACTTTTCTAGAGATATATTGTAAATATTTCTAAATTCTCTTGTGACATACTGTTAATACTCAAAATAGCTCTGTTTTTATATCGGAAATACTTTGAATCCTTTAGCCTTGAACCTGAGCCACATCATTTGATCTTTAAGTCGCAAGCCTTATTCTTTGTGAACCATTTCTTGTTGATTTACCAGATATTAAACCACAAAAATACAATACTACTCCACAAATATATATCCATCAAATACCAAATACTGAAGCAGAATTGTTTGAACATACAGAAACTTTTATACTCAACCATACCTTGTGATATCAAAGTACTAAAACTTTGTAAAAACATTATTCATCTAATACCCGATTATCCTACCGGCTGAAGGCCACTTCTTTTATGTACTTTGACATACCCTTTCGGTAACCATGAATTTTTACCATGCTCTTTTACAAATGTTTTATTATTATTGATTATGAGCTGGTTTTATTGAACTCTATTGTTTATCATATTGAAATGCTTTAGAATTGGATAGTTTTCTTTGTGTGGACCAGATTCGTGGTCAGACCATATCGATGGTCAAGTTAATCCAATGTGTGTCTTGGATCCAGTAGTCAGAGCAGTGTTGTGTGCTTTGCTCGGGGTTAGTGCGTGACTGATCAGCAGCCTAACCTTGGTTTTAAAAACTTAAAATGAATATCCAATTCTATTGGTTGTTTAACAAGAAACTTGATTCCTTTGAATCATCTCGTTTATTAATTGTTTAACCTCAGTTATTGATAATATGACTTGCTGAGCTAGTTAGCTCACTCTTGCGAATCTTTTTATGTATTCTACAGTTAAGAAGGATACGGTTGATAGCGGGGTTTCCCAGTTCAATGTTTGAGCTAGGATTTCAGATTATGATTGATCGAGCTAGCAAAAGCTTATGGCAGTAGTGAGATAGCAAGGTTTTAAGAATAATTTTATATCAGTTGTAAATTAAATTAGTTGGGATATGGTATGTTGTAATAAAAGTTAAGGTTGTGGCTTGTTTTCATACTTTAACCTGTTGCGATCCGTGGTTATGTAAAGCAGGGTCATTACAAATAATATTTTATATACAGGTTTATATATTGATTATGTGTTGTGGACCCCAAACTTCTGACCCAGGTTTGGCGGGCGCCACATGTACGGTGGTTCATTGATATTGGCAAATGGGCCAGGTTTTGTTCAGATTTGGATGGGCTTGTTGATGACTCGGTTGACATTGCTTCTGAGGCTGATTACATGGCGTGGTATGCTGATATATCTCATATGCGAATAGGGAAGCCGGATCCACATCCTCAACAACTGTACAAGAAGAGGGAGTTGTATGATAGCCTCGAGGGATATGAAGCTGTAAGTGTTTTACAAATATGCATATTTCACATTACACCACACAATACCAAATTTGCATTCACACGTATTTTATCTTGCACATATGATATCCTTGTGGAATTAATGAAAAAATGTTTGTTTGTTTTTATTTGTAGATGGTTGTCGGGCTTAATATGTTGAATCAACTGGATGCTAGGGTTCCTCCAGAGTTTGTGGAGGAGTTTGGGAGGATTTTTGGTACCTTCCTCACACCATTCTCTCGATTGATGAAGAAGATCAAATGACCCGCCTATAGACCTCCCACATTTCAGAACATAAAACCAGATTTCATTGCACCTTTGGCTGACAACTTTGATATTTCAGCCATTCCTACCCAAGATGTCATTGACATGACACAACCATCCTAGCATGTGTCTCAGCCACCCCAGACTATTGCCTCATCTAGTAGGCCCGCGAAGCTTGCATCTCGCAGGATGAAAGAAGAGAAGTGGAGTATAACTAAGAGTCTAAGCATGACAAAGAAGAATGTTATATATTCAGATTGGGGATGGGGCTTTGGGATGGAGCCGAGAAATCCAGGTGGTCTTACTGTTCAGGACTATCACGTCCATGCATCGGCTATGAAGAGTCTTGCTCTAGAAACATGGGTTGATGACCGGATCATATACACTTATATGGTATTGTTCATTACTCGTTGCATTCATTTTACTTCTTGCATTCATTTTACTTCTTGCATTTATTTTACTTCTTGCATTCGTTTTACTTGTTGCATTCATTTTACTTATTGCATTCATATTTATTTTTAGGGATTGCTAAGGAGTCGGGAGGAGGAGATTCACACTGGATGTATATGGGAGTGGAAACCAGTCTATTACTTCAAGAATCCCTACTTCATGGTACTTAGGAAAGGATATGTGAAGAGAATCAGAAAAGCATCTAGGACCGGTGGAGATACATTGCTGAGGGCATGGAATAAAGCATTATGTAGTTTTACTAGTTTTGGCACTGCTAATGTTGGGCCTACTGTTCTCGAGGCGGACTACATATTCATCCCCTGTTGTGTTGGAGATGTGCATTGGGTTTTGTTCATGTCCAGTACTAGGCGATTTGAAGGTCTTATCAAAGATTCAATGAATGACGAGCCGGATTTTGTGAGGATATACGAGTGGTGGTATGTTCCTTTACTTGTCTACTATTACTGTCTTCTATAGAGTCCTTACCAATTGTATATTGTATTCTATCTCGGATCATAATTTCATTGCAGTCATGGTTGTTGTCAAGGCTATTTCATATGATACAGCCAGTCGAGGGGCGTGACCCTACTTCAGCCAAGGTCATAGCTCTACCGTCAAGACCAAAACAACGAAACTCCAATGATTGCGGTGTTTATGTGATGAAATACATGGACTACTTCACACAAGGATATGACTTAGCCGAGGTACCGAATTGGTCGCAAGAGGAGGTGGATACCTTTAGGTATCGGATAGCCAGGGAGCTTCAGCTAGGGAAGGCAAGGGGATTCCCGGGATTTGTATGCGTAGACGTCACGAAGCTTCGTAGTACTTATGTGGTTGGATTTCATTTCGTATGTAGTTGGATTTTATTTGATTTCCCGCCCAACCGCGGAAATTTTCCGCGGTCCCTCTTCAGCCCAACCGCGGAAAATTTCCGCGGTCCGTCAATTCTGTTTTTTCCACAAAAAACAGAGCAGAAAACAGAGCATCCTTGCAAAGCTTCTGTTGAAATTTCTTAAATTTTGGAAGTTGGTCCTAAACTAACTTCCAAAATTTAAGACCACTCTCAAAAGTCTTAAAATAGGGTAATGAGTGATTTTTAGATTTTTTTTTCAATTTTTACATTAAATTGAAAATTCCTTAAAAAGTCAACAAAAGTCAACATTTTATCCACATGTTAAAAAAAACTTTTCAAAACATTTCACAAAAATTTCTAATGTATAGTTCGACTTGTAAATTTTAATTTTAAATCTCAAATTTATAGGTACACTTTCAATCTTAAATTTCATACTTGAATTCATAGAAAATACATAATTGCCGCTCAAATTCAATAAAAATTATAAATTACATAGGTTCGAATGAAAATTACATGACCAATACAATCCACTAAATTTTACAAAATATATTGATCCTAACCAAAAATACCTAGTATATTAGAAAGACCATCGGATAACCGGTGTTGAGCAACTCATTGCGTAGTATCCACGAAGCATGGAATATGGTAGAGAACAAGTACACAACCATCACGGATATGCCCTTCCGTAAGTTTCCACGGGTAAGGTTTGGAGTCGTTCCAAATGGTAACGGGAATGGTACTCGAGCTATGGTAGAGACAAAATCTTGCAAAATATGTCCCGCGTTCCCTCTCCATCCCTCTTGTTATGTGTGAAACCCAACCCTTCACATATTCAATGCACATTTGGTCCATATTACAACCCTCACGAGGCCTCAAGTTTATAATATCGGCAATCTGATCACATTTAACAAGCTTACCCCCATTACATCCAGATTTTTCCATTTTCCATCGGGCGTGTTGTTGCCCAAATTCAAGATCGGAAGGAAGTACGGATCCAGATGAGAGTTCACCAATCTCCACGATTCACTACCCCCCATCTAATTACATGCCTCAATCCAATTTTTGGCCTTGTAAGCCTCCTCATCGGGAGGGTACAAGTCCGTTTCCTCTTCCTCCACAAGGGGCGGCACATCATTGTCCACAAGAGGCATCAACTCGGCACATGCATCTTCCATCTCACTAAAGGTTGGTGAGACCACATCTTCCTCATCATTGTCCTCATACCAAAAGTCGCTTGATTGGGAGTCTGAGAATGTGTTGCTAACGTGGGAAACTGAATCACAACTATGATCGGAGTTGTTGTCACCACTATACTCGCTAGTCATGTTACCTTTCACAATAAAAAACAATTATACGACAATAATTGGCAATTATATGACAATTAAACATAACCAAAAAGAAAGCAAGGTTAAATACAAGAAGTTCAAATTCATTAAAAGATTACAACATTCTGTTACAAAATCCTATATTACTAATTATATTGCAATTCTTGAGCATTTCTAAGATCTTCTAGTCTACTAGCACACTTTCTTTTATCATGGCCTTCCATTTGACAATAGGCGCACTTTCTTGGCGGCTTCTCATTTTTACCAATCGGTTCTATGGGACTTTTGAAACGAACGTCCTTTTTCCTCCCTTTAGTTTGGGACATAATAGGGTCAAAAATTGGTTCTTCATGAGCACTTGCATTTGGAGCATGATAATTGCTTTCGTAAGATTTAATTCCATCAACGCTCATTCTTTCAAGAATTGGTATTTCTCGATTCATCACTCCAACGGCATAATCATACCGTTCCTTGGATGCAATGCTACTTTGACAAAAACTCATGATTAACATTGTCATTCTATTAAATCGGTCGGTTGAGGTCATCCCATGACTTTGTCCAACATCCAAATCGTAAGGCAACACACCATCAACTCTGTTGACATGCATTGTCCACCTCGAATTTATGTAATACGTGGGAATTTCCGAAACCCGTTTCTTAGTGAAGATCACCAATATGTGTCTACAAGGTAGCCCAGAATGTTCAAACATTCTACATGTACAAATTCCCAAAAAGCTTGCTTTCTCGAATGCCACAAAATAAATATTTCTTCTCGTAGGCTCGGACATGGGCCTATAACAACTATAGTACGTATAAACATTCCACATTCTCTCCCCTTCTTCACTAGCTTTTCGGTCTTTTTCAACAAAGTATTTTGAAGACTCAACCAATTCATCTTGAAATCTTCTAAATATTTCCTTAGTGTAAATACAAGAAGCATGATACTTCAATGTGGTATACATTTTCATGGGACGTTTTAGATAAATGGTGACATAATCTTCTTCCTTCTCCCTCATGAATTGCCTTGCCAATGTTTTTTGAGCATTTTCAATGAATTTCTTTAAACCCATTGCCGAACTTACATACTTATCAAAGAAAGAATTCATCCCCTCACTCCTCGATGTTCTATTTTGAAACGCCGAAAATGTGTTTCTAGTATATGCAAGAATCCACTTGTGCTTCAACTCATATAACCCATTTAACCATTTATGCTCTTGCAAGTGATACTTTTCCACAAATGATGCCCATCTAGCCTAAAAAATACATTCGGTGAGAGATTTATAAATACAATGGTTAAAGTCCGTCTTGAATTCTGGAAAAGCCGAATAATAATGAGCTAATTTCTCGGGGAATTTTTGACTAATGTGCCAAGAACACAATAAATGGATAGTATTCGGGAGTACAACCGCAATAGCGCTTGCCATGGCTTGATCTTGATCCGTGATTATAGTCAATGGAGGCTTATTCCCCACACCTTCAAGCCAAGTACGAAGAATCCAGTCAAAAGTTGATGCGTGTTTATCCCGCATCAATGTATACCCGAAAATAACCAATTGATAATAATGATTGACCCCGATAAATGGGATAAATGGCATTGCATATCTATTTGTCCGATAAGTGGTATCAAAAGCCACAACATCGCCAAAATTTTGGTAGGCCATTATACATCTCGGATCAATCCATACTAGAAAGTTCAAACGATTCTCTTCATCAACTTCGGTCCTAATAAAATATTTAGAACCACTTTCTTCATTCAACCTATGCAACAAGTCCAACCTCGCTTGGACGTCACCAATCTCAAACTTTTTCTTCCTCTCGTCTCTTAACACATTCCTAACATGTTGAACATTGAAACCAACTTTATCATTACCTCCATGAATGTTACCAATCACATTCATCACTTGACAATTATGAACCCCTGAACCATAAAGCGTTTTAATCAAACTACGGGTAACGGTGTTGACATATCTTTCGCGTTATACCAAATTCATCTTACTAGGGGAAACAAGGCCGTGGTTGTGTACCAATTCAAGGCTAGTTACCTCCCAAAAAAAATATTTTTTCTTTTGATAATTGACATACATCCTCACCTTGCGCTCAATTTTTGGAAGAACCTCTCTACGCCGTTTATTTTTACTACTCTCGGCGACGACACTTTTTCCATAAAGCCTACAAACATATAAACGACCATATATCTCGTTGTCTTTATTACGATGGCTCGCTTGAATTTTAATAGCAAATTCATTTTGTAAAGCATAAGCCCTAAAAAAATGACCGGCCTTATCCACACTTTGAAAAATTTGATTCAAATATGGAACTCCCCTCATCAACATTTTCATACATATTTGCATCCTCTACATTATCATCTTCATCCTCACCCTCAACATTATCATTATCATTTTCAAGTTCATTTTCAACCTCATTTTCATCTTCAACATCAACCAAATCGTCATCTAAATTAATAAATTCTTTATTTTTATCTACAAAACCATCATCTTCAACAAATACAGGGGTTTTAGGCTATTCACTAGTATTTAAATCATCAAGATGTAAAATATGATCAATAGCCTCTTTTTTTCATTTTGACATTTATGACGAAACATACGAGCAAATAAATTATCTGCCATGAAAATGTGAAATTGAAGACAAGAAATATACCTTGAATTGATAAAAGTACTTGAATTTCTTGATGAAGATGCCCAAAATTCGCCTAAATTGATCACTCTCCAAGTAGAATTTTTGTTGAGGATTTTTGTTGGTTTGTGTGGTGAATGGGAGGGTGTTGGGTTCTGGGGATAAGGAAGCAACCCTCCCAACCGCGGAAAATCTCAGCGGCCCATTCCATCCAACCGCGGAAATTTTCCACGGTCCGCCCCTAATCCCAGCCGCCCAATCTCCATCCAGTAATAAAAAAACAGTTTATTATGAACTAGTTTATACCGGTTGTTGTAGACCGTTCCCCTGTTTTTTTTATTATGTAACAAACTTGACACACGGATAATTGAGAATGGTATAAAGTGCCTAATATTTCAATTTAACACAAGTGCCTAATATTTCAATTTAACACGATATTACAGGACACTCTTGTACCTGCTCGACGACTCGACCTTATGTGGTGCTTATCTTTGTTGGAAAGGAGTTGACGCCTGTCCCGGGTAGTCGGGTTTCGAGTTGTGACAAAGCCACACAGGTAGTGGACCCCAGCTATTATTTATATTGTTTATTTAATAATGGTCTAGTTTATGTATTTTTCCTTGATACGTCAATTCAGCTAAATATTAATAGATCAATTCAATACATTCAAAAATTCAAGAAAAATAATTAATAAGAACAAAACAGGTTAATGTCAGCTAACATCTATGCCCAAATATGGAAACACAATATTTTTGAAAACATCAAATCTTATAAACCTAAAATAACAATACTTAATATATTACCAAAAAACTGTGATATTTATGTGTAAATCAATTGAAAAATGAAAACTGACATGAGCTGGAATCGTGTAGAATTTGAGTACAGCCAGCGGCAGCCATCATAACAACATACATATCACAAAATTTAATCACCTCTTTAAATCAAAAAGTATTCATATTTAAGCAAACCTTAAAATACACCTTCATAAATACACACACATTTACAAAATATTTTCATTTTTGTGTATTTCACTTCCTCCTCCATATATATACACACATATACATACAAGGATCCAGATTCGAGTTTTACCAATTCTGAGGTATTATAGCCCTACCCTTTTGCTTTTTGATTATGATTTTCATGTTTTCTTGAATTTATTTGCTTAAAATTGTCATTTTTGTTGTCAAGATATGATTTTTGAGGTGGGTTTTGGGTTATTTTGATTCTTTTTGGTTGTGTTCTTGTTGAATCTTTTTTTATGATTTGTGTGATTTGATCTTTTTGTATGATTCTCAATCTGGGTTTCTTTTCTGGAGTTTTTAAGATTTATTTTAAATCAATTGTTTATGGCCATTGATTTTACTGTATTAAATGTTTCTGTACATATGGGCAAGTTTTTGTATGTATTTGCAGGATATGGGCTTTGTTATCTGTGTTTGTATGTGTTTATATCATAAAGTTTAATTTTTTTTTTGTGTAGTCTGTTCATTTCTTGATTGTTGTCTTTGATTTTGTGTAAACTGTTGTTGCTATGTAATCATAAAACTAAGGGTACCCAAAACTAATTCCTTTGGGTTATTTTGTTGCCCACCTTGGACTCATTATTCGGTTTTGAATTGTTTGGTTTGTCTATCTGTTAGTTCAAATATTCATCACCATACTGGTTTTGGCCTAGAGTTACACCTTGAAGTTAGATGTATTCTTTGGATTCTATCTTTTTCGGATGCATAGATTGTTGTGTTTTAGTTGCTCGAAAAAAATTCATGCCAAATTGTTTGATTGAAGAATATTCTACACTGCCCAACCACATGTGGATTCTGGACTCTTGTAAACTGCATATACCCTACAGTTTTGCTGTCTATATTTTTTTGATTGTGTGGTCTTTGATAATATTCTGTTTGCTTCACTTATCTGTCAATGATGCTTACATTGTTATGTGTTGACACTTGACTAACTGGCTTGTGTCGTTTGTTTTAGGTGATTCAAACTTGAGTTTGCTTGAAGTTCTAAACTTTCTGTTCTACCATATATCTGTGTTAAAAAAGGTGAAACATTAGAAACTCTCTTCTTTAGCAGTCTCTAGTTCCTCTAACAACCTGGGAATGCTGAGAGATGTGCGTCGGAGTGGAGAGGTCTTTCTCTAAGGTCCATGGAGTTGAAGCTCCATCTGTGTTGTCCTCCTTCATCCTTGATGAGATTGGACATCTAAGTTACAACACAATCCACTTCTGTGGTCGAATACCCTCAGTGGGAACTTATTTGAGTCCATATATAACATTTCAAGACCTTAGTGAAGACGGTTGAGTTTTAGTGTGTTAAAGTACTTGCATATATAAGTAGTCGTATAGTTATCTTGGATTAGCCAGGAAAGTATTGTAAACTTGTGGTTGAATTTTGAAAAGTCGTAATGGAAAATAGAGGTGTTTTGATGCAAAAGTATGAGTTGGGGAAGTTTTTAGGTCAAGGTACATTTGCCAAAGTCTATCATGCAAGGAACCTTGCCACTGGCATGAGTGTGGCCATCAAGATGATTGACAAGGAAAAGGTTTTGAAGGTTGGGATGATTGAACAAATCAAGCGGGAGATTTCGGTCATGAGATTGGTCAGGCACCCACACATAGTACAGCTTTATGAGGTCATGGCCACCAAAAGCAAGATTTATTTTGTAATTGAATATGTGAAAGGTGGCGAGCTCTTCAATAAGGTGGCCAAAGGGAGGCTCAAGGAGGATGTTGCTAGAAAATATTTTCAACAACTGATTAGTGCAATTGACTTTTGCCATAGCAGAGGTGTTTATCACAGGGACTTGAAACCAGAGAACATATTGTTAGATGAGAATGGGAATCTTAAGGTATCAGACTTTGGGTTGAGCGCCCTTGCCGAATCAAAGCGTCAAGATGGATTGCTTCACACAACATGCGGAACACCTGCATATGTTGCTCCCGAAGTAATAAATAGAAAAGGTTATGATGGAGGTAAAGCTGACATCTGGTCATGTGGGGTGATTTTGTATGTTCTTTTGGCTGGATTTCTTCCGTTCCATGATGCAAATCTGATGGAAATGTATAGGAAGATTGGCAAGGCAGAGTTCAAGTTTCCAAACTGGTTTCCAACTGAAGCACGCAGGTTGATATCAAAAATGCTCGACCCAAACCCATGTACCAGGATAACTATTGCTAAAATTATGGAAAATTCATGGTTCCGTAGAGGGTATGATTCCAAGGCCAGAAGAGGTGAAATGGAAATGGCAGAACCAGCAGTTAATGATGTTGATGTTTTTGGCCCTTCTCATAATAGCAACAGCGTGGTTGAAGCACAGAAAGAAGGGGAGAAACTTGGCAACTTAAATGCTTTTGATATCATATCACTTTCGCCTGGGTTTGACTTGTCTGGTCTTTTCGAAGAAAAAGTGCAAAATAAAGAAGTAAGGTTCACATCTGCACAGCCAGCCAAGACTATCATCGCTAAGCTGGAGGATGTGGCTAGAAGACTGAGGTTAAAAGTGGTGAAGAAAGATGCAGGATTGTTGAAGATGGAAGGTTCTAAGGAAGGCCGGAAAGGTGTCCTGGCCATTGATGCAGAGATATTTGAGATTACTTCTTCTTTTCATTTGATCGAGTTGAAAAAAACTGGCGGAGACACCTTGGAATATCAGAAGACAATGAATCAGCATATAAGGCCAGGGCTGAAAGACATTGTATGGAGTTGGCAGGGTGATCTAGCAGAACCCGAGCAACCACCAGATCTACCGCTTTCTTAACAATAACTTTGCAGGTTGGTTCACCTGATAATATGTAAAACAATGGTCTCTATTAATATGCAGCGTCTTAATTGTTTGTGTTAACTCTTTAATTTTTGATTTTTCTTTGAATCACCAGTGTAAGTCTGAATGATTGGTCTCTCTATAGTTTTGTTGTTTCGGCATATATTAAATATATATTAATGTTGCAAAATCATACAATTGTTTATTTCATATTAGTTTTTTATCCGCTTTTGGTGTTGTTTTACCCTTCCACCTTTCGTGTTACATACTTTCCCTTGCCGTTTCAGCTTTGAATAGAATTTTTTGTAGTCAACTTACTAGGAAATTCCTATTATCATATTTATTCTCGTGAAAACCTAATTTTTCTAAATGTTGGTTGCAAAACTAACATGTTCAGATGGTAGTCTGTGTTAGACTGGTAGTTACTTGAAACTATGTATTCTTCTTACCGTCATGCAAATATGTTGTCAAGAATCAGCAGTGTCCATCCGGCAACAAAAGTGCTAGCAATTGCTTTTTGTGTCGAACACTGCATCCAAGATTTCAGCTCATCAGCAAGGAGCTTATTGATTTTATGTTGCCAGGACTAATGGTAGCAAAGAATATCTCGTGGCCCTATATATAAATCGAATCGAACCAAGCATATATATCAGTAGAGCTGGAAATTCATTCGTTTCGTGGACTTTTGTGTAGTGTACTTTCGTGTTTCGTGTCATGAATGTCTAACTCACACCCGAACCGTTAAGGATTCGTTCCGTTTCGTGTTCGTGTACCATCATTTCGTGTATGTTTCGTGTCGTGTTTCGTGTAATTTAAAATTAATAATAAAAATAAAGATAAAAAATATATATTTAAATATTAAGATTTTACTAGTCGATTCTTAAGTAATTAAGTCATAAAGACTCAAGTGCAGTCAAAACTTATGAAATTTAAATTTGAATATATTTTGTATCTATTTTATGTAAATAATATGTTTAAAATATTATTGTAAGATATATGTATTCAAATAATTTTGATAAATTTATTTAAATATTTATTTATTTCGTGTACTTTTGTTTCGTGTACCCAAGTGTAAACCCAAAACCGACACTAAATTCATCTGTGTATTTTCGTGTTCGTGTACTTTCGTGTTCGTGTATCAAAAATGTCAACCCAAATTTATTAATTTCGTGTCCATTTCGTGTCGTGTACGAAATTGCCGGCTCTATATATCAAGTTCAGGCCACTTGTGATTTTCTTTTTATTGGTAGGATTCATGGAAGCAACATAAAGCACATAAAGGAAACTGGCATGATTTTAATTGGAACTTTCCACTTCATTTTCATGTTCTCCTTCCGTCCCGGTTATATTGATCACATTTCTCATGTTTATCCCATACTTAACTATCCACGTTTCAGTTAATATGCAAATTAAGTTTTAATCTTATTAATTTATTTGAAAAGTAATACATTTCTCTGAAACTTATAAATTTTATTTAATTTGATTGAATAAAATGTGATTTTTATGCGGACCAAAGTTTATGATCCTTCACATCTGGCAAACACGTGACAAACAACTATAAACAAACCGTAAACGCAATAAGCACGGCAATGTCAAATTTGTAAATAAACATCATAATCGGTCCTCGGAGATAGGTGCTCCGACGTTGTCTAATTGGTCGGCCAGCATCTTTAAAGATTGGCAATAGGACGACGCGTTGGGGAAGTTATCCATGTGAATCTGAGAAAATTGTTGCTCAAGGTAGACGACTCTAGAGCTTTTGTTGTCGTTAAAGATGTCTTTGAGTCGTTCCCATGTCTGTTGAGCGGTGGCACCGAGTTTGAGAATTGTGTGAAGGAGATCGAGAGAGATGGTGCTATAGATCCATTGTTTAACAATCGCATCAAGACGCGCCCAATTAGCATCTTTGGTGATAACGCTGTCTTTAGGGGGGATAATATGGTCTGCAACTTCAAAGGAGGTGGCGGCATTAAGGAACAACTCGGCCCAAGATGCGTAGTGTACATTTTCCATTTCAAGAGTGATTGGTATATGGTTTTTGATGTTGGAAACGGAGAAGGCTCGGTGGAATGTGGATGTGTCAGAAGTTTTGTCGCCGGTCATGGTGCATAGGGAGATAGAACACGAGAGGAGGAAGAAGAAGAGGAGAGGTAGCGGAAGGGTGAAGAAAAAGAGAGGATCTTAATGCTCTGATACCATATTGAGTAACCAGCTCATCTAAAACCTTAAGGTGTTAAAGAATGGCCCTTTCCAGGATCTTATATTATTCTAACACTCCCCCTCACTCGAAAGCTCATTTATGGGTCGAAGAGTGGATCACGGGCGCCCATCTTTGGGGCATAAATTTGCCTTTCGTGTCTCTCATAAATTGTGAGAAATATTGGGGGTGGCAGGGATCGAACCTGATTCCTCTGTCAGTCTGCGCTCTGATACCATGTTAAGGAACCAGTTACTCTAAAATCTCAAGGTGTTAAAGAATGACCCTTTACAGGAACTTATATTATTCTAACAGGCAAGTCTCTAAGTTTTACTATCATTTTGTATTTGAATGGAGGGGTTAAATTTTAAATATCAAAGTAATCACTTAACTGAAAGTCATAAATCAGTTTAATCAGCAAACTTGACACTAAAATCATAATACATTTATTTTTATAAATTTCTATACTTTTTTCTTGAATCATATTACAACCAAATGAAAAATTATGAATTTTTAGGATTTTAGATGTTATAATGAGATTTTTTAAAATTTATCTACTAATTATTTATTTTTAATCCAAAAATATAATTACAAAATTAAAAATAAATACTAGATCAATTTTTAAAAATTTCACGATATTATCAAAAATACTAGAATTAATAAATTTTTATTTGGTTGTAATAAAATTCAAGAAAAATGTATAGAATTTCATGAAAATATTTTTTAATTTTCGAGCACATATTTTAAGATATCCGTTTGATAGTTATTATAATTTTAGTGATTCAAATAAGACTCCGTTAAATTTGATGATAAAACTGATATATGATTTTCAGTCGAATGAATATTTGATATTTAATCCTTATAGCTAGAAGATGAACAAATGAGACCCGATAGCCTATAAACACACGTGGGACAAAATTGCATTACTTGGTCTGGACAGGACATTTTGTGCATGTTTGGGAACGAATTGGAAAGCATTTATATGGGCCAAAACCCATTTACAATTTATTCATATTGTTTGCCTAAATTCCCGAAGGCAGCATTTGAAAATATTAATTTCATTTCAAATTCGAAATTTCAATTCAATATTTGAAATCCAGAATTTCAATTTCAAATCTTTTGTTTGGATGTTTAAGAAATTGAATTTCAAAACTTTGTTTTTAGAATTTTTCTAAAACTTGAAATATATGTTTTATTCATTTTTTTGCGAAGAATTGAAATATAAATTTTAATTATATATATTTCAGGATAAACTGCCGAAAAATTTTCCAGATAAAAAGTGTTAGGAAATGAATAACACACAGAGGGGATGAATGTGTTTTACCGTTTTTATACTTTTCTTGAGCTTTTTATGGTTCAACAAAGTAAATTAAATCTTGTAGTGAAATATATTACTGCAGAAATTAAACATGCAATAATAAAGAACACAGATCTTTTCAAAACTCACTTAATTTTATATTAAAATTAAGAATGTTTTGCTACAAAAATTTTAGGCTCTTTGTTGATAAAGGGTTTAGCTTCTTCTTGAGAGTGTTACAAGATTTTCTATCTGAATTGTTACAACTAACTAAAGGACCAGTGTTAACTTTATAATTTAGTTAACTGCTGGTTTACACAGTGTACAATAAGACATGCTATTAACTTTAGTAAACTGTTACTTGTCATTTCCATTTTAGGAAAAGTGTATCTTCCATTTTTGGATTAGCATATCTTAGCATTCTGTGTTTACTTTGATCTTACTTTGTCAGTTAATCTTCACCATTGATCTTGCACATCCTTCATTTAACTTCCAAGAAAGGTGAAGGACCCATATTCATAGAATTCATTAAATCACTGCCAAGAAAGGTGAATGACCCATATTCATAGGAAATTCTAACTTCCCAAAGAGATACAACCCAGACTCTGACTATTTCATCAGTAAGTTGTTGAAAATGATGTTCATCTGAGATTAGGGCTGAGCAAAACCGAACCAAAACCGAACCGAACCGTGCTAATTCAGTTCGGTTCGGTCCTAAATTTTTCAGAAATTCGGTCTATTCGGTCCGGACCGAATAGACCGAATTAAAATTCGGCTCGGTTCGGTTCTTTTCACAAATATTTCGGTCCGGACCGAATAGACCAAATCATAAATACTATAATTTTGTATTATATATATTTTACATATATCTTAAAAATTATAATCAAAATTTTTAATTTGTAATTATATTTATGGAGTATTAGAACTCTACATATCACATTACTTTAATTATATTTTAAAATTTATAATTTGTGATTTAATTTATAATGCAATTTTATTTTTAAAAAAAAATTCGGTCTATTCGGTCTAAAACCGGACCGAATCGAATTATTTCGGTTCGGTTCGGTCCGGTCCATAATATAACTTCGGTCCGGTTCAGTCCAAGAAAAAATGACTATTCGGTTTTTCGGTCTATTCGGTTCGGTCCGGTTTTGGACCGAACCGACCGAATGCTCAGCCCTATCTGAGATGCACCAATTTAAAGGCAGAAAGTCAGATTGCTTGAAACAGTTCCAGATGGCCCTTTTAGTGACTTCTCCTTTCTTTGTAAGCTTGGCTTTTTTAGGCTTTCTCCCAACAGGATTTGAGATTGACTTTCAGTGAAGGCTTGACTAAAGGTAAGGTTATGATTTTCTTGAGACTTGTTTGGCTTGTGATGATTGGAATTCTTAGGAAAGAGTTGGCTATTTGTTTGTACAGAAATTTTGGCTTAGAGGTTGAGAGTGGTTTGTTGATTGAGGTTGTTGATACAGAAGTTTTGGCTAGAGGTTGAGCTAGAGCTGTTTGGATTTTTAGGGTTTGTTGTGGTTCTGAGCCATCATGTCTCCTTTTACTTCTTCTATCATTAGCTCTCTTCTTCTCATCATTTTTCTTATCATCCTCCTTCTTCTTCTCACCACCCTTGCTGCCAGATGGCTTAGTGAATTGACTTGGATTTGAGCCAGAAGGATTTTGATCATCTTTCTTCTGCTCATCATCATCCAAATTATCCTTGTTGATTTGAATTTTAGGCAAGTTGGCTTTAGTATTACTTAAATATCTCCCCTACAGCTTTATCATCTCCTCATCTTCAACAGTCTTATTCCTTTTTTTTTCAGCTCAGTATCCAGAATCATGATAAGCTTCTTGTTGGTCATGACACACTACTTAGGAATTTGGAAGTGTTTGAAGTGTTTGGTGGTAGGACAGTTGTATGTCACTCCCTTGCTAGGCTGTAGATAAGCTTCTAGGAAAGCAGCCACTTGTGCATTCTTCAATTCTGTTAGCAAGAGAGTGTCTTCATGAATTACCACTCTGACTTTGTTTATTAGAATGTCTAACTCAGATGCCCTCCTTGAGATAAGACAGTTGAGGGACACCTGCATACACGTGTCTACCCCTGAATCATTTATGTTGACCATTATCCTTCTTTCCTTGAAGTTGCCTTTTGTCACCAAGATCACCCTTATTGAGTTTATTGTCCTTTCCAGGGCCTTTTTATATGTGAAGTGATTATCATTTAGAGAAGCTTTTAGGGCCTTAAGCAATTCATCAAATTCTCTGCTTAGACTTGGTCCTTCAGCAACCCTAATAAGTCTCTCTATGTCAAGATCTACTTCTTGATTTAGGCTCTTTTCAGCACCCTGGACTTGTTGAGATGATCTGGATTTTGCCATCCTAGCCTCTATCTCCCCCTTAGGCTTGTTAACAGGCATAAGAAGGGGAGTAGGAATTTTAGGCCTTTTATGTTCTGGAAGTGATGGTAGAGGGATGTTGAGCTTTCCCATGATGGCTCCCAAAGCAACTGAGTTTTGCATTTGAAGATGCTTGTGAGAATCCACTAGGGTCTGAATGTCTGTCTGTTGGCTCCAGACTAGAGAAGTCAAGGCTTGAACTTGTGCAGTGAGAGAAGCATTTGAGTCTTGCAGTGCTGAGACTTGGCTTTGTAGAGATTGGATTTGCAGATTTGTGAAAGTTAAGCCAGACTGATAAGAGCTAGTAGAATTGCCAAAGGTTTCTTCTACATCTTGTTTGATGCCTTCCATAAGCAAGGCTGAAGGCTCATATCTGCTTTGGTGAAGTTATTCCAGCTTGACCTTAGTGTCATTTGAATGAGTGATTTGATGTTGGACAACTGTATGAAGAGAGATAAATGATTGTTTGAGATTTTTCACTTCTCTTTCAATAGAAGCAAGATCCATCCTTGACATTTGCTTAGCAAAGTGCTTGAATTTAGAAGTGATCTTTACTTGAGATGGTATAATCTCATCCATCTTCTCATTTACCAACTTCCTGATTTTATCTTCACGACCAGTTAGCTTGACTTCAAGAGGTTTAGCAAAAAGATAAAATGCTTTGAGATGAGCTTTGTACACTTCTGTAATTGCATCATACACATCTTGTGGAGTCAAGGCCTTTGCATTGCTTTCCAGAATAGTGATGTATTATTCCCTAAATCTGGCCAAGACTTGATCCATCTCCAATACAAAGTCCTGAGAGAGCCATGCATCCACATTTCCATCATGTTCTGCATCATTAACAATTTTCTCTTTTTGCTTCTCAACTTCTTTATTGTATGTAAGCATGATAGCTTGATAATCTTGATTGCTCATGTTTGTGAAAGGAATATGTCCTAAGTCCAATCATGTATGAGGATTTAGGAATAACTTTTATGTAATCTGTTTTGATTTCATTGATATTAATAAAAGACTTGTTTTGTTTTTATTACGGGCTTTATCTATTTAAGTGTTTAAATAAGATATACCATAGTTTAGAGTAAAGCTTTTTATGGATTATGATGAGATCATAATAGTGAGACCTAAAAAGATGATAACTCTAAACTTAAATAGTTCCTGGTCGTAGGATTACTAACTGGTAATTAATAATCCGCAAAGATCGGTACATACTATGCTTGCTTCATTATGAAGGATGTCTGTTCTCATAGACATTTGTGTGGTGACACTATAGCTAGGATGTAGGTGCTTATTATAGAATAAGTTCACTGAACATGACTCGCCCAGCTGAACAACTGATGGAGTTCACTCACGTGTCAGCAGTTGTTCGCTTAGTGATAGTTGTACAAGTGTCCTTAGACTTGAGGTCATCATAGTCATCTTGTGTACACTGAACTATGCTTTGGTTTAGTTCTTAGTCTCCAGGGACAATTATTAGGGCTCTTCTGGGTATAGGAATTTGTACACGAAGATAGTGTATGATCAATAAAGGATCTACCCCTTCCAGTGAAGGAAGCGAATGTTCAAGGCTGATCTACTTATACTAGTTCAGGAATCTCTGGCCAGAGTGAATGAAATTAGAAAGGAGTTTCTAATTTGCATAGAACTACGCATAGTAAATGGTAAGCAAGTGATTGAATTAGATAGGCTTGACACGAGATCCATGCCTTGTATTTAATCGGAACATTGTAGGGTAGAAGTAGTTTATTGTATGGTAACTATTCACGGACAGGTTCTTGGTATTCTAAGCAGTGAATTCATATTATCCGGATAGTCGCGATATGTTGAGAAGCATCACTCACGATGTAGAATAAATGTGATTAATTAATTAATCATATTTAATAAATTAGAGAATTTATATAAATAATGATAAAATAGTTTTATTATTATTTATTTCTACTACCGGCTTAATATTGAACCTACAGGGTCACACCATAAAAAGAGAATGATTTAATGGTGGAGGAATTAATTAATAATGGCTGATAATTATTTATTTGTGAAATAAATAATTAATTGGCAAATTTAATAATTGATTAAATGAGATTTAATTGATTATAAATTAATTAAGAAAAGTTCTTAATATTATTAATTAAAGGATTTAATTTTTGGAAATTAAATCAAGAGAGAGAATTATTTCTAAAGTGTTTAGAAAAAGGATTAATGATTAAAAGGTGTTTTAATTATTAATGACAATAATAAATGGGATACTAATAATAATATTTATGGGAAAATTTCAGCTGAAAATTTTGCCTATAAATACAATATTATAGACCCTAATTTTATTCTAACCTTGGAACCCGAAAACCCAAAAAGTTTGGAAAACCCAATTCTCTCCACCTCCTTCCTCCTCCTTAACATCGTTTTCTTGGTGGATACCGGTGGAGTGCTTCACACTTGAGGAGCAACTGCTAAGGATCTCTGATCGTTGTCTCCGAATTATTTTTAAAGGTTAGATTCGATCTCTCGAATTTGTATTCATGATTTATATGCTTTTATTTGGATTTTGTATGTGTAAAAGTGTTTTTCCATGACCCCGCTGCGTTAAAAATCCAACAATGGTATCAGAGCATAGGTTGTATGCATATAGATCTGTGGTAAAAATTTCAGAATTTTATGTGCTTGTATGAATTAATTATGATTTTTACAAGTTATATCATGGATTAATTTTGTCTGATGAGAAATCATTTCTCATAATAATTTTGGATGTTGATCTGGGTTCTACAAGTGTTGTAGATCGTGTGGGTATTTTTTTCATAATTTTAGGATGTATAGATTTTTTATTATGAATTTTTGAAGTTGTTTCAATTAAAATTCGTAATAAATAATTATATATATATATATGAATTGTATGTATGTATATATCTGTATATGTTGTCATCTGCTGTGTTTGTACTGTGCTGTTGTCTGCTGTTATACGGCTATCAGTAAAGCAAGGTACAGGTCTGACATGCACGGCAACCGAGGAGAGAAAAGAGTGGCTGCTCCGAAAATGAAAAAAAAAATAGGAGTGTAACGCATTCCGGGAATGTGTTACACACCTGTGGCGCATTCACGGAATGCGTTACACCCTTTAATGGCTTAAAAGGGGTGTAACGCATCACCGGAATGCGTTACAGGGCTAGTAACGCGTTCCTGTAATGCGTTACAGCCCGACTGTCCATATTAAAATTGATTTTCTGGGAGTTTCGTAACTCTGTTTTGGGCGTGCAATATACCGTTGGATTCGTTTTTCCGAGACGGATCTAATGGAGTGATCAATTTGAGTTTATATAAAAGTTTTGAACTGTTTATATTTCCATGAAGTGTTTTAAAGCTGTTTTTGACTGTTTTTATTTGCTTTTAAATGCTTCATGTGATACATAGAGATGTATAATGCTTAGACTAATGTGCTAGATGATGTAACATGCCTACCTTGATGTTTATTCATGTTGATATATGTGATATATGCTTAGTTTATCATGCGATGATAGATTTAGGTGAACTTAAATGAACATAAGGCGTTTGTTAGACAACCTAGTATAGTGAAATTGTTTCATAACCTTAAGAATAATATTATGAATACAATCATGAGATTCTTGTGTTTGTGAAACACGTAATTGAATATGAATTTTCGATATGAGAGAAAGGATGATTCTGTCAACAACAGATTTCTATCTGTAAGAAAGGGTTATTAAGTGACGCCTCTTGACAATGCTCCACCCGATCTGGGAATCATCTGATTATTGATTATTGATTTGAAATATTTAATTTAAAAGGAAGAATCTCTTTATAATATGATTATGATTGTAACGTAATATAATCCCTCTAAAATTAAATAATATCAAGTAGTAATTGGCCAATGATACAACGGGCTTGTGTCGGTCATAGCCTTCCAACATGATAGAAAAGTAGTTCTTATTTTTGAATCATTGTCGTTTCGTGCCACAGCCGAGGGATTTGATTTCGAAATAAGAAATACTTGTCTATTACATAGAGATGTGTACATTGAATAAGAATCTAAAGGTCGGTACGTGCTACAGCCGTGGGCCTTTGCGGACTGATTCAACTGTACAGAATGTTGGGTTAGACTTGACTTAGAATATTGAGTTTGTCGTGCTACAGTCGAGACTCAATTATTCAAGAGGCTAAAGTTTGATTAGGGAATAACATGAGATGTAATTGACAAGAGTTGTCTGCCTATTGAACATTACATGGCGGTTCGTGCTACAGCCGGGGTCGTGTAATCGAATGTAGGATCCCTATTCCCACTAGCATTATGAATGCTTAATTTTTCACGTAGGGGGTTGAATAAATTAGGAAAACTAGTGGGAGCCACTTATGAATAAAGACCCGATTCATATAGTATTTTGAAATGAAATCGAATGTTTGCTAAGTGTTGTTATGTGTTCATCATTTACAGATTTACAATATACATTATGTCTTCTGCACTATCACTCAGGAGCATACTAGATGCTCACAAATTGACTGGTCCTAATTATGCTGACTGGCTTCGAAACTTGAGAATTGTTCTCAGGATTGAGAAGCTGGAATACGTGATTGACTCACCTAAGCCTACTGAACCTGCTAGTGATGCACATAATGATGAACACGTTGTGTATCGTAAGTGGATAGATGATGCAAATGTTGCTTAATGCATCATGCTAGCTTCCATGAATATTGAGCTACAGAAGCAACATGAGCATATGGATGCTCACACTATCCTCATGCATCTACAAGAGTTGTATGATGTGGCGGGGAGGACAGCTCGATATGAGATATCGAAGGAGCTGTTCGGGTGTAGGATGTCTGAGGGATCATCTGTGAATGACCATGTACTTAAGATGATCAATTTGATTGAACGTCTTGGACAACTTGGTTTTTCCATGGATGGGGAGCTGAGCCAAGACTTGGTCTTGCAATCGCTTCCGAGTTCGTTCTCGCAGTTTGTTGTGAACTTTCACATGAATAAGTTGGATGTCAGCCATCCTGAACTCCACAACATGTTGAAGACTGCGGAATCGAATTTTCCCCCTAAGAAGAGTTCTGTTCTTCTAATTGGTGAAGGTTCCAATCCTAAGAAAAGGAAGAGGAACTCTTCCAAGAAGAAGAAAGTATGTGAGAAAACGCCGGTTCCACCAAAAGCTGAAGACCCCAAGAGCAAAGTTGTTTGCTTTCACTGTAACAAGGTGGGGCACTGGAAGAGGAACTGCAAGGTTTACCTTGCAGAATTGAAGAAGAAGAAGGGTAGTGAGACTACCGCTTCTGATTCAGGTATGTTCATGATAGAAGTGAATATGTCATTTCTACTTGGGTATTAGATACCGCCTGTGGTTCTCATATCTACAATTTGTTACAGGGACCAAGGAGAAGTAGGACTCTTGAGGAAGAAGAGGTGATTCTACTGAGGGAAATGGAGCAAGAGTTGCTGCTGAAGATGTAGAATCATTTCATTTACATAAGCCTACGGGCAAGACTATTGTTTTAAATAATTGTTATTTTGTTCCCTCGATTGTGAGGAATATTATTTCCAAGTTAGACTTGGCTGGATTTTTATTTATTATTGAGAATAATGAATGTTCTATTCTTAGAGATAATATTCTTTATGGACGTGGTACTTTAAATAATGGTCTGTATAAGTGTGACATAATTTACTTCAGATTGAACAAACTAATAAAAGAAAATGGATGATGAAAATCTCACTTTATAGTGGCACTGCAGTCTCCATTTAATAGACATGGAGAGAGGACTGCAAATTTGCTAGGAATGGTACACACAGATGTATGTGGACCAATGTCTAAGCAAGCCATGTGTGGATTTTCATACTTCATTACTTTCATAGATGATAGATCTAGATTCGGATATGTGTTTGATGAAACACAAGTCTGAGGCCTTTGAAAAGTTCAAAGAGTATAAGTATGAAGTGGAGAAACAAACCAAATATAGTATTATAATTCTTCGATTAGATCGAGGTGGTGAATACTTTAATGGAGTGTTTCTAGATCATCTCAAAGTAAATGGTATAGTCTCCCAGTGGACTCCTCCAGATTGGTATCTGAAAGGAGAAATCGAACTTTGTTAGACATAGTTCGGTCCAAGATGAGCTATGCAAATCTTCCAGTATTCCTATGGGGTTATGCATTGGAAACCTCAGCATATTTACTGAATAAGGTGCCTTCCAAATCTGTTCCTCAAACTCCGTATGAGATATGGAAAGTAAGGAAACCGAGTCTTAAACACGTTAAGATTTGGGGATGTCTAGCTTATGTCAAGAAAGTTGACCCAGATAAGCTAGAATATCGATCCGTAAAATGTAGTTTTGTGGGATATCCTAAAGAGACTTTAGGGTATTACTTTTACACCGATCATCGGGTGTTTATCTCCAGACATGCTACCTTCTTGGAAAAGGAGTTAATCCTTGAAGGAAACAGTGGGAGCAAAATTGAACTTGATGAAGTTCAAGAAGCACAAACTACTACGGATCAAGTGGAAACACATGTTCTGACTGAACAACCTTTTGTGGAACAGCCCATTTATAGATCAGGGAGAGTGTCTCGCCAACCTGAGAGGTATTATGGCCTTGTCATTGAGAATGACAATGAGTTGTCGATCATTGATGATGACGACCCTGTGACCTATAATGAGGCTATGAGTAGTATTGACTCAGAGAAATGGCATAGTGCCATGAAATCCGGAATGGAATCTATGTATACGGTATACAAAAGATAGATTATAGCAGATGGTCAGGTGGAGACCTATAAGGCCAGGCTTTTGGAAAAATGATTCAAACAAAGGCAATGGATTGACTTTGATGAAACTTTTTGCCTGTAGCCCTGTTAAAATCAGTTCGGATTTTGCTTGCGATTGCTGCTTACTACGACTATGTGATCTGGCATATAGCCAGATGGTTTAATTTCCAAGAGAAATGAAAACCTAGTGTGTAAGCTGCTGCGAACCAAATGTGGTTTAAAGCAAACTTCTCGTAGATGGAACATTCGTTTTGATGAGACAATCAAAGAGTTTGATTTTATCAAAAACGTAGATGAACCATGCGTCTATAAAAGGGTTAGTGGGAGCGCGGTAACATTTCTTGTATTGTATTGAAATAGAGTTGACACACATAACAACATAGCAGACCCACTCACAAAGCTACTTTATGAAAGTCACTTTGATCGTCATAATGACAGGATATGTATTAGATACCAGAGTGATTGGCTTTAGTACAAGTGGGAGATTGAAAGGAATATGTCCTAAGTCCAATCATGTATGAGGATTTAGGAATAACTTTTATGTAATCTGTTTTAATTTCATTGATATTAATAAAAGACTTGTTTTGTTTTTATTACGGGCTTTATCTATTTAAGTGTTTAAATAAGATATACCATAGTTTAGAGTAAAGCTTTTTATGGATTATGATGAGATCATATTAGTGAGACCTAAAAAGATGATAACTCTAAATTTAAATAGTTCCTGGTCGTAGGATTACTAACTGGTAATTAATAATCCGCAAAGATCGGTACATACTATGCTTGCTTCATTATGAAGGATGTCTGTTCTCATAGACATTTGTGTGGTGACACTATAGCTAGTATGTAGGTGCTTATTATAGAATAAGTTCACTGAACATGACTCGCCCAGCTGAACAACTGATGGAGTTCACTCACGTGTCAGCAGTTGTTCGCTTAGTGATAGTTGTACAAGTATCCTTAGACTTGAGGTCATCATAGTCATCTTGTGTACACTGAATTATGCTTTGGTTTAGTTCTTAGTCTCCAGGGACAATTATTAGGGCTCTTTTGGGTATAGGAATTTGTACACGAAGATAGTGTATGATCAATAAAAGATCTACCCCTTCCAGTGAAGGAAGCGAATGTTCAAGGCTGATCCATTTATGCTAGTTCAGGAATCTCTGGCCAGAGTGAATGAAATTAGAAAGGAGTTTCTAATTTGCATAGAACTACGCATAGTAAATGGTAAGCAAGTGATTGAATTAGATAGGCTTGACATGAGATCCATGCCTTGTATTTAATCGGAACATTGTAGGGTAGAAGGAGTTTATTGTATGGTAACTATTCACTGACAGGTTCTTGGTATTCTAAGCAGTGAATTCATATTATCCGGATAGTCGCGATATGTTGAGAAGCATCACTCACGATGTAGAATAAATGTGATTAATTAATCATATTTAATAAATTAGAGAATTTATATAAATAATGATAAAATAGTTGAGAAGCATCACTCACGATGTAGAATAAATGTGATTAATTAATCATATTTAATAAATTAGAGAATTTATATAAATAATGATAAAATAGTTTTATTATTATTTATTTCTACTACCGGCTTAATATTGAACCTACAGGGTCACACCATAAAAAGAGAATGATTTAATGGTGGAGGAATTAATTAATAATGGCTGATAATTATTTATTTGTGAAATAAATAATTAATTGGAAAATTTAATAATTGATTAAATGAGATTTAATTGATTATAAATTAATTAAGAAAAGTTCTTAATATTATTAATTAAAGGATTTAATTTTTGGAAATTAAATCAAGAGAGAGAATTATTTCTAAAGTGTTTAGAAAAAGGATTAATGATTAAAAGGTGTTTTAATTATTAATGAGAATAATAAATGGGATACTAATACTAATATTTATGGGAAAATTTCAGCTAAAAATTTTGCCTATAAATACAATATTATAGACCCTAATTTTATTCTAACCTTGGAACCCGAAAACCCAAAAAGTTTGGAAAACCCAATTCTCTCCACCTCCTTCCTCCTCCTTAACATCGTTTTCTTGGTGGATACCGGTGGAGTGCTTCACACTTGAGGAGCAACTGCTAAGGATCTCTGATCGTTGTCTCCGAATTATTTTTAAAGGTTAGATTCGATCCCTCGAATTTTTATTCACGATTTATATGCTTTTATTTAGATTTTGTATGTGTAAAAGTGTTTTGCCATGACCCCGCTGCGTTAAAAATCCAACAGTTTGAAGTCAGGAAATGTCGTGAAATGTTTGCCAATCCAGAAATCTGCTCAACTAGTAGATCATCTACAGATGTGGGTTGAGAGCCAGATTCATGTAGCCAGTGAGAGAGAATGTGTGGTTGTTGGAGTTGTGAAGTTGAGGATTTAGAAACACCTGTGACTGAAATCACAGTTTTACTCACAGATTGCTATGTGGTTATGGCTAATTATTGTTCCACACTAGTTGTGGGAACCTCCAATTGAATTGAAGGGGATTTGACTGGGTTACTACCATGTGCACCAGTCTCAAACCCTTGTGTGTCTTGCACCACACTGTCACCTGAATGTGCTATTCTTGCCTCCCCTAAGACAGGATCATTGGCAATTGTACTCCTAGCATCAACTGTCAAAGTAATTTCTGCTAGGGTTTTGAGAGGAGTTGTTCCTACATGAGGAACCTCCAATTGAATTGGAGAGGATTTATATAGCTCCCCCTAAGGAGTACTACCCTAAAACCTTACAGTCTGTGAAGACTGATTTGTACATGAAGGTGCATTTGATACATCCATGGGGTCTTCAGTGAAAACTGATGAATCCCCCATATTTTTTATGGTGTCATCAGGGTCTATCCCAGCTAGTAGCCTCTCACCATCTAAATGAAGTGTCTGGGTGGTGAGCAAGGTTTCTTGAACCAAGTCATTTGATTTAGCTTGCACTTGAGAATCAGATTCAAGTGCAGTTGGTAGAGAAGAAATTTGAGATATGAGAGATTGTTTCTCAGATGTGAGTGTTGGAAGCTCCCCCTGAATGGATGAGGGAGCTTCAAAAGATGTGCCCTCACTGTGTGTGCCATACTTATTCCTCCTACCATACACTTGAATTGCTTCAGGTGCAGGCTGTGCAGACTCAGTACAAGGTGCATTGGGGTGAATACTCTTTTTAATAGATACACCCTGTTGAGAGGATATATTTAGATTCTGTTTAGTCCCCATTTTTACAACTGCATCCTGTTGGGAGGATACAGAGGTGGCTTGAGTGGTCAGCTCAGTTTGCTTACTCTTCTTTGATTGACCAAAGGTGACTCAGTTTCATGTTGATCCTCACCACTCTTAGTTATAACAGTTAAAGTGACCCCATTTCTTTTCTTTTTACTCACCTCATCCTTTTGAGAAGATGAGATGGTTGGTTTCCTAGCTTATACAGGTTTTGAAGGAATATGCTCAACATGGGTAGGTTCCTGTGGGTGTGCCTGTGTTTGTGCTACCACAGGCTAAAGAACCATTGTTGCACTAGGTTGATTTGCATCACTTCTCATGTCTGGCATAGAATAAGGGTAAGAGGTGTTAACTTAAGAGGTGTCCTAATAAAATTTTGGATACTTGCTTACAATTGCCAATTAGTGTCCTGTTTATACCTTCTAGCATATGTATGTCTTTAACTTTATAATTTAAAGTTGACATAATAAATCTAGGCATAAAGATCTCCTTACCTCTTGACTCCAATGGCATTGCGAGTCTGATGCTCAGCTCCTCCAATATGTAGTGCCCTACATTTATGTGTTTGTTGAGGGCCATTGAGTCGACCAGCTTTTGGATAACATTTGAAATGTTGTCAAATCATGACTTTCTGCAAGTGAATGCACTTATCACAGAATTAAACAGGAATGAACATTCCCTCCTCAGATACTTCTTGTTCATGATGTCCAGAATGATCCTCTCAGAGTAATTGATGAAGTCCATGAATTCATACAGCTCATCCTGAGTTGGAGCCTCCACCAGCTTGTCAGTAGGAATGCCCAAAGCTTTATTAACATCATCCTCAAGAATCTTCACATGTTGTCCCTTAATTGTGCAGTTTATCACTATGGTTGCAGCTTGATTCTCATGCACAACTGTCCTTGTTGTTGTTGTGTTCCAGAAATCCCCTAACACATCCAAATACAATACATGATTAGCAGTAAGAGCACCTACAAAGTAGGTCTCAGAAAGGAACTTGACAAAACACTAAAAAGTTTCAGGTGCTTGGTTTACTTAAAGAAATGCAAGAAAGTTGGTCTCCTTGGGGATGAAGGGTGCAATATTATTGGTTGTCATTGATATAAGTATGAATTTTAGTGGGTAAAAGACACTATGCCATAGATTCGATTCTGCAACCCCCATAAACCGTTACTAAAGGCCAAAAAAACATTGCTAAAGGCAAAAAAAGGCTATTACGACTCTTTTCGGGATTACAATTTTAGGCGTTGCAATAGAGTTTTTTGCAACCCCGGGGACACCCTATTGCAACCCTTGGTAATCTGTTATAGAAATATGCTATTGCAACACCAATGTGGTTGCAGTAGGACTTGAAAAGTGTTACAACAGGGTTTGGGCTATCAGTACAATATTTATGAGCCCCGCATAGGAGCCCACATGTTTACATCAACGCCTTTTAGTGTTTTTTGCAACATTTTTTTAGTGTTTTTGTAACATTTTACACTGATTATTAGCAACACTATAAAGACCTATTGCAACGCTTTTACAAAAAAAATGCTAGAAACTGTTTGTAAATTAGCATGCCCATAAATAAGACCATTGTCTTAAAACCAACACAATCCACAAACCATAACATCAGTTACCCCATACTACCACTACCTTCACCATCACCGTACTACCATCCTTATACCACTAATTGTCTACCAACCATAAAAAAGGGGAAGTTTTAACAAGTTAAAGTTACAGTTCGAAATCAAAAATAGTAGTACTGAGAAAAACAAAGTAGAACGAGAATGCTGCTAGAACGCTTCTGACTAGGTAGATACAACTCCAGTAATAGGAGTGACCATCGTAACAAGGGTGCCATCATCATGGTCACTTGAAAATGTGGTGCATAGCTCTGCCATACCATCCACAACTATTCTTCTACTTCATGTTCTGCTCTTTAGTCATAATTAGGAGTTGTTCCAGGCTTGCTTTGCTCGAAAAGATAAATGACTTTCTTGCCTGCTTTTTTTGTCATGCAGTCTCTAAAATCAATATTAGATATATATATAACTTAAAAGAAAAATATGCAAAGAATCAAAATTTTATATAATGGCGGCGGAGTTTAAAAAATAGCAGTAGTAGACTGAAAAAATAGCAGCAACAACAGAATGCAATATGTACTATAAAATAGAGGAAGCTTATATGACCTGCAAAGAACAGTTTGGCCTTCCACCTTCTTAGCTACACCTTCCAGGTTGGCAGCTTTAGGAATCATAATCATTGATTTATTTGAACCTGTAGGAAATAACATATTAATACAGCCATTCTAAAGCAGAGATTGTAAATATAAAATAAATTGATCTAACAATAGGGTTTAGCAATTAAATCACAGTACTGCATGAAGGATTAACTAAACATGTGCCATGCTTGTTCTTATGAAGGTACTCAACTGAAGTCAAGTGAGTTATAAGTATTTGTGAAGATAAAATTACAGAAAACAGTAGTATGCTAAAGTAAACATATCAAGGAAAAATTCATACCAATGCCATAAATATATCATATTAAGTTAGTTACGGATCTAACAACATAAATATAATAACCTGGGATTTTCTTATCCTAAGGCCCTGCTCATTACATGCCCATGTAAACCTGTACAGCAGTCACACATAAGATAACAAACACATTAATAACATAAAGGATGTAAATGCTTATACTGCAATTAGTCAAAGAAGACAAGCTTACAGCAGGTAGTAGTGTTTCTGCCTGATCAGAATTATAGAATAGAGTACTTATATCAAGATTTTCATCGTCATACCCTATTTGTTTATCTTCCAATATTATCTCGGTTTATGTACCAGGCTAAACTTCCGATACTATCACAGTTCATGTACCAGAAGGGTGCAATTACAGAAAACAAACACTTAAGTTCATGTTTCCCTTGCACTCCTTTTAGCAGCTTCTCTGGACTTTGCTTTATTCTTTTCTCTAAGATGGAGAACTTGATCAGAGAAGTTGTAGATGATCAGAAGTAAGAGTGTCAACCCAACCTATATCGATCGATAACAGGATTAATTAAAGCATTCCACCTAAAACTTAAACTGAACTTTCTTTGAACAATAAACTTACAGAAACCAAGATGCCATAAGCTGTAGTATACTGATTCTCGGTTTGTGCATCACAGGTGGCCATCTTGAAACAACCTGAAAATTCATCCGTACGTAGTCAATTATTTCTTCAACCTTAATTTGAGTACAAATACTCGATAGCTGAGGCGAAAGATGATAAAGTTAAGGAGCTTTGGGAAAAATTTACATGTTCGACCTCCGCAAGGCACAGAAGTGCATAAATCAAGTATGATTGTTGACAGTCAAGGACCCTAGTCTGCATTTTTTAGGCTCATAAAATTTGATCTTCAATAATTGTTTTAGTACAAATTCTAAATGTAATCAAGGAAAGAGTAAATTTCATGCATGACCTCTGTTGCATACAAAACATATTTCCAGAAGCAAAAGGTGACATAGCAGAATGACATGCTAGCTCGGTTCATATGTATTATCAGGTGGCCTAATTGTCATTTTCCTAAATTCACCTTTTCTGTGAAACACATTTCTGATCAAAAGATGAACAAGAAATAAATTTTTTCATGGACAAAAGAAGACTCATACTTTATTGTTTTGTAGATCCAGTCCTGCAGTAATGTCTGCGTTGTAATAAACACACATCATTAAACTGTTAAGCATATCATATTACGTGATTAAAAAATGGATAACAAAAAACTGAGCTATATCACTATCAAGAAGAGAAAAAAATTAAGTTAGAGATTAGAATGAGTACCCCTTGGTGCAAGTAGTTTTCTTTGTAGGAGTTTGACAATAATATCCTGCAGAACAAAATATCTCTTTGGTAGACATAACATCTCCCCACATGTCTGCTGCTCCACACTTATGGCCTTCATCCCCAGAAGGAGGTTGATAGGTATAGATGGAGATTTTGTTTTGTGCACTTGTGTAAGAAGAAGCACATTTAATGAGATTAAAAAGAAAAAAAGTTAAAGGATGAATTTCAACTGATCCATACACCAGTAGTTTTGTTGAGTTCTGCAACTGGACAATAAGCACCTAGAGGGCAAGCTACAGATACAATAAATTCAATAACACAAATATATTAGAACAGTGAGATTTCTATTTCAAACATACACAGTATACATTATGGTCACTGCATTTGTAAGTTATGATGTCTTTCAAAATATATATACTTACGCATCATGCAGGTAAGCCCGTGTGGGCAAAAAAAAGCTTTCACAACAAGGTAGACAGTCAAGAGTTCGAGAAGGCATTTCCTTTTTATTCTTCATATCGACGTCCTTGCCTTTTCCATCACTACAAGCCCTTCCAGGCTCACATCCAGAAAACCACGAAGTTAGATTACAGTTTTTGTTAGGTTTTACATAGTTATCAGCAGAAAACATACACCTAAGAAAGAACAAGAACTGCTATTATGTGTGAAGTTGCCAACATGAAAGAAAAGATATTTACTAAGAAGTAACATACCTGAATGCAAGAACTTCCGATGCACTACAAGGAGAGTTGGATCATGTACTTCTGATAAGTGTAGATGTTCTAACATAGTGGTTGTCGATGCATCTGCTGAGAAACCACAATCAACCATTTTGTCTACCAGAATGCTTTTGTTTTATTTGGTTTGGGATGAGGTCTTAGTCTGAGTTTTAGGACAACAAGCAGAACATTAGTTTATAAAAATAAGGCAAAAAAAATATCATAAATTTGAGAACCATTAGAGCAAGCTGCTAAGTTCAAGAGATATCACAGATATATCAATGTTATTAATCAAGCAAGCCATCTAGCAATCTCAGAATTAACCATCACGGAATTGTATTGTAAAATTGTATTGTAATGCATAATTTATCAATTTACAAACCCTTTAAATATCACTTAGCAAGGATAATGTAGTGCTTGCACACTATAATCAGACAAGTAGACAAAGTTATTGCCACTAGAATTAATCAACATACTCAATGCATATAATTCTACGCTAATTGAGCACTAATCAAGACATCAACAATATATACATAGCACCCAATCTAAAAAATAACTCGAATAATACACAGACATCGATTTACTTAGAAAAATACAAGGGTTTTGAGAAATTTTCACCTGAGCCATGGCCTTAAGTCTCATGGAACTACCTATATCTATACCTCAAAGTACAGATTATCCAGCAATTGCAGTGAAATTGACTGTAGAAGCCTGACTAGGTTCAAGCCCTTGAGTTGACTCACCGAGTTTCATAATCGAGTTGTCGAGTTTTGATGCGGCCACCATTGATTTGAGCTTGATCTTCGTGAGGAGGGCAATGAATCGTCTTTACTAGCCTGGAATCGTCACCGAGATGTGGAATCGCCATTGATGAACTGAAGAGCTTCGAAATAATGATCGAATAATCAATTTGAAGTTCGAACGAGTGAAATAAGTGTTTTAACATCGTGTTTAACATCATATCACTGAGAAGATACAGAGATTTGACTGAATAATGGGAGAGAGAGAGCATCTACGAAGAACAAATTAGGGTTTGAGAAATTGAGTGATTCAGGATTAGAATTATTGACTTTTGTATATGAATCGAGAGAGAAAAGCAAGGAGAATAAGAATTCATGATCAATTTGTATGAGCAAACAAGGTTTTGGCCTGAATATTGATTAAAAATTAGAGTTTCAGTCGGGTGGAAAATAGGGAAATCAATACCAGTATTATTCTTCTTAAAATCTTTTTTGCGTATAAGTGACAACATCAATTTTTTTTTAAGTAACAACGCGGCAATTTCGCCGCCCCTCTAAAACTTTTTTGGATTTTTTATTTTTTTATAAATATATATTTTGATATTAAAATTATTAATTATTTTTATAAATTTTATCATTTAAAATTTAAATTTTAAATTGTAAAATGCTTTATAAATACTATCATAAATTACTCATTTAACGAATAGTTAAACTTTAGAAATCAAAATTAATTAATTATTTTATATAAATATATATATATATATTAATATTTTAATCCTTTTCAAATAATTAAAAATTTCTCGTGTTATAAAAATATCATAAATATTTGTAATAACACCCTATTAAATCTGTGTTAGACCAGTGTTCGCAATTTAAATCATTAATTTCTCTTTTTTAAATAATATTATTTTTAACATTTAATAATGAGAAATAAATAAATTAAAAAATATATAAATATCGTAAAATGATCAATATATCAACTAATTAATGGCTTGTTGTGTTTTATAAAGCGTTCAATTTATCAATACAATATTGTAAATCACTACACTAATATTATTAACTTCTAAAAATAAATAAAATATATATTTCAATTATTATTTCATTTATATGTAAATAATTATTAATTAGTTAAAATAAAAAATCATCTTTAATCATCTATGTCATTTTGGTAACACATTTTGACTATACCGCAACATCAAAAAATAGGGGTTGCGATGGACATGGGTTTAGAAGGCTATTATTACACTTTTGTTTGCAATGCCAGTGTGAACGGTTGCAGAATCCGATCTATGGCGTAGTGAGAGATTTGTAAGAAAGAAGGAAAAATGAGAGAAAAATCGGTTTTGGATTGAAAGCTAGGTCACTTGAGATCTCGAAAGTTGTAAGTATGTATATGTATCGAGATGTCTGGGTATTTATAGTAAAAACAAATGACTTGTCGAGAACTCAAAAATAGATGTTTGAAATTAGCCTATCGAGAAGTCATTTTAAGAGATGAAAAACATATCGAGAAGTCATTTTAAATTACTGTTATAGAGAACTAAGAAATGACTTATCGAGATGTCAAATAAATACCCAGTTTGTCCAAAAATGGACTGAATGAATTCCAACTTTTATTTGAATAAATTCAAAATAAAATTAGAATAAATTTTCAAAAAGTATTTTACCAAAATAATTTATTAAATTTAATTATTTCAGTTCTAAGTTATTGATAAGTTTAAAAATTGTACTTGTAGAGAACTCTGTGAAATAACACCACTAGAGTACTTAACAAGGACTTATCGATAAGTCATATTTAAGCTTAACGAGAAGTCACTCTAGAAGTCAGTAAATTGACTTATCGAGAACTCACTCGAGAAATCTTAAAATGACTTGTCGAGAAGTCAATTAGACTTATCGAGAACTCAGTTCTCTATATACCTTTGGATCAATATAGTTCTGCTGTAACACCCCCAGATCCGGGGTCGGGGATCCGGGTTGTCACGAGTTCCATTTCCCTTAACAACACCCAATCTTAATAAATAATCAACTACTCTGTACTGTGACCCCACAATAAACACACACACCACAAGTTATAGTCTCAGAGATGAATATCCAAAAATAATCACAAGTCGTTTTATTCCACAACTATATGCCCATACACCTTAAACAGGTTTCTGAATAAATTTACATTTCTTTGCCATTATTACAATTCATAAATATACATAATCTGATACATCAAAAGTTGAAAGCCTAGCCTATTGGTAGTTCCTACCTCAGCTATGGCGGCATCAGTGCTTCTAGAAAACTGCGGAACGTCTCCTAACCTCTTGCGAATCGGTAGCTTGGTCCGGTTCATCTTGTCTATCTGATGTTGTGTGATGAAAGAAGAAAGCAAGGGTGAGCAGCAAGCCCACCAAAATAATATGTATAATGATTAACAATATATGAGCCTTCTCTTAGTACTCATGAAAGTCTTGGTCAAAAGAAATGAACCAAGTTGATATCTTAATGCGATGAAGTCGCAAAATATTCAGTATATATATATATACATATATACTTTTCAAAATATTGGAATTCCTCTTCCATGCATAATATACACAAAGTCCCAGTGTATAACTGTATAAAAAAAATATCGTTGCAAGGTGATCTCATATATCTAACCTTGTCTCAACGTTTTTCTGAAAATCTTTGTCATTCATAAGACAATTATTAATTAGATATAAGTTTAAAAGATGAAGTTACAAGATACCCCAATATACTTATATCTTTCCCAAATACTACTTGAACTACCACCGTTCAAGTTATAATTAGCTTCAAAAGTTCATCACATAGATGAGACTATAAGGCAAGATTTGAATAGATTAAATCTTTAAAATATTATCAAAATAAAATGAAGTTACGAGATACTTCATTTGATGTAAACATCATTTTGAAAACTTGACCCTGCCAACACTCAACAATCGCCCAACCGTAGCCTTTCTATCGAAGTGCTCTGGGTAGTGTTGCAGAAATTATCCAATTGGATGATGAACTCATTACGGGAGTTTGTCGCGCCAGGAAGACCACTTACGATGATCAGTCGTAGTAGTACAACCCCACCATTTTCTACATGTAGAGGAGAACCTGTCGGATTTACTTGTCAACCGAACACTGAACTCCTAAGGAATGGACCGCCTTAGCGGAACTTCCAGGCCATTTGGGCCAATATAATAAGGCTGGGCCGGCGCTACTCGGCCACTTACGCCACTCCTAGTTCAGATGAAATCCATGACTCTGAAACGTAAAGCTCGTCCCCACTTTCCCCAAGTAGAAACTTGTTGATACGGCTCCACCAAGAAGTCGTATCTATTTGGAAAGGAGAACTCACCGATATTTCCCAGGCGATGCCTGTTAATGGATTAACTTGTTCCAAGAATTTTACTTCCCGAGTGTTGGGTAAGTAATCAATTCATTTACCAAAACTGCAACCTTGTTGCGAATATAAAATACACCACAGAGCCGGAACCCTCAGGTTTTGAGCGAGTATTTAAATCCCCTTAAAAAGGAAGATCTTAAATATAAAAATGAGTTTTGGGATCCGCTCTAACTTTTAAAAATCATTTTGAAGACTCGAAAACACTTTAAAGAGTGTTTGGAGTAAAACTGATTTAATGAAGTAAATCAGTCCCCAGTATATTTAGAAAATGTCTGAATATTATTATTTAAATAATATTCCCACAAAGAATAATCTTTATAAAAATAATTGAAGTAGAAGTATTAAAACTTATACTTGAAACGAGTATTAAATAATCAAAGATATACTTATATGAAAGTATTATCTTTATTTGAATAATCGAAAATAAGTTTGATTATTGGCACCTTATTCTTTAATAAAATAAAGAATATACCTCAGCAAATAATCGGAGTCATAGATCCTCAAATGAATATTCAAATAATATTCAGTAAATAATATAAACTGAGTCATAAGCCTTCGAATGAATATTCAAATAATATTCAATAAATAATATAAAAGAGTCATAAGCCCTCGAATGAATATTCAAATAATATTCAATAAATAAATAAAAGGAGTCATACGCCTTCGATAATATTCGAAATAATATTCAATAATAAAATAAAGTTAAAGTTATCGAATAAACCTTATTCGATTAATAGTTTGGAAAACTATAACCATATATATATAAATATATATATATATATATATCCATATCCATATATACAAAATCTACTCGGGATCCTCGAGTCCCGGTTT
Source organism: Apium graveolens (assembly GCF_009905375.1). NCBI lineage: Eukaryota > Viridiplantae > Streptophyta > Magnoliopsida > Apiales > Apiaceae > Apium > Apium graveolens. The sequence goes on from NC_133656.1 coordinate 154,092,657, forward strand.
TAGAAAATATTTTCACCTTTGGGTCCCTATACTAAGGGTATATGCAAGCTACCGCTATTCTCTAGCATAGGTATTATCAACTGAACCAACAGATATATATTTCAAGAATATGAAACAGGCATGCATATATACCATATCACATGCTACAATATATCGCAAGAATTTGCTAAATAACCAATATGCATTTATTGCAAGATCATGCATATACAAATGTATACATCACAACAACAGTATATCGGATAGAATACTTGTCTGAGCGACTTGGGGTGATAAAAGGCTCGGGACGAGTCTGGTAACCTATAAACAACAAGTAAGTTGGAATTAAACCAAAATCACTTGTAAATCTATACTTTAACTAACTTAGACTCTAACGCTTGTTTTGCGCTCACTGATTTGCTTAAGTCACTCGGGTACCCTCGGCTCCACCATTTTTAATAATTTAACCTTTACGAGTTTAAAGCGATTCCTTCGCGAGTCTCTTACCAACTGCCTAACACACTTACCATAAATGTTTCATACATTAATTAACCCTTTTTGGTCTTTAACCTATGTTTCAAAGTAAGGCGAGGGAAAAAGTTTCGTTCGCGAAACGCCGTTACTTGAAACGGTCGTTTCTCCTAAACCGTGCATCGGAATCGAACGAACTACATATCAAAACGAAGCTCGTAACATGAGCTATCTAATCATGGCAGTGGTCATAATCTAGCAGGGGGTTCTCGGGTCCTAATGCTATGCACAAAAACAGTCCAAAGAAAATCGGACGTTACGACGGCTATGTTTACGCGATTTCCCAATTTTAAACCATTCAAAACCAACCACAAACCAACCTCAAATCCAACATACAACCAACATCCATCCTTATCACATCATAACAACCCCAACCAATTCAATTTAATCATTCATACTTATGCCTAAGCTTAACTTTAATCATACTTAAGTTCTTTTAATCAAAACCACAACATTTACCATTCCATTTCGCTACCATTTCAAATCCCAAACTCTAATCACAACAACAAGCTACCATAGCACCCTACTAATCAAAATCATCTTATAATATATAGGAATCTAGGGTTTGGAGATGGTATACCTTCCTTGAAGTGGTGGGAGGAGCTAGGAAGCCTTAAGAAGCTTTGAGAAGTCTTAGGAAAGCTTGGATCTTCAAGAAAAACAAGAAAACTTCAAGTAAAAAAACTTGAAAACACTATTCATAGTCTTCTTCTTTGATTAAATGAAGAATATTGAGAAGGAATTAATGGCTTAAACTCATGATATAGTCCTAACTAAGCATGAAGATGATTAGGGAATTATCTTACCAATTTAGGAGGCTTGGATCTTGAGTTTTGAAATTCTTTGCCTTTAAAATGCTGAAAAGCCGAGAGCTCTTCAAGAACAAGCCTTGGTTGCTTTTTGATTTTTGATGAAAATGATTTTACTTGGCTTGGTTGATTTGTTTTTGTGTTTGCTTTAGTCAATTACCTTCTTGCCCTTGAATTTGTGTGGTTCTCATTCAACCACACCTCCTTCCTTCCCATGTTATGCTTGTGTCATCCTCATGATGTCATCCTCCCTTCCTTGTCCTCTTTCTATTGGTTGGATGACATCATTCCCACTAATCCCTTTGATTAACTTCCTAATCGTTTGCCTAATGACCGCTGATCTGTTATACGGTTCGCTTAACTTCGTTCTCGTTTATCGTTTGAAGGATCATACCCGGGATCTTATTACTTAGGTTCCCTTAACCTTTCTCAATACATTATATTCCTTTTTATGATCCTCTATTATAATCCTTTTTATCCTGTTACCTTATACTCAATTCTCTCCGTATCTTGTGGATTTCCGGGAAAAACCAAAGTGTTCGGAATTGGATTCTGACGATCTTTACATACACTTATATACTTCATAGAGTACTAATAATATCCCAGAATATCCATAACAGAACCCCTACATAGTGTGGCGTGAAAAGTTTCTTCATTCAGCTAAAACACTATTCACAAGGGTTACAAAAAGTTGAAAATTTTGGGGTTATTACATCTGCTTTGTGTTAATTTTACATATTAAAGATGTAAATTAACAACTGGGCAGTTTACTTAGAATTTGAAAAATTCTAAGCTAAATTTTGAGTTTTTGAAAAATAAATATGCAGAAATTTATGAAATATTTATAATTCATATTTCAGTTAATTTCTAATTTAAATCAAATTAATTTTGATTTACTAGAGATTAATCTGCTGCAAAACATTAGCTGAGTTCTTGCCTTAGGATGAAGAATTAAGCATTTCAATTTCACCTACAAGTCTAGTGAAAGTTGCTGCATCCAAAGGTTTAGTAAAAATGTCAGCTAATTGTTTTTCTATTGGAATAAAAATGAGCTCAATGGTACCATTTGTAGTATGCTCTCTAATAAAATGGTACCTTACATCAATGTGCTTTGTTCTAGAATGATTAACTGGATTAGCCACTATATGAAAGAGATATGTCCTAAGTCCAATCATGTATGAGGATTTAGGAATAACTTTTATGTAATCTGTTTTGATTTCATTGATATTAATAAAAGGCTTATTTTGTTTTTATTGCGGACTCTATCTATTTAAATGTTTAAATAAGATATACCACAGTTTAGAGTAAAGTTTTTTATGGATTGTGATGAGATCATAATAATGAGACCTAAAAGATGATAAGTCTAAACTTAAATAGTTCCTGGTCGTAGGATTACTAACTGGTAATTAATAATCCGCAAAGATCGGCACATACTATGTTTGCTTCATTATGAAGGATGTCTGTTCTCATAGACATTTGTGTGGTGACACTATAGCTAGTATGTAGGTGTTTATTATAGAATAAGTTCACTGAACATGACTCACACAGCTGAACAACTGATGGAGTTCACTCACGTGTCAGCAGTTGTTCACATAGTGATAATTGTACAAGTATCCTTAGACTTGAGGTCATCATAGTCATCTTGTGTACACTGAACTATCCTTTGATTTAGTTCTTAGTCTCAAGGGACAATTATAAGGGCTCTACTGAGTATAGAAATTTGTACACGAAAATAGTGTATGATCAATAAAGGATCTACCCCTTCCAGTGTAGGAAGAGAATGTTCAATGCTGATCCACTTATGTTAGTTCAGGAATCTCTGGCCAGAGTGAATGAAATTAGAAAGGAGTTTCTAATTTACATTAAATAGAACTAAACATAGTGAATGGGAAAGCAAGTGATTAAATAAGATAGGCTTGACACAAGTTCCATGCCTTATATTTAATCGTGACATTGCAGGATATAAGAAATTAATTGTATGGTAACTACTCACTGAATAGGTTCTTGGTATTCTAAGCAATGAATTCGTATTATCCGGATAGTCGCGATATGCTGAGAAGTATCCCTCACGATGTAGAATAAATATGATTAATTAATTAATCATATTTAATGAATTAGAGAATTTATATAAATAATGATAAAATAGTTTTATTATTATATATTTCTACTACCGGCTTAATATTGAACCTACAGGGTCACACCATAAAAGAGAATGATTTAATGGTGGAGGAAATAATTAATAATGGCTGATAATTATTTATTTATGAAATAAATAATTAATTGGCAAATTTAATAATTGATTAAATGAGATTTAATTGATTATAAATTAATTAAGAAAAGGTTCTTAATATTATTAATTAAGAATTTAATTTTTGGAAATTAAATCAAGTGAGAGAATTATTTCTAAAGAGTTTAGAAAAAGGATTAATAATTAAAAGATATTTTAATTATTAGTGAGAATAATAAAGGGTTAATAATAATAATATTTTATGGGAAAATTTTCAGCTGAAAATTTTGCCTATAAATATACTATTATAAACCCTATTTTCGCCTCAACCAAAAAGATTTACAAAACCCTAATTCTCTCCATCTCCTCCTCCTTCATTACATCATTTTCTTGGTGGATACCGGTTGAGTGCTTCACACTTGAGGAGCAGCTGCTAAGGATCTCCGTTCATCGTTCTTGGATCGCTATTAAAGACCTCCATCTTTCCATTAATATAAAGCTTCTTAAGGTAAATATACTGAACTACGAATTAAATATTATTTTTCGCATGGATCATGCGGAGGGTTTCGGTTTTTTTTAAGATTAAATTTACGTTTTCGCTGCGTTTATGTGCTAAAAAACCCTTCAATGACATCGGAGCTACTAGCGAAAAGTTTTTAATTTGTTTATGTGTTTAACTGTTTTCGATATATGAGCATGTACGTGATTCTCCGTGATTTGATGTTGATATAATATGCATATATATGTATGGTTTTGAATATATGATATTCATGTGAGTTGTATAATCATAAGATGATTATGTAATCTGTATATATACTTATATATACATGATTTATATTTGTTATAATTATGAGAATCATATTAGATACGGATTCTGAATTGGCTGTTGCAGATTTGCTGAAATCTGGGTCTGATGTCCGATTTACGCAAACGAATACCCTATTCCATAGGTAAACGAGCGTCTGAACAAAACTGATAGCTAAAGCTATCAACGACGCGTCTGTAAGGCGTTTGACGTTGTTTACTGCCCGTAAACAGTGATTCTTGTTTTTCCGATTTGATTGTGATTTTTCTGATTTTTGTCATATTTTCTTTTTATGATTAAATCATGGATAATATGATATGTTAAGATCAGATTATGTGTTTTAACATGCTTTTATGTGTTGTATGAGCATGGTGGATGGTTATGGTCTTTCGACCTTAGTGTAATGGTTTTGGTTTTGGTTTTGGTTTTAAATACGACTTGCATGTCGTCAATCTTTGTAATCATAAATCTCGAATGTAACTCGAGTTATTCTTGTAAGTTCATTAGATTAGTTTTACTTTCAATCATATAATGTAATTGAAAACTCAAGAAGGCTGTCCAATGGAGGTGATACAAAGAAGAAGACGAGGCATACAAGAAGTCTAAACAAAGAAGAAGACTTATGTAATAAGTAGTTGTATTTATTTTCATCACCATATTAGATTGACCTTGATCTTTATCATGAGCTTGATAAAGATCACATAGGATGGGGTCATAACCAAACACATTTACTTTATTGCACTTTATATTTACTTGTTTATTTAATTTTATATATGAGATATATGCCTATGTTTACTATGCGATGATAGATTTAGGTGAACTTAAATCAATATAAGGCGTGCTTTAGAAAATCTAGAATATGAATCGTTTCTTGCCTTAACAATAAATATTATGAATACGATCATGAGATTCTTGTGTTTATGAAACACGTAATTGAATATGAATTTTCAATATTGAGAGAAAGGATGATTCTGTCAACAACAGATTTCTATATGTAAGAAAGGGTTATTAAGTGACACCTCTTGACAATGCTCCACCCGATCTGGGAATCATCTGATTATCGATTATTGATTTGAAATATTTAATTTAAAAGGAAGAATCTCTTTATAATATGATTATGATTGTAGCGTAATATAATCCCTCTAAAATTAAATAATATCAAGTAGTTATTGGCCAATGACACAATGGACTTGTGTCGGTCATAGCCTTCCAACATGGTAGAAAGTGGTTCTTATTTTTAAATCATTGTCGTTTCGTGCTTCAGTCGAGGGCTTTGATTTTGAAATAAGAAATACTTGTCTATTACATAGAGATGTGTACATTGAATTAGAATCTAAAGGTCGGTACGTGCTACAGCCGTGGGCCGTTGTGATTCAATTATACGAAATGTTGGGTTAGACTTGACTTAGAATATTAAGTTTGTCGTGCCACAACTGTGACTCAATTATTCAAGAGGCTAAACTTATATTAGGGAATAATATAAGATGTAATTGACAAGAGTTGTCTGCCTATTGAACATCACATGATGTTTCGTGCCATAGCCGAGGTTGTGTGATGGAATGTAGGATCCCTATTCCCACTAGCATTATGAATGCTTAATTTTCACTTAGGGGTTGAAAAAAAATTAGATAAACTAGTGGGAGACACTTATGAATAAAGACCCGATTCATATAGTGTTTTGAAATGAAATTGAATATTTGCTAAGTGTTGTTATGTGTTTATCATTTACAGATTTACTATATTCGTCATGTCTTCTGCACTATCACTCCGGAGCATACTAGATGCTCACAAGTTGACTGGTCCTAATTTAGCTGCTTGTTTTCACTATAACAAGTTGGGGCACTGGAAGAGGAACTGCAAGTTCTACCTTACAGAATTGAAGAAGAAGAAGGGTAGTAAGACTACCGCTTCTGATTCAGGCATGTTCATGATCGAAGTTAATATGTCACTAGGTCAAATTTCTACTTGGGTACTAGATACCGCCTGTGGTTCTCATATTTGCAATTCGTTACAAGGACTAAAGGGAAGTAGGACTCTTGAAAAAGATGAGGTGATTCTACGTATGGGCAATGGAGCAAGGGTTGCGGCCATATCTGTAGGATCATTTAGTTTACATATGCCTACAGGCAAGACTATTATTTTGAATAATTGTTATTACATTCCCTCTATTGTGAGGAATATTGTTTCTATTCCTATGTTGGATGTGGATGGTTTTTCATTTATTATTAAGAATAATGAATGTTCTATCCTTAGAGAGAATGTTCTTTTTTGGACGTGGCATTTTAAATAATGGTCTATATGTATGTGACGTAGAGCATGATTTACTTCAGATTGAACAAACTAATAAAAGAAAACGGGATGATGAAAATCTGACCTATTTATGGCACTGTAGGCTAGGTCATATTAGTGAAAATAGACTGCGGACATTGTATAAGGAAGGGTTACTTGACCCCTTTGATTTTTAATCATATCCTACATTCGAGTCTTGTCTATTTGGTAAAATGGCCAAATCTCCATTTAGTGGACATGGAGAGAGGGCTGCAGATTTGCTAGGATTGGTACACACAGATGTATGTGGACCAATGTCTACGCAATCCATGGGTGGATTTTCATAATTCATTGCTTTCATAGATGATCGATCTAGATTCAGATATGTGTATTTGATGAAACACAAGTCTGAAGCCTTTGAAAAGTTCAAAGAATATAAGTATGAAGTGGAGAAACAAACCAAACATAGTATTATAACTCTTCGATCAGATCGAGGTGGTGAATACTTGAATGGAGAGTTTCTATCTTATCTCAAAGAAAATGGTATAGTCTCCCAGTGGACTCCTCCATATACTCCACAGTTGAATGGGGTATCTGAAAGGAGAAATCGAACTTTGTTAGACATGGTTCGGTCCATGATGAGCTATGCAAATCTTCCAGTATTCCTATGGGATTATGCATTGGAAACCTCAGCATATTTACTGAATAAGGTGCCTTCCAAATATGTTCCTCAAACACCATATGAGATATGGAAAGAAAAGAAACCGAGTCTTAAACACGTTAAGATTTGGGGATGTCCATCTTATGTCAAGAAAGTTGACCCAGATAAGCTGGAATCTCGATCAGTAAAATGTAATTTTGTGGGATATCTTAAAGAGACTTTGGGGTATTACTTTTACACCGATCATCGGGTGTTTGTCTCCAAACATGCTACCTTCTTGGAAAAGGAGTTTATCCTTGTAGGAAATAGTGGGAGCAAAATTGAACTTGATGAAGTTCAAGAAGCACAAACTACTACGGATCAAGTGGAAACACCTGTTCAGACTGAACAACCTTCTGTGGAACAGCCCATTCGTAGGACAGGGAGAGTGTCTCGCCAACCTGAGAGGTATTATGGCCTTGTCATTGAGAATGACAATGAGTTTTCAGTCATTGATGATCACAACCCTGTGACCTATAATGAGGCTATGAGTAGTGTTAACTCAGAGAAATGGCATAGTGCCATGAAATCCGAAATGGAATCTATGTATATCAACCAAGTATGGACTCTGGTTGAGGCGCCTGAAGGTGTTAAGCCTATTGGGTACAAGTGGGTATACAAAAGAAAGATTGGAACATATGGCCAGGTGGAGACCTATAAGGCCAGGCTCGTGGCAAAATGATTCAAACAAAGGAAAGGGATTGACTTTGATGAAACTTTTTCGCCTGTAGCCCTGTTAAAATCAATTCGGATTTTCCTTGCGATTGCTGGTTACTACGACTATGAGATCTGGCAAATGGACGTGAAACCGGCCTTCCTCAATGGGGAACTTGAAGAGGAAGTGTATATGACACAGCCAGAGGGTTTTCTTTCCAAGGGAAATGAACACCTAGTGTGTAAGCTGCTGTGAACCATATATGGTTTAAGGCAAGCTTCTCGTAGATGGAACATCCGTTTTGATGAGACAATCAAAGAGTTTGGTTTTATCAAAAACATAGATGAACCATGTGTCTACAAGAAGGTTAGTGGGAGCGCGATAACATTTCTTGTATTGTATGTGGATGATATACTTCTTATAGGAAATGATATATCGATGCTACAATCAGTCAAAGTATGGCTATCAAAGAACTTCACCATGAAGGACTTGGGAGAAGCATCCTACATTCTCGATATGAAGATCTATAGAGATAGATCTAGAAGAATGATAGGTCTTACCCAGGGTACATACATCCTGAAAGTGCTTAAAAGGTTTAGCATGGAAAACTCCAAAAGAGGACTCATACCGATGAGCCATGGAGTGTCCCTTTCCGAAAAAATGTCTCCTAAGACACCTGAGGAAAGAGAGTATAACACCCTCCAAATCCGGGGTATAGATTTGGGGCATTATTAATAACAATTACCAACTATACCTGCACAAGCGGAATATTAATATAATAATTACCCCGAACTATCACTACTCAGGATCTTTTAAGGGTTGAGGTTGGAAACAAGAATCATGCACTACACTTTATTACAAACCCAACTAAATAAAACCTGTTTCAAGAACTCTCTTTATTACAAAACTTTATTCTATCTACAGTTTCACTACGCGATCTTTTATTCAACTACACAAAACTCTTATTCAACCCAACATCACTACTTATCCTGCTACACCTGATCTGGCAATTCAAAGCTCTCTTCGGGAATAGGAAGGAACACTCTTGGTATAAGAGGGTCCCGCTGCTTGATTCGCTTCTTGACTATGCGGGTCCTGATGGGTTTCATTCTCTACCTTAACTGTAAAACAATAGGAGTGACAATAAAAGAAATGAGCCAAAATTGCTCAACAAGCCTGCAACAATTTATATATATATATATATTATAAAGAAAGAGAAATAAAGAGAAATAAATAAACCAATAAGCTGCTGGTTTGAACAACCATCAGTATCTGTATATGATAATAATTTGCCAATGATGGCGAGTGCCAAATGAACAAGACTGGAAACAAGAACCAATATATGCACTATAATCTGCTGATCAGTCAGAATATAGTACGGATCTATACCCAACTGCATAGACCCAACCAACATAAGGAGTACTCAGGCAACTATGGCCTATTAATTAATGGTCTGGGAAAAACCCAACCTTTATAGTAACCATCCAGTCCAAGGCTGAGCATCCGGAACAATCGGTATGCTATTGATATATCCCAACACCAGGATATACCAGAATATATGTAACAAGGGTAAAGGAATTGAAATATGAACAGGGAATTCAATAAATTGGGTAAATCAAGAATTGAAATGAAATGGAACAAGTGATAATAAATGGGTAACAGTGTATATGAATAATAATTATCAAAGAGAATTGATACGATAGAAAGGAAATATAAATCACTATTCTGAATTTAGAATAGGGGAAAAACTTGCCTTGCGCGTACTTAACCTGGTTTAACTTACTGCCTTCTGACCCTAGCTTGCTCTGCCTTGCTAACACTGAACAAATCATGGAAAGATAGGTGTTTAGATAATTTACTATATACGTGTATCTTGAATTGATATCACACAACCTTATCAGTCTACCCATGCGTTTCTATCTGACTCGCATATATATACATATATTTACACAACATATTTATGCACATAATCACATATAACACGTAACACATAAAGCACATAATTAATTTCTATATTTATAATTATTTTTAGAATCAATTCCGGGCTTATACCTGCATTACTAGTCGTATCTGATTTTATTATAATTTTTCGGGATTTATTCGGCTCAATTATATCCCTACTAGGACCTACGAACTATCAATTATCACCAAACCACTCTTTTTCAGAAGAAATTATAACTTACAACCATTTTTATTGGATTTGTCTCATTTTTCTGAGTCTAGGGGTCTTCGTTTCACTTAAATCGGACTAACGGTTGAATTGTTATGAATTAAACAAGATTTAATTAATTAGTAATTAATTATAAATAATTAATTATAATTAAACAATCCTTAATTATATTTTTAAATAATTATTTAAGAAAAATCAAAGTCAAAAATAATTTTTTTATAATTTTTGGAGTTAAAATGAAGAAGTTACGATTTATTGAAAATTATGTGATTAATTATTGAAATAATTAATCACTTAATAAATAAATAACTAATAAATAATTAATAGATAATTATTTACTAATTTAAAATAATTAATCTCTAATTATTAGGATTAATCACAATTTATTATAATATTTATAACTTATCGATATTTATTCGATTAGATCGATTATTTACAAATAATCAATCGATTTTATTAACGGATACGCTATTTATCGAATATCTACTATGTGCTCGAATTATAATCTAACTCAACGATTAATTACTCGTATAAATACGAGCTACTCGCAATCCTCATATAATTATCGAACTTATTACATTATTACTGAAACTTATACGATTCGTTAATCCATTAATTATCGGTATTTAATTATACGATACAAATAATCACTACAATATTATTCGAATAACTATCGCTCGAATAATAATTCTCATTATCGAATCATTACTCATAATAATAACTAATTATCGAATTATTAATCATATTATTTAATTATTTTTAATCCTTATTATTATTAATTACCTAATTATTAATTAATTACCTAATTATTAATTAATTACCTAATTATTAATTAATTAGATAACTAATAAATAATTAGATAAATAATTAAATAATTAATTAAATAATTAAATTTGAATTTATAAATCAATAAAATAATTTAGAAATTAATAATACTATTTTTCAGAATATAAAATTAATTTTTAATTAATTATTAGAATTTTTAAAATGATTTTCTGATTTATAAAATATAAATTAAATAATAGAAAATCCAGAAACAAAAATCTGGAAATGGTTTCAGGGTTGAGGGGATCAAACCCGGGTCGAAACCGGGTTGCAACCTGGTCGTCCCCAACCCAAACGGGTCGGGAAGAACACCGGCCAAGAACCCAGAACCCGACGCCGGTGTTTGATTCCGGCGGCCTTGAATCGAACAAACGAACCATGAAGGGACCTCGTTTCCTTGCGTTTTCGACCAAGAACAACACCAAAGCAACGTACCGTCCTTCCTCCTTCTCCCTTCATCGTTCTACAGCCGGAAACACAAAGAAGACCGCCGCGGCGGCGGTTCTCCGGCGACGTCAAAGACAACACCAAATCGCATGAAACCTGTGCCGTTCGACTCCCTATCCGACGATCTAAACGTCTATTGTAATAACCCCAATTTTTGGAAATTTTTGAAACCCTTATGAATAGTGTTTTTGCTGAATGAGAAAACTGTTCATGCCACACTATGTAGGGGTTCTGATATGGATATTCTGAGATTTTATTAGTACTTTATATGGGATATAAGTGTATGTAAAGATCGTCAGAATCCAAATCCGAACACTTTGATTTTTCCCGGAAATACACTAGATACGGAAAGATTTGAGAAAAAGGTAACAGGATAAAAAGGATTTAAATAAAAGGATTATAGGAGAGGATCATAAAAGGAATATAATATATTGAGAAAGGTTAAGGGAACCTAAGTAATTAGATCCCGGGTATGATCCCTCAAACGATAAATGAAAACGAAAGTTAAGCGAACCGTATAACAGATCAGCGGTCATTAGGCAAACGATTAGGAAGTTAATCAAAGGGATTAGTGGGAATGATGTCATCCAACCAATAGAAAGAGGACAAGGAAGGGAGGATGACATCATGAGGATGACATAGGCATGACAAGAAAGGAAGGAGATGTGGTGACTTTTTAACCACACAAAACCAAGGGCAACTAGGTAATTCACTAAAGCAAACAACAAAAATCAACCAACCAAAAGCAAATCAAGCCAAAACACAAAAATCTCTCTTCTTCTTCTTCATGCTCTCGGGTTTTTTCTTAAGAAATGGGAAGTCCAAGCTCCTCCACTTACTATTTAGCAAGGTAATTATCTAAGCTTCCCCATGGATAGTTACATACTTCCTATAAGTTTAAGCTTCTAATTCCAAGCCAATCTTTTTCTATAAATCATGAAAGAAGATGGTGAATAGTGTTTTCAAGAACTAAAATTTGTGTTCTTGAAGTTTTGTTTAGATTAAGCTTGGATAAGGGCTTTAAAGGTGATTCCAAGCCATTCTCTTGATTCTCCACTCTCCAAGGAAGGTATAAACTACAAACCCTAGCTTTAGTTTTGAGTAATTAGGATTGAATGTGTTTGATATAGCATATGTGAAGCATGATGCTTGATTGGTTGAGGTTTGGTTGAGTTTGTAGAGATTAGTTGGTTTTATTGCATTGTTGGAGTTGTAAATCTTGGTAATTAGTTAAAGAACCTAAGTAAAGCCTTTAGTTCATGTGAGGAATAAGTATAAATGGTTAATGTGGATTTGTTGGGGCTGTTATGATGTGGTTTGGAGGGATATTGGTTGTATGATTGATTTGGGGTTGATTTGTGGTTGGTATTGAATGGTTTAAAGTTTGGGAAATCGCGTAAACATAGCCGTCGTAACGTCCGATTTCCTGTAGACTGTTTTTGTGCATAACATTAGGACCCGAGAACCCCCTGCTAGATTATGACCACTGCCATGTTTAGATAGCTCATGTTACGAGCTTCGTTTTGATATGTAGTTCGTTCGATTCCGATGCACGGTTTAGGAGAAACGACCGTTTCAAGTAACGGTGTTTCGCGAACGAAACTTTTCCCCTCGCCTTACTTTGAAACATAGATTATAGACCAAAAAGGGTTAATTAATGTATGAAACATTTATGGTAAGTGTGTTAGGCAGTTGGTAAGACACTCGCGAAGGAATCGCTTTAAAACTCGTAAAGGTTAAATTATTAAAAATGGTGGAGCCGAGGGTACCCGAGTGGCTTAAGCGAATCAGTGAGCGCAAAACAAGCGTTAGAGTCTAAGTTAGTTAAAGTATAGATTTACAAGTGACTTTGGTTTAATTCCAACTTACTTGTTGTTTATAGGTTACCAGACTCGTCCCGAGCCATTCGTAACCCCAGTCGCTCAGGCAAGTTTTCTACCCGTTATACTGTTGTTGTGATGTAAATATATGTATATGCATTATCTTGTGATATTGCATGATTGTTATTAGCAAATTTTGCGATATATTGGAGCATGCTAATATGGTATATATGCATGTCTGTTTCGTAATCTGGTTATCTATCTGTTGATTTCAATGCTTATAGTTGCATAATACCTATGCTAGAAATAAGCAAGTAGTTGCGTATACCCTTAGTATAGGGGATAAAAGGTGAACATATTTCTAAACCGGGAGTCGATGTTCCCGAGTATATATATATATATTTATTTATTTATTTATTTATATATATATATGGATATAGTTTTTAAAACTATTAATCGAATAAGGTTTATTCGATAACTTTAACTTTATTTTATTATTGAATATTATTTCGAATATTATTCGAAGGCGTATGACTCCTTTACATTATTTATTGAATATTATTTGAATATTCATTTGAGGATGTATGACTCCTTTATTTTATTTAATGAATATTATTTATAATATTCATTCGAGGTATTATGACTCAGCTTATTTTATTTATTGAATATTATTTGAATATTCATTTGAGGATCTATGACTCCGATTATTTGCTGAGATATATTCTTTATTTTATTAAAGAATAAGGTGTCGATAATCAAACTTATTTTTGATTATTCAAATAAAGATATTACTTTCGTATAAGTATATCTTTGATTATTTGCTATTCATTTCAAGTATAAGTTTTAATACTTCTACTTCAATTATTTTATAAAGATTATTTTTTTATGGGAATATTATTTAAATAATAATATTCAGACATTTTCTAAATATTCTGGGGACTGATTTACTTCATTAAATCAGTTTTACTCCAAACACTCTTTAAAGTGTTTTCGAGTCTTTAAAATGATTTTCAAAAGTTAGAGCGGATCCCAAAACTATTTTTATATTTAAGATCTTCCTTTTAAAAAGGGGATTTAAATACTCGCTCAAAACCTGGGGGATCCGGCTCGGTGGTGTGTTTTATATTCGCAACAAGGTTGCTGTCTTGGTAAAAGAGTTTTTGATTACTTACCCAATATTCGGGAAGTAAAATTCTTGGAACAAGTTAATCCATTAACAGGCATCGCCTGGGAAATATCGGTGAGTTTTCCTTTCCAACTAGGTACGACTTCTTGGTGGAGCCGTATCAACAAGTTTCTACTTGGGGAAAGGGGGAAACGAGCTCTACGTTTCAGAGTCATGGATTTCATCTGAACTAGGAGTGGCGTAAGTGGTCGAGTAGCGCCGGCCCAGCCTTATTATATTGGCCCAAATGGCCTGGAAGTTCCGCTAAGGCGGTCCATTCCTTAGGAGTTCAGTGTTCGGTTGACAAGTAAATCCGACAGGTTCTCCTCTACATGTAGAAAATGGTGGGGTTGTACTACTACGACTGATCATCGTAAGTGGTCTTCCTGGCGCGGCAAACTCCCGTAATGAGTTCATCATCCAATTGGATAATTTCTGCAACACTACCCAGAGCACTTCGATAGAAAGGCTACGGTTGGGCGATTGTTGAGTGTTGGCATGGTCAAGTTTTCAAAATGATGTTTACATCAAATGAAGTATCTCATAACTTCATTTTATTTTGATTATATTTTAAAGGTTGAATCTATTCAAGTATTATCTTGTAGTCTCATCTATGTGATGAACTTTTGAACTAATTATAACTTGAACGATGGTAGTTCAAGTAGTATTTGGAAAAGATATAAGTATATTGGAGTATCTGGTAACTTCATCTTTTAAACTTATATCTAGTAAATGATTATCTTATGCATGATAAAGATTTTCAGAATAATGTTGAGACAAGGTTAGATATATGAGATCACCTTGCAACGATATTTTTATACAGTTATACACTGGAACTCTGTGTGTATTATGCATGTAAGAGGACTTCCAATATTTTGAAAAGTATATATGAATATATATATATACACTGAATATTTTGCGACTTCATCGCATTAAGATATCAACTTGGTTCATTTCTTTTGACCAAGACTTTCATGAGTACTATGAGAAGACCCATATATTGTTAATCATTATACATATTATTTTGGTGGGCTTGCTGCTCACCCTTGCTTTATTTCTTCATCACACAACAACAGTTAGGAAAGATGGCCAGACTCCAGCAGACCCAGCGCAAGCGCGTGGGAAGCGTCCTGCGTCTTCCCGTTGATGTTGTAGCTGCTATAGCTGCAGAGGTAGATCTATTGTAGATCAGACCATCTACTTTCGAGAATCAATTATGTATAATTATAACTTGTGGCAGATAATGGCAATTAACTGTAAATTTATCAAGTAATCATTTTGGGTTGTAATAACTTTTAAATTGTGGATTCAAAGACTTGTACTTATTGAAATTTCATCTCTGAGACTATAACGGGTTGTGGTGTGTGTTAGTGTGGGGTCACAGCATAAGGTTATTTATTAATTAAGTGAAGTGATATTGTGGAAAGAAAGACCGTGACGACCCGGATCCCCGACCCCGGATCTGGGGGTGTTACAGAAATGGTATCAGAGCTAAGCGTTATAAACCTCAGAGATGATGGGACGTTAAGATAATAAGATTCACTAAGATAATAAGAACTCTTGCCGAGTTCATAGTCGGGCTACCTAACGTAGTACTGACGGTTAAAACCCTTATGGGAACCCTTATAAATATCGTGATAGGAGCGTAGTTCGTTATCGTATATGGTAGCGGGACTCCGAACCCTGAAGTTGAGGAACATCAACGCGATGATGTTTTATTAGTTATTGGAGATCATATTGTGGATCCGATAGAGTGTCCTAATACAGGACCGGATGATGTTGATATTAAGGATGTTGTCCTAGTAGGGATAGTTGTTGAGAAGGACCCCATGGAGGATCCTGACAGGATTGGATAAAGGACCACTGATGAATTGATGATCATGGTTTGGTCGACTACCAGAGGTAGGATTGGCCGGTCACTACCGGAGGTTCGTTCAAGTTGTAAAGATAGTAGCCCCTTTAACGCGGCTTACTCGTAAGACTGAGAAGTTCGAATGGACAGAGAAATGCGAGAACAGCTTTCAAGAACTGAAGCAGAGGTTGGTGATGGCCCCTATGCTGGCATTGCCGGATGGAAAAAGGAGATTTTATGATTTGTAAGTGACGCTTCGCATAAGGAATTAGGGTGCTTCTTAGCACAGCAAGATAATCGCGTCTGCGTCAAGACAATTAAGGTAATATGAAATTTGATATCACCGCCCATGAGCTTAGGCTCGTGGCAATAGTTTTACCCTAAAGATTGGAGGCACTACTTGTATGGAGAGAAGTGCGAGAATTACCTAAGCCATAAGTGCTCTAGTACATTCTTACGTAGAAAGAGCTCAACATACGCCAGAGGAGGCGGTTAGAGCTAATCAAGAATTATGATTGGCAGATTCTTTATCATTCGGGGAAAGCCAATGTGGTGGCTGATGCCCTTAGTAAAAAAAAAGGAGAGACTCAAGATGATAATGTCTTTGGGAGAGTTTATAAGAGATTTTGGAAATAGTAGTGAAGGTAACCGGAGCCGGTACCGAAAAGCTGTTTGAGATTGCAATACAGCCCGAATTATTGGAAAAGATCATATTGTGCCAGAAAAAGTTATGAATAAAGGCAGAGAGCCAACAATTAGATAAAAGATTAATATCGAGAAAGATGATAAGGGAATAATGAGGTATTCCTATAGAATTTGGGTTCCGAAAGTTCAAGAGCGTAAGGATGAGAACTTAGATGAGAGCCATGGTTTGAGGAATAAGATTTAGAGCAAACCCTGAACGTGATAATCAGGGAGGTCGCCATCAAGATAGAAGGAACCCATGACATAATGGAGTGGAAAATGAGGATTTTAAATTAAAAGATGACCCCAATTATGGGGAGTAGGATGAAACATTTCATACTAAGGAAACAGAAAGTCGAGTAAGGAAAGGGGACCCGAGACGGTACTCCTATACGGCAATTCATGGACCTGTATAAAAAGAACTTAGACTATTATCCCCAACCACCACCCTGAGGAGACAGTGCGGTGAGAAATTCTTTCATGACCTTTAAGTCGCTAAGCTCTCAGAGTTCCAAGGAACAAGCTGACCCAGTCGAGGCAAGAGCCTGGCTAAAGGAAATAGATGAATCATTTGAGATTCTAAATGATTGACGAACCACAAAAGACTGTTTTGTCACTTACCCTCCTAAGAGAGAGACCACCCGCTGGTGAAAGGCCAAGGAAGGCACGGAGCAAGAGATTATAATAAACTGATTTAAGTTCAGTCAATTGTTTTCAGGAAAGTACTTCCCAAGGTTATGGAGATAGTGTAAAAGCTTAAGAGCCAGAACAAAGGCAGACGAGTATGATGAATTATGAATCTAAGTTGTAAAAGTTATCAAGATTCGTTCTGAAGACACGAATCCAGAATGACGGGATGTTTGAAATCAATGCTTATGTTGTGTTGGTTCATGAAATAACGATAAGAGAAAGGAATATAAAGGCAAGAGAGTTGAGGAATGATAAGGGAGTTGGGTATGAGGAAACCCTAAAGACTCGTAGAAATAGAAATAGAAAAGTATGTAATCGTCCGGATGAGAGTGATTCACCATGAGTTAAATTGATGGTTGAAGGTATAAGAGATACATATATTTTATCCCCTGTAAGTTGGGAAGATTCGAGGAAACCTTGAGATAATTCGAAGGATAAATAATGAGACGCAGATAGACTGAGGAGACAAGGAAGTAAGAAATTAGGAAAATTGGATGAAGGAAGTGACCTTCAAGAATGTGAAGTGTAAGACCGGTGGCTCGATACCCAGAAAGGGAGACGCCAGGTATGAGAGATATCTCAACATTGAGATGACTGTTGAGATAAACAGCAAAAGTAAATAAGGAATTATTAAAAAGAAGTTCACGTTGAACATGACCAATATCTTCCAGAACATCCATGTTATCATTACCAAATCAGGAAAGAAAAGCAGATGACCATTGTTATCTTTTGGAGGCCATATGGATTGACCTCAATTTGAATAAGGATGCTATTATGAAGTTAGGTATAGACTATCGAGGTGGGAATGATGAATAAGATAATCTATCAAGGATATATGACTTGATTTATCCATGGAAGGATGCAGGTACCTTTTAAAGGTGGAATTAAGGATAGAACATTGGTAACTTAAAATGAATCCTAGGGGAATGCATACAGGTTGGCATTTCACCCTTAATAGGGATAGTATGAGTTTTGACAGTATGAATTGGAAAATATTAAGGTAATGATGACCTTTAAGGATCAGTGGAGAAATTTTTCAGAAGTATATAGACAATGGTTCTAGTAATAGTGAATGGTATTTTGATATGCCCTGTATCTAGGGAATACAGGAGGAACGATTCAAGGATAACCTTAGAGGTTTTGCAATGAGAAAGGTAATATTCAAAATTCTCAAGAATGGAAATGTTGATAAAGGAAATATGACGTAATTATAATGATGCCAAGTGAGGCACGTGTTAAACCACGAGAAGGTATGGATCGAACCAATAATGGTCGAAATTGTTCAGGGCAATTAGGACTTAAGATAAAAGATGTTCTAATTATGATTGAGAGTCAGTCATGACAGTGATTAACCTCTAAAGACTGAGGAAATAACTTATGGAAAAATGGTGATTTTTTTTTTACTCATCAGATTTTAAGGAAAACATCTTCACATAAGCTGTGATTGAAATAAGGTGGAAAAATTTATTTGGAGGTGGTTAAAATGACATTGACTGTAAGGAAATTTTACTATCAGGAAAGGCCAAAGAGGTGGCCGACACTTTAAAGGTAAGAGGATAATTATAGGCGCTTGTGCCAAAGGAATACAATGATGATGGTTAGAGCTATGCAGATTGTATTATGGTTTGGAAGATTGACATTCCTTCTGATGACTGTGCAATACCCAACCGTAATAGTAGTTGGCAAAGGTTTAATTCGTGTAATCGCCATGAACGGGCTATGTATCTTAGGAGGTACTATCTTGAGAATAAGCCAGGACCATGTTTCCAAAAAGGACTAGACGAACCTTTGAGTTAAGTCTTCAATCTAAGGCATATGATTAAAAATGGTATTAACCTGCTATCGTTGCTTTGATTGAAACTCTTCTGCAATTTTATCTGCTTCATGTCATGAAAGTACGTCAGAGTTTGGAGTGTTCTTCATGAATTGTGATTGGTGGTTATGTTAACTCCTTAGGAGAATTAGATACGACCTGTATGGACTCCGTATGGTTAGCTATTAAGACTTCATGGAAAATGAATGACGACAGTAGGTCAGTGGTGGACCATAGTAAGGCAGCAATGATTCTGCGAGTATTGAGCTGATTACAACCGTGAGAGTTGTATTGGAATGGGTGTTGAGATTGAGTACCACTAATCGGGTCGTGGTAGTGTATAAGTTATCATTAATAGACTAATTAAGTAGAGTATCTACATAGTGAATTATTATTCTTTCTTATCAATAGAGATTCGTATTATTATACGAGGAAGGTTGCGGTGCAAGCATAGAATTCGAGTAACGATGATGTCTAGAATGAGATCCCAGATTCGATTTTCGATGTCGAGGGAGTTTCAAAGGTAATTGTGTATAAGCTCGAGGATGAGCATGGGTCCATAGAATGATGGACGGGATAACGAAAATATTTAGGCACGTGAAATACGATGCTATAATACTTGATGTTGATATAAATACATATCTGTTTTGTTCTCCTATGACAAACCTCTATAGTTCAGAGGTAGATTCCAAGCCAGATATTTTGTGGCAGTATATTTTTTTCATATATACAATTCTCTTCAGTTCGTTCTTTTCTCTTCTTTTCATTTCATGTAAGCTGAGAAGAACAACCCTTCCAGAAAGGGGAGGTATTGCCGAATGACTATCTATCTGTGTGATAGAAGCCTAGTAGGATACCAGCTATTGTTTAATTGCTTGTCAAGTACTAAAGGCTGGCCACCTTCTGTACTAACTATGCGATATAACAAGTGTTCATGATCTTAGTGATCTCTCAACAAATTCCTTTACTTCTATTTGATTGATCAAATTTTGGAAAATAGAAGCAACTGATAAAGGAGTAATAAAGTGGTGGTAGTATGCGGAATGGGAACACATTCGTGATACTAAGGTTGACGTGGTTATTAAAAGGTTATAGAACGCTAACGAGCAAAAGTATAACCAGTATAATATTAGGAACGGAAGGTAGTAGCGATTACGAACTGGAAAAGAATGGGTATTGAGAAGCAGAAGCTCTAATGTTAAAAGCAATAATGAGAGTCTGTGCAATAGACTTGAAAGAATTTGGAATGATCACTTAATTCGGATTGAGTTATCTTACGACAATAGATCATATGTCATTATCGAGATGTTGCCTTATGAGATCATTGAGGGAAGACAATGTCGATCTCCCTTATGTTAGGATGAAGTTGTAGAGCGCAAGATGCTCGGACCCGCAGTAGTCCAAAGGACCAAGGATATGATAGATCTAATCAGAGGACGGCTGGTAGTAGCCCAAGATGGTCATGATAAGTATGTTGATTTGACACGAAGGAATAAAGAGTATGAAATAGGGGACCTAGTAATGTTATAGGTATCCCTTGGAAAGGATTGATGAGGTTCGAAAAGAAAGGAAAGATAAGTCTACAATTTGTTGGACCCTTGGATATATTAAGACGTTTGGGAAGTTAGCATATGAGCTAGCCCTAACCCCGAACATGTAGCAGGTCGTAACGTGTTTCACGTATCAATGTTAAGGAAGTGTAATTCAGATGCCAGATAAATAGGGGCATATGAGCGCATAGATATGCAACCCGACGTAACCTATATGGAGCAACCAGGAAGGGTTATAGAGTGAAAAGGAACGAGTGCTTAGGAGAAGGGTTATCAAACTAGTAAGAGTTTGATGGTAGAACCACAATGTGGGAAAATTGACTTGAGAGTTAGAAAGTGCAATACTAAGAAAGTATCCCTATTTATTTCTATCCGATTCCGGGACGGAATCCTTTTAAGGAGGAGAGACTGTAATAACCCCAATTTTTGGAAATTTTTGAAACCCTTATGAATAGTGTTTTTGCTGAATGAGAAAACTGTTCATGCCACACTATGTAGGGGTTCTGATATGGATATTCTGAGATTTTATTAGTACTTTATATGGGATATAAGTGTATGTAAAGATCGTCAGAATCCAAATCCGAACACTTTGATTTTTCCCGGAAATACACTAGATACGGAAAGATTTGAGAAAAAGGTAACAGGATAAAAAGGATTTAAATAAAAGGATTATAGGAGAGGATCATAAAAGGAATATAATATATTGAGAAAGGTTAAGGGAACCTAAGTAATAAGATCCCGGGTATGATCCCTCAAACGATAAATGAAAACGAAAGTTAAGCGAACCGTATAACAGATCAGCGGTCATTAGGCAAACGATTAGGAAGTTAATCAAAGGGATTAGTGGGAATGATGTCATCCAACCAATAGAAAGAGGACAAGGAAGGGAGGATGACATCATGAGGATGACATAGGCATGACAAGAAAGGAAGGAGATGTGGTGACTTTTTAACCACACAAAACCAAGGGCAACTAGGTAATTCACTAAAGCAAACAACAAAAATCAACCAACCAAAAGCAAATCAAGCCAAAACACAAAAATCTCTCTTCTTCTTCTTCATGCTCTCGGGTTTTTTCTTAAGAAATGGGAAGTCCAAGCTCCTCCACTTACTATTTAGCAAGGTAATTATCTAAGCTTCCCCATGGATAGTTACATACTTCCTATAAGTTTAAGCTTCTAATTCCAAGCCAATCTTTTTCTATAAATCATGAAAGAAGATGGTGAATAGTGTTTTCAAGAACTAAAATTTGTGTTCTTGAAGTTTTGTTTAGATTAAGCTTGGATAAGGGCTTTAAAGGTGATTCCAAGCCATTCTCTTGATTCTCCACTCTCCAAGGAAGGTATAAACTACAAACCCTAGCTTTAGTTTTGAGTAATTAGGATTGAATGTGTTTGATATAGCATATGTGAAGCATGATGCTTGATTGGTTGAGGTTTGGTTGAGTTTGTAGAGATTAGTTGGTTTTATTGCATTGTTGGAGTTGTAAATCTTGGTAATTAGTTAAAGAACCTAAGTAAAGCCTTTAGTTCATGTGAGGAATAAGTATAAATGGTTAATGTGGATTTGTTGGGGCTGTTATGATGTGGTTTGGAGGGATATTGGTTGTATGATTGATTTGGGGTTGATTTGTGGTTGGTATTGAATGGTTTAAAGTTTGGGAAATCGCGTAAACATAGCCGTCGTAACGTCCGATTTCCTGTAGACTGTTTTTGTGCATAACATTAGGACCCGAGAACCCCCTGCTAGATTATGACCACTGCCATGTTTAGATAGCTCATGTTACGAGCTTCGTTTTGATATGTAGTTCGTTCGATTCCGATGCACGGTTTAGGAGAAACGACCGTTTCAAGTAACGGCGTTTCGCGAACGAAACTTTTCCCCTCGCCTTACTTTGAAACATAGATTAAAGACCAAAAAGGGTTAATTAATGTATGAAACATTTATGGTAAGTGTGTTAGGCAGTTGGTAAGACACTCGCGAAGGAATCGCTTTAAAACTCGTAAAGGTTAAATTATTAAAAATGGTGGAGCCGAGGGTACCCGAGTGGCTTAAGCGAATCAGTGAGCGCAAAACAAGCGTTAGAGTCTAAGTTAGTTAAAGTATAGATTTACAAGTGACTTTGGTTTAATTCCAACTTACTTGTTGTTTATAGGTTACCAGACTCGTCCCGAGCCATTCGTAACCCCAGTCGCTCAGGCAAGTTTTCTACCCGTTATACTGTTGTTGTGATGTAAATATATGTATATGCATTATCTTGTGATATTGCATGATTGTTATTAGCAAATTTTGCGATATATTGGAGCATGCTAATATGGTATATATGCATGTCTGTTTCGTAATCTGGTTATCTATCTGTTGATTTCAATGCTTATAGTTGCATAATACCTATGCTAGAAATAAGCAAGTAGTTGCGTATACCCTTAGTATAGGGGATAAAAGGTGAACATATTTCTAAACCGGGAGTCGATGTTCCCGAGTATATATATATATATATTTATTTATTTATTTATTTATATATATATATGGATATAGTTTTTAAAACTATTAATCGAATAAGGTTTATTCGATAACTTTAACTTTATTTTATTATTGAATATTATTTCGAATATTATTCGAAGGCGTATGACTCCTTTACATTATTTATTGAATATTATTTGAATATTCATTTGAGGATGTATGACTCCTTTATTTTATTTAATGAATATTATTTATAATATTCATTCGAGGTATTATGACTCAGCTTATTTTATTTATTGAATATTATTTGAATATTCATTTGAGGATCTATGACTCCGATTATTTGCTGAGATATATTCTTTATTTTATTAAAGAATAAGGTGTCGATAATCAAACTTATTTTTGATTATTCAAATAAAGATATTACTTTCGTATAAGTATATCTTTGATTATTTGCTATTCATTTCAAGTATAAGTTTTAATACTTCTACTTCAATTATTTTATAAAGATTATTTTTTTATGGGAATATTATTTAAATAATAATATTCAGACATTTTCTAAATATTCTGGGGACTGATTTACTTCATTAAATCAGTTTTACTCCAAACACTCTTTAAAGTGTTTTCGAGTCTTTAAAATGATTTTCAAAAGTTAGAGCGGATCCCAAAACTATTTTTATATTTAAGATCTTCCTTTTAAAAAGGGGATTTAAATACTCGCTCAAAACCTGGGGGATCCGGCTCGGTGGTGTGTTTTATATTCGCAACAAGGTTGCTGTCTTGGTAAAAGAGTTTTTGATTACTTACCCAATATTCGGGAAGTAAAATTCTTGGAACAAGTTAATCCATTAACAGGCATCGCCTGGGAAATATCGGTGAGTTTTCCTTTCCAACTAGGTACGACTTCTTGGTGGAGCCGTATCAACAAGTTTCTACTTGGGGAAAGGGGGAAACGAGCTCTACGTTTCAGAGTCATGGATTTCATCTGAACTAGGAGTGGCGTAAGTGGTCGAGTAGCGCCGGCCCAGCCTTATTATATTGGCCCAAATGGCCTGGAAGTTCCGCTAAGGCGGTCCATTCCTTAGGAGTTCAGTGTTCGGTTGACAAGTAAATCTGACAGGTTCTCCTCTACATGTAGAAAATGGTGGGGTTGTACTACTACGACTGATCATCGTAAGTGGTCTTCCTGGCGCGGCAAACTCCCGTAATGAGTTCATCATCCAATTGGATAATTTCTGCAACACTACCCAGAGCACTTCGATAGAAAGGCTACGGTTGGGCGATTGTTGAGTGTTGGCATGGTCAAGTTTTCAAAATGATGTTTACATCAAATGAAGTATCTCATAACTTCATTTTATTTTGATTATATTTTAAAGGTTGAATCTATTCAAGTATTATCTTGTAGTCTCATCTATGTGATGAACTTTTGAACTAATTATAACTTGAACGATGGTAGTTCAAGTAGTATTTGGAAAAGATATAAGTATATTGGAGTATCTGGTAACTTCATCTTTTAAACTTATATCTAGTAAATGATTATCTTATGCATGATAAAGATTTTCAGAATAATGTTGAGACAAGGTTAGATATATGAGATCACCTTGCAACGATATTTTTATACAGTTATACACTGGAACTCTGTGTGTATTATGCATGTAAGAGGACTTCCAATATTTTGAAAAGTATATATGAATATATATATACACTGAATATTTTGCGACTTCATCGCATTAAGATATCAACTTGGTTCATTTCTTTTGACCAAGACTTTCATGAGTACTATGAGAAGACCCATATATTGTTAATCATTATACATATTATTTTGGTGGGCTTGCTGCTCACCCTTGCTTTATTTCTTCATCACACAACAACAGTTAGGAAAGATGGCCAGACTCCAGCAGACCCAGCGCAAGCGTGTGGGAAGCGTCCTGCGTCTTCCCGTTGATGTTGTAGCTGCTATAGCTGCAGAGGTAGATCTATTGTAGATCAGACCATCTACTTTCGAGAATCAATTATGTATAATTATAACTTGTGGCAGATAATGGCAATTAACTGTAAATTTATCAAGTAATCATTTTGGGTTGTAATAACTTTTAAATTGTGGATTCAAAGACTTGTACTTATTGAAATTTCATCTCTGAGACTATAACGGGTTGTGGTGTGTGTTAGTGTGGGGTCACAACATAAGGTTATTTATTAATTAAGTGAAGTGATATTGTGGAAAGAAAGACCGTGACGACCCGGATCCCCGACCCCGGATCTGGGGGTGTTACATCTATACTAACAGAATCATCAAACAACTACTCAATCACAAAACCCGAATTCAAGAATAAACCCGAAAATAATAAAATTAAATTCAAGTAATCCAACAACAAAATCATGTACATAATCAGAAACTACGATTCTTGGGCTTCAATTTGATTACTTACACTTCGATTTCTGACACCGGAATCACGTTCAAAAGTCTGATTGATTCTGCTGCTGTTCTTCACAAAAAAACCCTAACCCTAATTCCCTTTTTCTTTTTCTTTTTATTTTCTGATTTTTAAGTATAATTAACTGATTTAATTAATAGTAATTCAGGTATTTATATTTATGAAAATAATACCCCTAAGTAAAATTAAGGGTCTAATTACACTCCTAATAAAAATATTTGGCCCCAATTTTTATAATTTTTGGGTATTAATAATGAATTTTTAAATATCCAATAAATACAAAATAAATACTAAAAATTCCCAAAAATTGTGAAAAATACAAAAATACAAAGAAAAATGATATATGATAATTTCATAATCATATAAAAACAAAAATGTGATTTTTGTGGGGTTTTTGGTACCCGAAGGGGTCCGGAAAAGTCGTTTTTTCGCGAAAAAGGTCAATTTGTAAAACGTCTAGGGGTTCAGAATAGCTATACGGTATAGGGCATTTTTGGCAAAATAGGACCAATGATTTTGTTTGAAATACGGGCTTTTAAAACATAGTTTTGAGCTGTACAGGTTTTGATATAATATATATATAACTGACGATAGAACGCTCAATAAATATCCAAAACACGTTTGGATCAAAACAACCAACACATAACACATAGCAGTTAGGGTTCAACGACTTAACACATTTAATCACATAATAATACACATAATTTATTATTATTATAATATAATACAAGCGTAATTCCTCGGTCGTTACATTCTCTCCCCCTTAACAAGATTCTGTCCTCAGAATCTAATTATGCAAATAACTGAGGATACTTTTCTAGCATTTCACTTTCAAGCTCCCAGGTTGATTCTTCAACCACTGGGTTTCTCCATAAAACTCTCACTAATGACACAGACTTATTTCTTAATACCCTCTCTTGCCTATCTAGAATTCTTATTGGCTGTTCTACATATGACAAATCTGCCTGAAGCTCTACTGGTTCATACTCTATTACATGCCTTGTATCAGGATTATACCTCTTAAGCATAGATACATGAAATACGTTGTGAATGTGCTGCATATGGGGTGGTAGAGCTAACTCGTACGCAACCTTCCCAATTTTCTTCAAAATCTCAAATGGTCCAATGTATCGTGGCTTCAATTTCCCTTTATTGCCAAATCTGGTTAATCCTTTCCATGGCGATATTTTGAGCAATACGTGTTCTCCTTCCTGATAGTCCATATCCTTCCTGGCTTGGTTTGCATATCTGCTTTGTCTGTTTTGTGCTGCCTCGATTCGTTTTCGAATAAGATTAATCTTTTCTTTTGTCTGCTGAATTAATTCTGGACCCAAAATCTTGCGTTCTCCAACTTCATCCCAGTGCACGGGTGATCTGCATTTCCTCCCATATAATGCTTCATACGGTGGCATTCCAATACTGGCGTGATAGCTATTATTATAAGAAAATTCCACTAGGGGTAAATGTTCATCCCAACTGCCTTCAAAATCGATCGCACAAACTCGTAGCATGTCTTCAATCGTTTGAATTGTCCTTTCACTTTGGCCGTCAGTTTGCGGATGATAAGCTGTACTCATATTCAACTTCGTTCCTAGACATTCTTGGAATTGTCTCCAAAATCTTGAATTGAAACGAGGATCTCGATCCGATACAATTGATACTGGTACTCCATGACGCATCACAATTTCTTTGAGATATATGTGCACTAATTTGTCGAGCGAAAATCTTTCATTAATTGGTAGAAAATGTGCTGACTTCGTAAGTCTGTCAATGATTACCCATATCGCATCATGATTTGCCCTAGTCCTCGGTAGTCCTACCACAAAATCCATCGCTAGATGTTCCCATTTCCATTCTGGAATGTCTAATGGTTGCAATAACCCACTCGGACGTTGGTGTTCTGCTTTAACTCGCTGGCATGTGTAGCATTTACTCACCCATTCTGCTATCTCCTTCTTCATATTCGGCCACCAAAAGTTTTCCTTCAAATCGCGATACATTTTCGTGCTTCCTGGATGAATGGAATACTTCGAATTGTGCGCATCTTGCATAATTTCTTCTTTTAATTCTGCCACGTTAGGGATCCAGATTCTTGACGCAAAACGTAAAATTCCTTCATTATCTTTCTGAGTTGTAATCTCTTCTCCTGTTAAGTTGTCGTCTTGACTCATCACTTCTTCTTGACAACGGCGAATCTTTTCCAGCAATTCTGGTTGAAAAGTCATAGCGTAGATAGTTTCTACAGATTCATTAGGAGTACGAATTTCGATTTCCAATTTGTCGAATTCCCTGGCCAATTCTTCGCATGAAGTCAACCGATTCAATCTTTCTTTTCTGCTTAGCGCATCTGCTACAACATTTGCTTTTCCTGGATGATAACTGATTGTAACATCGTAATCTTTAATCAATTCCAGCCATCGACGTTGTCGCATGTTTAGTTCCTTTTGCGTGAAGATATACTTCAGACTTTTATGATCCGTGTAGATTTCACATTTTTCACCGTACAGATAATGTCTCCAAAGCTTCAATGCAAAAACAATTGCTGCTAATTCGAGATCATGCGTAGGATATTTCTGTTCATGAGGTTTAAGTTGTCTCGACGCATATGCAATGACGTTACCATGTTGCATTAACACACATCCTAAACCACGATATGAAGCGTCACTGTAGATAACAAAATTTCCTTGCTCGTCTGGCAATACTAATACTGGTGCCGTCACCAACCGATTCTTCAACTCTTGAAAACTTTCTTCACACTTACTATTCCATTCGAACTTTTCACTTTGTCGAGTTAACTTGGTCATCGGTGTAGCTATCTTCGCAAAATCTTTGACAAATCTTCGATAATATCCTGCCAAACCTAAGAAACTTCGAACCTCTGTCGGCGTCTTTGGTCTTTCCCAATTCAACACAGCTTCAATCTTTGCTGGATCAACTTGAATGCCTTCTCTGCTGATGATGTGCCCTAAAAACTGCACTTCTTTCAACCAAAATTCGCATTTGGAAAATTTTGCATAAAGCTGCTCCTTCCGTAATATTTCCAATGTCGTTATTAATTGCGCTGCATGCTCTTCTTCCGTCTTTGAATAGATCAAAATGTCATCAATAAATATAATGATAAACTTATCCAAATACTTCTTGAATATTCGATTCATCAAATCCATAAACGCTGCAGGTGCATTCGTCAATCCAAAAGCCATCACAAGAAATTCATAGTGTCCGTACCTTGTTCTAAACGCTGTCTTTGGAATATCTTCGGCCTTGATCTTTAACTGATGATAGCCTGATCGTAGGTCGATTTTCGAAAACCATGCTGCTCCTTTTAGTTGATCAAATAAATCATCAATGCGAGGTAAAGGATATTTATTCTTGATAGTTAACTTGTTCAGCTCACGATAATCAATACACAGTCGCATACTACCATCCTTCTTTTTCACGAACAATACTGGCGCACCCCATGGGGATACACTTGGCCTTATAATTCCTTTGTCAAGAAGTTCTTGCAACTGCTTTGCTAATTCCCTCATTTCAACAGGTGCCATTCGATATGGAGTTTTTGAAATTGGTTCAGTCCCTGGCGTCAAGTCAATAGTGAATTCGATTTCTCGATCTGGTGGAAGTCCTGGTAATTCGTCCGGAAAAACATCAAGAAATTCACAAACTACAGGAATATCTTCAATCTTCAAATCTCCCTTATCAACATCCCGTACATAGGCTAAATAAGCTTGACATCCTTGACGTAGCAATCTCCTCGTCTGCATTATTGATAGGAATTTCTGCTTTTGCTTCTCACCTTTAAATATTACCGTTTCATTTTCTTCAGTTTGTAATTTCACTCTCTTATTTGCACAGTCAATTTGAGCATTATTACTAGACAGCCAATCCATTCCTAAAATAATATCAAACTCCCCTAACCTAAAAGGTATCAAATCAACTGAAAAATGACATCTTCCTATCTCAATATCACAGCTCGGACATACTCGATCTACTGCAACCTGATCATTATTCGCTAATTTTATAACTAACACTTCATCCAACCACTGAATCTCACAATCTATCTTAGAGATAAAGGCTTCAGAAATAAAAGATCTAGTAGCTCCTGAATCAATCAATACTAAAGCATTTACGGAATTTACAGGAAGTGTACCTGCAACCACATTCGGACTCTGTACCGCTTCTTTCATTGACATGTTGAAAGTCCTTGCTCTGGGCTGATTTTGCTGTGGTAGTGGAGGTGGAGGTAATGCTAAAATTCTTGGAATACTGGCAGCCATTGCAATTCCTCTGCAGTCTTTGGCGATATGTCCTTTTCTCCCACATTGGAAACAAGTAACTTCTGCTTTTCCCATTGGACATTCTCCAGAATAGTGTCCTCTTTGCTTGCACTTGAAACACGTAACATTTAGCTTGTTGCAAACTCCTGTATGCTTTCTACCACACGTTCTGCAATCAGGTATAGGCGGTCGAATAAGCCTTTGCTGAGTTGGGGCAGGTAGTCG
The DNA here is from genome assembly GCF_009905375.1 of Apium graveolens. Classification (NCBI taxonomy): domain Eukaryota; kingdom Viridiplantae; phylum Streptophyta; class Magnoliopsida; order Apiales; family Apiaceae; genus Apium; species Apium graveolens. The sequence continues at coordinate 154,123,037 of NC_133656.1, forward strand.
ATTACCCATCCTCTGGTTGTTTTGCTCTGGCCTTTTAAAATTTACTTTTCCCCGAGCTTGAAATCCCGGCCTTTTGTTGAAACGATTCTGAAATTTCCCTGGTCCTTTCTCTTTCTGAGCTGCTTCGTTTTCTCCTTCAATAATCATAGCCTTCTGAACAACAGCCGTATAAGTTGTCAATTCAAACACAGCTACCCTGCTACGAATCCATGGTTTCAGTCCTTGCTGAAATCTCTTGGCCCGCTTTTCGTCCGTATCCACCTGCTCTGGAACAAACCTTGCCAATTCAGTAAACTTAGTCTCATAATCCGCAACCGATAAGTTGTCTTGTTTCAGCTCCAGGAACTTGATCTCCATCTGGTTCTTCATAAAACGAGGAAAATATTTTTCCAAGAAAAGATCAGTGAATCTGTTCCAGGTCACCACACCTTCTTCCAAAGCTTTCTTCGATTCCCACCAGTAATTAGCTTCACCTTTTAGAAAATAGCTAGCGAAATCTGTCTTCTGCTCTTCCTCAACCTTTACCAACGAAAAAGCCTTTTCCATCTCTTTCAGCCAAGCTCTCGCTTTCGTAGGATCTGTAGAACCCATAAATTCCGGTGGCTTCACCGACTGAAATTGCTTGAAAGTAGTCGTAGGTGCTGCTGGTGGTATTTGATGTCCTGGATGAACGGCTTGCTGTAACATCTGTTGCTGGAACTGCTGTTGCTGCTGCTGCATTTGTTGTTGCATCATCAACATCTGCTGTTGCATGAGATTAAATATCTGATCCATCTGTTTATTATTGTTTTGGCCATCGGTGTTTCCATTCGATGAGTCGGGCTGCGCTTTTCGCTTAGGTGCCATTTTTCTGGTAAATAAATAATAGACCTTATTTAATAACAGTATATTAAACATATATTAAAACAGTCGATTCGAGAAAATAAAATAACTTATTAAATAACTGAATAGATAAAACAGTATGATAGTTTTTTAAAATTTTTTTTTTTTTTTTTTTTTACAACATGATCGTGAATAAAACTACATTTGTAAATATGCAATGGTACTGAAATAAATGTAAATGCTTAAATGACTGGAAATAAAATAAAGAAAATGTGCAAAAGATTATCTCATATATATATATATAGGTAGAACACCAGCTACAGGTGTCAGTGCTTGATACAAAACCCTATGATATAACCGTCGTACTGCTACTACTATCAGTCAGAGTCAGTAGCTACACTCATACAAACTAGTATACAATACTATGCTGCCTCTATCTACAAAATATACATAATGCAACACTCATCGATCTGCTGGTCTCAAAATCCTGGTGGTACGTGGCTCAACTCCTCCTGCACTGCCTCTAGCACTGCCTCGGTAAGTCCCAATGCTCTGCGATATGCTATCTCCGCACTAAGATCCTGCTGTCTCAAATCAGTAAGCTGCTGCGAACTAACCCGGTGAATATGATGTAGTCTCTCTCTCAGTATATAATCCGGTCGTAATGCTCTGACAGGACCATCCGTCTGTGTCTCATACAATCCAAGGATCTCTCTACACTGGTTCTGCCATCTAATCCTCTCCTCCCTCTCTGCCTGAAAGTGCTGGTAAGTCACGGTATGATGCTCATGAAGATCAGTGCTGGAACCTCGAGAAGGTAATGGTCCATCTACCACGATCTCATCCATAAACTCTGGCTGAGGAAACTGATAAACTCCTGGAACAGGTGCATAAATGGCTAATGGGGCAGGAAATAAGACAGGCTGCTCCATAGGCGCATACACAGGCGGCTCTGCCTCTGGCTCCATCGGTGGCATCTCTGGAATCTCAACTGGTGGCATAGGAATCTGAGGCTCTAAATCCTCCCACTGCGGAAGATCAACCATATCAGGAATATCAAACATCGGAAACTCTAATGGTGGAATATCTGGTATCTCTGGCTCAACGTATGGAAAATAATCTGCAAAACCTGGTACCTCCGGGGGAAGTGGTATCTCTGGTGCTGGCTCATGTGGCAATGGAGGTAATATCTGCTCTGACACTGGGGCTACTACCTGTGCATCCACTGGATCAGTCTCGGTCCTCTCCGTAGATGATGATAAAGAAGCCATCTAATATACATAAAAATAATAACACAAAACCATCAAATCACAATCCTATAACTCATAACTTCTAATCACATAAACAACAATCCTAACACTCTTACCCTCATCCTATCTTATTTTCCTATCTTATCTTAACCCTAACATTCTTGTTTTCCAAGGTCAATCCTAAGCTCTGATGCCAACTATAACACCCTCCAAATCCGGGGTATAGATTTGGGGCATTATTAACAACAATTACCAACTATACCTGCACAAGCGGAATATTAATATAATAATTACCCCGAACTATCACTACTCAGGATCTTTTAAGGGTTGAGGTTGGAAACAAGAATCATGCACTACACTTTATTACAAACCCAACTAAATAAAACCTGTTTCAAGAACTCTCTTTATTACAAAACTTTATTCTATCTACAGTTTCACTACGCGATCTTTTATTCAACTACACAAAACTCTTATTCAACCCAACATCACTACTTATCCTGCTACACCTGATCTGGCAATTCAAAGCTCTCTTCGGGAATAGGAAGGAACACTCTTGGTATAAGAGGGTCCCGCTGCTTGACTCGCTTCTTGACTATGCGGGTCCTGATGGGTTTCATTCTCTACCTTAACTGTAAAACAATAGGAGTGACAATAAAAGAAATGAGCCAAAATTGCTCAACAAGCCTGCAACAATTTTTATATATATATATTATAAAGAAAGAGAAATAAAGAGAAATAAATAAACCAATAAGCTGCTGGTTTGAACAACCATCAGTATCTGTATATGATAATAATTTGCCAATGATGGCGAGTGCCAAATGAACAAGACTGGAAACAAGAACCAACATATGCACTATAATCTGCTGATCAGTCAGAATATAGTACGGATCTATACCCAACTGCATAGACCCAATCAACATAAGGAGTACTCAGGCAACTATGGCCTATTAATTAATGGTCTGGGAAAAACCCAACCTTTATAGTAACCATCCAGTCCAAGGCTGAGCATCCAGAACAATCGGTATGCTATTGATATATCCCAACACCAGGATATACCAGAATATATGTAACAAGGGTAAAGGAATTGAAATATGAACAGGGAATTCAATAAATTGGGTAAATCAAGAATTGAAATGAAATGGAACAAGTGATAATAAATGGGTAACAGTGTATATGAACAATAATTATCAAAGAGAATTGATACGATAGAAAGGAAATATAAATCACTATTCTGAATTTAGAATAGGGGAAAAACTTGCCTTGCGCGTACTTAACCTGGTTTAACTTACTGCCTTCTGACCCTAGCTTGCTCTGCCTTGCTAACACTGAACAAATCATGGAAAGATAGGTGTTTAGATAATTTACTATATACGTGTATCTTGAATTGATATCACGCAACCTTATCAGTCTACCCATGCGTTTCTATCTGACTCGCATATATATACATATATTTACACAACATATTTATGCACATAATCACATATAACACGTAACACATAAAGCACATAATTAATTTCTATATTTATAATTATTTTTAGAATCAATTCCGGGCTTATACCTGCATTACTAGTCGTATCTGATTTTATTATAATTTTTCGGGATTTATTCGGCTCAATTATATCCCTACTAGGACCTACGAACTATCAATTATCACCAAACCACTCTTTTTCAGAAGAAATTATAACTTACAACCATTTTTATTGGATTTGTCTCATTTTTCTGAGTCTAGGGGTCTTCGTTTCACTTAAATCGGACTAACGGTTGAATTGTTATGAATTAAACAAGATTTAATTAATTAGTAATTAATTATAAATAATTAATTATAATTAAACAATCCTTAATTATATTTTTAAATAATTATTTAAGAAAAATCAAAGTCAAAAATAATTTTTTTATAATTTTTGGAGTTAAAATGAAGAAGTTACGATTTATTGAAAATTATGTGATTAATTATTGAAATAATTAATCACTTAATAAATAAATAACTAATAAATAATTAATAGATAATTATTTACTAATTTAAAATAATTAATCCCTAATTATTAGGATTAATCACAATTTATTATAATATTTATAACTTATCGATATTTATTCGATTAGATCGATTATTTACAAATAATCAATCGATTTTATTAACGGATACGCTATTTATCGAATATCTACTATGTGCTCGAATTATAATCTAACTCAACGATTAATTACTCGTATAAATACGAGCTACTCGCAATCCTCATATAATTATCGAACTTATTACATTATTACTGAAACTTATACGATTCGTTAATCCATTAATTATCGGTATTTAATTATACGATACAAATAATCACTACAATATTATTCGAATAACTATCGCTCGAATAATAATTCTCATTATCGAATCATTACTCATAATAATAACTAATTATCGAATTATTAATCATATTATTTAATTATTTTTAATCCTTATTTATTAATTAATTACCTAATTATTAATTAATTACCTAATTATTAATTAATTACCTAATTATTAATTAATTAGATAACTAATAAATAATTAGATAAATAATTAAATAATTAATTAAATAATTAAATTTGAATTTATAAATCAATAAAATAATTTAGAAATTAATAATACTATTTTTCAGAATATAAAACTAATTTTTAATTAATTATTAGAATTTTTAAAATGATTTTCTGATTTATAAAATATAAATTAAATAATAGAAAATTCAGAAACAAAAATCTGGAAATGGTTTCAGGGTTGAGGGGATCAAACCCGGGTCGAAACCGGGTTGCAACCGGGTCGTCCCCAACCCAAACGGGTCGGGAAGAACACCGGCCAAGAACCCAGAACCCGACGCCGGTGTTTGATTCCGGCGGCCTTGAATCGAACAAACGAACCATGAAGGGACCTCGTTTCCTTGCGTTTTCGACCAAGAACAACACCAAAGCAACGTACCGTCCTTCCTCCTTCTCCCTTCATCGTTCTACAGCCGGAAACACAAAGAAGACCGCCGCGGCGGCGGTTCTCCGGCGACGTCAAAGACAACACCAAATCGCATGAAACCTGTGCCGTTCGACTCCCTATCCGACGATCTAAACGTCTATACTAACAGAATCATCAAACAACTACTCAATCACAAAACCCGAATTCAAGAATAAACCCGAAAATAATAAAATTAAATTCAAGTAATCCAACAACAAAATCATGTACATAATCAGAAACTACGATTCTTGGGCTTCAATTTGATTACTTACACTTCGATTTCTGACACCGGAATCACGTTCAAAAGTCTGATTGATTCTGCTGCTGTTCTTCACAAAAAAACCCTAACCCTAATTCCCTTTTTCTTTTTCTTTTTATTTTCTGATTTTTAAGTATAATTAACTGATTTAATTAATAGTAATTCAGGTATTTATATTTATGAAAATAATACCCCTAAGTAAAATTAAGGGTCTAATTACACTCCTAATAAAAATATTTGGCCCCAATTTTTATAATTTTTGGGTATTAATAATGAATTTTTAAATATCCAATAAATACAAAATAAATACTAAAAATTCCCAAAGATTGTGAAAAATACAAAAATACAAAGAAAAATGATATATGATAATTTCATAATCATATAAAAACAAAAATGTGATTTTTGTGGGGTTTTTGGTACCCGAAGGGGTCCGGAAAAGTCGTTTTTCGCGAAAAAGGTCAATTTGTAAAACGTCTAGGGGTTCAGAATAGCTATACGGTATAGGGCATTTTTGGCAAAATAGGACCAATGATTTTGTTTGAAATACGGGCTTTTAAAACATAGTTTTGAGCTGTACAGGTTTTGATATAATATATATATAACTGACGATAGAACGCTCAATAAATATCCAAAACACGTTTGGATTAAAACAACCAACACATAACACATAGCAGTTAGGGTTCAACGACTTAACACATTTAATCACATAATAATACACATAATTTATTATTATTATAATATAATACAAGCGTAATTCCTCGGTCGTTACAGAGAGCGTATGAGTAAGATTCCTTATGCTTCAGCAATAGGATCTATCATGTACGCGATGTTGTGTACAAGGCCTGATGTTGCTTATTCAATTAGTGTGACGAGCAGATATCAGTCCAATCCAGGTGAAGACCACTGGAAAACAGTGAAAAATATCCTTAAGTACTTGCGAAGGACTCTGGACATTTTTCTTGTTTTTAGTGGTGAATCTGAGTTGAAAATAGAGGATTATACCGACTCTAGTTTTCAATCAGAAAATGATAGCAAATCCATGTCAGGGTACGTGTTTACTCTGAATGGTGGTGCAATTCAGATTGTTGAAAGAGGAGATGTCAACGTCGAGAGAGTTGACACACATAACAACGTAACAGACCCACTCACAAAGCCACTTTCTCAGAGTCACTTTGATCGTCATAAAGACAAGATGGGTATTAGATACCAGAGTGATTGACTTTAGTACAAGTGGGAGATTGAAAGAGATATGTCCTAAGTCCAATCATGTATGAGGATTTAGGAATAACTTTTATGTAATCTGTTTTGATTTCATTGATATTAATAAAAGGCTTGTTTTGTTTTTATTGCGGGCTCTATCTATTTAAATGTTTAAATAAGATATACCACAGTTTAGAGTAAAGCTTTTTTATGGATTGCGATGAGATCATAATAATGAGACCTAAAAGATGATAACTCTAAACTTAAATAGTTCCTGGTCATAGGATTACTAACTGGTAACTAATAATCCGCAAAGATCGGTACATACTATGTTTGCTTCATTATGAAGGATGTCTGTTCTCATAGATATTTGTGTGGTGACACTATAGCTAGTATGTAGGTGCTTATTATAGAATAAGTTCACCGAACATGACTCACACAGCTGAACAACTGATGGAGTTCACTCACGTGTCAGCAGTTGTTCACATAGTGATAGTTGTACAAGTATCCTTAGACTTGAGGTCATCATAGTCATCTTGTGTACACTGAACTATGCTTTGGTTTAGTTCTTAGTCTCAAAGGACAATTATAAGGGCTCTACTGGGTATAAGAATTTGTACACGAAGATAGTGTATGATCAATAAAGGATCTACCCCTTCCAGTGTAGGAAGAGAATGTTCAATGCTGATCCACTTATGTTAGTTTAGGAATCTCTGGCCAGAGTGAATGAAATTAGAAAGGAATTTCTAATTTACATTAAATAGAACTAAGCATAGTGAATGGGAAAGAAAGTGATTAAATAAGATAGGTTTGACACAAGTTTCATGCCTTGTATTTAATCGTGACATTGCAGGGTAGAAGGAATTAATTGTACGGTAACTACTCATTGAATATGTTCTTGGTATTTTAAGCAGTGAATTCGTATTATCCGGATAGTCGCGATATGCTGAGAAGTATCCCTCACGATGTAGAATAAATATGATTAATTAATTAATCATATTTAATGAATTAGAGAATTTATATAAATAATGATAAAATAGTTTTATTATTATTTATTTCTACTACCGGCTTAATATTGAACCTACAGGGTCACACCATAAAAGAGAATGATTTAATGGTGGAGGAAATAATTAATAATGGCTGATAATTATTTATTTATGAAATAAATAATTAATTGGAAAATTTAAAAATTGATTAAATGAGATTTAATTAATTATAAATTAATTAAGAAAAGGTTCTTAATATTATTAATTAAGAATTTAATTTTTGGAAATTAAATCAAGTGAGAGAATTATTTCTAAAGAGTTTAGAAAAATGATTAATAATTAAAAGGTGTTTTAATTATTAGTGAGAATAATAAAGGGTTAATAATAATAATATTTTATGGGAAAATTTTCAGCTGAAAATTTTGCCTATAAATATACTATTATAAACCATATTTTTGCCTCAACCAAAAAAATTTACAAAATCCTAATTCTCTCCATCTCCTCCTCCTTCATTACATCGTTTTTTTGGTGGATACCGGTGGAGTGCTTCACAGTTGAGGAGCAGCTGCTAAGGATCTCCGTTCATCGTTCTTGGATCGCTATTAAAGACCTCCATCTTTCCATTAACGTAAAGCTTCTTAAGGTAAAGATACTGAACTACGAATTAAATATTATTTTTCGCATGGATCCTGCGGAGGGTTTCGTTTTTTTTTTAAGATTAAATTTACGTTTTCGCTGCATTTATGTGCTAAAAAACCCTTCACTATAGATATAGCACTAGTATTGTCACACATGATAGGAATTTTGTGTAATACTAGGCCATATTCCATTAGCTGATTTCTAATCCAAAGCACTTGAGCACAACAACTTCCTGCAGCTATGTATTCAACCTCTGCTGTAGAAGTTGATACAGATTATTATTTCTTGCTATACCAGGATACAAGTCTTTGTCCAAGAAATTGACAGCTTCCACTAGTACTCTTTCTGTCAACCCTGCATCTAGTAAAATCTGCATCTGTATAGCTAACAACTTCAAAATCAGTTCCCTTTGGATACCGTAATCCAAAGTTTGGAGTCCCCTTCAAATATCTGAAAATCCTCTTCACAGCCATCAAATGTGATTCTTTTGGATTGGTTTGAAATCTTGCAGATAGACATATCGCAAACATGATGTCTGGTCTACTTGCAGTTAAGTAAAGCAATGATCCAATCATTCCTCTATAGCTTAAAATATTTACACTCTTGTCTTTTCTATCTTCATCCAACTTTGTTGCTGTAGACATAGGTGTAGAAGCAGGTGAACAATCAACCATACCAAACTTTTTCAATAGGTCCTTGACATACTTGGTTTGGTTGATGAAGATCCCATCACTTCTTTGACTGACTTGTAGTCCAAGAAAGTAACTTAGTTCCCCCATCATACTCATTTCATATTCACTCTGCATAAGCTTAGAAAATCTTTGGCGAAGATTTTCATTTATAGAACCAAAGATGATATCATCCACATATATCTGAACTAGGATCATATCTTCCCCATATTTCTTGTAGAAGAGAGTCTTGTCTATAGTACCTCTAGTAAAACCATGCTTCAGTATAAATTCTGACAATGTATCATCGAAGCTCTAGGTGTCTGCTTTAGTCCATATAGAGCCTTGAGTAACTTATACAGAAAATTTGGAAATTCTGGATCTTCAAAGCCAGGTGGATGTTGCACATAAACTTCTTCTTCTAGCTCACCATTCAGGAAGGCACTCTTGACATCCATTTGATACACTTTAAAATTTGAGTGTGCAGCAAATGCTAAGAAAATCCTTATTACTTCAAGTCTTGCAACTGGA